>NC_089811.1:11688648-12328648 GCF_029633855.1 Hoplias malabaricus
TTTGGGGACGGTTTTTGAGCCGAAACATCGCTGAGGTTTTTAAAAGTCCCAGGAGCTGTGTTTTAACAAGTTTCCTGAAATGCTATTTTTATACCTCAATTCCCCATAAACACATTTTCCCACAATTCCTCTCAGCCGCATGTATACACTGTAAGGCATGCTAACCCCCATCTCTACCTCCCTCCTGATCGTGATGGTTCGTGAGGGCCATTCCCAGCAGGCGGCTGTTAGGGTCAAGCGTGGGACAAGTGGGCATGGGAAAAAATGCAACAATTATATCATTTCCTGCTCTGCCGGCTTTGTGAAACAGGGACCACTTAAAGCAGTAAGGATTTTACAGAGATACAGGGGGCTGAGAGTGAGGAATTCCTGCTGTGGAGCACTGTTACATGTATTTACAGTCGTTATAAGCAATTATCACTTTGTTAAAACAACAATTTGCACTTTTCTTCCTAGTTATTTCAGGCCGGATTAATAAAGCAATCACAGCGCACTAGACAGTGCTTATTTGGGACATATGCTTAGTAACAGATTAAGTTGGTACTATATGTCCGCACACTGACCTCATCCGTGTGCTCATTATTCCTTTACAGCCCCTAACTTTCATCATCAGTCTCTCTCACTCTCTGCTTATTAGTGCTGAGTGTAATAGGAATGGATCATTGCGGGAGAGTCCCAAACTAAACAGCGAAGGGTATTGTAGTCCTCAACCCGGTGAAATGACATCATTCAGCTTCATTGCTCTGAGGTCATACGAAAACGCCTCTGGCCACATTTCCCATGAAGACACACTGGAAGATATTAGGTGTCTTTGGCACTCTGGATTTCTTCAGCATGTTGATGCTCGGTTCATTTTTACCTTCAGCCATGCCCATTTGAAACAGGGGACCCTAAGACCCTGAGAAAAAATGTATGACTTCGTAACAGCAACATTGTTATCCTTTATACCCATCAGGTATCAGCCTCTGTCTTAGGGTAGTTATTCAAAAGTAATACTTTGCCAGTCACTACTTGTATCTATCAATCTTTAAAAGAATTATGTATTATTTACTGTTATATACAGGGCGACATCACAGTTCCACAGTTCCAGTGACCTGTAGGTTGTGGGTTCATGTCCCATGCTGGGTGACTGTCTGTGAGGAGTTTGGTGTGCTTTCCCAATGTCCGCGTGGGTTTCCTCCGAGTGCTCCGGTTTCCTCCCACGGTTTCCTCCAAAAACACACGTTGGTGGGTGGATTGGCGACTCAAAGGTGTCCGTAGGTGTAAGTGAATGTGTGAGTGTGTGTGTGTCACCCTCGAGGATGTATTCTCGCCTTGCGCCTGAGTTGACCATGCAACAAGGGCTCCAAAAATGAATAAATATTTTACTAAAAATAATACTCAACATTTATAACATTTTGCTTCATCAAAATTCATAGTTATTTTACATCCACTGAATTAACCCACTGTGGCACTCTCACTAAATACATGCTAATGTATGTACCTTAAGAGTGACAGAAACAGTGCTGTAACCTGTTAGTAATATCAATATTTTGTTTGTGTATTGCTAGCATTTTGGAGCTTACAATTAGGTTAGTATTAGGACAAAGGTTACAACTTAGAGTTAGTTGTTAGTGATAGCATTAAACAACAACAAACTGCTTCTAATATTTGAGCTTTGTATTAGGTTTACAGTTGAGTTAAGGGTCAAGGTTAGCGTTACGTTTAAAGCTTTCACACATTGGGTTTCCAGAAATTCACATTCACAAATGTTATGTGTTGTAATATTTAGTACACATTAAAACCAAAACTGTGTGGTTTTTCCATGCAGATCACATCCAAGTGGGGCCAATATGTGGGTGGGATGATAAAATGTGCCATTTGTGGGACCAAGGTGGGTTGCCTAGGTAACTTTGCACACTCAGAGGGAAAAATGAATTCCCCTCTCCTTTTAAAAAAAAAACAATAAAACCTTAGAATTATTAATAGAAGAGAACATCATTTACTTTTAAAAAGGAACCAACTGGACTAAAAAAAGAGGGATTATTTTTAAAATATTACTTAAAAACCTACAATTAATACAGAATAAGGTACAGTCATGCTCCCCTATCTAAAGGTACTGAATCCGCATAGACCCATAGTGGGTCATCTTCAGCATTTGTAAATGTGTATTTTCCCCCTATAGACTATATACAACCCACCATTGTCCTGTCAGTGTCCCTGAAGGGTATCTAACATTTAACCCATGGGGTAGTGATGCAATAAAATATCAGAATGTGTTTTTAAGAAGTAGTTCTGTGTATCCCCAGCCCATCGTTTCTGTCTATTAATGGGAAACTGGCCGTTGGTAACAACTATTAAGACATTAAAGCCCTGTGCTTTGATAAGGAGTGACACAATTACTCTGCACTCGACTCAAATACGTGAACGGACTCGTGCTTTTTAAAACCGTCTCTGACCACGGTGTCTGCGTAGGACGTGATGATAATTTCACTCCGTTGGAGATTAGACCTTTTGTAAATCTTGGTTCCACCTAGATTTAATTGCTTTTGTCAATGCCCTACTGTTCCTTACACAATCTCGCCGGCGGTCAGTTTGCTAATGGTCTGAAGCGAGCAGCACATTTGGGAAGAGGGGGGAGGGGTTGTGCTTTTTTTTTTTCCTGCTTCATTGTAGACCAAGTGAATACACAAACGTTTGTGTTCCGCACAGACTAAACACCACGCAGAACCCAAGTCCCACCTGCTAAGTGTGTAACAGTGTGGCGACCCTCTGATGAGAATCAAACCCCGGCCACGTACACACCTCTTCCTCACAAAATGAATGAGTGCAGCCCTCCCTCCTCCATTCAGAACCACGAGACTGGGCGGAATACCATTCTTACATTTCCTCATATTGAGGGAGATTCGTGTAAATTGTTTACGGTATTTTAGTACATTTGCCTGGTCTTAATGGGCCGACTATTTATTCCATGCTCCAATTCAATATGGGTGTTTTTTTCTCTCTTTTTTTTTTTTTGCTGACCGATGGAGGCCTGAGGTCAGCAAGGGCTGGAGAAAATGTTCCTGGATACAGATATCAGATAAAATATATAAAAACATGGCATTTTGGGACAAAGGCCTGTTTATTACATGTTTCTGCCGGAGAAACAACTCTGCACTGTTGACTATTGCCCTATTGTCTGCTGAAATCCCCACTTTTGGACCTTTAAAACAGGGGAAGGCCACCCATTTTTCCCAAAGTTCTACATACATAAAGGTGTATACATTCAGAGGAGCTTGATGTTGGTGATTTCTTTTTAAATCATAGGAAAATGCTTAGCAAAGCTAATGTTTACAGTGATGGTGATGGGAACCAGACATCTGGAGAGTGTAATGGTAAAAATGTACTGTATGATGATTATGCAGTGGTTATGAATGTGGGGTAGGAGAGGTAGAAACACCCCCCCCACCGTCTTCGAGTGAAGTTGATGAGCCAGCATCACACATCAGTACCTGACCTCTCTAATGTTCTCATGGCTGGATGCCATTAAATCCTCATAGTGAAAGTGTGTCTAAAGCAAATTTTAGGAGGTATGTGAGAGGAGCTTTGGGGATGTAGATGTAGTTTTAAAGGTACTCTTTATCCTCCAAAACCCCACCCCTTGGTGCACCATTAGAGTCTCTACCATGTCATGACCTACAGGGTCTGGCCGTTTTCTAACAGCTCAGTTTATTGCGTAGTCATCCACACCTTTTGTTACTCCTTCAGGATGTCTGTTTGCCTGTTTATACGGAGGAGCCTTGTATCCTCTGCTTTAGATTGGGGGCTATTGTAGCAGCCCGGGGGGGTCTGAGTCAGTTTGCTTTGGCACAGATTCCTCCTTTTCAGGGTTTCCAACTACTGTTTAGCTTTTGCTAAAAACAATCGCATTGTTCTGGCTGGACCTAACTTTTTCTCTTTCCTCCACCTCGGTTCTCATTTGAAAAGAGGGTCACGTCAACAGAGGGAGTGTGCGTGATTCTGAGGCTCCTGAGTTTATCTAAACCTCATGAAACCCAGCTGCGCTCGCATTGATACGGCAACAAAAGCACGTTAGCGAGGAGCTGCCCCTTCAGCAGGACTTTTAGCTGCTCTGCAACACATTGGGACAGGAGGACTGAGACTTTTGGGATAGTTTAAGATGCATTCTGACCACATGATGTGTCAAAACAGTTTGAGCTACATGTGCTTCTTTTACACAGGTATAGGCAGTAATGAACTGACATAAATTCAGCTCTATTTACTAATTGTAGGACCCTGATTTGGGTGTAACCTACCCACCCCAAAAACAATATTAAATCTTTACTATGAAAAGGAGCACTCCAGATATTTATAATAATCTGTTATGATTATTAGATATTTTACATTCACTAAGAAGCTCCAGATCACACAGTCTTATCTGATGAGAAATCACAGAATAATAAAAAAAAGTACTTGCATAAAGATCAAACCATTTCATTCACATTGTTAAATCATGCTAATGGTGTTAAGTCAAATATTGTCACCGTCTAAAGGTAATATATAACATATAAGATATATTCAGGGTCACGGTGGGTCCAGAGCCTACCTGGAATCATTAGGCACAAGGCAGGAATACACCCTGGAGGGGGCGCCAGTCCTTCACAGGGCAACACACACACATTCACTCACAACTACAGGCACTTTTGAGGCGCCAATCCACCTACCAATGTGTTTTTGGACCGTGGGAGGAAACCGGAGCCAGAGGAAACCCACGCAGACACAGGGAGAACACACCTCACAGACAGTCACCTGGAGTGGTACTCGAACCCTCAACCTCCAGTGGGAGCAGTGTGACTGCGACACTACCTGCTGCACAACCATGCCGCAAAATTAATATATTTTGGAGATAAATGTTTTTCTTTGGAAAGCTACAATATTTAACAGTTCACATTGAGGCCAGAAAGGTTTAATACAAACAGTGCACCTTGTCAATGTCATATTTATTTACACACACAGTTAGATGCAAACCAGAGTATTAATCTAATCCTAATTTGTTCAGGTCGTTTTAGTAGCAGCCTGTTGGTGTCATGCCTCAGTGGCACATTAAACATAACACTGCCCCTTGGGCCCAATGTGTCAAACGTGTACTACACATAGGTGTATGACATGCGAAAGACTCCATTTACAAAACAACAACAGACAAACAAGCCTTAAACAAGTATACCGCATGCCCATGTGTATGTACACACCCCTTATTTATTCATTCATTCATTCATTCATTATCTGTAACCCTTATCTAATTCAGGGTCGCGGTGGGTCCAGAGCCTACCTGGGATCATTGGGCGCAAGGCGGGAATACACCCTGGAGGGGGCGCCAGTCCTTCACAGGGCAACACACACACACACACACACACACCTACAGACACTTTTGAGTCACCAATCCACCTACCAACGTGTGTTTTTGGACTGTGGGAGGAAACCGGAGCACCCGGAGGAAACCCACACGACACAGGGAGAACACACCAACTCCTCACAGACAGTCACCCAGAGCGGGAATCGAACCCACAACCTCCAGGACCCTGGAGCTGTGTGACTGTGACACTACCTGCTGCGCCACCGTGCCGCCCCCACCCCTTATTTATTAAAAAGAAAAACAAAATTGGAGGATGAGAACTTTTATTTTGTAACATTAACATTAATCAAATATTTTCCATGTTTTCAGTTCACAAAATAACTACTGAATAAAAAAAAGAAGCTGATGTATTCCACCTGCCACATTTAGCCTCCGCTTCACAAGCTGCTTTTTTTAGAAAATAAACCATCAACAACATGTGGAAGCGAACTCGGATTCTGGGCTAAAACCCTGTTGTCCAGGGAATAGTAAGTAAGGGTGGGATTAGCCCGTCTTGGCCCCTTTGCCTATGCGACTCCATGGCCGAGAACAATCGCAGGGGTCCACAGCGGTCTTCTGCTTGCCTTATCAGCAGAATGCCAGTGAACTACGGGGGGCGGGGGAGATGGCGTGGCATTAGCGCCTCGCCTCAGCTCCGGCCTTGGAGGACCTACAGCACCAGCCTCAGAAGATGAACCTAAGCCCAGATTTTGCCAAGCCTCCAAAGCCTTGCTAGCACCGGGGAAGGGATGGAATCAAACTACTGAGATTTTCGAGAATGAAATGAAATCGGGCTCTAAACAAACACACAGTCTTCATGTGCTAAAGTGTGTAGTTACTCAGTTAAACTATTTTTAAAAAGCACACAAATTACATACAAGGACAAGCACTTTATAATTTATATAAAAACATGTATATTACGAATTTAAATGGGAAACTAATGCATTAACAGCGTAACTGGTCCTGCTCCCTGGGTGTGTAGGATGCCCCTCACTCTTCCACCTTCATCCAGTAGATGATGTTCCACAAGAACTGCATGAGAGAGTGAGCAAGAAGTCAGTTGCATGAGTGAGTTTCATCACATCTAAACCCCCGCCCCCCACCCACAACACAGAAGAAGTGGAGTATCCTACAGTGCCAAGGGAATTAAAGCATCTGCCACCACTGCTTACCCTCGTAACATCTGTTTCCATTAAAAAGCCAGACTGGATGCTAATTTAGTGACCTGCAAAGCCCTCTAAAGCCATCGCTTCTGAAGCCCACCTGTGCCTCTCGGAGAAAATAATAGGATCAGGGTTATTAGTCAGCAATTAGAGATTATTTAAACCTGCCGTTTAACCGGATCACGTTACCAATGTCTGGCCGTCCACATCCAAGTTCACAAGTGCAAAGCAACTCCCGGTCTACAAAGAGTCAGGCCTCTAACGCCGCTTTCAGAACGTGTCCGTTTATTATTTTCTTATTAGTAGCTTTGTTTATTTAGTGGTGTATTTAATGAACCTGTGCATGTGTAAGTGTAAATACACTGCTCGGCCACAACATTAAAAACACCTAACTCATATGTTACAGGATCATTTTCCATAGTGCTAATCCTTTGGGGCAGCTGTGACCAAATGGTTAAAGAAGAGCGTGAAGGACCGTGAAACGATGCCAACTTGGCTCCATCTAGTGTCAAAGGTGAAAGTTATTTCAGTGCTTCTGTGTTCAGGATTATTATTATTATTTTTATTTAATATGAATACGTTTTTATCTGCTTTTATATTTGAGTGAGTGCATGGGTTCGTAGAAACCATGACGACTGGAAAACATGAACAGCTGAAATAGTAAGTGCAAAGGCCCGGAGGGGGAAAGAAAAAAGACTTTTAATGCGTTATGACTGACAAGGGGAAGCACTGTGGCATTACAGACAGTGTCACAGCCACACAACTCTAGGACGCTGTGCTCCTGGGTTCCCAAGCTCTTTGGTGCTCTCTCAGTGAGCCCTGTGTTGGACGGGTGCCCTGTCGAGGGAATGTTTCTTGCGTCCAATGATTCTGGGCAGGTCCCAAACCCACCGCAATCCTGGTCACAGTTAAATAAAGACACAATATTGATGAATGAATTCCTCAGAAGTTGGTTGTATTTTTGATTTCTCCCAACCTTAAATATGCCCCATTGTCATTTCTCATTAAAAACCTCGTAACAGTAAAAGCCGGTTTAACTCAACACAGAGCCTAGGCACACGCAGCCTGCACAAGAGCCCTGCGCCAGTGTGAGCATTCATATTTGTGCTTTGGTGTCTGCATCAGTCTGCAATTACACCATTACAGCATTAGGACTGAATCAAACGCCTTCCTCCACCCAATGTAGTACATAGTGTAGTCATGTAGTTGTATTTGTTTTATAAGTCATTAGAGGGCGCTGTTTAGGGAGTAGGGAGCTAATTGGAATATACATTACAGGTGGTGCCAGGATAGTATCAAAAAGTCAGTACTAAGACTATTCATACTTACTGATTAAACTATAGGGAGATAAGGGGTCTATGTGTCTCCTTATGAGCCTGGGCGAAGAAGAACTGGGCGCAAGGCAGGAACACATCCTGGAGGGGGTGCCAATCCTTCACAGGGTGACACACACTCACACATTCACTCACACACTCAAACCTATGGACACCTTTGAGCCACCAATCCACCTACCAACGTGTGGATTTTTGGACTGTGAGAGGAAACCGGAGCACCAGGAGGAAACCCACACGGACACAGGGAGAACACACCAAACTCCTCACAGACAGTCACCCGGAGCGGGACTATAACCCACAACTTCCAGGTTCCTGGAGCTGTGTGACTGCGACACTGAAGACCACTTAGAGCTCAGCTTGTGGAAACAAGCAAAAAATACTAGAGATTGAAGAAACTAGAGAAACCCTATGAAACCATGCTTTAGAGGGTTAAGTCTCAGTTGCCAATGAAGGTGAAGGGAAGGGAGACTCCAGAGAAAATGAAAAGATCTTTACCAAATTACCGGCCAGTCCCGTCACTGCTCTCTAAATAGAGAACCAACAGCAACAAGCGGTGGGAGAGTTTCCCTTAAATAGAGGGAGACACAAGCGAGACTGATTGCCCTTAAATAATTGATAGGCGGCTCCGTGTCTCCCTCTAGTGGCCAACATCGGTGAATCCTTTTAACCATCCATCTATGCATCTACGCATACAGCCTGGACAGACTGGCATCACACAATATATATATATGTGTGTGTGTGTGTGTGTGTGTGTGTGTGTGTGTGTGTGTGTGTGTGTGATTGAATTTGAATGAATTTATGAACGTGCACAGGCAGAAACCCACTCTTTTATACACACAATACATGCTTTAATATTTTTAGTGTAATGCACTAAACATCCAGAAGGTGGAAGCAGAACTCCTTGAATATCGGAAGTCCTCCATATATTTTTAATACAGTTAATCAGTGTCTGGTTTTAGTGCATTTTTTCTTCCATAACATGTCATGTTTTTAAAATCTGCACCATTTCACACAATTCAAATACTAATTATTATTTACAGGTTTAATGGCATAGTTTTGTCACATATCTGTATATCTGCACATGGGACCTGACCTAAATTAAATTCAATACTTTTTATTTATTTATTTATTTATTTATTTATTTATTTATTTAATACACTATAACATATATATTATTTATTCTACGTGAACAAACTCATACTAAAATACTCAATGTAACTAAGACATTAAAGGCTACGTAAACCGTAGCTAGTCATACTTTAGCAATGTTATAAAGCTCTAAAAATCTCTAAACTGCTATATCACCTGCTTTAACTGTAAGATAACATGACAGTGTCATGCTAAACGAGGAAAACATTGCACCAGAACGATAGCAAAACAGGCTCACGGGACTAATTAGCTGCAGCGCTGAGGTAAATACATAGCTTTCCTCAAATTCTTCTCAACTAATCCACCAGAAGAAGAAGGATGACAATAATGAGGGTTCATGGGAAGAGATTCAGCCTTCAGTTCTGATAAAGGACTGGTATTCATTCATTAAATGTCTGCAACCACTTATCCAGTTCAGGGTTGCAGTGTGTCCGGAGCCTACCCATGATCACTGGGCGCAAGGCAGGAACACACCATGGAGGGGGCGCCAGTCCTTCACATGGTGATACACACACTCACACATTAATTCACACGCACCTATAGACACCAGTCTATTTTTGAGTCACCAGTCCACCTACCAGTGTGTTTTTGGACTGTGGGAGGACAACGGAGCACCCGGAGGAAACCCACGCGGACACAGGGAGAACACACCACACTCCTCACAGACAGTCACCCGGAGCGGGACTTGAACCCACAACCTCCAGGTCAGGTGGAGCTGTGTGACTGTAACACTGCCTGCTGCGACTGTAACACTACATGCCGCCCTGAAATAATCTTGGACACGCCCACTCAGGGAGAGATCCTTGTGGCCATTTTCCACATATTGTGAATGTACAGTACCAGTCTTCTCATCTTCTCATTCAGTTTGTTTTTTATTATTTTCTACATTGTAAATGAATAAGGAAGGCATTAAAACTATGAAGGAGCACCTATGGAATTATGTAGTAAACAAAAAAGTATTAAACAAACCAGAATATGTTTTATACTTTAGATTCTTCAGAGTAGCCACCTTTGTCTTTGATGACAGCTTTGCACACTCTTGCCGTTCTCTCATTCAGCTTCATGAGGTCGTCACCTGGAATGGTATTCATTGAACAGCTGTGGCTTCGTCAAGAATTAATTTGTAGAACTCCTCGCCTTCTTAATGTGTCTGAGACCATAACTGGGGTTGTGCAGAGGTAGAGCTGGTACACAGTTCTATGCAGTGATCAGCCCTATTCCACCAATGACTAATGAGAAGATGTATCCAAACCTTTGACTGGTACTGTGTATATGATGACTCATTAAAAGATTTTTCAAAATTTTTTTTTGCTCAGGTTCTTTTATCTAACTAAGAGTGTCATTCCTTCCAGGAAAGAAATGCAAATTATTATTATTTTTTAGGAAATAATGCTAAAAATTAATTATTAATTCATTGTCTGTAACCGCTTATCCATTTCAGAGTTGCGGTGGGTCCAGAGCCTACCCAGAATCACTGGGTGCAAGGTGGGAATACAGCCTGGAGGGGGCGCCAGTCCTTCACAGGGCAACAGGAAACACCCAGAGGAAACCCACATGGACACAGGAAGAACACATTAAACTCCTCACAGACAGTCACCTGGAGCAGGACTTGGACCCATAACCTCAGGTCCCTGGAGCTGTGTGACTGCGACACTACCTGCTGCACCACCATGCCGCCCAAAAAGAATTATTATCTAATATATAATAAATACTTTTACACACTGGGTGGCTATGGTGGTGGTTATGGGTTCAAGTCCCGCTCCGGGTGACTGTCTGTGAGGAGTGTGGTGTGTTCTCCCTCTGTCTGCATGGGTTTCCTCCGTGTGACTGTCTGTGAGGAGTGTGGTGTGTTCTCCCTGTGTCTGCGTGGGTCTCCTCCGTGTGACTGTCTGTGAGGAGTGTGGTGTGTTCTCCCTGTGTCTGCGTGGGTCTCCTCCGTGTGACTGCCTGTGAGGAGTGTGGTGTGTTCTCCCTGTGCCCGTGTGGGTTTCCTCCGTGTGACTGTCTGTGAGGAGTGTGGTGTGTTCTCCCTGTGTCTGCGTGGATTTCCACCGGGTGACTGTCTGTGAGGAGTTTGATGTGTTCTCCCTGTGTCTGCGTGGGTCTCCTCTGGGTGACTGTCTGTGAGGAGTTGGTGTGTTCTCCCTCTGTCTGCATGGGTTTCCTCCGTGTGACTGTCTGTGAGGAGTGTGGTGTGTTCTCCCTGTGTCTGCGTGGGTCTCCTCCGTGTGACTGCCTGTGAGGAGTGTGGTGTGTTCTCCCTGTGTCCGTGTGGGTTTCCTCCGTGTGACTGTCTGTGAGGAGTGTGGTGTGTTCTCCCTGTGTCTGCGTGGATTTCCACCGGGTGACTGTCTGTGAGGAGTTTGATGTGTTCTCCCTGTGTCTGCGTGGGTCTCCTCTGGGTGACTGTCTGTGAGGAGTTGGTGTGTTCTCCCAGTGTCTGCGTGGGTTTCCTCCGGGTGCTCCGGTTTCCTCCCATGGTCCAAAAACACACTTTGGTAAGTGGATTGGCGACTCAAAAATGTCCGTAGGTGAGTGTGTGTGTATGTGTGTGTGTGTGTGTGTGTGTGTGTATGTGTGTGTGTGTGTGTATGTGTTGCCCTGTGAAGGACTGGCGCCCCCTCCAGGGTGTATCCCCACCTTGCGCACAATGATTCCAGGTAGGCTCTGGACCCACCGCGACCCTGAACTGGATAAGGGTTACGGACAATGAATAAACAAAAACTTTTACACAGTAAAATCATTATAACAAGCAAAACACCAGAAATCTAGAATAATCTTAGAATATGTTTACAGCAGTCCCATAGTGAAAGATATTCTATATATTGACTATATTTCAGATGTTTTCTGAAATGTACCATAAAGATGCCATATTTTGAAATCTGAAACATGAGAACAGCAAGAGCAGGCAGCTGAAAAACTTTGCCGGAGTTTACATGGGAAGTTAAAACTAGGCCTAATGAGAGCCTTCTCAGCAGTATGCTTACTTTCGTCTCGCCGTAATTCAGTTTAATGCAGAAAATAAGGCCGCTATTACGGGCCAGTGATGTAACACATGATGCAACCGTGTGCAAGGGCCTTGGCCGGATTCTATTAAAGGCAAGGCCGAGAGATATTTGCTGAAAATCATGCCAGCAGAGGAGAATGAGTTTTATGTAAGCGCATATTAAGGTGAACAATGCTCCTTTTTTCTTCCCACTAAAGCTTCCATCACAAGTAATGTTTTGTTCCATCGTCATTTACGTCAGTTTCTTCATTTTTGTTAATTTTCTCAGGCATCCCAAAGGAAATCTCACTCATTGATGCCTCAGGAGACACAGGGATGATTCTACTGAAATTCCTCAGGAGAAATTAAACAAAAAGGAGACAGTAGTTAAAAATAATATTTGTGATTCTAAGAATCAGTCCTGAGAAGGTTCTTAGCATTGATTTTAAAAACGATTCCGTTTAGTTCAGATGCAGATAAATATTAGTGTTATCATCTCAGCAAATCTGAGCCCAGTTTGAGACCTTACCGAGATCTCTACTAAAAGAATGCAAAAGGTGGTGATTAACTGAGTGAAAACATTGTTAATATAATTAATAGATTAACCTTATTATGAGAATGAACGAATATTAAACACATTACCTTACGTCAAGTATTATTTTTTTAGAAAACATTTACGAATAAGATGAAAAATCTTAAAATAATTACACAACTATCCCATAGAGAGAAACATTTCAGATTTTGACTAGATTTAAAGGAACACTAGGTAGTACTTCTTCGCTTAAATTTACATCTTCAGAATCCCCGTGAAGCTCCACAGACCTATAACAAGAATGCACAGAGATATTAAGGAGAAACTACAGTGATATTTAAGAGATCTCTTCATTATTTTTACCTTTCTCTAGGATGAGCTTTGAGGAAGCTAACAGTGGCCGAAAGGTTGGGGTTATTTTTGAAATAGCTTTACTGCTTATCGACTAAGTGCCTTTCCCACAAATAGACGCGGGTCCTCTGTGCTTTTGAAGCTTATGTGGGGTGAGATGGTGGAAACCCGTGAAACTGCCTGCCATTTTAAACCTGCCTTTTATGTGCACTCTTTTCTGTTGGGACGTGAGTTAACTCACATCAAGACCTGGCACCAGGGGATCAAACGTGACTCCTGGCACTGCAAGATCATTTGCCGAGTCGAAACGTGTTCAGCGAGACATAAGACTAAATATAAGCTACAGTGAGGGTACACAATGTTACTGGGGCTAAATGCTACACTATACATTTGCTCGCTTTGTGTTGTCAAATCAAGAGAATCAGTAGAGAGTGTGGGCTTCTGCAAAATCTTTACACTACATGCTCGAACATCGCTGTGCTGTGCAGATTTCACTGCATTCACAGAAACATTAGTAAAATCAGGTTAGAAAAATGCAAAGGCAATGTTACTGGTGCTCAGCATGCTTGAAACTGCCCATCTGTGCTCTTTCATCTAATAGATTTATTGGGTAGCATCACACTAAATGCTGATTTATTCTTCTGTGTCTAATCAATGCAGAATCTATGCCATGGCTTGCGTAAGGGCCCTACGCTACTGTGAGTGTGTATGCTTGTGTGTTAGTGTGTCTGAGTCACTCTGCCATTACACAGTCAAAACACTAATCACAAATTCATTAATCTTCCACCCCATGTAGTGCACACATGTATGTCATAAAATAACAAATTTCTGCATTAAAAAATGCATTTTATGTCAGATAACAAAACCATTTATAATGGGCTTTTATTTTCACTGCTCATATGGTGCAAAGTCTGCATGAAAAAGTATTGGTTTTTGATCCAACTGTGGATCAATCACAGGGTGCGCACTATTTACATAATGCTTGTGGCACAAATAATGATAATGTGCAATCATTTGTACAACATACAGTGAAATGTGTCTTCCGCTTCTACCCATCTGTGGCAGTGAACACACACACACACACCCAGAGCAGTGGGCAGCCATTCCTGGTGCCCTGGGAGCATTTGGGGATTCAGTGCCTTGCTGAAGGGTACTTCAGCCATGGGTGTTCCTACCAGACAGTGGTTCCACCCTACCAACCTTCTGGTACAAGGCTCATACAGAATCATAGATAGTAGATTGTTAGCAGTCTTTTTAATGGTGAATGTTGTGGTGTTCTCAGTTTTGGGCAAAACCACTGTTCTTAAACATGTAGCTCTATCAGATTTATTAGCTACAATTATCCCCTTCCCTGTTCAAAGGCACTTCAGTCAGTTTGGCTTTGGCATGTCTTGATGTTTGTGTGGCTATTTCTGTGCAGGCTAGAATGTGTTAGCGCCAGCCGTTCTCCTCCTAAGCTCCAAACTAGCATGGAATGTGGCGACTGGATTAGACCCTTGGATCAGGAAGCGCGTTTCAGCTGTAGGGGACCAAACCATCTGCTGACACATGAATGTTACCTGCTTATGTCAGGGAATGGTTGTGCTGGGTGTGTATTTATCACACTGTGGGGATCAAGCGCTGGTTACAAGGCAAGTTCATCTTAGACACAACTCCTGAAATCAACGAATCTTCATAAACTTAAAAATTGTATCTGCTTTAATATGATTTGGATACTTTACACTCTTAAAAAGAAAGGTGTTATAAAGAGTTCTTTGAGCCGTGCCATAGAAGAACCACCTTCCATAAAGAACCATTTTTGCAAATATGTTTAAATGGGTGAAGAACCTTAAGATGGAATGAGGAACTTTTAAACCTTTAAAAAGCATTTTACACAGACAATCTCTTAAACAAACATGGTTCTTTATGGAACCAAATGTGGTTCTTCTATGGCATCGCTCAAATAACCCTTTGTTGCACTCTTGGTGGGTTTGATGTACCATTGTTTTTTTTTTTTGTTTTTTTTTTTGTGAAAGTTTCTGGTGTAAACCTGACTTCTGAAACAAACACAGACAAGGATTCTGGGTAATGTTTATGAAGTAATGCACATGCATTTAAGTGTGGATCTTGCAAAACAAGGGAGTATTGCACAGAGGACTACTACAGCTATTGCGCATGCAGATAATTACATATTCCACTCAATTTACTAAAATCTGAGCTGCTTGTGGCTTACATCTATTTAACATTAAATTCCCTCTGCCTTTTTAAACTAGGTATAAATTTGAATCAGAGGCTTAAACGTTTTGAGAGATTATGATTCATAAAGAAATATTTATTTTGAAACAGTTTAACAAAGCACAGGCACTAACTAAGAAAAGCATTTTAATTGTTGTTATATAAAAGCGTATTAACATCTAAACAATACTGTTGCAGCAAGCTTTTACAGGCAAAAACATGAATAAAATAACAAAAAAAAACATAATCATTTATTAATAAAGAATAATTTCTGTGGTTTATATTTTCCATGCACTAAATTCCATGGGTTTAAATTTGTGTGACACTCTATACCATCAAAATGTTAGAATGGCCCACAGGAATGACATACCATAGTGAACCATGTGTGTAACTGACCAAGTGTGTGTGCATGCATGTGTGTGTGTGTGTGTGTGTGTGTACGTGAGAGAGAGAGAGAGAGAGAGAGAGAGAGAGAGAGAGAGAGAGAGAGAGAGAGCGTATCAGAGCTGGCTAACTCTCTGAGGGCTAGCGTGACCGCTAGACTGTGTTTGTGTGTGTGAGTGTGAGAGAGAGAGAATGAGCATGAGGGGACAGCGGTGCCTCGTCCCCTCGCTGACCGCATCCAGCATACATGGATTAACATGGATATGCTCTCTGGCACGTGTCCACATGGAAAGCTAATGGCTAATCCTGCAGCCACTCACGAGTGGTTCTGCTAGCTCCTGCTCATGTCACGTCATGGTCTAGCATGGCAGCTGCCCTAGATAAGGCCTAGATGAGCTGAGGTGTAGAATATGAGGGGTTAATTAGACTACAGCTTAAGCCTAGCAGGTGTATCGGGAATGGTGGAGGAGCTTTTGGTATTTATTACATGCTAGCATGCTAAGTGTGTAAAATTTCAGCTTCCTGATTAAATACAGAAAGGCCCCCCTCACTGCTAATGATGCTAAAAAGAAACACTAATGAGGCTTAGGCATAATGTAAGTGAGATCATTATAACTGGCTTCTGCAGCACCGTATGTCCAAAAAGTTTGTAGACCCGAGTTATAATGACTAAACTCAGTGGTAATGTGCCCCCATTGTGTTCAATTGTGGAGACACAGGATTTATAATCTCCACAGGAAAATACCCCAGGCAGAACAGGACATTCTAGAGCAGCTACACATGAGTGTTAGTTTACCCCACTGCCAAATAAGGCTGGTATATTTATAGAAATTTCTGGACATTAAAGAGCAATTCCACCTATGTTTCAAAAAAGAGTAACAAACCACATATTAAAGGCAACGTAGATGATTCTGGATAACTACTGTTCTCACAGCAAAACAAACACTGCCTGCCATTAGTGTTCTTTCCGAAGCTTTTAAGGTGGAACTGTATGTTAGATTGAGAAGTTGACTGTAGCTTGTCTGTGGCTAAAGTTTATCTTGACTGTTTAAATAACCACAGAAACTCATTTGTAACTTGAGCTGTTTAGTTTTGCAGCACTCTTGTTATGCGTTTACTTTCAGGCAAATGTAGCTGTCTTCCAAATTTGCCTCCAGCCCCAGCTTAATTAATGTAACTTGGTGCGTCTTTTAAGGTGGAACGTAATATTTGTGTAAGGATCCAACTTTAGCTTGCCGGTAGTTGAAGTTTAACTTGTCTGTTAATTTTTGCTCATTGTTTGAATAACCACAAACTCATTCATAACTCATTTGTTCATAACTCATAACTGTTTAGCTTTATAGCACTTTTGGTCTGTGTTAACTTTCATGGAAGGCAATGAAGTGAGAGAAAGCCTGAGCCATTTCAAACTGAGACACTTAGTTTGCAAACTTTCATAAATACTTCATACATAAATATGTCAATATGATTTGAAACATTTCGCTTAATAACAAGATGTAACACCATTCTATTTTCTATTTTCTTTTCCTCATTAGAACTAAAATTTATTTTTTCAACTCAGCACTACGGGTCTGAAAGGATGTGGTGTTGTCAAGATGCCACATATTTCCTGAGAAATGGAGATAAACACAAAAGAAAAAAATGTGCAAACTTAAAATAGAAGCTGCTGGAACTCGGCCTTCAACATTAATGAGCACGAAATGCAGGCAATGCAGCCAACATCTAAGACTGAACTTTCTATATTTGGTTGTTGGGGCTTCTGTATTATTTTCTAAATGGTGAATAACTTTCATTACATGGCTGTTTTGACTGGAAATTAAATACATCACAAGTGGTCTTAGAATTTGCCACAGTATTTTAGAAGATAATTGTCAACAGAAGTGTATTTGAGCCCAATTTGGCAGCGTTTGCCTGTGCTGAGTGTTCTCATTTATACCTGCAATTTAAAAAAATAATAATAATAAAAAGTCTGATTGCACAATTACCTTAAAGTCCATTTCTAGAAACAGCATAGCAAGTGAGTGGAAAATAACATCCTTCTCTGTGTTAGCATGGCTGCCCCTGTAATCTGTCTGACATGACATCTAGGTCACAGCAGCTTAATAAAGTCTGAATCACCAACATCCATTACCAGAATTATCCGCAATGCATACCTGCGTTTTAGGCAGGCTGACTTGTCCTTAAGATACAGGATGTCTGTTTTTAGACCTTTGCTTTGATCATTTTCTACAGTTCCAGAGGCCCATTTGGCCTAAATGTATCAGTAAGCCTGAATAGAATATATAATACTGTATAATATACAACAGGTGTACAAAAATGTATCAGTAACCTCTGCCATATAGATGTGATATAGATATATTCACAGTTTCAAGCTATAGCTTATCTGCTTTTATCTGCACAGTTTATCAGCCACCAGCCCCCCTCCACACATACACACACACACATACATAAAAACAGATATAATACCGCCTTTGAGCAGGTATTTGGAGTCAGTAAATATGTTACAGTCTTTCTTGTTAACTGTACAGAGCTCCTAAGGGAGGTACCATTCCCCCAATGCAGATGCTTACAAATTAAGAGCGCTTTATAGGAAACTATTTTTTCCCTCTTATAATCACTCTGGAGTTTTATTTACAACTTCGATGCTAAAAGAAAAATGGCTGTAGAATGAAATATTGCCCATTTAGTTTTAACTAATATATAAATTAAATGCGTTCACAGCAGATATGTGCATCCTTACCTATCCTAGCATGCTTATTGGAGATTTAGTTGTCTTAGACGTCAGCATGCTTCCTTTGAAGCCTGACACTTTTCTGTTTACATCATAAATAAAGCTAATGGCTAGTGAATGCTCGGCTTGTTTCAAAGACTTCCACACACAACCCGACACAGTGTTTAAACTGACTGAGGCGTCTCACAACTGGCTTCAAATTAGGCCGGAGCTTAAGGTCACATGCTGACCTTTAAACAGGACAACATTATTGGGCCGCAAAGGTCCTCCAAAGTGTCCATTTATTCAATTAGTGGAAATGTCAGTGTGCCAGAGAGCATGAAGATGAGCTGGCCATGTTTGTGGGTGATAGTGATTTGGTATTGTGTTTCATCTTTAACCCACCTAGAAGAACACAGGAAGGTCAAGTCACTTTTCCTTACAGTGGCATCTAAAGCTGAATGATTTGGGAAATTGGGATTGGTCTTGCCAGTATTGGCACTACTGCCATTCAACCATTCCACCAGCTCTAACAATTTGTATTAACATTATCAAACGAATATTTCATTAGGGGTCATTTGAAGAATTATGTATAAATAAATGAATGGAAATTAAAAACAGGAAAATGCTCCATCTTCAGCATGATACGATGCTACTTTTCTATGCTGTTCTCACTGTTCAGAAGTTCAGCAGTAAGGGTGAGAACTCAACAACATTCAAATATGTATATACCACTCTGATCTGAACACTGAGTTTTTGAGAGACAGAGTGAATGTGTGCTGCCCTGTGATGGACTAGCACCCTGTTCATTGTGTTCCTGCGATGCCCAGGTAGGCTCTGGACCCACTGTGACTTTGATAAGAATGAACCAGGTACAGGTGCTGGATGAATGATTGAATGAATGAATTCAGTTGTGACTATGACTACACATTTTCTATATATGGCTGTTATTGTTTGGTTGTCCCTGATTTGGTCAAATGCATCTATATGTAGTTCACATGCTTGTTGTTCCTTTTGAAAATTGTGATTCCTATATGACAACAATGAATTATTCACCTCTAGTAGGGTCATGGTTTAAGTCGCCTCCAGCAGATGTAACAAAAAGCTTTTATAAACACTGATTATTGAAGCTTAGGGTTTCAGCTTAATCTAAGAGGAATTTTAAGGACTTTTTTTGCATGACATATTTCCATCCATTCTCTAAACTGACAGTGTTTAGATGACTCACTTTCCAAATACACAGAGCATAGCCAGTTCTAAGTCAAAGTAGCAGTGGTTCTGATTTCATTGTTTGGAAACAATACAAATAAGTGATGTGCCTTCAGTAGATCAGCGCATGAATCTTAGCCGCGGACCAGGCTTGTTCGCATTCTTCAGCAAATTTTGAAAACTGACACTTTTGTTCTTTCCAAATTGCCTGGCTGTGAATTGACTGAAGGAGAGGAGGATGTAACTGTGACTCAAGCGCGTGGACAAACACCAGTCAAAACAATGATTTGCTTTAGGCACATCATAAAAGGACTTAGTTACAATTTGTCTGGGAATCCAGACAAAATAAAACGTCAGATGTTTGCTTTGGGTGCTATGTCCAAACGTTAACAGACACCCCTTTAAATGATTGAATTCTACTTAAAGGCACACCCACTGCTGACACAGGGGCGCTTGTGACTGAATGCAAATACTTTGACTAATGTTCCAATATCAAGTCTAAAGCTTTCAAGAACACTACAGCCTATATTTACAGCAGCTTCTGATCTTCTGACAAGGCTTTTGACTAAGTGTTGGGACACTACTTTAAGAATTAGATGGCATCCAGCCACAAAAACTAAAAACATGTGGTTGGATTTCTGTTGTTGGTTGGGTTCTGGATCACAAACCCCACTCCAAGTCATTCCAGATGGACCATTACAGTGGTACTGAGAACAGTGACCTTAGGCTCATGTGTGGCAATTCTAGCGCATCCGAATCATTAGCCATGCTTTACTGTGGAGATTAGACAACTGTGTGTGGACCTCAGAGCGTCTGAATTCTACAACTCCTCATCTCCAGTTAATATAAATTATAGATTTTCTTATTTGCTGCTATAAAATTTGTTTCTATTTTTTCCGATGATGTTATTAAACCAATTCAAGATTCATTTTCACGGATCAGTTGGTTTACTAATTGATAACATCTTTTTAAATGCTCTGTTACAGTTAATCAAGAGAAATAGGAAAGTAATGGAAGGAGGGATTGTGCAAAATGAACGAACAAATGAATGATAACATCTCTATTTTTACTTTATCCTGTTTGTGGTGATGATATTCATAGCCTCGGGAGTTGGGAGCATGTGAAATGCTTCTTACTCACTCTTGCATGATGTAGTCACAAGCTTGATGAATTATGGATGAGTGGCCTTTATTTCTGTACATCCCTATAGGTTTGATTCCGCTTTTTTACTGCAACATTCAGGTGTTCCACAGTTTCCCCCTCTCTGAAACACGGACATTTGTAGAAGGGTCCAGGAATGACCGGGAATGGGATTGATATGTGGTCAGAGATTAAAACAAAATTATTTTTTCTCAAATAGCATGTGGGTCTAATGCAGCAGGTATAAAACATTCATGCCTGAGGCTACCTTTTCTGGGGGGAGGGAGGTGGAGGGGGGGTGGTTCTCTTCTCATGAGCCTGTGAATACTTTTCACCACCAAAAAAAAAGCGCTTGATTTCACACTTCAAATGGAGCTGGGCCTAACCCTCTGACTATTTTTGTTGTTTTTGATGTTGGAAGCTTAAAAACTATCACCCCCCCAGCCCACCTTTCAAAAGGAACGCTTCACCACTTCAAATGACTACCTGCTGATGTACTGTCAGAGGTACTTGTTGGATATTTTTATCAGAAGGGAACAATCTATCAGTAATCCACTACAGCCATCACTTCAAATAGCTGCTAAACAGAAAGCTTCCTTTCCTGTAAAGGACACGCACTACTGTCTGAACATTTGTGGATTAGGTGTCATCATTACTGACCATTCAAAATCATTACCCGAGACACTCTGGGGCAGCCACATGAGAGGTCACCATTCTCAATGCCAAGGGAGGCAGTGCAAATGAATTCTCTGAAGCGATGGACCTCCATCCAAAACTGTTGGAGTGCTGTTTGTGAACTGTGTCTGGAACTAATCCTTCAACACCAGCACCTGACCTTGCTAATGTTTATGTGGCTGAATGCTATCAAATCCTTCCCAGAAGTACAAGCTCTTACTGTAGCAAAGATGGACTAAGCAAGAGATGTTGTAGCTGTATCAAAGATAAAGATTCAAAAGCCACAGTTTCCCCTTGCAACCATAGACAGTAACGGGGTGGAATCATAAGTGGCTCCCAGCATGCACTGTTATCCTGCACTTTATATTAAATTTAACTGTTAAATTACCATATTCATATATTATTTACATTTTATTGTTTTATTATAGAGGAGTTGGTGTGTTCTCCCCGTGTCCGCGTGGGTTTCCTCCAGGTGCTCCAGTTTCCTCCCACAGTCCAAAAACACACGTTAGTAGGTGGATTGGCAACTCAAAAGTGTCCGTAGGTGAGAGTGTGTGAGTGAATGTGTGAGTGTGTCTGTGTTGCCCTGTGAAGGACAAACAAACAAATAACATCCAACATTAGCAAAAGACAAATAACATTATTTCAGTGAGTGTGATGCTCTCTGTGTGTGAATATAGTTGTCAACTTTTTCCAAATCTCTCCTCGTGGAGTCCGTATTATTTGAGGTTATCATCCAATACCTAGTTTTACTGGTTAATGAATAATGATTTTAAATAACGTGTGCTGTTGATTTAACAAATTCATGCGATCAAGGAGAATCTGAATAAAACATTGTTTATCAAACTCACTCACACACCTACAACTTTATAGAAAAAAATTAACTTAAATTTCTTACTTGTTTTATATTATTATTATTTTGTATTTACTGTGATTATATATAACTTTATACAAGCACCACACTCACTGAGAAGGCATTAGTTTAAATATATATAATTATCTTAGGTGCCTAAGACGTCTGCACAGTGCTGTACTTATGTCTTGTCTGTACTAATGTGTGATTATGTCTGTGTTTTCATTTGCACACGAGAGCTTGGAGAAACACAATCTCGTCCAGCTGTGCACACCTGCTGTATAATCTAAATGACAATAAAATTCACACTGACTTTGATGATCTGAAATTCTTCAAATGTTTCTAATTTTTTGAAGGTGTAGCATTTCTTTCATTCATTCATTATCTGTAACCCTTATCCAGTTCAGGGTCGCGGTGGGTCCAGAGCCTACCTGGAATCATTGGGCACAAGGCGGGAATACACCCTGGAGGGGGCGCCAGTCCTTCACAGGGCAACACAGACACACACACATTCACTCACACACTCACACCTACGGACACTTTTGAGTCGCCAATCAACCTACTAACGTGTGTTTTTGGACTGTGGGAGGAAACCAGAGCACCCGAAGGAAACCCACACAGACACAGGGAGAACACATCACACTCCTCACAGACAGTCACTACCTGTGACACTACCTGCTCCGCCACCGTGCCGCCCAGGTGTAGCATTTGTTTAACCAAATTTAATGAGCATCATTTACACCATATTGCAGTTATAAGGCCACATTTTCAAGACAGGGCATGGCTCCTTGGTATACCTTATGTTTCAAGAACTGAAATAAAACACAAAAAGAATTGTATTTCTCTGTCTTATTTTCAAGAGCAGCAGAGTAGTGCTAGCTCCAAGTTGTGGGTTTGAGGCCGAGTGACTGTTTGTGAGGTGTTTAGCACGCTCTATGTGTGTGTTTTTGTTCCACTTTCCACAACATGTTTGTTAGTGGTCCATAGGTGTGAGTGTGTGGGGCACTGTCATGGACTGGTGCCTTGTCCAGCTTGTGTTCCTGCCTTGCACCCTGTGTTTCATGGATCCACCAGGACCCTGAACTGGATGAGTGGTTACAGAAACAATAAATGTCTATTTCTCCAGGAATATTTCTAATGGATTTTTAAGTTAAATTGAATCAAAATGAAAATAGAAGTCAATGTTTATTTACTTAAGCTCAAGACACTAAATTAACTATTGGGCATAGCAACAGTGTTACCACTTTAAAATAAGACTAGACTTATAAAGGTTTATAAATAGTTTAAGATCTGTTTATTACATGGTTATTCATTTGGTTGTAAAATCATTAATATCAATTAACCTATTTTACCTATAACATTTTATCTCTGAGAATTGATTAAACTTGGTAAGTAAATGGTTAAACATATTAAGAAATATGCACTGAAGCTCACAGGCTTAATGTCGACTGAGGGAAAAAGACAAAGTGCGGTGAGTATTTTGCAAGATCTTAGGTTTACAGCAGAGAGATGTGGATTCACTGTTTGACAAATAATAGGTTATCCAATTCAGGGTCTCGGTGGGTCCAGAGCCTACCTGGAATTATTGGGCGCATAGTGGGAATACACCCTGGAGGGGGCGTCATTCCTTTAAATGATTATTAATGATTTTAATAAATAACCATTAAAAAACAGATTGTTAAACCATTTACAAACCCTTTTAAGTTTAGTCTTACTCTAAACTAGTACTGCAACTGTTATAGTAAAGGTTTAATCAATTTGCTCTTTATGTGTAAAAACTTTAAGTTAAAGTTTTATTTACAAGAATTCCATTTTTTAAAAAGTAAATTCAACTTAACAGAGTTGCCCCCAAAATTCCCCAGAAGACAGACTTCAATGTGACTGTTGTGTGATTGTGTAGATATAGTTTTATTAGGTTTATAGCATGACCCTTTCTAAAGGCTTTTGATGATTTGTCAGGTTCATTAAAGAGCAGAAGCATAGCAGGGCCTAGCGCTAGCTATTCATTATTAGCCACCTATCCATAACTGATAAACATTTAAGGTAACTTCTCCTCCCCTTATCCTCTTACATGAGGACAGATTTTTTATTAATGGATTTAAACCCCCTAATTCCTTTTTTACGTGCACCCTTTTGAGTCTTATTACTTTATAAGGCTTTGGCTCAAACCGAGCACTCAGAAGACTACTCAGCTCCACCAGGGCCTAGTGCTAGCTTTTAGCACCTGAAGAGCCTGCTGTAATGGCCGATAGAAATATCCCAAGGATCGACCTCCAGCAGTACGTTGCATGTCGGTGGGGATGGGGGGAGGGCCAGCGAGGGGGGTCACAGCACCCTTCACCCTGACCCAACACATCGTATCTAAATCCTGCAGCTAAGAGAGTCATCTATTATCCATGCTGCGCTTCCTGCAGCCCACGCTCTCTATTCACATCCAGATTATGCAATTTCCATCCAGCAGGAACCCAGTTCCTTCAAATCCAAGTGCACTCTGCCATGGAAACAGGCCAAACAGGGCCAAAGAAACGCAATCTTAAGAGGTTTTGCATGCATGAAAGCTAACAGCTGCTTAGAGTAACAAAATTGGCCTTTGTTTGCTAACATGATATTTTCTGCAAAGTCAGTCAGTGCGTTCAAAGTCTTTATGCATCTGGATGATGATGGAATTACATCCTGTTCATAATAAAAGGCAAAGATACACCACAATCAGCCATAACATTATAATGACAAGCTTGTTTCTACACTGGTTTTCCATTTTATCAACTCTATTGACCATGTAGGTGCATGTTGTATCTCTACAATTGCAGACTGCAGTCTATCAGTTGCTCTACACATATTGGTTGCCTCTTTTCACCTTGTTTTTCAATGGTTAGCCACCACAGGGCCACTACAGGGTAGGTCATTCTCAGAGCTGCAGTGACACTGACATGGTGGTGGTCTGTTAGCGTGTGTTGTGCTGATACAAGTGGATCAGGCTCAGCAGTGCTGCTGGAGATTGTAAACACTGTGTCTACTCACTGTCCACTCTGTGAGAGACTCTAAACTTGATGGTCCACCTTGTAGATGCAAAGTCAGAGACAGTGGTTCATCTGTCGCTCCATAGTTTGTGTTGGGCCTCCTCTAGTCCTTCATCAATGGACACAAAATGCTGTTGGCTGGATATTTTCGGTTGGGGTTTTTAAATTCTCCAATAGCAACTGCTGTGGCTGATCCACTCATACCAGCACAACACTCTTTAATACACAACCAACAAGTCAGTGTCACCTCTGCGCATAAAATGATTCACAACTTAAATCATACCAGCTCTCTTGTTGTCATTTTGGATCTTGACCATTGAAGAGCACTGTGAAATTGGGGATAAGATAAGAAAGTATACAGTGCAACATATGGACTAGAGTGGACTACAGTCTGTAACTGTAGAACTACAAAGTGCTCTGGGATGGGTGTTTCCACGTCTTCAAAGTTCAGTCTTAGAGGCTGTTTGAAGTAAATCGGTGAAATGTGGTCTCACAACTGTAAAGATGATGAACAGACACAAGCAATGTTAAAACCTGAAATGCATGAAATAATTATGACATCAAAGGCTGATCGTGAGAACCACAGTAACTGAACATATACATATATAAGTCACGTAATATTTTATAAAGTGGTGTTTAACGAAGATTCATAAAAGGCACTTATCTTTCATGGTTTTGATCCAACGATAACACACATTCTCAATGAATTACCATCCGGCCAACAGATTTGGCAGCTTCTCTGCTCCTGAAAGCTTGACAGGAACAAGTCCAGACGTTACACCGTACATTGCTTGGATTTTCTCCATTAGCCTTCATTTAAAAACATTTGCATGAGGCCTATAAGTCATCTCCATCACACGCCACACTGATTTGTCCAAAGGCTCTGAGGGAATTTGCGATCTTTATGATCTTATTTTCTCTCGGGGGAAAATACTGATTGATGTCAGGTTGATTTGATCAGCTTCCATATAGGCACAGACAGAGTTATGAGTGTATGTGACTTGTGGTATTTCTTCAGTTAAAATAAGTCTATTAATCATCAGAGAAAAATTGCCTGCTTATGTTTTATATGTGAATGGTGAATTTATTAACATTGATATATAGGAGAGGGCCCAGCAGGTAGTGTCGCTGTCACACAGCTCCAGGGTCCTGGGGTTGTGGGTTCGAGTCCCACTCCGGATGACCGTCTGTGAGGAGTTTGGGGTATTCTCCCTGTGTCAGATTGGGTTTCCTCCGGGTGCTCCGGTTTCCTCCCACAGTCCAAAAACACACGTTGGTATGTGCGACTGGCGCCCCCTCCAGGGTGTGTTCCCACTTTGTGCCAAGTGATGTGTGAGGATGTGTGTCTATATCCACAGCTTTGTGAGTGAGTAAGTGACTGGGTGGGTATGTGATGCCCTGAAATGGATCAGTGCCTGGTCCGTCTCTGTACCCATCACGACCCTGACCTGAATTAAGTAATTACAGAAGATCAATTAATATATAATATCTTTAGAAAATTTAAATTAAGTAAAGAGATTAATACAAATGTCATAACTGGAACTGAAGAGTTAATTCCAGTGCTTTAAGGACATCCCTTCAAAAAAGAAAAAAGAAAAAAAAAACTTGCTGGTACCAGGGTAGTGTCATATTTTAGAGCTCAGCACTATGCTTGAACCTATGAAAGTCACAGTGGGGTTATTACTGTAGCCACCCTGGCCTATATTCTACAGGAAAGCCTGAGGATCTGGCACCAGGCCTATACTCTATCACAGCAAAAACGGATTAAAAGCCCACTGAGACAGAGAGTAGAGATCTGAGAGTTACATATGCGGAAGCAGAGTCATTCTGGTTACCTTCACAGCTAGCACTTTACTAAAAATCAATCAATCAGCCATTAATTAATCCAATTAATCACTTTAAATGTGATTTGTCACTTTATTTTGTTTTGTTGAATAAGAAGTATAACAGTTTATTATAAATGACAATGTTTAAAATTAGTTCTAGTAGCATTTGAATGTATAAGACAGGGGGCTTGAAAATATTCTCCTTCACAAAATGGGGACACCATAGAAAAAAAATGGGAACTGCTGTAGTAGCCTAAGAGTACACTGAGGGCTACTTTTTTTCCAAAATTGCTAAGCATTGCACCAGGTGGAGCAATTCTTATACATGAGTATGTGAGTGAGTGAGTTGAAAACCAGTTCCATGAGGTTCCTTGCAGAAAAACACTACATAAGAGAAAAACATTGTAAGAAATTTCAGATTCAAATAAGTCTAAGAATTCAGCATAATAACATAAAATGACTACAAATTGGGCTTAGAGAAGAGTCCCCTGGACCAGAAGGGGACTATGCGGACAGGCAAAAGATTGAACACCCCTTTTATTGTGCCACATCAATTTCAAAACACCAGGTGAAAAATATAAATCTGTACATTTTGCAAGTGTAAATATCCCTCTCATAAGCACAAACATGAACCTTATGACCACAGACTCTCTGAGCCCGAGTGAAGTTTTTGGGCTTGAGTTTTGAAAAGGTGCGGTTTTGACAGTTTGGTGTCAGGGGTCAGAGCTGTTTCTATCATCAAATGTTATTGGCTGATTCTCCTGTTACTACGAAAAGCCTTCTCCAGAAACAATGACGATGACAAAAAGGGTCTGTGTAGCTTTTGGCCACTGGATTTTCATTTTGAAATGGGAAAAAAATAGGAAATGACCCATTAGCCAATTATTTATTTGGAAAGAGAAAAGAAAAATGCACAGAAATATAAACAGGAAAATGCTCTTTTTATGTTTTCTGGGGCTGCTGTGATGGGATCTCAAGGTACATTTCATTTTACTTTTTATCTGATGCTCTCACTGTTCACAGAGCTGGAACCACACTCTGAAATAATTTTAGAGGGTTTAAAAAGAAGACACGGCAGTATATATATCGTACTGACACCATATCAAAACATCATCGAGAATAAGAATATTTTCCTTTAGAAGTGTGGGGAGACTGTGGTCTAAAATGGCTTCAGCCAACCGTGTAGTTCTATCTTTAAGCGAAAATTTGTTCTTCCTTACAATCCTGTGACAAGGGGCAGATGAAATGTCTAAAATTATTTTAGAGTTTGGTTCCAAAGCCGTCCCACTCTGTACACAGTGAGAGAGTCAGAGTAAACGGCATTAGTAAAAAGGGTGTCTTCAAGTGTCTCCAAGTGTCTGGAAGTTAAGATCAAATCTTGGCCAATGATTCAGAGAATCAAAACTCATGGAGTTGATTTTGTTTTGGAGCATATTCTGCAGCTCATTTTGATCATAAATAGACAGACTACGGCATCATTTAAACCTGTATCATCTGGCATAAATGTTGACAAATATTATGTGTGTGTGTGTGTTTTTGCGTGCCATTGATGGGTTAAATGTAGGGGCACAAATTTCTTCTACAGCTGTTCAATGACAAGCCACATTTGGTAAAATAAGCACAACTGAGTAAAACCTATATTAAAACAATCATTTAAAATATAAAAGTGTAAAATAATTTATCAACAACAACAATAATAATAAATAACATCAATAAAAAAGGACATGTGCTAAATGGGAACATGCTACACATCACAGCTTCAAATGTAGAGAACACACAAGGCCATAAGTAATGCTCAGATCAATGTCTTGGTCATTGAAACTCATACACAGATGCTGCTCATTTGATACAGGCCATTTTTAAAATGTGTCATATGTAAAGGTTATCTTGTGTCGTCATGTATGAACATGTGGTTATTTCCTGGTACTGAAGCATCTAGAATTACGTACAATCAATTCTCCAGTTCAGTCGTTTATATCCGACAGTATCTACAGTAGTTAGTTTATTTGCAAGCATCCTTTATAATTAATTCAAAGTATGAAGGTTATTTTTTTTTTGAGAACACATGGCTATATGCCTTTGGAGGACTAAGACGGAAGAGGAGTCAAGAGACCATGGGGCATGTTTATAATAAGATATTAACATTTATTTTTCGTCATGTTGTCCCTTGTAAGTGTAGTGCTGGTGGGTTTATACTCCATTTGCGGACTCTAATCATTGGGCAAGGTGACTTTAGGCTCATGTGAGGCTGGTTTGGTGCCTTCCTGTGGTGATTATACAAACTGTCTGTGCATAACTTGTGGGTCATAATGGTTCATTAGCTCCTAAGAGCCCTGTTTGGCACCCTTATAATAAATACTGGGCAAATTAGAGGAATGAAATGTGGTCATGGGTCACTAGTGTCCTGAGTTATGGTAAGAAAAAAAAGAAGGAAAGAAGTGATATTGAATCAGATGTGAGAGTGTGCGCTATCTATAAATAAATCTTGCCTGTATTACATTTTCTGTTGGGGGGCTATTTGGCCCTTGTCCTGCATTAGAGATGTGTTCTCCATGGCATCGTCTCTATGGTTAAAGCTTGGATAACGGTGCATGTGACTTCCTTTCATGAACTGTTTTAATACCACAGGCTCAGGAATCACTATTGATCGCTATCAGCCGCAGCACAACACTCCATCTCCATATGCCATTGATCAGCTTTCCCAGGCTAAAAGAGCGATGGTGAAGCTGTCGAAATATACGCCCAATCCTTCAGGGACCAGATATTCGTGCCTTCCTCAAAGGTCCTAATTTCAAGTTGGGGTTTAGTTCTTGTGATCACAGGGGTGTTATTGTCCAAGATTAGCTCACTCCTTGTCACACAAACACACACAGTCTCAAATAGCAATGCCTCTTACCTTTGTCTGACCACTACATCCTCTTTTCAACAAAAATATCCACTTTCTTGGGACTAAAAAAATGCATTCAGCTAGGATTTCTAAATTTTGCTGTCTACAGTCTTTCCCTTCTCCCAATTCTTACCCCAAGTCCAAAATCCTAATTGAAGTGTGCACTTTGATAAAATTTGATGATGTTGTTGTAGGGTGAGTGGAAGGGGCAAATAAGATCTAGGGCTTGGGGGGTTGAGAACACAATTAGGACAAAATTCACTTTGCACTAAAACACAATGGTTTTCAGCCGAGCTCCGCCAAACATTAATGTTTCACTGGAGCCTTGAACAGAAATTTGTCGAAGGTTAAATTAATTTTTCAAAATCTCTTCATGCTTGGAGGCATGTCTGTGACCCATAAACCTTTCATTTTGTGCCATTTTGTTTCTATAACCATTATTATTAAAACCAGAACACCACAGAGGGAGGAACCAAGCTGTGAATTATATAACATACAGCATCATATTATCAGTCAGACCTTTATATATATATATATATATATATATATATATATATATATATATATATATATATAGACAAGCCTAACTATTTTTTAATAGTATATTTTTGCTTAGGGTCAATTGTTAAACTGAAAGGAATAATATTATAATATAATAGAATCTGTCAATTAATGCATTTGTTAGTTTGTCTTGTTAAAGAGTATCTGTTAATGTATTAAAGGTCAACAATATACAGTAGTTGCATGGTTATAGATGCATTTGTCAATTATTTACATTCCTCCTGACCAAACCTTCCACTCAATTTTCATCTGATCCATGCAGCCATCCTGCCCTAAGTGTCCTCTTTTTGAAAACCTAATTATTCTCACACTGTTAAGTGTAAGCTAGAGGGGTACAAAGCCTCTAAGCAATGACCTTCCTACAAGGAAATAAGGTTACTGCATTTGTTGAGGCTATAAATGTTCTCTTGACACCCTTACTTTCAGAAAAAGTTTGGTCAAATGGAGTCTAGAAAGTAGTGTACTTTTGCCTTCATTGTTGGCCTACCATTCCAAATACAGCTTGGTGGTTTTCATTTTGGTATACGGCTGTACACATACAAGCTGCACAATCCAATATATATTGCGACATCTCAATTACACAGCAAGTGCAAAAATGACTGCTGCCATTTCAACATGTTTCACGCTCTCCTCAAGCCTGAGGGGCGAACGAGCGTGTGAATTCTCCCACCGTTCTTGGCTCATGCGGCGCGTTTACTAGCTGCTAATCATCTTCTCTGTTAAGGCTGTGGAAGCCTGTCCAGTGCCAAGGGCTCTAACCGCGTTGAACCTCCCTCGCCTGGCTATGATCCACTCCCTTAGATTGGACATGCTACCACTCAGAATACAGGCGCCTGATCCCATATGATCATGCACTTTGCTATAAGCTATGAGGAGGGTATTTCAGGCCTTCAGATACTGTAGCTTAGCTGATAAACGGCGTGCCTGAACTCGCTGGTAGAAAAGGGTACATTCTTCCAGGAGCACCAGCAACGAGTTGCAGCATATGTGACTTGGATTTGAATTGAAATGAGTTCGTGTAGCGTCGACGGTCACCTGCTCAGCTCATCAGCCGATCTGTAAATGATTACATAAATAACTGATTGTTGGCAAACTGATTTCCACCCACTTGACTCCGACAGATGGGTCTGCGCAATATGGAGCTGTGCAGCTGTTGTCTGCGAGTTAAGGCAGGCATCTTAAGATAGGTACGGCCGAATCTTGTAGTGCCTTCCCTTGCCTATATGCAAAATTATGAGTGCAAAGGGATAAAATGTTTCCCAGCCTCCCCCCAGGGCAGCTTTACCTTCCAAGGACCCAGGTGGTGAAAAAAAACGCCTACATCTCCAAAATTTTCCTACAACCTCACAACGCTGCACTACATTATCTTCCCAAATTATTTATAGCCCCAAGAAAGTGCACTCAAGGCCAGTCAAGCCCACCCTTTCCCCCCAAGCGCTGCTGGTTGTTGGGGTTTGTCCTCAAATGCCCTCATCAGGCCCAGAGTCCTTGCCGTTTTTCTTCTTAATCTGTAACACAGAGTGCACAGCCATGTAGGAGGGGCACAACATCTATCTTGCTGCTGCTCAGCTCACCTGAGTTGACCCCATGCTCTTGTGCAGTGGAAATGAGCAGTAGCCTCACAGCATGTTTTGTTCGGTTCATAGTTTTGGTTCTGTGACCTGCAGCTCACACAGGTCCCCAGTTCAAGGGAGGATGAGTGCAAAGGATCATCTCTTTTCTCAAAGGGAATCCTCCTAGACAGAGCCCACGTAAGGCCTTGCCAAGTTGAGGTTGTTGTGGGGGACATTGATAGCATGGGATCCCATCACCATGGTGTGGGATGGTGTCAGGGCAACCGCTGTGTTTGTATGTGTGCTATCATTAGCTTCTCTGTGGGATTTTTATCCCATTTTTTTTTTCATTGTTGTTGCTCACTGAGTTTTGGCCATTCCTCTGTCTTTATTTAAAGATTTTAAATGAGGTACTTAAAAAGCAATAATTCTGTACATATCAACAGCTTATGCCAATATTCACAAGGGGACAGCAAATGTTCATTTATTTTTGGTAAAATATTCATCCTGTTTAGGGTTGCAGTGGGCCTGGAGCCTACCCTGATTCATTGGGCACAAGGACGGAACATACCCTGGACTGGGCACCAGTCCATCACAGAGCAACACATATTCACCCACTCATTCACACATTCACACCGAAGGGCAATTTCACACACTCACTCAGTCACTTACACTTGTGGATAGTACCACTCAAATAACCCACCTTCCTTCATATGTGTTTGGACTGGTGGAGGAAACCAGAGTCCTAAAAAGAAACCCATGCAGACACAGGGAGAGCACACCACCTTATAGATGTAAGGTCAGAGATGGTAGATCGTCTGCTGCTGCACAGTTTGTGTTGGTCCAGGACATGATTGGCTGGATATTTTTAGTGATATGACAACACATCAATCACTGCAGCACTGAGGATGATCCACCATGAAAATCATATCTGCTCCCTGATGGTCCACTGGGGGTCCTGACCACTGAAGAACAGGGTAAAAGTAGGACAACAAAGTATGCAGAGCAATGGATGGACTACAGAGAACTAACTGGAGAACTGAACAGAGCTGAGAGAATGGATGGTGAGTGTAAAAACTAGAGGGTGGGGCAGGGTGGTGGGGGGAGGGGGGTGGTTTAGGGGCATCAGTGAGTGCCCCTCAGCCTCGAGGGAGGTAGAGCTAGCCCCCTCTACAGAGACAGAGAGCCTGCAAATGGCGACGTTGCTCTCTCTCACATCGCAAATTATCAGCTAATCGCCTAATTAAAGTAATCTCTGCATAAATTGCTTCTTAATTACAAGCAGCCAACAATGGGCTACACTGGTGGGGAGGTTTCCCCCCGTAATCAACAGCAAACGATCCAGCAATGCTGCAGTGGATAATTACATTCGAGTGAGGAACCCCTGCTATGATGCAGATATGAACCTTAATAAACTGTCTACGTGAGGATGAGTACAGCAATGTACACCCAAAATGACAATGAACCGGTGACAAACTGAAGATTACACTACATCTGCGTGATTTGTATCAGATCATCACAAAGACATCAGGCTCTGCTAGAGCAGTAGTCACTACCAAGATTATCTGCTTCAGACATCTCTGTAAGGCCATAAGACACTGGTTTCTGGTTTTCTCAATGCTAATTCTATTTCTTCAATAAACAATCAATTATACCATCTAATATGTCTTTACTGAGTGTAGGCTCCTCGCTTCTCATTGCTGTGTGCTCAGGGTCAGGGTGAACAGCGAGCGGCTCTTTATTATTTAAAGGAATATGCACTGAAAACAGCCGTTCCGATCAGGGCATTTGGCACAGTGGCCTTAGAGAGTACAGTACTGCTGCTTTGTTTGTGTGATGCTTTTCTATGGAGGTCTTCTGTTGCCTGTGTCAGCAAAGAGGGCACCTTTAATGTAGCTATGTGCACTATTGATGTGTTTGTATACTTTTGGATATCCAGTCTGTCTGGGATTATGAAAAAATTGGGGCCATTTCTAACCTGCAATATATTTCAAAGAAAAAACTCCCATTCTCCCATTCTCATTTCCCAGTCCTCCTACATGAGTTAACTGATTCTGGGGGACGTGGGTTGGGTAGGGGGACGGGGAAAAGAGCAGGGGGCCTGTCACTGTATTTCATTTTTTGTTTTGTTTCTTTTTTCCTCATATTCCCACACTGCCTGTTGGTTTCTTGCCTGACCTCATACTGATAGACTCTCTTTCTCTCTCGCTGTCTGCTCTGGTGGAGAACACTTGTGGGAATATTGCATTCACAGGCAGTAGCTCCATCTGCTCCAAGAAATGACAGCATCTCTGATATTAAACCAAGAATGAAAGAAAGGCACTGAGATCCATCTTTTGCTTGGTTGTCGTCCTGCTCGTTTATGCCATTTGTTTCATTCCTTGGCCGTCCTTCAAATTTGGCTCATGACACCACCCTTAAAACGAACAAAAGGAGAGAATTGTCTCGAGCAGGGCCTTGAAAGAAGCCAAACATTGGGGGGCGGCAGCTGAGCTTCACGCAACGACAACAAAACATTTCTCCACCATTTAAAACCCGAGGTGGCATGTACACAATGGCCCTCCTAAAAAGGGTGGGCTTTTATTTACAGTTAGCTTTTCTATGCTAACACAGTAGCGTAGCACAAAAGCCCGGCGAGGGGCGGCTGAGCGGATGCAAAGCCGGCGCCGGTTAGAACACGAGCTTTTGATTAGCAGGGTCAGCCCAGCGGGTCAGGCCCACGCAAGAGTCCTGGCTGAAGCTTAAAGGAAAAGTTGAGCTAAAATTTACACAGTTCCTTCCACCTACATCTGTATGTAGTCAGTCAGCCAAGATGTGTTTTATTTTGTGTGCAGTTTACTACTTTACTTTTGACTGGAGCTAAGATAATGTTGATAACTGTCCTGATTAAATCATCAGGTGCTGACCACAACCAATACCGAAATATCATCACCATTTTAAAGGAGAACTTTCAACGCAATTTAATGTAAAAAGATTTTATTACATGCAATTTTGGAGCATTCCTATTGGTCCATTCATCATGACATTTTCACACAGTGTGAAGGACAGCTGCTGTGTTCAAATGATGCAGTAGTAAACTAAAAATATGCTGCCAACCAACATGAGAGTGCTGGCTGGCCATCTTAACAAGCACCAGATTAGCAGTAAGTAGCATGTCAGTAAAACTGTAAAACATTTGAGTACAGTTTGACAGAGAAATACACTTAATACATAGACCAGACAAAACCCATATTGTTCATCTCTTCTCTGGAAAAAAAATATTATTCCAATTTTAAATTGCACTGTGTTTATAACAGAAAAATATACTGTAATATTAATATCACCACCAGCATTGTAAATGTTGCATTTATGTTTTGGGAAAAATGCATTTGGTCACGACTGAATACACATTCCATTATCGAAGTGGCCAAAGACTGGGAGGAATTGGGATTAACAAGGAGTTGGTCCCAGGATGCCTAGCAGCTCCAACTTTTCTGTTTTTTTTCAGGGTTTTAAATGTGTTTATGGCTTTTTGTTTTGGGGTTCTATTGGGGTGGGGGGGGGATTACTGTGTGTATTTGTGTGTGTTTTTGTGTTAGTGTGGGGTTTGTCTGTGACATGTTTTGGTCAGGGGAGTTTACCATCAGCCTATGTTTGAACCCTGGAGTGTGGCATCCTGATGAATTTCATCACACACAAGGCCCAAAGACTACCCATTTCCTTGCTCCTTTCAACATTTTAATCTTCATTTCTACGTGTTTGTTCAACAGTAAATACTATGTTTTTTCAGTGTATATCAAATTTTTCACAGTAATGCATCATACACAAAACAGCTCCCGCATATAAATTGTACGGTTACCTAAAACATACTGTAATATCCTATACATTGCGATCAAATATTGTAAGGAACATTTCTGGCAACCACAACTGCCTGTGTTATACCATACATTTTTTTATTGTTTTTTACAATGTCTTTGCTGTTATTGTCATTGTTTTTGTTGTTTTCTGCAGCACCAGAAGCTTATGATCATTCCTTAAGCTTTATACTCAAAGGTCACCATATACTAACAGTAATAAGCCCTCCCAGCATTGTGTTATCTGAACTAATGGAGCACTATCCAATATTTTCAGATGATCAAGGGTGATGTTTGTGATCCACAGCCTATTATCCAAAAACAGTACTACACCTTATTAATGCCTTTAGGGCTTCATGCTATCAAACTCTTACAGCATTTTGAATGAAGCATAAATTTCACACAACAAAAATATGTCTTATTCGACATGGTTTAAGGGGGAAATTAGATTTGTTTTGTCCGCTGGCTGTTCTTTTAAGGGAGCATCCTTGGACCCGGCCGGCTGAAAGGGGCTCCCCAGGATGAGGGACAAAGCGGGCTATACATCACAGGGGCCACGCCTGCCTCCTGGCAGCTTCTATAGCAGCTGTCACTGTGGAGCTCCCCCTGAAAAACAACAGCTAACTCATTTGAATCATTTCTGGGAACAAAAAAGATTTGAATAAGTGTATATCTAAGCAGGACTGTGCTGGCTTCAGGGCGTGTGTGTGTGTGTGTGCATGTGTGTGTATGTGTGTGTACTGCAGGGAGCTATATTAAAATGCAAAGAGAGGAGGAGGGGATGAAGGTGTGAGGAGTATCCTTGGTAACACACAAGATATGAGTAGCAATGACTTGATAAGATCCACATGCAATTAAAGGCCAGACTAAAACTACAGTAGGAATTTCAGCCTAAATGCAGAGTTTAATATATTGTAATCGACCGTGCTGCAGTATTGTCTAGCGCAGCTTTAGCAGTGTACCCCTCAGGCTCTTTGTGGCTTATTGGTTTGATAAAATCCAAGACTTCTTGTCGTGTAACTTTGTACTTCATTATTGCTCTACAATATCCAGCATGCATTATGCAAATACATCTAACAACCACTGGGAATTCTAGTGGTGTAAACCAATCATGACTGCTAATCTAGTCTTTGATTTATAGGGTAGATCTAATAAATACAATGAATCTAGTGTTAGCTGGACTTTGAATTTTGGACATTGAATACAGTTGGATGATTAGTTCTAGATAATTCAATCCCATCCCAGTGTATTGAATGGTGCTTCATCATTATAGAAGCCAATGCTGGAGGGCTATATACTCCTCTTCTGACACTGAGAATGCTTACCTTAAGCTCATGGGCACCTGCTCCAGAGTGTCTCATTTCACTTCATGCTTTTCTTTGCTTTGAATTTTAATAATTACTTGATAAATACTTGTTAAAAGAAATAATCCTTCACACTTTTCTCCAGATCTACTGTACTGTAAAGACAGCCTTATATAAGGATTACACATGGAGTGTGTGCGTTTGTTTGTGTGTGTGTGCGTTTAAAGTACCTAGCAGTAGGGCTGTTGGAATGGCAACTTTTGACCACCCAGATGGTGTTAGTTTGAATGTGAAACTTTGAATATTTGTTTAACACTTCACTGACATTAATACAGCATAGGCGGGCCTTATATATATATATATATATATGTATGTATTTATTTATTGTTTTTTTCATTTTTAACAGTGACCATGTGGGCAATAGAATGTTTTTCAAACATGACGGTGCAATGCGCAATGGTATACACCAAACGGATATTAAAGGAACACCAAGTCAGGGTTTTTTGCTTCTGGGGAGTCCCCTGGTGTGTAATTCATTTTTAACAGCACAGTACTAAAATCAATGGGGAGGAAGAGAGAAGGGATGTGGTTTCCTACCCCGCTACACAGGTTCAAACACAGCCAGCCATTGCTTCTTTTCAAACTTCTGCTAACACAATATTGTTGGACAGATTAAAACACTTGGAGGAGATCACTAACTTCCCAGATCTGTAATATTTATGCTCATGTGCTAGATGTAAGATGAGCAGTAAATGACATGGCTGAGCATTTCCAATTCAACAAACATACAAATTAAGAGAATGAGGGTTTCTTACGTCATAAACCAAAAGAACCAATCCTGTCAGACTGTGCCGCAGGGCTTTTGAGTGGATGATCATAGAGGTTGGAGCCAATTGTGCAATCCTACATCTGAGTGTACTGAATAAATGTAAGAGTGTAGAGTTACATCTAAGCTTCTTTTGAGGTGTTAGGGGATTTTTGTCTTGGAAAGAACTTCTAAACATATCATTTTGATGAACTTTTAGGACTTTTATCGATGTCTAGAGGGGGAATTTATGAGATACAATCCAGCATCAATAAGCAGTTTTTCTCTCTTAAATAAACTGCTGAAATCAGTGAAAGGAGAGATTTACAATGACTCTGATCTTTCCCTCAGCTGTTTCAGGCCTCAGCATGTTGTATTTTGAGACTCCAGGAGAACCATGTAAGTATATCACGCATTTGTTTTACAGGGGAAAGGTTCTGCTCTGGGCTTGAGCCTCAAGTTTCATTTGCATTTCTAATCATGATCATATCGTCAGGCATTCCGCCCGTGTTCCGCCTGGACGGCCCGTGTTTGATCCTGTGCTCTGGACATATCTGATAGGGGTCCCTCATAAAAAAGTAGGAGAGACGGGTGTAGTGGATGCCGAGGCATGAGTGTTGGCCTGTGGCATATGGGGCTGTCTGTGTCTGAGTCCAAGCTGGAAAAAGCACCATGAAGATTTGAGTTCTTCATAACTGAGGTGGATGTTTTTTCTCAAAGAAGAAATTTGGTCATTTCTACCACCAAAATGTAACCAACAATACCACCCAAAATAACACCTGCTCTGTGGGGGTCCTGTGTGGGTCTGTTTAAGATATATAAGGTGTACATGTAAGTTTCAACTGTATATTAGCTACACTGAATATGTAGCTCCTTTTTATTGGGCACCCCCTGAAGTTGCAGAATGTAATTCAATATTACAGCACTGAAATCAAGGGGGAAAAGGTGCTTTCTTACCCTCCATATGACAATGACAGAGGCTCTATTTTCCCTGTTAAAGCTCAGTAATGCATTGGAATTATTTTGAAGCCTTACTTTTAAGGTAAAATATTACATAGTGTTCCTTTAAAGACTGATTTTCTATTTCATTAATTTATATTTCAAATTTATCATTTTAGCTAATGGTAAGAATGGCGTGTTTTGACTTGGGGTGGTTTTGACAGTAGATTAATTTCTCTGATATAATTCACCAGAAAAATGAGTCAGCGTTAATCAGTGCAATTAACAAGTGTTATAAATGTTCCTTTTTTATTCACAATACAGCTTTCACACTCTAAATCTAGCTTTAAGATAAGCAAACAACAAAAAATGTCCAGTTGTAGGTTCCTGTAGAGACAGCTTTGAGATAGTGAGGGAGGTTTACTGTAAAAGCATTAGCCTCTCTGCCAGAGAACAAATGAGACCCTGATTAATTTGACGACGGCAAATTTGAATCCTTGGCAGTGAACTTTGCATTGATGTCCTTTGGCAAATTACATTATTCATAACTTATAACTCATTATTCAGTATCACCACCAGGCAGATAAGCAATTAAAAGAGGTACCCCAAAGTTTTAGGGGTGGGGTGGCATTGTTCTTTCTGTTTCCACTGTTCCAATTGCAAATCAGGATTCAAATTTCCCAGCTATGGATTTGGTTATGTCTGGACCTGCTTCACCACCGAAGACAGTCTTCCTCTTCTGGGAATGGGAGGACAGCTGATGTTAAATCACTTCCAATGCATATTGCATGACAGAGTTCAGAAACAGAATAAAAACATATCAGCTCATGCTGAGCAGAACCACAAATTTAACCCTTGAGTTCTAGCATTCCAAACCCAGCCCCATCTCACACATATCGCCCAACACTGATCTCAACCACTGGTTCTTTTCACACTGCCAATAATGCAACATTACTGGACATCTCAATGCACTGAAGGAGAGTACCAACTTCCCAGCTCTGTCACATTAGCTAATAGATCTCTATATTGGCTGACACTATGCTGTGTGATGAGGGCACCTCTCTTCACTCCTGCTTTCTCTATCAGTGAAAGAGTCCAGTGAGAGCTGGATTGTGCAATAAGGAAGCAAAATACTCTACTGATCTGTCTGAACTGATGCGTGAGCTGTGTTCTGTTCCAAACAACAACAATAAGGGATGAGTAAATGTTATCACTGCCGTTGTTATGGTTCTCAAAGTTCACAGTTCCTGTTACTGACAATGTTTTGCGATGTCCCTGGCTATATTTCAGGGTGGAGCTGTGCTTGTGGCAACCTGGTGCCAGGTTCCAGAAAGAGAGAAGTGTCGGGTATATTATAGCACACAGTGGAAAAGTAGTCTTTCTATGCTGGTGGAAACATAGGACACTGGCTCATCATTGACCTCTGGTGTCACATTGCATTCAGACATCTCATTGTTGTTATTTCATTCATTCATTCATTATCTGTAACCGTTTATCCAGTTCAGGGTCACGGTGGATCCAGAGCCTACCTGGAATCATTGGGTACAAGGCAGGAATACACCCTGGAGGGGGCGCCAGTCCTTCACAAGGCAACACACACACTCACACTCTACGGACACTTTTGAGTCGCCAATCCACCTACTAACGTGTGTTTTTGGGCTGTGGGAGGAAATTGGAGCACCCGGAGGAAACCCAAGCTTACACAGGGAGAACACACCAAACTCCTCACAGACAGTCACCCGGAGCAGGAATCGAACCCACAACCTCCAGGTCCCTGGAGCTGTGTGACTGTGACACTACCTGCTGTGCCACCGTGCCAACGTATTGTTGTTTTTTATGAGAGCAAACAACTTTAAAGGAAAGCTACAGTTTGCATCATAAAAAATGTGTAAATTCTGACTGTTTTTGTGACATCACAAAAACAACTGATATATGAATCAGTCTAGTTAGCCTTTGATGTTTTAGCTCCACACATTGACAAAGAAAGGGTAACAATAAAAGGCATCTAATCAAAATGAATGTAGTTTCCATATCTTAAAGTCGTTACATCAAAATAACAAAATTATCCTGTTTACTAAGAGTTAAGTAGAGGCTAGTAAATACTAATATTTATGCTGTATGAAAGCACACAGAATAAAATGTAGGATCTGGCTCTTTAATGTATTTTTAACACAACCCTGATTAATGTATCATAACAAGCATGATGCTTAATCCAGCTTTAGCCCGTTTTAAGTCTTGCTGCCATGTTGATTCTCAGTTATTTTGAAGAGCTCATGCCTGGAAAGGTGTGCAGACTTGTGGACTTGTGTCACCATTCAAGAATGTGCTGGTGACTGACCGCACCATCCATAACTTACTGTGGTGGAATGGGGGGCTAATAAAAAAAGCCAGCCTTCACACACACGGTAAGGTAACCAGAGAGCTTCTCTGGAGCTATGTCAAATGGAGTCATCTTCTTTGGCACTGACTTTTTCACGGGGCAGCACTTTGATATGTTTCGTATGATTTAGATCCAGTCAGAGCCCACTGCCACACTGCTGACAAAACAGCTCTCTCTTGCCGATAGATCCAATGTTCAACAGGCTGCAGGGGGGAAAGGTATAGAGGTGGATTTGGAGGGGGGCAAACAGGAGAGAAAAGCAGAGCCTTGAGAAATGGCTCTTTTATCAAGACTAAAGTGGCGCTTGATCGATGAGCCAGGATTAAAGGAGCTCAGATGCTGGCCACGCTTGAGAAAGACATCAAGCGGAGCCTGCCAGGACTAGTTTTTGGGTCTGTGTTTTTTGTGAGTGGAAGCTGATTGGGTAACCGGGGTCAGCTGAGGATAAAGCTGTTTGGGAGTAGGGAGTAACTGAGTTTACAACTTGAGATGTCATTATCGGGATATCATACCCAATTCCAGGTAACATGTGCCGGCTATGGAGGTGCAAAGCCCCGGAGCATTTGGGCTTTGGAACATTTGATTTGCATTTTAATACCATTTAATACTTTTCAAGATTGTTGGAGTGGAATTTGTCTTCCTACCCTCAATATTCTTATGCAGTTAAACGTCATCAAATCCTCATATAATCCAACATATACAAAATTTTGTCCCACAAGAATACAAGCCATATGTTTCTTCTCTATTGACCTTCCAACCCTCAGACACCACTGCATTAAAAAAAGTGCTTCTGTGAGGTTGGTGCTATAGGTGGAAGCTCCTGCTTCAATCTCCATCTTGTTCAATCCCCATCTTGCGTCACTGTCTGTGAGAAGTGTGGTGTGTTCTCCCTGTGTCTGCATGGGTTTCTTCTGGGTGCTCTAGTTTCCTTCCACAGCCGAAAAATACATGTTGGTAGGTGAACTGGCTTTGTGAAACTGCAATACACCCTGGTGCCCAGACCCTGAACCGAAGCAGGTACAAAAGACAAATGAATGAATGAATGAATGAGTAACAAATGTTTCTGTGAAGGACATCACATGGTCTGGACAATATGCCATGTGCTGTAGAACTTCTCAACCAAGGGTCAATAACATTGCCTTGACAGGCTTAGCAAGGCCTAGTGTTATTATGAAGCAATTTCACAGGAAGCATGTCCTCCTTGGATGTTTTCAACCAATTTCGTGGTTCAGTAATAGCAATTGTTAACCATTTTACCTGGATCTGGAAGTTCATAATACAGCACACCCCTCAAATCCCATTCATAACCACAGGGTTTATTTTGTTTGGGATTGTTGTAATAAAGTTTTCATCACTGGTCATGATTTTCTACAGGAATATCCTTGTCTGTTTGCTACAGATTGAAACACTTAATAAAAACATTGTCCTTATTTTTCCAAGTTCAAGGATCCCATTTTCCTTCTTTTTGAATCCTTCTCATTGCATGTAATTGACTTCATCAAGAAATGGTTGCAGTTTGTACTTTTTAACTTTCAATGGGGCACCGCAATGTTCACGGTCGTCAAAACCAGGGTTAACCAAAACTTTTCAATACAATATCATGCCCAAGAACAGAACAAACTGACACTCATGCTTTTTCATTGATGAAACTTGCAACAAATATAGTGACGAATAAAATGCCATTTTCAAACTCTCAATTTGGAAGTTTTTGCTGAAAAATATGACAGCTGTTGCTGATAAAAATTACAAGCTTTAAAACTAATTTGTACACCAAATGCATGGTAATGCAAATGGAATGGAGGCGTATCAGTGTTTTGTCCATGCTCATTTCAACATGACAGCATCTTTCAAGCAACATTCGGTGCATGTTGCTACAGCATGTCTTCATCATCTGAGAGAGTGAGTGCTAGACTGGCCAGCCTGATGTCCAGACTTGTCTCCTATTGGATGTGTGGTGCGTTGTGAAGAGAAAAACATAACAAAGGCTCTGTACGACTGCACAGCTGAAGACTTGTATAACAGACGAATGGCTCATAAGCAAGTGTGTGTGAGATTGCTTAGCAAGATTTGATACAAATGTGTGTTAATTTAGGCATGGTGTTTGCATAGTGCTAGAAGGTTTGGGGGCTGTTTGTCTTGAGATTATTCCCTCAGACAGTGCTCTAGATGCTGTAAGTGTTTTGAATGATTTCTAGCGGAGATCTGGAGCTTTCTGCGAGACAAACAGATGAGTGTGTTTAACAGTTGGGAGCAGGCCATGTGGGATGAAGTCTGGCTTTGGCTTTCTCCGAGCACGAACCCATCCAGATGGAGGAAGTGGAAGTATATAGACGGTTCCAAAGGCCGACTTTCTTCCACGGCTCTGTGGCGCAGGTTCTATCAGGCTATTCCTCTATGAAAACTGTCTTTGACTCTGGGTAGTTTCCAGATGGCAAATCTATTTTCATTAGCTTTGTTGAGACTGGGCTCGGGAATGGACATGCAGTACACTGCGTTCTTCTTTTTGTGCAGTTTTTTTTTCAGACAGGTTTTTTCAACCCAGTTTTCTACCCAGTTTTAGTCATTGCCAATTCCACCCACTAGTCTCCCCAAATCACATTGTGTTACCAAGCTGGGAAGATGAAGTGCACCTGCATTTTTTCAGCCAACAAAGTCTTACAAAAATCGTATATATATGCCCCCAAAAGAACAGAAAATTGCACCATAAATTGCAGTACTTATATCAACACAGTTGTTCTATGATCACCAACAACCTCCCATCAATTGGTGGCGCTGTGTCTAAATCCAGGTGGTTTATGGACCAAGAGAATAAAGAAAGAAACAGTAAAATGTTGTTAGCCTATAGTTTTATATATGTACTTTCATGATCTCATTACACAGCTCTGCATGCTTGAAGGAGAACACTGCAAACTGACAATGCTTTTCTCGTAAACTAACATTACACTGAGAGCTGGGAGAGGGTAAAGGCTGTACTACCCAACCAAAGACAGTGATGGTAATGCCAATGCTTAGACACTCAGCCAATTTTTTGCACCCATCATCCTGTTTAATTGACCATCAATGTGCCCGGACCTGTTTATCGCTGCTCTTTCCTGCGGCAGTTTTTCCTGTTTGCTACGTGCTTTCATGGTTTTTGACACTGTTCCCCTTAACACTTCTTTTTAATGGCTTCAGTGATTGATGCACCTGCACAGCAGGCATCGGTTTTTGGCATCTGTCCTAATCTGTTCAATGCCTACTATTGTGTTACAGAATCACATAAACATGTTTTTGTTCTTTGTGGTATATTTTAGACTGAGATTTAAACCTCCATAGGACCTTCTTAATGCACAGTTTATGAGATTGGAACCCTTACTCCAATATTGTCTGAACAGTCACTGTCCATTTTACCTGCTCCACTGACCATATACTTGCACTGTGTATTTCTCGAATTGCAGAATGTAGTCAATTTGTTACTCTGCATACTTGATTAACCCTATTTCCACTTGTGTTTCAATGTTCGGGACCCCAGTGTAGGTTTGTATGAGTGAGTCAGTCGGTGCTGCTGGAGTTTTAAACACTGTGTCCACACACTGTCCACCTTGTAACGTGAGATTGTAGCCACTGGATATTTATTGTTAAATATATATATTTGAAGTGGTGTTAACAGACTTTAAAACTGAACATATTTATGGACTAAATATCTATGCATGTCCTAGCAGAATTATTTGATAGCAGTTCTTATCCAAAGTGTTGCCCTAATTTGCATCACCATGAATATGCAGCGTGTTCTCTGCTTTCTCATTTGGATTTAGACACTTCAGGATGAGGCTTGTTTTCATTTATTGTTTCAGTTGTTTTTGGCACTGTTTCTCTATACCTCTGAAGAGTCTTGAAGCTTAGCCAAGGGAAAGGTATGATAATTTTTAACCAGCATCACAGTCCTCCTGATGATTTCCGCACAAATTAACGATTTAATTCCTCGCAGATTCTCAGAACACAGCAGAAGTAAAGCGGGTCTTAACTTGTTCTACGTTGTGAAAGTGTTTCTCTATGAGGCATGCACAAGCTACAGTACTATTGCTTACACTGAAGGGGAATTTTGCACTGTAAGGTTAGGAAAAAATTATTGGATTGGCGTGTTATACAGTTCTACTTCTTTTTAAAGGTGGCATATAACAATAAACTCACTTGTTGAGTCCATGTGCAAATGAATATGGGCTCATGGAGCCGACCACCCACACACTGTGAAATAAAAACAACCCAGTCACTTTTTTGTGGGCTGCCTACGTAGGAAAACACGGAATATTATTTTTTTTAATTTTCCCACCCCCTTGTCCGAGTCTCTCCAATCACAGAGGCATGTTTATGTGTGAACACAAAGATGTAACATAGCTGAGATATGAGAATACTAATGAAATACAGGGGGAAATTATAACAGGCAAGAAAGGAAACTTAGTGAAACTGGCTAAAATCCTTCATTGCTGTGCGCTTGGACTGTGGTGAACAGCAACTCATTATCAACTGGCGGAAACGGCCATTCTCAACAGGACTGTGTAGACAGGGGGCGAACACTGCTGTGGCATTTGCTCCCTGTGTTATTCTGATCAAAGCATGTCATAGATGTTTCTTTCATACCTCAAAAATTCCAAACTGTTCTCTATTTATTTGGTGTTATATAATTACTAAAAAATTATCATATGTCAAAGACACTTTGTAGTGCCTGGCATAACTGCTTGCAAGTATTCATGGCTTCATAAAGTGAAGTCCCCTTATTCAATTTTTTTCATAGCACAATATAATGTTATCAACAGATAACAGGTAGTAAGCTTTTTGAAATATGAAAAAAGATTCATAAAAACTGATAAAAAAAAAAAACATCTTATGAGTCCTTTTATAAAGATTTATAAATGTAGGATCCAAAGGAATGTAGCTTACGTTAAGCAATGCAGACTTACAGGATTGAAATCATTCAGAACTGGGTTCCTTTGTGTATAATTGTATTATGGTATGTGTCTTGGTATGGTAAAGGTCTTGACATTCAGTATAATTACTTTGCTTACTTTACAGCAGGCTCATGGCCTATAATAGAACACACTGTCCAAGTACATGCCATGTAGCATTTTACAGTCAGTAATTATAAGTTATCTTAATAAAGATGGGTTATGAAAAATGCAAAATTGTGACGCTAATACAGCATCATCAGAACTCAACATGCCTGGAGGAGAACACTTAACTCTGGTATGTAGGTGAATAGCCACCTGTGCTCTTTTGCATCTCACCAACTGCTAGTGAATAGAGATAGCTATCCTAATCACCCAGAAATTATGCAGTAATATTTCGAGAAATGAAATGCCATACTTAAGAAATTTGTTCCCTGTAGAGGATGTGGTAACCCACCAAGGCTGCATGAACATTTTCACTGAAGAGGAAGTGTAGAAAAACAAGCAGAGTACAAGGAACTGCTAACTGCACACATTCTCGGTTACACTGGGGCCTTTTCCCCTCAAAGCTTTAGCCCAAATCAGGATTAATCCCTTGTGTCAGGGGTATTTTAGACCGGTTGGGTGGGTTTACTGCCTTGCACAATTCCAGAAAAAAAGCCACTCGCATACAGCTTCTTGAAAATTCTTTTATGACAACCTCATGTCACACAATTTAGCATTTGGGCTCATTCTCTGTTGAAAAAATGGTAGATTGTCTATGCATAATGTCCAGACAAATCATGTCCGACCACTACTACACACTCAGATATAGCTACTCCATAATCAGATTACTTACTTTCAGGGGGAGGGGTAGGGACACTGAGTGGGTGTTTTTACGTAAATATGGAAATCAGGCTGTTCACAACAAAAGCTGATTGAACCCAAAAGCCAGTATCAAGGTTATGTCAATATTTCCATCCTTTTTTTGCACAAACTGTGAAATATATCCAGACAGGAAGCAGTTCTTACTCAACATTTCCTACATATTCCAGGGCAGCAGGAGTAGTGTGTGGGCGAGATGTCGATTATTTTTGTTTATTTATTTAATTTTATTTAAAGGCATGACAATTTCATGTTGTTGGAAATGAGAGTACAGTATGTAAAGTTGTAGTATGGCTGCACTGTGCTAACTACACTCAAACAATGAACTGCATGCTTGGAGGAGATGACTAACTATATATTCTGTTACATCAGCTAATAAGAGTTCTTGATCAAGATCAATTCGGCACATGATGGAGAAGAGAAAGGTCCATCCAGCCCTCCTGAATTCCCAGCTATGGGATTTCTTGCTGTGGCATAAGCAGGGAATGACCTCCCAATCTTTCTCACAATGACAGTGCCACTGCTTAGATAGTGGAGCCAGTTAGATTGTAAATGAGCAGTTAAATGGCAGGCATTAACTCTCTTTTGTTGTTGCAAATGTGCACAGTGGCCTGCTGAGATATTGGTAAGAATTTAAAGTGCAATTTCAAAATGTAATTACAGCTATCTGATGTCCCACTGTGATGTCATGACAGAAGAGACTTTGGCTACACTTTTGGAGCCTATGTGAGGACGGACATGGACATGGATGCTTTTGGATGGTGGCCATTTTCTGGCCGTGAGGAAATGGTCTTGTCCTGAGCGAGGGCTCGCTGAGTGGCCACATTAAAGAGTTATCACTGATAACAATGAGCGAGCAAGATGAAATGAAGTGGCTTTTTAATTGCTGGAGAGGGGCCATTAGCTAAGCGCCCACGCGTAACTGCTAGCGCTTTGCCGCCGCTAGCACATCTCACTGGAGGAGGGGGAGAGGGAGGGGATGGCTTGGGGGGATGGGGGAGGGCAGAACAACAGGGAGTTTCACTCACAGTTAGAAGAGGGGAAATTATAAAGGAATGGAAAGGGCAGAAAGAAGAAGACATGAGTGGAGATCAGAAGGTGAAGGGTAAACAAAAGAGTTGACATTGGCACTGTCTGTTTTTTGCAGCTCTTCCTAAAGCCTACATTTGTTTGATTTCTGGCGTCTGACATCTTCGACATTTATTTGTCCTCTGCTTGTTTGACATGATGTGTCTGTGCAAATGTTTTGCTACCCCTGGTTTTATTGGTTTTCAAAAGTGAAATTAATTGATGTGAAAACATGTTCTTGTGCTTTTGTTACTTTAACCAGGATGGTGTTTTGTGCTCAGATATTCATGTGCTTGTGTTGTTGTCTTTACTCAAGCATCAGATTTAAATGGTACAGCTGTAAGCATTTAGTAAGAGTATTATGATACCATGACCAAAAAAAAGTTGATGAATGTTTTCATATTGCTGTAATTATTTTGGCAATGTATCAGCTGATATTATTTACCAACTGATATAATTGTCTAGCTCTACTTAGACACATGACCTTGTCAATATCATCTTTTCATTAACAGAATTATGAAATGTTTCTCTAATGTTGGGATGTTGTCAAAAACACACGTTGGTAGGTGGATTGGCAACTCAAAAGTGTCCGTAGGTGTGAGTGTGTGAGTGAATGTGTGTGTGTGTGTTACCGTGTGAAGGACTGGCACCCCCTCCAGGGTGTATTCCCGCCTTGCGCCCAATGATTCCAGGTAGACTGTGGACCCATCGCGACCCTGAACTGGATAAGCGGTTACAGATAATGAATGAATGAATGAATGAATGTTTGGATGTTGTTATTGTAATTTACATAAACACATCAACACCTCATCTTAGAATACCTCCATCACACGATTGCATCAACACTCTCAGAATCCTGCAGTACAGAAAATGACACTAGAGTGACCAAATAAAACATGACCAAACATGACAAATATCCCAATCTTGTCCTAATCTGCCTTCCTTGAGGACAGGGCCCTCCATCCTAATCAGTTAGATCATTCTTCAGCATCTTGTCCTCTGACACTGAATGCTATTGATGGTGACAGTGTTTCACAAGTTCTCAAGTGGATGTCAGTATCAGTTTCATTCGCAGCCCCTCAAAAGACTTGCATCATACCCACTTCTTCCAATAATATTCCCTCAACGCCAAGCGAGGCTCAAGGCTAAATACTCTGCAGCTGCTGACCTAGATCTCAATCTCAGCATCTGCCTACCAGCTTATGCTTTAGCAACCATCCAAACCACATCCGCATCTGTCACTTTCTCAATGCACCACAACCTTCCAATTCAGAGCTGTTGCTAGATGCAGGTACTCAGTCCGCAAACCACATCTGCCCATCTGAGTAGCTTATCTCCATTGAGCCTGGTGGATGTCTTGAAGCGTTAAGGCTCCTCTCGGCCTGAGCAGGCAATGAGAGTGGCACCCATTCCACAGTCACCAGGTGAAGGTAAACAGAGCCAGGGACTCCCCGCTAGCTCCCAAAGGTGTGGGATGACACCACAGCAGGGAGTCAGCTGCAAGAGGTAAAGGGCAATGGGTGGTGCAATAGGGCCTAGAAAAGGCACACTGTCATAACAACTTGGGGCAAGTTCCTGTGGTGTCTCTGACATCATGGAAACATGGGCCAAAGCGTCAAGACCCTTATCTCGAGTGACAATCACAGTACATGGCAGGCAGGAAACTAGCTGCCTCTACCAAAACATATCACAGAATGTTTCAAAACTTGCATTCACAGGACTTACCTGGCTTGAAAGGTAATGAGTTTGTGTCTACTGTTTCCCATGCTATGGAACCACCATGCTGAATTCAATGCATATCACCAAAATGTTGAATAGATTTAGGAAGAGTTTTGGGATTTTGCTGTGGTGATTTGTTTACATTCATCCACAAGTGCATTTTGATTTCAGGTACTGATTATAAACATAATTTCATCTCAACCCAAAGGCACTTGATGTTTCCATTGGTTCACAGGTGAATGCTGGGGGATTTACTTCACTCTAACTGACACTTGGCATTGCTGACCTTACTCCTAAACCTTTGCATGCTCCCTATGAAATTTGCATAAGCTAGGCATGGACAACTGAAGATCCATGTTCACCCTGAAGTAGCTGAAGTAACAAAAGCCCCTTTCACACATGCACAGTAATCCAGAAAATTTTGGGAGTTTACCCAGAGGAGATATATGTTTGAATGCAAACACCAGCAACATTTGTCCCAGACTTTACATGGACTTCATCTACCTAGTACCCACATAAATGCTCTGGATATAGCCTGAGTGAGCCCATTAGGACCTCTAATGTCTCATAGTATTCCCTGTATGTACACTGCGCACACTGCACAGGAGCTGCCCCTAAAGCATGCTTAAATATAATCTTCAACTCTGCCACATGTTTGAAAGATCACTTCGGACCTGATACTCTGGAGTTTCTCAGAAGTTCATATGTGAAAGTATCTACAAACTTTTGGAACAGCTTTTTTCGAAATAGGTTTTGGTGTTTTTTTGGTTTGACTAGGAGCCATGCTGTTAGCAGTGTACATCTGTTTTCCATGCCATTCCATCCAGTTTTCACCAGAAATGAGGAAGAATGAGGGACTGATGCTATGAAAGTCATGGTTATGGAATACCAGATGCTGTCCAGTTATTCTGAGTGTTATATCTTCACCAAAACACCCTGGCATGAATATTCCAATCCACAGAGCTATGTTCCAGCTTCGTAAACCCAAACCAATTCCAAAAGAGTCAAAATCATGTTTGCATCCACATTCAAAACACTAAAGATGTAAGCAATGTTCAACCAGCTCTTAAACTCACATTATGACCCTGTGTTTAATGAGCACAAGCCAGCCGTCATACCTCTGCATTTGCCTGTGGTCAGGGTGCTGGTGCCAATAGCCATCAACACAACAATGAGGTGGAGATGGCCAGCGGAACAGAGCGTCCGGCGACAGACGTGGCCATGCTGCGAAGAATTTATCGTTGTGGTGCTGTTGCTTCTGCTGCCTGCCAAGCTGTCGAGCTGTTGGCTGCCTCCCCACTTGGCAAAGATTGTCTGGCGTTCCATTTTTTCTGCCATGGATGAGCGTACAGGCCACAGAAAGAGCATAACCTGCAGTTAGCATCTCACTAAAGAGGATTTCAGCTATGAGAGTAATTAGGAATGATGATCTTGGGTGCACTTCGGTAGCAGCAACAGGGCGGGCAGCAGTTAACAACAACCTCGGACAACCAGTGAGATCAGCAATTGCATGTTACAACCAATGAGCATATGTAGCTTATATGTGATCAGCCAAAACATTAACATAACTTCTTTGTTTCTAATCTCATTTTCCATGTTATCAGCTCTTCTGACCATATAGGTACACTTTGTAGTTCTGCCATTACAATCTGTAGTTCATCTGTTTCTCTGCATAGTTTTTTAACCCCACAATGGTAAAGAAGGTAAAGAATCTGATACATGTTCCAGGACCTGACACATTCATCCTATGAATGTCTCAATTTGAGAACAGTTCTTTTTCTCTGTCTCAGTCTGAGAATTTTTTTTCTTTACTCCAAGGGAAAGTAAAGTACCTTTTTTCTCCCCTCCTCCCCTCCTCCTGCGTCAATCCACTGACCCCTGGGCGATCCATCTAGAGAAGTGAAAGTAATTAAGGCCTCCTGCTCTTCACCTGCTTGCTGTATAGCACCAGCCTCCTTTCAGCTGGGTTTTACACACCATCACACACTTGAGCTCGGCACGAGAGCTCAGTGCAGAGTAGGTCAGCAGCGTTCTCAGCAATTAATGCACGTAATGAAAAGGAAGGAGGGTTTAATCACACGCTCAAAGTTGTGGCTCAAAGCAACAGGATGATTCAGAGGTTTTAGGTAGATATCTTTTTAATGTATCATTATAAGTGCACGCACACACACACACACTTATACTCCATTAGGCATGCAAGGGTGGGAATGCACTCACACACACACACACACACACACACTGCCAAACATTATCTCAGTATTTTAGAAAATACTCAGGTCAGTCTCACCTGGGCATCTGTGAGCTGGCACAACAATCCTGGGCAATTACTGTTCTCCTCCAAGTGTGTTGAGCTGACCATTGGCATTGTGTTAGCAGCAATTCAAAAGTAGCTATGTAGCTGTGCAAGTTTTCACCCTCTCACTATTCTACACATCTGTAAAATAACAACAGTGTACAGAGTGTTGCAGCATTTAATTTGAAAGACAACATGGCACATGGCTTCTCATGCATTAAAGAAGACTGTTTGCTACAAGCACAACAGTGCTTTTTAGTTTTGCCTCATAATTGTTTAAAGCTTTAGTGGACAGGGTTATGGAGATTTGTACAATAATTTATTCATTAATCAATCATCCTGATTAGGGTCATGGAATCACTGGTCATAAGGCATGAACACACCATGGACAGAGCAGTTCTTCACAGAGCATCACACACTCACACAGTCAAAAACACTCACACCTGTGGACAATTTCACACACACACTCATTTACTCACACTAGCACCTGTGGACAATTTCACACAGACAGTTCACCTACCAGTTCACCTAAGTGCTTTTGCACTGTGGGAGGAAACCTGGGCACCAGGAGGAAACCCACACTGACACAGGATGTACATATCGCATTCCTCATGAACATTAAAAAAACAGTAATTTCTAGTGCATTGTTGGTACATGTTGGCAGTTTGTCTGCTTATATGTACAGTTGGCAATCTCTCTCTCTCTCTCTCTCTCTCACTCAGTTTTTTATTTTTTTCTGAGAGCTTCTCTCTCTCACATACTCCCACACACTTTCACACAGTCTCATACACCAGGTACCATTAAAGAGATTATACCTGCTCCTGTGTGTCAACCCCCCCCCCCCACCTTTGCTCAGGTAATCTCCCCCTTCACCTCAACACAATCTCGTTGTGTGTGTGTGTGTGTGTTTGTGTGTGTGTGTGTGGGTGTGGGTGTGTGTGTGTTTGTGTGTGTGTGGGTGTGTGTGTTAACTACAGTTGACTGCAGTAAGCTTCTGGCTCACAGCTTTAAAAAGCTCCAGAATTACGTCATTCCTCTCATGTAGACATTCTCTTCATCAGCATCATGGATGTTGCTGTGTTATCAAATTAAATCAAAGGCTGCTCATGCATTACTGCTACTTACAGAGGCAGCTGTATGTTTTTTACACAGTTTTAAATCAACTTTCAGGGCAATATGTCCCTTTGCACCTAGGTTCCTGGTCCTACAATCTGATTGGCTGAGATTTACATTGTGAAATATTCAGTACACACCCACCTATGATACCATCATGACAACTGAATTTATGGACTCTTTATTAAAACGTTCTGTTTTCAAATGTTACTTTAGATGATCATTTTAGTTTAAAAAAACTTTTTAAAACATTTTTTATAAAATTCAGAAGATATTTCCTCACCATTTGCTGCTCTCCAGGCTTTTTTTGTGCTGGACATTGTTTAATGTGTTTACGAAGCCCTCTTGTCAGTAAACGGCTAAAAAACAAAACAAATGGTCTCAGTCTGGTATGCTAGGTTCTCTCTCTCTCTTTTTCTCTCTCTCTCTGTGTTTATTGCAGAGAAACTGATTCTTGAGTTTAGACTGCAGAGAGACTGCAGAGAGAGAGACGACTTCCAAATGTTGAAAATCATGTTGAAAATCATGAAAGCAGACAAAGATTTTGCTTTATTCCTGCTACCAAGGTAGGTAAAAATTGCTGTTTCAGATTGCTTAAGATAGAACAGTTTTCTAAATTCGGGTGACCACTAACTGAAGTTTCTGTGGTAAATCAAACAGTGAATAAAAATCTGCGGACTAGTAAGTTCAAACAACAGGCATTTTTCTGAAAAAACTTGCCATTTCACATTAATTAACATGGAGCTTCAGAATATAAACGAACCAGAGAGAACAACAGTTCCCCCAAATCTTTAAGGTGACCCCTACTTGATAAAGCAAGGTCAGTAGAAGATGACGCTCTGAAACAACTTTACAATCCTGACCAGAGAGCCCCCTTGAATTTGGCGGTGGAGAATTAGAACTGCATTCTGTTGAGTGATTTAGCTTCATCAGTTTAGGGATGAGCTGGAGTCATATTAGTGATCCAGAACTAATCATCCAGCATCAGTACCTGACCTCGCTAATTCTCTCATGGCTGAATGCCTGAATAAATCAAATCCTGGCAGAAACACCCCAACATCTAGTCAGAGGAGTAGACCCTGTTACTGCAGCCTCCAACTAAATAGAGAAGATATGCAGGATGAATGGGTGTCTAAAAACTTTTGGCTATATAATGTACGTCTTTAGTGTACTCTGACTTATTCCCTGTCAGTGATGCAATATTAAACTGAGTTCCTGTGTAGTGGGGCAGTATTGCTGCAGTAGTTATCCCATGCATAGCTAAGGCCACTTAAATATAAAATATACCTCAGAGGATGACTGCTGTAGATTCACTGCAGTCCCTTTAACATTAGAAATGTACTTAAATAGACTGTCAGGTTTTATTATAATAACTATTAAAAGTTGCAGATATCACTTGTGGGAATAATGAATGTTGACATATATTAAAAATAAAGCCTAGAGATTTATTTTTTAAAATACCTTCAGTATAAAAATAGTGGAACATTTTTGCACTGCAAAATTAAAGGTAGTAAGACTTGACTCTATAATTCTTTATTAAATGTGGCATAAGCACCACCATATACCAACCCAGTGAAAGGATAAATGGGGTCAGTGGTGATGCTGTGTACAGTATAGTTAATGGAAAAGAGTGTTCCTGCCACATGCCAAAGCTTTAATGTGCTTTTAGAGTTCAGGACATAAAGTGATTTGCTGAGAGGTACACAGTGTAAGAACTAGACTTCGAAGCAAAGAGCTCATTTTTCAGGTAGGGGTCATGTTGTCGTTGACCTCATCTCTGTAACAGACTCACCTTTCAAACAGATCTCGTCCTTGAACGAATACTTAAGTTGTTTAGTCTGACAGCAGGGAAAATCCACCTAAATATTTAATTGTTGTGTCTCTGCTGGGTGTCCTGGATTTTCACACCTGGATATTTGGACGGTTGTGCGGTGGACAGGAGTTAGCTGTTCTAAGGCAGGCATAGTGGGCCATGGATGTTGTTTGCACTGAGGATATGTGACATTCAATAGTTATGTCACGCTCATTTCCATTTGAAATACTACACCCATTTTCATTATGCAACACTCATTTCCATTGTCATGCTACACCCTTTTTCATAGTTATGCGACACCCATTTCCATGACTATGGAGTGCTCATTTCCATGATTTTGCTACACTCATTAACCATATATATAGTTATTTATGTGTATATGCTACATGTAGCTATAATATCCATGGTAGTATTCATAGTAATATGCTACACCCACACTCTTAAAAATAAAGGTACTACAATATGTTCTTTGAGCGTTGCCATAAAAGAACCATTTTTGCTAATAAGTTAAATGAGTAAAAACCTTAAGATCAATGAAAGGATTTTTAAACCTTTAAAAGGTTCTGCACACATATCTTCAAACATCTTGGTTCTTTATGGAACCAAAAGTAGTTCTCTAATGGCATTTTTAGCACTACCATTGAAACTGTAAACAAATTTCCAATGCTACATTCATTCTTTCATTGTCTGTAACCGCTTATCCAGTTCAGGGTTTCGGTCGGTCCATAGCCTACATGGAATCACTGGGCACAAGATCACACGCTGGAGGGAGTGCCAGTCCTTCACAGGGCGACACAAACTCACACACTCACACCTATGGACACTTTTGAGTAGTCCATCCACCTACCAACATGTGTTTTTGGACTGTGGGAGGAAACCGGAGCACTCTGAGGAAACCCATGTGGACACAGGGAGAACACACCAAACTCCTCACAGACACCTCCCACCCTGAGAGGGGCTCAAATCCACAACCCCAGATACAACTACCTGTTGCGCCACCGTGCCACCCTTCAATGATACACTTCAATGCTCATTTTCATGAATCCTCGCCACCCCTTTTAAAAAATCTTTTGCTACACTCATCGCTATGTTCACACAACACACATTTCTATAAGTACACTGCAACCTTTCTTATGAATCAGCATCAACTATTTCCACAGATCTGCTATACTCATCTGTGAGGAGTTGGTGTGTTCTCCCCGTGTCCGCGTGGGTTTCCTCCGGGTGCTCCGGTTTCCTCCCACAGTCCAAAAACGTTTGTAGATGGATTGGCGACTCCAAAGTGTCCGTAGGTGTGAGTGTGTGAGTGAATGTGTGTGTGTCTGTGTTGCCCTGTGAAGGACTGGCGCCCCCTCCAGGGTGTATCCCCGCCTTGCGCCCAATGATTCCAGGTAGCCTCTGGACCCACCGCGACCCTGAACTGGATAAGCGGTTACAGATAATGAATGAATGAATGAATGAATGCTATACTCATTCTATGGATATTCTACACATTTTAATGGATACTCCACACTAAATCTACACCCATTTCCATTGTTGTGGTACACTTATTAACACATTTTATGCTATACACATTTTCTAAAGTAACACATCACTCCATTTCCATTGTTCCCCACACTATTTCCATGGATACAGCAAAATGTTTTATGAGATTAGCAGTGAAACTTGTTACAAGCTGGTGTTAAAATGAACATATGTTTTTCCAGAAATAATTTAATTTTGTTGCATATGTTGTTAATTTTAACAAACTTCACATTGGTTGTAAATGCATGGGCAAACCTAGAAATCAGATTTCAATATATTTGTAGGTGAGTATGTGTGTGGGAGCGAGTGGTCTCAAGCTTCACATTGTTCACTTTTTTTAGAGCTCCTGATTTCAAAACTATGTCCTTGAAGGGTGGCATTAATTGGCCCCGCGTTCAAAGGCGTGACAGGGGTGACATGCCTTGGACAGATGCAGTGCTCCTGCTCCTGACATCTCCACACACTTGCTTTGAAATCCATCCAAGATAAGCCCTGGTACTTTCACAACTTTGATTAAAACATAACAAGAACTAGGAGAGGAACCATGAGAGGAATGCACAGAAATCCACCTGGCAACCCCGCAACAAAATGTTCCACACTATTTAGCGGTGAAGAAATTCGAGCACTTTTGTGAAGGTGGTCTCTTGAGGTAATGTGCATCCGCGTATGTCCTTCACTGCGCTATTGAGGATTTAGACGAATATTATTACGGCCCTAAACTGCACACCAGACCAAATAATATAAAATATCATTGAAAATATCTTATGAAGAGGTACAAAGGTTGTCCATTTTCTAAAGGAGCTTAGCTCAAAATGTGAGAAATATTAGAAGAATATTTCTGATATGAGCAAGAACAGTGAGCTGAAATGTTTTAGGAACTGCAATCTGCAAGTTTGAGACCTCACAGACTTTTACTTTAAGTCTGAAAATTCTTATTAGAGCCCAAAGTACAGCTTTCAAACATGTTGAAAGCTCAATTACTTATAAATACAAGGACAATTTTCTTAAAAATAAATGAATACAATTTCATCCAAGAATGTCTTTCAGGGGGAATAGAAGTCTTTAACTCTCTGTGAGAGGAATGAAAGGAATAAGTTGTTTGAAGATACAAAACGCATACATCACCTTATAACACTCTGAATGAAGTAAAGTATGTAAAATATGCCTTCATATATTTCTTCTATTTGTGATAGTCCAGCATTAAAGAACAAATGTCTGATGTTATGAAAAGAAAGAAGCTCATCAAATAAATAAATTCTCAACAAGTTTTTCGTAGCTGTATTATTTTCCCCATTCTGTCATTTTTATATATTCCATTACATTATTTATCATTATCTTAGAAACACTAAACTCATTTCATTGGTTAAAATGCATTCAGATTTCCTCAGAAGAGTACACAGAGACAGAGAGACTGTGAAAGAAAAAGGTTTGAGGCTGGATGAAAAAAAGAAAAGAATAAAAAAGAGCAATCTTCAGCATTATTTAGGGTTTTAAATATCAGGAGTGGGGGAGAAAGTGGTGGACAATATCAGTCCCCATCTGTGTTTGACCTTCAGAGTAGCTTAGTAGGGATATCGTCAAAGTCACCAGCCCGTTTGAGCAAAAACAGCATTCCATGATGGCTTTAGCTTTAAAAGTGTTCAAGCTGGCACATGCTAGCAAGGGCCTTGCACGTTCAAAATGGATGGGCTTTGATCTCTGGATGTAATACATATTAGCAACAGTGATAATGCATGGGTAAATAAGGAGAGATGGCTATATGGCCCTAGGAATCCAGAGTGCAGCTCCTGTCTCTCAGATCCACTAGGGCTTGTATGGTTTTTATGAGTTATGCTTAATGTTTGGAGTTTAATCATTTTTAAATTCCAAAATGTCTTTGTTAGTTGCCATTACTTATATATTATAACAGTTAGAACATACTTTCTCCAAATAAATAACTCATTTAGCTGTTTTAGATGCACATGTGAGAGAAAAGGCAGCTGAGGTGTGTGTGGGTAGTTAACAGGAAACTTAATATCAGTAGAAGCTTTGGGAAGTTTTTGCTGGGAGGACATGGCTGTAACAAATTGGTTTTAATATTGGAGGGATTGTAGGATTAAAGAGCCATTCATTCATTATCTGTAACCACTTATCCAGTTCAGGGTCGTGGTGGGTCCAGAGCCTACCTGGAATCATTGGGCGCAAGGCGGGAATACACCCTGGAGGGGGCGCCAGTCCTTTACAGGGCAACACAGATACACACATACAAATTCACTCACACACTCACACCTACGGACACTTTAGAATCGCCAATCCACCTACCAACGTGTGTTTTTTGACTGTGGGAGGAAACCGGAGCACCTGGAGGAAACCCACGCGGACACGGGGAGAACACAACTCCTCACAGACAGTCACCCAGAGCGGGAATCGAACCCACAACCTCCAGGCCCCTGGAGCTGTGTGACTGCGACACTACATGCTGTGTCCCATTAAAGAGCCAGTGAGGTCTAAAAAAATGTAGACAATTTATTTATTAATAGATGTTATAAAAATTACATTTGGGAGTTTTTCTCATCGGTTCCCCCTACAGTTGCAGAGTGTATTCACTTTTACAGCACTGTCCTGAAATCAATGGGCAGGGAGAGGGTGGTGGAGCCAGTTTCTGGCCTATCTCCAAAAATTACATAGTGTAGTTTCTGCAGTCCTGAGCCCAAAGTAGCAACCTCACAGGTTCTATTCTCCCTATTACAGATCAGTGTTACACCACTAAAGTAAAAATGCTACCTAGTGTGGTTTTAAGGAAACTAAATATGGGTTTTTGATTTCTGTAGCTGCTTTTCCAGTCCAGAGCCACAGTGAGTCCAGAGCCTAGCCGAATTCACTGGGCACAAGCTCGGAACACACCTTGGAGGAGGGGGTCCGTCAAGTTCGTCAAGGGGTGACACACACATTTACTCACACTTATGGACACTTTTGAGTAGCAAATCCACCTACCAACATTTGTTTTTTGACTGTGGGAGGAAACTGGAGCAGTTTCTGACCTTTGCACAGTAAATTTAGGTAGAACATTTAGACACCCACCTTGACAATATGATGATGTGGTACAGTTGAGAATTATCTGGTTGAGTATATGTGCATCCAGCTGTTCACCAGCATATACTTGTAGGCGTTATTCTCACAGAAGGTGTGAGCTGTCCTCGTCCTCTCAGATTGATGGTATTGTCACCGTTACTGCCACACTTTGCACGTAGAAGTAGCTGTGACTAATTCTGTAGGAAAATATCAGATCCCTTTTGTAATTTTGTTCTAAGATGGTAGTTTGGCATTAAGCCACTCATCATCATTAATTACACATGCATGAATATTATGACACAGATTAATGAGAGTAATAGGACTGTTGGTTGTCTGCATATTGCAGAACAAGTCTTCACAGTCTAAGATCTGATTTGAAGTGTACCATGGTAGACATGTTACATCTACAGAGCCTTTAGCATAGGCCACTCTAGCACACTTTGTAATTCAATTTCTAATAATATTCGTTAAAAGGAAACTAAATTAAGGAACAAACTGAACCTGAAATGAATAAAAAAATCTGAAATACATAGATCTGGACTGCCCAGGGGTTGTTTGGTGAAGTCCTGATGGAAAGCAACTTCCCCAAACAGAACAACCTGTATTTTTTGAGTCCCACTCAGTCACTGATTAAACACCTACACACTGACCTCTTGTCATCAAAACTATATGTATATATATAAGATACATTTAGCCACGTCTTCCAATTTGTCAGTAATCACGCTCCTGCTGGATAAAAACAGCAGCAGTGTTTCTCACTCTGCACTGCTTTAGCTCACTTACAAAAAGGGATTTTCAAAGCGCATGCTCCATGGATAGTGGCTATGGTATGATGCTGAAGTGTTGTGGAGTATGTTTAAAATTTGAGTAGGGTATACTGTATGTGTTTTATCTAGTTACGTTATGCCTAGAGCAGAGGTCACTAATAGGATGCTGTTCTATCTGGACTTGGACCTATAAATGATAAACTATTGAGTTTATAAATACTGATGATGATGATGATGATGCTGAAATACTGTAATTGTAATTTGATTTGACATTCAGTTGTAACTACTTAGAATTTTGATATAATCTACTTTGGTATTAGGCTGGGCGGCACAGTGGCGCAGCAGGTAGTGTTGCAGTCACACAGCTCCAGGGACCTGGAGGTTGTAGGTTTGATTCCCGCTCTGGGTGACTGTCTGTGAGGAGTTGGTGTGTTCTCCCCGTGTCCACGTGGGTTTCCTCCAGGTGCTCTGGTTTCCTCCCACAGTCCAAAAACACACGCTGGTAGGTGGATTGGCCCAATGATTCCAGGTAGGCTCTGGACCCACCCTCTCGACCCTGAATTGGATAAGCGGTTACAGATAATGAACGAATGAATGAATGAATGGTATTAGGCTACTTCAGTATACAGGATTTGAAACTGATGCAAGTTAGACAGTATGATGTTCTGTACATTTTTTTTTTGAGGACATATTCTCTAAATAAGTGTTCAGCGTATTTAGAACTAGGAATCCCTATTATAAGTGGGCATTTTCGCACACTGTTTGGATGTAAATTCGACATTTTCATCTTCAGTGGGCATATTTATGAATGTGTAATTAGTCCCCTCCTCTATTTCCACTACACTTTCTTTGCTTGTTTGCAGTTTGAAAGCCAGCCTGCAAGTTAATAGGATTATATAACATAGGCAATATTGGTAGGATAATATATATATATATATATATATATATATATGTGTGTGTGTGTATAATACAATAATATTTATTATAGTATTACTATTATTATTATTATATTGTTTACAATATATTACCTGTTGTACTTTTTAAGCCTTGGCACTTTGTAGTGTGTCCCCTCGAAATAGGGCACCTTCTGGATTGTGGGATGTCTAACCCCTACATGTCCAGTAGTAATGTAATGGATCGATCATTCCTGTTTAAGGACAAGGTAAGGTAATATATACATAAATAATATTTTTTTTGGAATATTTGTTGCTGACTGGGACATTTAAGTTGTCCTAGAGGGTGGTTACATCACATTATAGTAAGAATTGAAGCTCAACCTCCCTCTCCAATTTAGTGTATGGCTAACACCAGAGAACTGCCCACCGTCACCACATGTCGAAACCCCACCTTCCCGAGCAGAGGGCTGGGATTTATTGGTGGGAGAAGACTCTGTGTGCTAGTACGCTCTCATTTGGTTGGAGGAGAGTGCTGTCAACCATTGTGGAGCAATTACGTCTGCGAGGAATGGGAGGGAAAAGAGAGCGAAGAGTCAGAAAAAAACAAAAACAATCCGCCCGGTCTGCCATCTTGAATACAGTACAGCAGCCTACAGTGAGAGCCACTTGAGTGAAGGCAGCGTATAGAGACGGAGGAGAGGAGGAGGAGGTGGCTGTTGATTCAAAAACCACCGTTAACAGCCGAAATAAGGCGACTGAGCCTCGCTGTAAACCGTCGGGATTGTGTCGAGAGAAGTTACACACGACTTGGCGACGTTGTTGTCAACGTTATTCTATCTATTTCGTTGTTTCGCTGTCTTCTTTCGCTGAAGTGCTGAAGTTGCTGCCGTTGGATAGCTGGCCATGCTAACCGTCGCCCAAGGAGCCGACTCGGGCAAGAGGACACTCTATATCGGTCGAAACATCTCAGCGACGAGATTTTGAAAGACCTTTTGCTTTTCTCCCAGGCGTTGGAAAAAAGAGGTGAAAGGGAAAAGTGGACGGATGTTATAACGCCAAGCCAGAGAAGGGCAGAAGAAAAGGGGGGAAAGTGAGGGAGAGAGAGGGGGAATGTTGGATATGGCACGTTAGCCATGTTAAGCTTGTTTTCCCTGTCAACTTCAGCCGAATTAGTGCAGTGAAGTCCGGGTTGGCAAGAATAACATTAGGTGGCCCAATGCTCAGTGCATTACTAAGTTTATTTGTCTCGTTTGTAAAGGCTTCTAACCTGTAACCTTCTCATTGGGCCAAGTAAACTAGTGCTACGTTATCCACGTTATTATCTACCTCTCTCAATGTTAAGGATGGTTAGGTGTTTCTACAAGCGAGACTAAAGGACTATTCTTGGGTTTCTGAATGCTTTTCTCTGGAAAGAACTGTGAACATTTTATTTTGACTATTATTATTTGATCTACTGTGGCCAGTTTTCATCAATAGGAATGAGAAGTGGCCCATTTAACATTGCCGTATAAGTGGTTATTCTAATCCAGCAGGAGCTTTGAGATTTTCTCTCTTTTTGTTACAGTCTTCACTCACATTTTCCCAACTGCTGAGCTCAGAACTGTTAATATGGGATTTGTGATTAACCATATACTCAAAGTCCCTCGCTAGGAATACATTCACTCATTACTGAACTCTCCTGAACTGAACTGTCGCTGTTTTATGGTCTCTTCCACGCTATTTTCTGCTGGGACTTGGTTCATATAAGACCATTTTAACCCTTAAGAGGATTTCATCCTTTCATTTCCACATCAGAGAATGTGTGACATGGATTTTTAAATGAGGGAGCACGCATAAAGAGGTTCGAGGGGAAATTGCTCGAAGCCGCAAGCTGTTGGACAAATAACGAAAGGATACCAGTCTTGAAAGGAAAAGAATAAGAAGAAATGGGTCCAGCCACAAAGCTTGCTTTCGGGGTGTTCCTCATCACTTGTTCCTCAGGTGGGTTTTCACTCAGGTTTGCTTGTGTTGCAATTAATATGATATTACTATTGTTTTTTTTTACATGAGAAATTCCATTATTCAACTTCTTAAAATAAATCACGCAGATGGATATCTTTTATAACTAGTTAATATAGCTGCTATATAGTGTGGACACATATTCAACTTGTGAATGGGACCAAAACATGTAGACTCTCCATGCTCAATTCAAAGTGTCAGCCAGAAGGGCTTAAATCCTCTAATATCCTAGGGATGAGAGGAAGTGGCCTTTGTGATACAGTGTTAAATCACCTAACATCAGCTATTGACTTCACATATAACCTCAGGATTATGTGACTAAATGGCAACAAATCCTCACAGAAATATTTTTGCCTCAATCCTTGAATTAAGGACAGGTATTGGTTGAGGGATTTTGTCCATGTATTCTAATCTATGGGAATAACCTATATTTGATATCATTGTTTTGATTTATGGGTGCACCAAAATGGCAGTTCTGGGTGGATGCACTTAATCAGGATGCAGATACCAAAACATTTATGTGAATGTAAACATTTGGGACTAGATACAACAAGAGTAGCATTGCATATTTACTTCATTGTCTTGTGGCATGTGCTAAAATATATTTTTTAGGGAATCTGAAGATACCAACACACTTTAGATATCATTTTGCATTTCCATTTTGATTCATCCAAACTTCCACAGAGACAGGTGAGAATCATTCAGGAGAATCAGAGCAGTAATTTGGGATTTATTTATTTACATGAATCCTCCTGAAATATTGTAACTGCACAGGTACATTTGTGCAAAACTAGCCAGCAACTATGGATATACAAATGCCCCGGTACTTGTTTTTTTTTTTTTTTTGGTGTTGAATTTTTTTTTTTGAAACTGAAAGCTTTTCAAAGCCTGTTGTATTTGTCAGTTTTTTTCCCCTATGTTAATGTTTATTAACACACTGAATTTCTCTGAACATTGTGGGTTTTATTTATGGTGTCACTGAATCAGGAAAGCACACAGTGTACTGGAGAACAGTGGGAACATACTCATGCGTGTGAACAAAGCCGGATTTCTGATGTATGTGATAATAACCAGTCTATAATTAATGTTCTCGGTGCTCCTGCATTTTTTATGGCTAACATGTAAAGCCCCCTCTCACCTCTCTGCTGGAAGCTTCAGCTGGTAGGCAACATTGATCATAACATCATCCGTTATCAAAGGAAGCAGGGGGTAACTATTTGATCAAACTGATTGGACCAGAGCTTAGATTTGCATGTGGACAGCTGATGGAGCGTGGATGGTAGAGCAGCATAGTGGACTTGCTGGAGGATGTTTCATAAGTGGCTATTTTTGTTGTTTTACTGAAGAAGTTTAGTGCGTGACTGTCCTGTTAAATGAAGCAGTGGATTTTTCTGTGCTTAAAAGGGAAATAATTCAATGAGAGCATGCACCCTCTGGCTTTGGCTTGGCTTGGCAAGGAATTACATATTAGTTTATTGCTTAATTTAGGGTTAATGCTCAGTGTATTCTCTGCAAAACCTCATGGTAAATATACAGGAGGGAAATTTTCCAAGTGATTGTGGACCTCTTTCATCGTGAAACACCTGAATAGCCTTAAGAACAGCTGACAAGTTCAGATTTTGACTGAAAAATTAAATGACAAAAATGCAACATTTTCCTCAGAGAGCAGAGATTAGTTTGTTTAGTGCTATCCTTAACTGTTTTGTAGACTAAGTTATGAATTAACCTAGAAGAATCAGATCTGATAACCGTCCTTTGTGAAGGTTTACAAAAGTAAGAGATAACATACTTTGGGTCCTTCTCTTGTAAGTCAACCAAGATTTGAGTTTGATGAATATATGTCACTGGGACATTCTGACTCATTTGTCTGTGGTTGCCCTGTGAATTTTCCGATTTCTCACTTGCCGTGATTTGTCCTGTCAGTGGTTTTAACACTTCATTTGGAGGGTACAACAGCAAGCATGCTGTTACTCAGGGTCACAGCTGAGAGCAAAACAGTGGGTTTTGTCAGTGGCTAGTTTTATTCCCTTTGAGAGAACTTCTTTTTTTCCTCAACTAGATTTCCATTGAGCAGAGACCTCCACTGGCAATAGAAGTTGAATGCAGTGCACGGGGCATGGTCTGGGAAAATGGGAATGTAAAGAGAAAGACTCTTGTTTGGAAACTCACATTCATATTTGTGTACAGATATTTCACTCTGCTATTCAATTGCTTAATTCTATGCTTGAACATTAAGTTAAGTAATGAATTATCCATTCAGTTCCATTCAATCTGTATTGTGTCAGAAATTCTGAAAATCAACACCGCATGCACTACACTTCCTTCCATCAAATCCACATCATAATAAAATAACTGCTTTTCTATTTATGAACACAAATGTGGTATTGATTGAAAGTTTAGAATCGGTGCTTTTGCTGCAATAAGCAGTGAGTGAGAAATAATTCATATTGAATTGCACAAAGGTTTTGTTATTTTTGGCAATAACTGGAACTTCTAAAGGTTAAAGTGAATAATGTGGCAGCTGTCTGTGACATTAATGTACAATGAGCAGGAGTGTAAGGGCATTTTCTTGCATCTTGGAGCTCTGCTTTTCCAAGCATGGGTTCTGCTCATTAAATGTTATCCCACCCAAGGTTTAGGTACAAGGTCATTAATCATGCTAAAATGGGGTTTGCAAATGGGGTCTCGGTAGCAATTTAGAACAGAAGTATAAGTGGGTTAAAGAGAAATCCTGCAGGTTTCAAACAATTTCCAAAGAATTCAATTACAGAGATTTCAACTAATTCTGAGTTTTTATAAGAAATGGTGTATTATAGAAAAATCTAATGGCTCTGATGCCTTATAATGGTGTTAATAGGAACCAGGAGTAGTAATGGCAGTGATTGTATATGTCTGAGTTTATAAGTAATGGTAAAATACTAAATAAATATGAAGATATAAATATATGAAGATAGGTTCTTATATAGCACTATATTGCTTTACAACACCTTGCATGTACATAGATAAATAACACACATCTTAGGCCTCAAACATCAAAACCTATGTCTCAGGTATTAGGGGACATTCCTGTGACCATTTCAGGTTTCTGTGGTTGCGTTTTAGAAGCATTCAAACGTTTAAATGTCTGGTTCTTATCTCCACCTCTTTGAAAAATGCTGACATAAATTCCAGCATTTCCCTATATTTAAAAAGGCCAGACGACCCACCCAACTAAACTCAAATGCTGCATGGCTAGCGGGGGTGGGCAAAAATGTGTTCCGTGTCATGATGACACAGACCTAGTCAATTTTTTTTTTTTGGAAAATACAATGCAAAGTTTAGCTAGTTTTTGTAACGGTTGGTTTAAGTTATTCAGATGTCCTGTTGTAGACATTAAACTTAGTTTGGTTTCATTTTGGGGTTTGTGGTTGTATGCTATAAGAGTAATAACAGTATATTACATCAATACAGTACACTAGTGCTCTGAGCCTAACCCTGAGTTTAAACATTTACATCATTTTTATTACCATTCATAAACGTATTGCTGTATTTACTTCAGTTTAAACAACAAAGACAAGTTCTGTTCTGAATTTATGTCTCATTTTGTACTAACCATGATGTTTTGAGTTGAGCATTTGAGAGCTGACAAGGTATTTCTGTTTGGTACAATGAGTTTGAATCAGACACAGAAGAAAATTACAGGCAACAGGGAGGACTTCATGATAATTAGAAGAGGTATTCATAATGTACACTGCAAAATGTGCTTCTGAGGCATAGTGTGAGGCATAAGTAGTGGGTTAAATATATGTATACAGATGTATTGTGAATTTTGAACACTGTAGGTTGTGTAAATATCATATCAAGGCTTGTTCATTTGGTATGCCTTTAAATGGTCTACTTACTCAGGCTTAAAAAATGTAGACATCTTTTTAATAAATACCTAATGACTGTGGAAATGTCACAATAAGCCTGTTTGTTTTTCTTGCCAGTGTAAATGTGAATGATGCTTTCTTTGACTGTTTAAATAGAGACTGTTACCAGGAAAAATAGCTGAATGACTGCTGAGCTGGCCAGTGCTTTGACTGTAGGAGTCAGTGATACTTTCTCAGACCTATCGGGAACATGGCTATCACTAAACAGTCAGAGGGGAAATAATACACGCCTGTATGTGCTGTGTGTGTGAGAGAGATTGTGTAGGCTTGTTTGCTACATTTGCATCCTCGTTAAAATCTGTTAGCACAGACAAGAGCCACACTTGTGTGTGTGTGTGTGTGTGCAATACCTTTGAAAAAATTGATTACATTTACTGTTCATTACATATTTTGATCTTAGGCTTTACTCTTTTAGTATGCTGTAGTAGCATTTGATCCTTGGTGATGCCTCGGCTGTTCAAGACAATTTGGTTTCCCTCCCTGGGTGGGTTCGGATGTCAATTGGTTTGACAGATCTGGGCAGTTGGCCCTCTCCACCTGCATGTGAGGCTGTCTCGTGGTATTTCATTAGCAGCAGTGTGAAATGAAGCAGTGGTTAGTGCTAGGTATCTCAGAGGAACCATATGATCGGAGGAGTAGCTTAAGGGGAACGGCTGTTGATTAGTTAGAACATGGTATGAAATGGCATAAAAAAGTTAAATGAATATTGTCATAAATCAAAGACAATTATCTGTGATGTGATCTGTGTTTACAGCGGATTGGAAAGAAAGTATCTGGTACTGTCTAGATGGAGATATAATTGAAGAATTGCTAGCCGTTCACTGTTAGTAATACGAGCATCTTTCCTGCAGGCTGAATTAAATGTGCAGTCCTTTTTGCCAGCACTGGTATTTGAGGATAGAGTGGTTTGCCTACTTTACCCTGTCCCAAAAGAGGATTTTCTCATATAATTGGAGTCTCTGTTGCTGCTGAACTCACCCCAGGCTGAAGTGCTCATATAGCTCAAATTAAAGGCATTCACTGTTCTACCACAGGAGTAATCCAGGTACAACTTTCAAGTCGATTGGCTCAAACAAACACAAGGTTTGGCATGGTTATTGTAAATGATTGCCAAGTGGACCAAAGCTGGGCAATTGCCAGCAAGCAAGGTTAATTACACGTTATTCATACCTCATGCTGCTTGTAATGAATCAGATTTACCATCAGGCATTGAAGACACAAAAGAAAAACTGGTTACTTTTACAATAGGCCTTGTTTTTCTTAGCGCACAAATTGAGATTTAACACTTTGTGTATTGATTTTTCATGTAAAAATAACTGGCTGCAAAAGCCTTTGTTTTCTTTAACAGATGTTCATGAAATACGTCTGCACAAAGTTCCACTTTTTTAGAGTACAAAAATAAAACAGCAAATATTAATTACAGATATGAACATCCAGTTTATTTGGTGCCTACGCATTACAAGTCTTGTTCTTATTATTGTTGTTTTGCCGATTGAGTAAAATCATAATGAAGTAATAACATAATTAATTGAATTTACAGTTTTATTTTTATTTTTATTTTTATAGCCAGGGTCCCAGACTTGTGCCAGGACTTGGCTACTTTGATTTTCAGCTACCTTGAAATCGGAAAATAGCGTTCCAGATATTAAATTGCTTTTGTTTACATTACTACCATACTATGTCATGGTAGGATTGGACAATATGACCAACATTTATATCACAATATATTTCTTAATTTTGGTTGATACAATTTCATTTCGATATCACTTTGAACATTTTTTTGTACTAAATTTTAAATTAAAGCGCTGAACTGAAGACAGTGCCCTGTATCGAACGTCAGTCAGTGACGGATGCTGTAAATAATGTATGTTGGAATGTTGAAAATGTGTTTAAAAGCCCTATCATTGTTATTGAAACATTTTACATTGCGATATATATTGACATTGAATTATTGTCCTGCTCTATGTTAAGGTACACTCATTGTTGACACAGACGTACGACAGAAAATGGAATGCTCTAGAGCAGCCACACGTCTTGGTTTATCATACCCAAAGCCAAGCATCAGCAAGTGAAGAATAAAGCCACTCAGCATCATGCTGTGGAGCAGTGGAGTTGCATATACGAATAGCCGATTAGCAGAGAATGGTAGTCACTCTTTATGACAGCAGCTCTTTTTGGCTTCATCTAGGGTGGAAGTATTAGTCCGCTTTGTCAGACAAAAGGTTTTCTTGATATTTCTATGTGTAGGCCCATGAATGGCACCACCTACACTTTGTGACAATCCTTGAAAACATTACGCAGTCAGTCATTTAGGGACACTGACTATTCTTGGCCATCCTGCTGAATGCTTCAACAAAAACATTACACCAATGAATAATGTAACTCAGGGTAAGCAGAAAAAAAGAGCCTAACGCTAATTGTCAGAGTGTTGTACTCAGCTCTTGCTTCAAACTGCGAAGGGATCTAATAAAGATGGAACTGTGCAATACATTGCAGACCCCATGCCTGAAGACTAAGCATAGTTTTTTTTAAAGCCTTCCACGTGCAGCTTTTTTTATTACACAGTTCCTCTGAGAGTACATAGAGGTAAATCACAGCAAATTGGCCTCAGTTTTAGTCAAAAGCTAAGTGTGTGGTGATGATACTTGTGCTGGTGGTTCGCCTTATAATGAATGCCTTATTACACATGAATCCATGGCCATGAATCATCAATTTCTTTTACAGCCTTGTGTATGGCAATATTTGGGCTCATTCTCCCACAGTTCAGTAATTATGGGAGTTTTTTATTGCCAAATATTTCAATGCATCTGACTACATCTGCATTCTATGAGTTTCCTCAGACATTAGGCAATAAGGCAGAAGATATTTTGCCATGAAAAGCTGTGTGGTAGAAGGAGAATGGACTAGAATGATCTTTATTGGTTTCTCATATGGCACTGTGCTGTAGACTATATCCACAATAGACTTGTGGAAGCGTACTGTCACAATAAAATCCCAGCATCACTATAAAAATGAATTGTATTGCTGGCTTTAAAAAAAGCCCAACAGTTTATACGTAGGCACAAAATGTACATTTCAGAATATTGCTTAAAGGCAGTGTCTACGATTCTGGAGAACTGCTGCTCTCTGGTTTGTTTATGTTCAGAAGCTCTGCACTTTTTAAGGTGGAAAGGTATGTTTGAGGAGAAAAAAACATCTGTTTTTTGTATGTGGCTGAGATTTAATGTATCTATAAGTTTTTTTTTTTTTGTTTAGTTTTGTATCAGTTTTGGTCTGTGTTTACTTTCATGCACTTAGCTATCTGCAAAATTTGTAGTCAGTTCCACTCAAAGTAATCGGAAACAGCAAAAATAAGTCAATATTACACACCCACGGGGCATCTTTATCTCTCTTCATGATTTTCAACATTTGGAGGTCTTTTCTCTGTCTAAACACCTCCAGATGCCTTTTCTTTGCCTTGAGCAGAGAGAGAAAAAAAGCCTAGCATATCAGACTGAGACTTCATATATATATATATATATATATATTTTTTTTTAAACCCATTTACAGGCACTGGGACTTCGTAAATACTGTAGACCGGTTTTCAGCACTAAAACAGACTTTAGAGCCAGTAAATGGTCCTCAGAATAAATAAAAAAAAAACTGTATTTTGATTACAATCATGAATATCACCTTTAAAACTATGAAATTAATTGCTTAGATGCTTGGGAAATGCATAATAAGAAGACAACAACCTTCCCAATTTTGGTATGTTTGGCCAATGTTTACCAGACACTGAGAACACACTGAAGGCCATCTATTTTACTGAAGTAAATGGGCATAGTTTATCATCCAGCAAATGCCTACATTAAAACCAATTCAGAGAGTGGCCAAATTGCATGACTTTGCGAGAGCTTTTCTTCATCAATCGAATGCCTTATTTTTATGGACGTCACGTTACACTCTTCAAGTCTCTATTTCTTTTAAAAGAGCCCTTCTTAGTTTGTGGTAACAAGGGCTGAATTTGAAAATATAGAGGTCCTGTGGATATAAGTGATAAATATTTATGTAGGCCTATACCACGGTTTATCAGGATTTGTAACCCGTTAATATCGATTAGAAAGCTTTAAAGGTTTAATGCCTGTCATTCACATGTAGGCAATGGAGGTTCATCTTTATCATCACCTTTTTAACCTTCTGTCATCCCAGATCATAGCTGTGGTGCAGCCTAGATGAGGAGCTGTGTATTTTCCCTTATAAAATTGATCCAGACAGCTTAGCAGGGGGCCATTATATATCCATGGCACTTTTTTCAGCAAATCCCCAAAACAAAGATTTTTGTTTTGTTGGGGATAATGCACATTTACTTCATAAATCCCCCTTTGTGAAGTCACACAGCAGGCATGCTGATGGGCAATTTGGTAAGCCTTGTACATTTGCGTGCACTCCGGCTATTACAGGATTACGGCTCATGTTTTTCAGCACGAGGTCACGAGATGACATAAACGAAGATAAAGAGGCAGGCCTCTGTTGAGGAGTCACTGAAAAACCTTTCCTCTTATTTAAAGCTTCGCTAGTCGTATTTTCTCATTACACTTGCAAGTCACATGCCCCATTCTGGCTGGAATTAAAAGAAGCTGCTGCTGTCAATCTGACCATTTAAGAAAATGCCAAGTTTGCTTCTTAAGCACTTTGCCTGTGAAGAATAGGAGGTAGTTATCTTAGTGTGCTGATATTTGGTGGATGCTAAACATTCTCAGATATTCACAAAAATCATTTAGAAATAAACTTGAACATGTTTATAGAGCAATACAACAGATTGGAATCATTGCACCATTATTGATAGTGATAGACTGCTAGTATTTCTTTATAACACTAGATAATCAGCTACATTTGAAGGAAATATGAAATCATTACCTGCTCAGTTCAGAAAGGGAGTGCAGCATTGGGCTAGTTCATTCACAGATCTCCAAATCATTAAAATTTGAATCATCCCCAGCTTTTACACATTTGTGCAGAATTGAAACGTATTCCTTACTGTTAACTATTGCTGTTGCTTGGGTTTTTTTTTTTTTTGGGGGGTTGGGGGGTTTCTTCCCCGTTGTCCAAGTATCTTTGCCCAGATTCAATCAGTGTCACTGGCTACCGCATGTTTCTTTAATGGCAATCGGGCGGATGTTTTTCTCTCTCAAGATCATATGTCAGTTTTGCTGCATGGTCTGGACCTCTGTGGTTATTGCTGCGTTATAAACGACTATTAGTTGCGTCACAGAGAGCCAGCAATGCTGCAAGTTTTACTGTCACTCTCCTGTTGGTGTGAGGTGCATTTGGTTTTACAGTTTAACATTTGCTCATTTGAACCAGAGCACATAATGCCTAATAGATGCACATAATCGTTCATGTCCAATTTGTCTTTTTATCTGCTGCTGCCAAATGACTCTTTTTTTAATCAGCTTTGCTTTGCATTCAGATGTGTTGGGCCCTCAGCAGAGGATTTGAATAGAAACGAACATGCCTTTTCTCAGCACTCTGGCTTTATTGCCATTCTTGATTGATAGCTTGACCTTGCGTCGCTTGGCAGCGTATTTTGATCCGCCTCTTGAAGTGGACTTCCATGACATAGGCAGGTTGTTAGCCGCTGATGTCCAAGATGCAGGTGCCTCTGTGAATAATTTACCACCAGAGTTGACCACTGCTGACGGAAGGGTTATTTGAAATCAGATGTGCCGCCTTTGTCCTCTGACAGTTTTCTTTGACCTGTGCTGTGTTTTGTCCACTTTTCTGTTTTGCATCCACAGCATTCAGGTTACGTTAGTGCAGAAAGACCATTGACCATTTCATTGCTTTATCCTACGGGTGTCCTACTGATTAATTTACATGTCAAATCCAGTAGATGTACCAGAGCAGGAGACTTGCTTAAGATTTGTAGTGGTTCAAATGCAATGGATCAAAAATTAATTGAACTTGATATAATCTAACTTAAATAGATTAAATATTTTTTACTTTATTTTCATAGTTTTTTTGTTAATTCTGTTAACGTGTCCGTAGTGTGAGTTCAGGTACTGTCCCCTTAAAACCACAATACCACACTAATCAGGTGATTCTGCACCATCCAAACTGCCACATGCAAGCATCATGAAGGAAAACCTAAACACCGAGGCCAACCGAGCAACGGAAGCAGCTCGTATCAAAGAAAAATACTGTGTCTGTCCTTTGGACATGTATTGATTTCAGTGAAAACATCACTGAAGACACACTTGAAACCCAATCATATGAACAGTTCATGGCTTCAACCTTATAAGTGCAACCTTATAAAAAAAAAAATGCCACACCTTTAAAACCTGGACATATTGACAGTACACACCTTGTCGGTGAACTTAAGGGGAAAAAGGTTAAACAAAATAATAGTTTATTAGTTCAGTAATCAAGGTAAAATGTTAAATAAATCGTGATATTGATTCGTGGTCATATCGCGCAGCACTAGCTAATGGCAAATTCAAATTATGTAAATAACCTTATAAAAAAAGATAATATTTTATTATGACACCAATAAAAAACCATGTCAGTTTTTTGTGAACGGGACCAGTGTATAATAAGAGCATAAGTATGAGGTTAAACTCAGCCAGAGTGGAGAAGTAAGTGTACTGATTAAAAAAAGATCGCAATCCCTGTTTCTGGTCAAATGCGACTCCCACTCAGACACAAAGACGACTCCCTTTTAAAACAGCTTGACAACTGCTAGTGACCAAATCTTCTCCAGTAAATCCAGTCTGGGATTTCCAGTGTGATCATTTGTGGCTGAGCTGACAGCACTGTGGGTTTGTATCACTGAGTGGACGAGGAGGCTTTTGTGCAACTTGTCTATTTTGCTTTTAGAATGTGAACTCAGATAGAGGCCGCCCAGGCCTGGGTTCAACACTCGTCTCAATGCAGGTGAATCTATTTTACGGCAGGGTAATGGTGGTTGATGTGGGTTTTTGGGGAGTGGGGAGTAAGGGGGGGGTGTTGCTTTTCTCAAAGCAGCTTAAAGAGGATTTGGAGCAAAAAGTGTGTTAAACATGATTGACAGTTGATTCACTGACATGCACAAAAACCCCTCTAAACATATGTTTGCCACACATAGGAAGCTCGGCGTGCTGGATTTTGTTCTTACCCCCTCTTTATGATTTCGATCATTTACAGAAATTTTATCATTTAGCTCATTTTCTGCTTGTGTTTGGATCTTGTTCCAGCCAATAACCATCATCTCTGTGCTTTTCTGTGCGGCTTAATTGCTCACTAGATGCATTTTAGTGGCCTATGATAACGATCATGCAGCCATTTGCCCAGTTAATAGCTCATAAGAACCATTATCAATATTTGATGCTTATAACTCATTTGGAAGGTTGTAACAGAGCTTTATTTCTCCCATTAGAGTTGTATTGTATGATTGGATGATAAACCACATATCTTTTCTTTGTGTCAAATGATCTGGATCAAACTGTACAGGGAATATTATAGGGAATAGTGGAAATGAATGTTCAAGCATTTCTGTAAACTCTTAGTAACAGTTTGTAATAGATAGCACGCAAAGGTTTCTATTTTCCAAATAAGAGGGTTCCTGAAAATGTGCCTTATGTTAGTATTAATATTTCACAACAATAGGTTTATGATCAATGGTGATGTCATGTTTCTTGCTTGTTCTTGGAAGTTTTGCATTGGTTTTTATACTGTTCATATCGATATCAATATGTTGTCCAGCCCTTTGCTGGTCATAAACCTATAGCTACTCATTGTACTCCTTACATTTTGTGGCTTATACTAATTTTAAAAGAGATGACAACTAAGAAACCCATCAGATTTAGCACATAAAATGTAGTATGTCTATACTTGTATGTATGTTGTTGAGTATGGTGGTTAAATAAAACACTAATTTTTGGTGGGCTAGATGTGGCAATTTGGCTGATACTAGTAAATCCACAGGACCACTCTAATTATATATTGTTTGGTCCTAGTTCACTCTACAGATTTTCAGTGTGCTGGTGCTTGCATGAAAATGTGCAGAGACCTATGGGCATTGGGGAATGGATATGACTATATTTAGCTAAAGCAAAAAAGCATGTTTCAACAAACATGGCACACATACATCCTCCGCTACTGTGCTTTCACTTTCATCACACAGAGCTCCTTTGTGCTAAAGAGACCAAAGAGCATAAGCCAGCAGAGGGGAGAGATTTACTGATGAACAAAGTGCACATGTTCCGCTTTATTCGCAACAGTGGAGTGTGGAGAGTTCTCAACTTGTACAGAAATTCCCACTGAGTTATGCTAATCCTACTGGAAAAAAGAGTGTGGATAGTAAATGTCAAAAAAGGGACCGAAATAAGGAAAGTCTTAGTGAGTAAAGAGTGTAGACTAAGATTACCTCTTGGCCAAGGGCTTTAATCAAAAACCACTACAGGATCTTAACATGGAGCCTGTCTGGAAAACTGGACACATAACATCTGTAACATGGGTTAATCACACAACTTCGAGTTGGATAGAGGATACTGCAGTGCCTTATTCTACTCTAGATTTCAGCCGTAGCTTGGAGATTTACAAATGCCTAGTGTTTGCTGGATGTCTACAAATCTCCAAGGTACAGCAGAAATATCGTTCATACAATGGAATAGCTCTATACATATTACTGAACCGTAGCCTACATATTATACAAAGTTTAATATTAGACATTTTAATCCTTAAATTTATCAGCGGCGATAACAAATGCGTATTGTATTTATTTCTCATTTGAAGCTCATTAAAATAAATTCAGAGTCTCTGTTTTTTGGTCTAAAACCCATGAAGGGTGAAGTCTTATAATCTGATGTTGATTAAAAAAATAGTTTGCATGCTGTAAGGATGACTCAAACCAGATTTTTTATCCCCTTTGATTTGAGTTTTTAAATTATGACTAAGCAATATGTGGAATATGTCTAATTGATATATTTCTGAACAAAATTGCAATTTAAACTGTGATTGTTCTGGCTTTAATTTTGAACGCTGAATGTAGAGTGCTCAAATGATATATTTTTAATGTAACGCATTGGGTAGGTCAGGTAGATTTAATTATAAGCAAATATGAAATGCACTTTAAATCAGAGAACCAGTGAATAATGAGAGCATAAATATGAGGTTAAACAGAGCAAAACAAACTCATCCAGATTAGAGAAGTAAGTATATTAATTAAATATGTCAAAAATGAGAATGGAGAAGAAAGAAAACAAAGCTAAAGTGGCTACAGGCCAGCGTTTCTGCTCATCGCTTTTCACAGATGGGTGAATAGCTTTTGAAAGTAAAGAGTGGCTTATTCTCAACAGGGCCTTAAACCAGTGGGTAGGGATGGGCGGTATCCACATTTTCATACCGTAATACCATCTCAAAATACTATGTCAGTATACGTTATTTCTGTGGGGAAGGGTTGCTCTGTCAGGCTGCGCTGAGCCTTATATCTTATATAGCTAAACACAGCCTGGTAGTGCACACAGACACACATGTTGACGATAAAAAACAGTTTCTGGGAGAGAATAATATAATTTTAAATACCGTGGTATACGTTTTATGGTTATACCGCCCAACCCTACCAGTGGGTGGTTTAGTCAGAGTAAACAATGCTGTGTTGTTTGATCTTTGTAGTATTTTGACCAAAGTAGGTGACACACATTTCATTAAAACCCCAGAACTGTTTTTACTTGTAAAAAATTGTGTATAATATGCTTCCTTTAAAACAGTGCATCCAACAGTAAAGAAAGCCTGTTTTATATATTGTATTTAGTGATAGAAAACCCAGAAGCTTGAAGAATGCTCCTGCTCCTACACAGTTAAATAAACAAAACAGTTTTGTACTATTTCCAAAGGAGATATATACATGCTGCAACTCCTCTGGCACAGTAATTCAAAATGTACTCTTTAACTTGTCATGTGATTGTGTGATTATATTGTACTAGTATAGGAAAATAAGGATTAATTTTTCTTCTAAAGATAAAAGACAGAGAATGGGTTTCATGCTTTTAATCTGACTGAATGCTCCCTGGGATGCCTTTGGGAAATGAAAATAGACCTTCAAAATCCTCTAATTCAAATATTCAATAGGTGCTTATATCACCAAAACTAAGCTTGATTGTTCCACTGCGGCTTCTATCGTGGTGAGATTTGATGACAAACAGCAAGACGGTTCTTGCCTGCACTCTTGAATACCACATCTATCATCATAACAGACGCTCTCTGATCTATTAAGTGCACTTTGTTGTTCATAAGCCTCCGTGACAAATACCTTTATTCACCTAAGTGCCCCGGCACTTCCGAGCTTCTGCCACACTCAATGAGCCTGGGTGCCTGTGTAGGCAGCAACTTGCCGAGGGTTTAAAGGGCCTTGTTTGCATTTGAACCCAAGCCACTCCTCATGATGGTAAGGAGCATAGGAAATTATGTAAGCCTGATAAGCAGCAAACACCCTGCTTCCAGTAATTTCGCAGTGTTTTTTTTTTTTTTTTGGTCAGAAATGTGTAATGCAAAACCACAGAGCTAGGGAGGGCACAGTATCACTGGTCTCAACCATGTGATATCTCGGATCACTTTTGCTTTTCTGGGATAACGTTGTGAGATAGATTGCATGTGACTGTAGAATAAATTGCAGTGTTAATCTGTATATGATCTCGTTTCAATAGGAAAGCAAAGGTTAGGTTGAGGGATAAAGAATAACATTGTTTTATTTGCTCACAAAAAGAAGGAGTAGCTTCTTATATCTGGGGTTAATAACGAATTTTAAGGTCTTATAATAAATGAAGCCAGCAAAGTGTGCATTTAAAAGTCTTTTATATGTAATAGATATAAATAGACTGTTCAACCATAAAAATACTTGGTCTTCAAGTCAGTATATATATATCTGACAGTAGGCTGGACAGCATACTGACTTGAAGACCAAGTATTTTTATGGTTGAACAGTCTAATCATACTCTGAGATAAACTGTGATGAATTTTGAATCAATAGTTCGATGTGGTTAAATATCAACCTCTGTTATTTTGTCTTTTCTTTTATTATTTTTACATTTTTTAAAGCAAACTTTAAAAAAAAAAAATAAATAAAATTACAATAGTGAGTGGTGCAAGTCTGATTCAAGGCACACATGTCCATTAGTGGTCATTGAATCATTAACTGATATACCATGATGTTCCTCAGGATTTCTTCTTTTTTAAAACCGACTTACCACTTCTGACACTGTATTAAGACCTCAGCACTTAGTCAATGTTCCAGTAAACCACCGTGAGGAAGAGGAGCATAGAGGCCAGCAGCAAAAGAATATGAGTCAAAGATTTATTGAGTCACATTCAGGAGAGTTCAGAAGGTGAACTGACCATTCCCTCCGCTTCCACTCACTTGTGACCTTTTGTTAGCGCCTCTGAAACCACATGCTCCCCAAGAGAATGGTAGGTCTTGGGTACCTGGGTAATTACTTGCCTTAGCCAGAGATCTCTGGGACCTCTGCTCTGATGCATGGCTTATGTTATAAGCTGCAGTGTAATTTGGTAGCTCTGCAGAAGCTTGATGTTCATCTTTGGTAGCACCGTTCCACTCCTTGAAACGGATGTGACAGTAATTCCAGCAGATTCCCTGTAATCCCAATAATGGTGACTTGTGTCTCTGGAACTAATCCTCTGGCTTTATCCCCACCAAAGGGCAATTAGCAAATTAATTCCACAAAAAATAATATACGCTGCGATTGCTGGTTTTCATTTTTTTATTTAATGAGCCATTTTGCTGTCATTGTTTTTTCCCATTCAAAAATAATGACTCACTGAAGATCTGCTGGACGGTGTCCATTGGTTTTGATAGAGAGGACTATATTTGGTAACTGAGACAGAAAAACAACAAAAGCACTAAATATCTCGGCTAACACTTTTGATGAAATACAATTCTGTGACTAATCTTGTCTTGTGGAGGCTTCAGTAAACCTGGGATTACGATCAGCAAAGTAGCAGGTTTTAATGTTGGTTGACACACTTCTCTTATGCTTCTAAGAGTCCCAGAGGAGTAGTGAGTATGTGGATTGCTCTGCTTATAAAGTAAGGAGGCTCTAATAGGCTTGGGCATTTAGTAGCCATTAGCTTTGCAACTTGCACCTGGGTACTTTTCTGTTCAGTTGCAACTGTCGATTTGCCAGGAACGCACCTACTCAAATTTCATGGAATTAACAGGAGTACTTACATTTAAAATAGTTTGGTTAATAGGCCCCTTAATCTAATGGTCAAAAATAAGAATTATAGTATATCAATTATAAAAATTGTATATACAAAGTATTTTTGCAATAGCAAATCCCTAGTTTTACATTTGTAATTATACACAGGATAAGATGTAAAATAAACTAAATTACAGCCCAAACTTTTAAATGTAGATCAGCACTAGCCTCCCTAGTGACTAAGACCCTCCCAAGCCTCACTGGCACCGTTAATGCATACTCTTTGTGACTTTATGCATGATATCAACTGCCTACAATAACAACCACATATACAATAGTATACGTGTAGAGTGTATAACTGTAGAGTTATGTCATCTTAATCTCACTTTGGAACTGATTTATTGTTGTGGATTTTCCATTTTAATTATGATCTATTGAAGATGTTTCTTATTATAGAGTTTTTCTTCGTAAATGACATACTGATTTGACAAAAAATGTACTTTAGGCTGTTTAAAATCCCTTCAGACTTTCAGATTTCTCACATAACACAACAATCAGAGACCACAGCTGCAGTGGTTTTTAGCGTTTTGTAATAATGTCAGTTTTCTGCAGAGCATTAAGCAGATACACAAATTAGCGTGAAAGTGCCACAGTGCATTTAGATCCTCTTTGCAACAGCCTGACCTGTTGAAGTCCAAACGAATAAGCTCACGTTGCATGTTATTCGCTTTGAAGTGTGATGGGCCCGATCGGCCCTGGCATTCTGTGGTCATTTGCATTTGTTAATGGTCACTAGCAACAGCTACAGCAAGTAGAGAGACAGAACTGAAAATGGAGAGAATTAAAGGAATGAGGAATGTGCACCAGCAGCACTGCCCGAGCGTGTGGAGGTCACATTTCAAATGTCCTTGAATGGTTGTTAGTTGGCTGGTTGCTTTGTTGCTGCTTGACCTGTATGGTTCCCTGATCTTCCCTTAACCCACCTGTTAGGGTGGCGCCAACAGTCTCTTCACTTATCCTGTGCAACCAGTTCTCAAATACCTGGCCCCAAGCTTGAACTGTTCCTTGTGGGTTATATGTATGTCATTGCAGGTATCCCTGCAGCTCTCCTTAGCCCCAGGCTCCGGTTGGATTGACAACGTTGCGTAATGCAAATGCCAGCAGTGTGTAAGCACTTAGGCATAAGTGTGACAACTGAATGCACTTCACTAACGCTGGTTTTGTTTTAAATGTGTCATGCCGTGCTTGTATAAACTTGTTACTGTTGACAGCACAGTAAGTTTCAATACACTTGAATGAGTTTATGTTTTAATAGGGGAGTTCAATGTGACTGTTGATCACAGTTATAGTGCATTAGATCCTGTTACAGCCTGAAATATATTTCTTAGCATGTCATAGAAAATGATGTACTTAAATGTACTTAAAAAACACTGACCAACTGTTTTTTTCATTGTGAAGGGAGCAGCATTAACCCTGTTTACATGGCCTGCATGTGAAGTATCAACCCTAGTCTTTTTAATTGTCAGTTTATGATTCAGTTTGATTCATAATACTGGATCTATAGCGAGGTGTCCTCATGATATTGTAAGGTAGAAAAGGCTAACATTTCTTACTGTAGTTCTACATGTCTGATTTTATAGCATTTAAATGAGTATTTATTCTAAAACTTGGAAAATACAACAACAACATTTAGGCCTGTCACAATAATTACATCATTAACTTATTATACAATATATCAATTTAACTGTAGTAATATTTGCTGACCTCAGTATTCTCCATTGTGTTTACTGGCATTGTAGTTCACATAATAATAACGTCACCTATATGCGCTCTGTTTTTCTCTTGTTTCTCTATTCTGGAGCCTTTTTTTAATATATATATATATTTCAATGTCTGGAATTATACAGGAGGTCCTCGGGTTACGTCAGTCCCGACTTACGATGTTTCGTGGTTACCACACATTTCCCATGTACTGTATAAAGCCTTGTTTCGACTTGTGGCTTTGCGTAGTAAACGTCATAACGCGAACTTCTTGTTTGGTGTGCGCGGCGGAAAAATACATGGTTACGTGGCTCAGGATCGAGGAGGATAGGTGTTAGGATGACACGGAAACTCGGTTTACAACGCGATGTAGGAACGGATCAACGTCGTAAGTCGAGGACCCCCTGTATTTGATTTGCCAAATATTAATTGTTCTTAAAGGTTTGTAATTGCATCATCACAGAAATGGCTAATGTGACAGGCTTAACATCAATAAGATCTTACATGAGTAGTTATGTCTCTTAAATGTTCTGTGGCTGTGTTTTCACCAGGCAAACTAGGCAAGTCATTGAGCTTTATTTGTTTACACTCAAAGAGATATGAACCAGGAATGTCAACACAAAGAGCCCGTTTGTTTGCTGTCTATAATCACCAGTGAATGTACATGTTTAGATGTGTTGAATGTTTTGGACGTCATCACCACCACTGTAAATAATTCTGACAAGTTCCTTTATCACATGGGGATCAAAACGACTTGGTTAGTGTGGTAACAGTGTGTAATCCTGGTTACTGTTGTGCAATAAATGTATGCATTGACATAGGCAGTGTCACATGATATTGTCTCCACTGCGCGCACATTTTCTTGTTCTCTGAATTGAAACAGTAGCTGAAAGCAATTATGAAACTATCCTTAATCTCAACTCTAACAGACGTTGACCTGCGCAAGGTCATGGAAACCTCAACTTGTTTGTAAATCGTCTTGTTATTTTTCTGTTTATTCGTGTGGTGGGTGCAGTGTATGAGTGTGTTTTTGTATGAGGAGGGATAAACGTTCTAATGATGTTTCCCTTTATTAATGTGTTCATCCTAAAAAAATAATATAATTATGTGAACAATATAAAAAAATAGTCTTGATGCTGAAATTCCATATCAGTGCATCATTGTAGATAGCTGTAAATCAGGGCTCACAAGTCTGTACTCTTCAAGAGAGTTGGGTTTTTATGATTTTTCCTGTCACTGTGGGATTTTGGGGCACAGGAAATGCTGGGAATTGAGTGTTTGCTATATTTCAGACTAGTTGCATCATCCACGTGCTTCTCCAAATTGTGCTCATCGATCACGGCCTGTCACAGTCCACAAAACTAAGCTTGTGTCTAGCATTAAAGCCTCTGTGCTTTGCAGGTGCCATCCTGGGCCGCTCGGAGACTCAAGAGTGTGTGCTCTACAACTACAACCCGAGCGCAGAGAACCAGGGTAACCGCAGCGTTGAGCCCTGTGTCGGAGAGAAGGACAAACGGCTCCATTGCTTCGCCACATGGAGGAATGTGTCCGGGACAGTGGCCGTAGTGAAGCAAGGCTGCTGGTTGGACGATGTCAACTGTTACGACAGGTAACCTTTGTTTTGAACACAACATACGTATAGAGCTAGACGAAAAATCTGTACCGATATATTGCAATAGAAAATGTTTCAGTTATGGTGATTTTATTTTAATACACCTATTTGGTGGTTCACACTCCCTACTCCTCCTCCCTCACCTGGAGTTGCATGGTATCAAGCAGAAATAGGAAATATATTGTGATATATATTTTGGCAATATCGTCAAACTCTACCATACGTGATTAACATTACACTGCATTTCTTTAAGTTTATAGGAGCCATATACATTTTTAATGACATCACAATAACAATCAATTACATTTAAAAAGATATACTCACATTTTTAGAATGGAATATGGATTGAGAAATGAATGATACATTATATATATATAATTTATACAGTGAAAAAGCTGTTTTTACATCATATAAATATTTTAAATGCATGCACTGAATAAACTAATGCATTACTCTTGTTAATTCCATCGTATACATAACTCCAAAATTATATAAAATATGTAACATTTAATATTTAATAACATTAATATATTTAACATTTCATATTTAGTTGTATTGAATTTTATTAGTGATGCACGATATATCGGCGACCAATGTTATTGGCTGAGAAATTGAAAATTTTACAACCGATATGTTTTGCTAAGTAATTGCTGTAAGAATATAATAAGATTATTCACCTATGATAAAATTAGCTTTAATTAAATTATTAATATCTGTATTGGGGTGGCATGGTGCTGCAGCAGGTAGTGTCGCAGTCACACAGCTCCAGGGACCTGGAGGTTGTGGGTTCAAGTCCAGCTCCTGGTGTGAGGAGTTTGGTGTGTTCTCCACGTGTCCACGTGTGTTTCTTCCGGGTGCTCTGGTTTCCTCCCACGGTCCAAAAATACACGTTGGTAGGAGGAATGGTGACTCAGAAGTGTCCATAGGTGTGCGTGTGTGCCTGTGTGTGTTGCCCTGTGAACTGTGGCACCCCCTCCAAGGTGTGTTCCTGCCTTGCACCCAGTGATTCCGGGTTGGCTCCGGACCCACCCTGACCCTGAACTGGATGAGCGATTAAAGACAATGAATGAATGAATGAATGAATGAATGAATGAATGAATGAATAATATTGGTATTGGCAACTCCAAGGTGCTAATTATTGGTTATCGTATCAGCCCAAAAAATGTAAACATTGGTGCATCCTTAAATGACATCCATATTACTCGCATGGATGTTTAACTTTAAGAATCATGACTTCATTCTCACAGCATCTCAGAGCTGATCAACATAACACAACAGCAACATTTTATTTATCTGAAAAGAGATCTAAAGTAATATTAATTAAAAATAATTAAATGTTAATAACTATGTGCAGTAGAGCAATTAATGATCAGTTGCTGTACTGTAAATTCTTGTTTACTTGACTGATTTTGTAGTCTTTAAAAGCTAAGCACCACTTAATGGACCTCCATGAATATTTCACATTATTTTAGTTACTGACATTTATAAGTATGAATTAAAATGAAAATAGCAGCTTAATTTGCTTTAAAACTGACAATTTTATTAAATTGACGGAAAAACCCGAGCTCGTTACGGAAATTCTTCACTGGTGGACAACAGCTGAACAACGCCGCGGTAAAACACTGTTATGACTGACTGTTATGACAGTATCTAGCTAGCGATAGCTAAATAACCAACATTATTCATGACAATAGCCTAGCAATAAGCTAAACTCAAATTTAGAGGTACCGTTATTCTTGTAAATGTGATCGAAGTCGAACTCAAATTCATCCGACACTATAAACCTCCGTAATGCAGCTACGTAGCCGCGTATAATCTGAGCCACCGAGTTTAGCGAGTCAAGCTAACGTTAACTAACACCAACTAAAACAGGCGAAGTGAGTGTCCTTACCCTGTTTACCTCCATGTTACAGAGGCTCTTGAACACCTTTCGTTGGTGTCCTTACATGCCCATATTGTTGGAAAAGCGCCAGTGAAATGAGCTACAGATAACGGAGTGAGCGGATGGTCCTTTCCAAAGTGCCCGTTTAAAGTTGACAATTTTAGTCCATTTTCTGGATATTTTGCAATCTTTGGGTCATTTGTGCACAGATGTCCCACTGTACATTGAATTATTGCAGCCAAAAACAACACACCTTTTCATCATCATGCATTAAATTAAGTGCAGCTTCTAGAGTTGTTGTCCACCATCTACGTCACATGCAAGACGCCTATTAGAGTTTCTGAACACCGTTGGGGGGGGGTGCTATTCCTTCAAATAGTAAGAAATAACTTGTTTTCTGACTATCAATAAACACAAGTTAGGAACTCAAATTCCACTGTATTTATTTGTTTGACACTTTTATATAGCTGGTGCTTAGCCTTTAAACGTTGATCAGTGAACTTTTCTTTCCACACTGATCGTGGCAGAGACCGTGGTAAACCCTCATTCATTAGCCATATGGCCTCTACTAAAGATAGAACACATTCCATGTTGAATATTGATACAAAGTCACAGCAGCCTTGTGTAAACATGTTTTCTGGTCGAGGTTTGAACCCTGTTCCCTCCCAATCATAAAAAGTGGGTAAGAAAATCCACCCGGCCTTATCTGTTCATGTGCCCTCATGTGACTGGTAGCTGTTGCGCTGTTGATCCTAGGTGTTTCGATAGCGTGCGAGAGGTGCCTGATCTCGTGGAAAAAAGCACATCTCTCTGTCTTTGCTGCTCCTGTCCTAGCATGCTGCTGAACCTGTTTACCTTGCACCCGTTGGAACTGGATTATATGTTTTATTATTTTTGTTTTATATATTTTTCCCCAGAAGCTTCTTGCCTGTGGTGAATCTCCCAATGGCTCATTTGGCATAAGGGTGGGCTGCCTGTGAAAATATTTTTGAAAAGGACAAGGGGTCCACATTAAAAATAAAATTATGACAAGCTACTTTGTTTTTATTGGTTTATCACCTGTATATAAATATGTGCATTTATCTTACAACCACATCAAACTCTTTCTCTCTCATTCTTCATCCCAAACTGTTTAGGGGTACACAATAACCCATAATAATAAAGTCCCATAATTTTGTACATACAATGAAATAAAACGTGTTTTAAAACACATTCAAAACATTCATAACTAAGACATGTTTCTTAGACAAGCATTTAAACTGGACTAATTTATGTAGTATTATGCATGGAGGTTCCCTAACCCTAACCCTAGGTTTAATCCTTTTCCAACTGCCCTAATAAGTTTTAAAATACTGAGTTACAAATAAGTAAATATATAGTTGTTTAGTAATAGATACATTTACCCCTGTATTAAATGGTATTCATTTCATAATTAGTTTTAACTGTAAAGTTATTTCTTAAAGATATGAACTCCTGAAAACAAGCAACAGTTTAAACTGTCAAAAATTACATTAATAAAATATGATGATGACATAACTGGCTAAATCTGGTTATTTCTTTGTTACTATGCAATGTATGCATTTATTCATGGGCGGAGCCAAACATTTTAAATTACCAGGGGTTTAGCCCAAATGTCCAGAACCATGCTCAACTGGACTCAACTGAAACATCTCTCTGCTGTTCACCAGCGGTCGATGGTGCAGACACTGTTGAAGTTGAACCACTTTCTGTTGCTGAGGGCTGTGATTCACTCCTCTTCACAAACTTTGTTATGTCCATGTTTTCTCTCCACCACTGCTTGCTCAAGCTTGCTTACTGAGGTGAATGACTAACAGGGTTGCCAGGTCTAGTTTTTGTCAGAACTCCAGCAAAAATTACCAGCTAAAAGAACTTCCACGATTGTTTTTAAATCTTTTGGTAATATTAATTAGGCCATAAGTTTTTTTGAACATTGATTTTACCTGTCCAATTAGAGAATTTAAATGTTTATTTGTTTGTTTATTTTAAACTTTAATATCTGAAACTTTTGGTGGGGGGGCATTTGACAAATATTCCGGGGCTTAAGCCCCTTAAGCCAACCTCTCACACCGCCCCTGCATTTGTTATACTTTGGTTGTTGTTGTTGTCGTTGTTTACAGTGTTGTGTATTTGAAATCAGTCTGTATGTTTAATAGCTCCTGTGATATTGATACTAGAGGTACTGATGATATACTCAGGAAAGAGTATTGTTACGTAACTCCCAAAATTAACCATAAGGTATCATTATATTGCTAACCCCAAGTTCAATAGCGCGTGTATGGCACAAGCCTAGAGGAAGTTAACAGCCTCATGCCTCTTTGTACTTTTCATTTTGCAAAGAAGAAAACCTCTGGAATGTTATCTATTTCCCTTCTTGCTTGCAGCCTTGTGTGTGTGTGTGTGTGTGTGTGTGTGTGTGTGTGTGTGTGTTTAGTGCAGGTTTTTGTACTCTTAATCTTTGTTTATCGACTCTAAGCTAACCGGAGCGCACGGCTCTGATGTGGTCTGACAGCTTGAAAGAGTTTATTTTACAAATGCACCTTTCCCTCTTTGGTTTATTTGTTTATACATTGGCTTTGTAGCATAAGGAAACTGAAAGGAGGTTAGAGAGTGGAGCGCCAGTCTGAAATGCACTTTGGCACAAACAGTTTAATGACTGCTAAATGATGCAAAAAAAAAACTCACATTAAAGAGACTTGCTTGTACACAGCCTTGCAGCACTTAGCTTTTTGGTGTTGTTTGAAATATATTGTACAATATTAAATAAAACAACTGAAGCTTTAAAGACTAACCAGGTTTATTGTGAGTATCACATATTTTGGACAGTATTTGGAATAACGGTGAGTGGTATAATGATAATACCATATATCACGTTATTTGAACATATGGACGACGTCATTATTTAAAATAATTTAAATTACCTTAAGCACAAGGCAAAATGAGGTAATTCGTGTGCATTTAAGAGAAGTACAGGGAGGGGGCGCTGTGGGAGCCCTCAGTCGGGTGTGTGGTGTTAACACGTTAGCTTATATGACAAAGCCTACCTGGCCAGCTGTGCTTCTAAACAGTGCAGAGCTGGTCTTATTTCACTTTTAAAAAAATTTCAAACGCTTCTGTTCCTCCAGCACCGAGTCGCTGGACTTGTTGCACCCTCTCGGACACGAGTTTTTACGTGTCTGTGTGGTCAAACGTTTTTGTTTAGCTCATGATGCTAGCCAATGCTGGTATCTGACAATAAACAATTGACCTGTAGTGTTCTCCTCCAACAGTGTTGAGCTGTCCATTACGTTGTTGCATAGCAGTTTTGAAAAGAAGCACTGGTTTCACTTTATTGCATTTTGTGATAGCTGAACCACATTTAAAATTTAAAATGAACAGGAAAAGCAGAAGCAATAACAGCTTTCTGTTTGTGATCTGTCTTCTAGCACTGAGTGTGTGGAGAAGAAGGAGGACCCCGATGTGTTCTTCTGCTGCTGCGAAGGAAACATGTGCAACGAGAAGTTTTACTACAACCCAGACGCTCAGGTCGTTCAGAGTAAGGCTCCCATCACCGACAGAAGCAGCGGTGTCTTTAAGGGTACAGGAAACTCTTCTTTTTTCCCAACTGCTTAACCCTTGCTTGCTTGGTGTTTTCATATAACCCAGAAATTAACCTGCATTTACCTGTGGGGCAATTTGTGACAAAAATTATGGCTTGATTTAATTTATCAACCACAGATATGTCATGTCTGCATATCAGATTTAATAAAACAGAACTGAGCCAGGGCTCAGGAATGAAAAATCAAACAATTTGCTCCCAGCATAATCAATGTTTTAACATTTCTATTCTTGCTTTTCTCCCTAAAACAGACATTCCACATGTCTGTTCTGTACAGTGTAAGGGTTCTTATGTGTTATTTATATTTTTTATACAGTGAGGCGGATCAGAGCCCTGGTATTAGCTTTATAAAAGTGCCATTAAAAAACAAAAACAAGTATTTAACATATTTTAAGAGCTGTTGTGCCCTGACACATTGTTAATTTCTGACTCTGCTCTGCATGATATACTATTGATCTTTCTCTTTTTCATCCTCTGTCACTAAGCTCCATTGATGGTTCAGAATCTGGTGTTTTTTGATACAATTACTGATCCTTCCCTCCTAAATCAGCTCTCTGGCCAAAGGACCCTTCCAGCACCCACCCATATGTCTACGCACACAGGCTCTGTTCTGAGTATGGTAGTTAACAGTAAACAGGATGAAGCAGAACACCACTACAGCCAAAACAATACCATACCACATTGTTAGAGAGCCAGATACTGCTATTCCAAATGTTGCAGGCTGGCACGTAGATTTCCTTATTTGAAAAAAACAAAAAAATACAAAAAAAGGTGACGAATGCCAGCCGCTAAAACATCAGCGCAAAATAAACTGATAACACGATAACACTATCTTTGTCCCATATTGAATCAACGGAATTTACCTCATCTTTCAGTCATCACAGCAGTCAGTCGACATACCGCTGTGTTTTCTAGTTACCACTGTGTGTGTCGGGTTTCTTTTCTCTATTCAGCATTGCAGACTGGATCCTGGGGAGTGCCTCGAAATGTTTTCAGTTTTCTAACTGCTTGCAGGTGTCCTGGTGAATCTTGGGGCTAAGTGAGCTTTGCTGATTTTTGTCAAACAGACTCAAAATGGAATAACAACGTCAAAATACTGTTTTAGCTTAGTGATCTCTATTCAGTTTTCCATTTTAAATCAATTCCCTTTCTTTCTTTACTTCAAAATGACTATCGGTACAGTCACATCAGTATGTGCTACCATTAATTTGCTTCCATTTAACAGGGTGTTCACGGATATTTAAAAAGTCTTAAATACCTTTATCTAAAAAATAAAAAGTCCTCAGTGTGTCGTAAAAATGTCTAAAAATCTCTTAAAAGTCTTAAAAATGCCATGGACAATAAATACACTATTGTTTTTATTTTATTTTTGCAGTTTCCTAATGTTATATGCAAATTAGCTTACATTTACTTCTGTTTAAATGGCAAACTTACTGCTACTTATTCTAAGGGACTGACAGAAATTATTTTGTTATTTTGTGTCAAATTTAAAGTGTCATGCTTAAGTAATGTCGTAGCTTGTAGCAAGTCATGTCTATAAGATTAACCTTGAATTTCTAGTGATGTAATGTTACCTGGATTCACAGAGCCATTGCTGTGAGATCAGGGCTGTTTTTTGAAGAACCTCTTACATGTTTCTCTTAGGAAATCCTAAACAACAGTTGTTAAAGTTTTTATATTCACAGCATTGAACGATGCGCTCTTATAGACAGATTTACAGTATTAATCATGTTATAGAGGAAGGCGAGTGCAGGGGGACAAGAACATAGTGTTCTTGTCTGAGTTGGGAATATAACCCCAGTCTGACAAGGACATCTCCAAATCCTTTCTCTGTAATAATCCTTCTTTAAAATAAAAGTTTCTCTTTAAAATCTTAATACATTAATATGAGAAAAAACTAGGCCACTCTCGGCAAAGTCTTGAGTAGAGCAACAGTCAAAATTGGGAAATGCCCTGTCTTCTAAAATCAGACTAAAAATAATAGTGTAGACCCAGTTCAGTTAACCATTTGCATCCTTAGGGACATCTTTATTCAAATTCTTAGCTACTCTTTCAGTCTTGGTTACAAACAGGTGCCACAAATACAGCACCTACGTTATTATTTGCTTGGGGTTTACATTTCTTCTTCTGCCTTCGGTGTCACATGGGTGCAGTCTTTGTACATTTTTTGTACATTTGAAAAAAGAATATTTACTTATTCAAACAATGGAACAGTCCAGCAATTGCAACAAGTGTTTAACCAAATCTGATAAAGCAGGAATGCTCTGTATCGTTTGATGAGCTTGCATGCAAATTAATAAAGAAATTATGGTTAAATTAATTTACATTCTATAAAACTTTGATTTGTGGGAATGTTACCACTGTGACTATTCTTAGAGCCGTGTCCGTGCCTGCAGCGGCATGACGTTTAGGCTCGCGAGATGTCTTTCAGATTAGTGGCGCTGATCTGGCCGCTTTATCTCTGCTCAGCTAACAGGCCACACTGTCAAACATCCTCTTAGCCAAATGAGGGATGGAGGGAGGTGCGTGAGTGGACACCAGGGACAATGTCTGCAGCCACTGAGTAGTCTAGTGGGTCAGTTGAATTCCAGGGGCCGGTTTCTGTGGGCTGGCGACTTTAATAAAACACACACAAACACAGGAACTCATACATAAGCAATACATTCTACTGTTAGCAGTATTTTTAGTAATAAATGGGAAGTGGATGAACCATTTCGTTTTGTTGGTTGTGTCATAGGAACTCAGTTAACAAAGTGTTGTTTATAGCATATTAAGTGACATGATTACTGTTGTATTGATTATGTTTTTATTTTTATCACTGTCTGGTGACTCACTTACTTACTCACGCTAACAAATAAGAAAGTGTAGGCAAAGAAGAAAATAAAAACGATCAGATTTTCAAAAAAAGTTCTTGGCCTGCATGTTGATAATACATAAGTATTTTTCTGCAGATGTCTCTTAAGCCCAGTTCGGACGGGATTAGTTTTACCTGTGGACATGGGGTAAAGTAATTATTACCAGAGGATCTCAGTAGTTTTAATCCCGTTCTAATAGATGATTTCAGTCATTTTCCCAGAGTTTGCGCTCCTATTTCATGAAAGATTCCTGAGCCTTTTACCTACTGTAAAAAGAGTGCAAATCCAGTGCAAACTGACATGTGGGGGAATATTACGTCATATCCCGGGTAAAAGGAGGCATTTAGTGATTAAATATATTGTTTAAGTTCAGTGGCTGGACAAAGCACCAATATCCACAAAACAACCTGAGGAATCACTCAGTGGAGTGACATTTCTGGTAGGTTACTTGCAAAGTAGTATGCTCCATACTTATTATTATGACCACGTGTCCTACACTTTAAGTTAACATTAAACTGTTTTGTAATATCAGTTCTAATAACTGTGAAGGATTAGCCATCTTCTGAAAGTTGTGACAGTCTAAAAACTCCAGTAGCTCTGATGTGTCTGATCCACGCTGTTTGGAATTCAGTAGCCACTCCCATGTCTTTTATTTTCACTGAGATTTTTTATATGGTGTGAATCCACCACAAATATTACTGACATTTTGTGGAAAATACATTACCCCAGCTCCCCACCTATATTGTTTTATGATGCTTTATTTAAAAAGGCTCTGTCTGAGTGTTTGATTTACTGAATACACTTATATTAGAGTGTTACAGGCCTAATTATGGAAGAGCATCAGTATCACAATGAAAATAAAAGTATAATATACATAAAAGTGTGCTGTTGGCTTCACCCTGATTGGCTGACTGAGGTGGAAGATAGTGAAAATGAAAATACAATCTGCTCAGTTTGCATTTTCATAAGTTTTTTGACACTAGGGCTGAAAATGTTATTGAAAAGAGAATAGGTGCTGTTTGCTCTTTAAAGGCTAAGCACCAGCTATATGAAAGTGTCAAACAAATAAATACAGTGGAATTTGAGTTCCTAACTTGTGTTTATTGTTAGAAAACATTTTTTTTTTCTTACTAATTCAAGGATTAAGTTTTAAAGGCCGTTAATTCATACTTATATATGTCGGTAAGTAAAATAATGTGAAATATTCATGGAGGTCCATTAAGTGGTGCTTAGCCTTTAACGTTTGAATTTCGCCATCTGTCTAGTATGAGTGTGAGTTTGAGAATTACATTTCAAGTGCATTCTCACAGTGCAAATGCATATTAAATGTCGTATCATTTTGACACATGTTAATTCAAATTGGGAAATCATTTTTTGTTTAAGTAAAGATACTCATTAAGCATTCAAATCTCTGTGTTTGATATATCAATAGAAGGTTACCAAACTGCAAATGTAAATGAAGTTATTGAGTTTGAATTTGAATTTTGAGCTGAGACTGGCATGTATGAATGGGAAATTTACATTTAAACTTAGTATTATATGGTCATTTTGCATGCTATATTTTCATTTTAACCTTGATACTGATATTCTTCCATAACAAATCACTACCAATATTTATGTCAGATAAAATAAATTGGTAACAGTTGAGCTCTATCTAGCAAGTGTATGTTGTCTATTTCCACTTTAGTAGCAGTGTTTGCTTGTCTAGTAGCAGTGGGAAAAAAGCATTTTTAGCTGCAGTATACGGTTAAATAAATAAAAAAATAGCCTATTAAACAGAGGAAGTGCTTTAGTAACTGCTTTATTTTGAAGAGTGCAGCATTGCAAGGGCTCGGTTGGTATTTATCTCCCAATGTCCCTTGAAGAATGTCTGCATGATGTGCGTAGGTTCACACTGAGATAAGACAACTTAGTTTAGTGATTATATGCATCTGCCAAATCTGAAAAAAAAAAAAACTTTCTGGCGTACTGTAGCAACAGTTTATAATTTCCAAGTCCTTGCCAGAGCCAAGTACAGGAAAAGGTGGGCATGGTACATTGAGAAATATTTTCTTTGTGATAAAAGGCTGTGGGAACAAAAAAACACTGCTGTTGCAAAACATCTTACTGTTGTTTTAGCCACATTATTCCTGTCGACAAGGATTTTAAAGTTTAAGTTTTTACATGCCATTGATGTAGCGTGCTGATATTTAGATGTCGATGTTGGCTAACTTCGGTTTCCTCTCAGATTAGGGGGCAAAAAGGTGGGGTCCAACTCTGAGCTTATGCAATTGCAGGCCTATTTTCAGCATTGACTCACTCAATATGGAATGCCCTAGATATTAAACGCAAAAGCCCACAGGGATGCAGAGAATTACATTAAGCACACCTCGCAATTTGAACGAGCAGAGTGTGTTTCATGACCTTGCGACCAGGGCACTTTTCATGCCCGTGTGTGTGTGTGTGCGCTTGCTGTGGCAATCCCAATAAACCCTCCAGCATTTGAGGGTAGAGCAGCGGGGGGATGGGGCTTTAGTAGATTTGCTTGTGGGGGAATGGATCTGCATTTTTCTGCTCACATGCTCTAATCTGGAGTCTTTAGCACACATCCAGCTTAAGGCTGGCAGGAGAGAAGGAGCAGGGGGAAACGAGGGGGAGGAGGTCTCTGTTGTAGATTATGGAGGTTCTGATCAAGCACAGCTTCAGTTTTAACGGCACGTCCTATATATTACTCATATTTTATTCCTTCTCTGTGTCTCTTCATGAGCCAAAAACAATCCTCATTTACACATGATTGGTTTCCAAACTCAAACAGGATATTTTTGTTACCGTGTCTTTAAGACCGATCTTAATCTTGGTTTCGATTGACTTAATTCCAGAAGTGTTTCATGCCGAGACACTGCATATAACATTAGCGTGATTGGGCGGGGCTAAACTGCTGTATGTATGTATCTTTTGTGAACATATATCTACTTACATCATCAACCTCGGTCCCATAATTACATTTTTTAAATATATTTTAAATTAAATTAATATTTGATGACATACCTGTCCTTGTTCTTGACAGTCTACACATGCCTGAGACATTAATGTGTAGGCACCCTAAATAGTAAAATATTCTCATCACACCAGCAGCTGAAGGCAGTGTGAACTGGCCTCCTCTGTCGTGACCTGAGTGTGTTAAGGATTAACGACGCCCCGCCCCACATCTTCATCTCTGGCTCAGCACACTGCTGGACTCAGGGTTAGCGTGTGGCCAGAGTGCAGGGCTTTCTGCAAAGCAGGCTGCCCATTTCCTCCCTCAAACACACACACAGATAAATACTAGGCCTTCATGGTTTCCCTGAATTGCACTTAACAAGATAAAGAGAATGTTTGGGGGGGGAAAACTCTTGGCAGAGTTCCTAAAAGAACAAGCAGAGTTTGAGGCCCTCATTTACTACTGTACTCCTCTAAGGCATTTCGTCCCAGTGGCAGAACAAGCATTACAACAATGCCTTCTTATCTTATCTTCTGAGTATTAAAATGAAGACAAATCTACCTCTCCTACAGCAGACATTTATGATTGAACAGAAATTTGCTTTGATTTTATTCCAAATGTTTGAGCAGTAGGGGTAGAACCATTTTAACTATCGTGCTAATTATCGTGTTATCGACTCCTGTTCCTTCCCCCTTCACCTTCTCTGGAAATGTGTGTGATAGAAATCAGTGTGAAGCACAGCTCCCGGTTCTTCCTGTGTGTCTCATTATTCCAGGTTTGGAAAATGGCAGCTGTACGGTAGCAGTCAGAAGTTTGGGCACACCTCCTCATAGAAAGGCTTTTATATAATCAGGGATTACATTTATAAATATTTTGTTGCTATGGTAGACTGGTCTATTCTTGGATTTAGACTCTAGGATTTTAGGTTCTTGTGCTGCTGCTCCAGAGCCATGCCATTTTATTATATTTTTTTATGGAAATTCTATACAACCCATGGTAAGCTGTGGGTGAAACTACATTGTGCAGTGTGCAGTGTTTGACATTTTCCTTCTTTGTCTCTTTTCTCTTTCTCTCTAGCGACATCAAATCCATTCACCCAGAAGCCACCTCTGTATAACACCCTCCTTTACTCCCTGGTGCCTATCATGGGCATCACTGCCATCGTGCTGCTTTCCTTCTGGATGTATCGCCATCACAAACTGGCGTATCCACCAGTCCTGGTGCCCACACAGGTAGGTCATATGCTTAGAACAGTGTCATAATAATTTGTTTGTGAAGCTGGTGGGAATACATTTGTATTGCTGTTTTTATGCATTTTATGTCATTTCATCTACTCCCTTAGTACAGAATGTCGATGTGGTCACTGCTGCTTGGAATCATATATATTCATATGTGTGCATATGAATCATATAAATGTGTACAAATATATAATTAGGATACTGCACATAAAAGGCATGCTTTCTTGAGTTTCTCATTGAAAACATGTAATTTCCTAGAATAATGAATTTGGTAAATAAACAGTAACACATCCCCAGTGACTGCTATGAAGGAGTTAGGGGCCGCAGTTTAGTGACAGGACTGTTTTTTCTACTTTATGCATATGTCGTGGAGGCTATGGCTGTGCCATGTCGTATTGTGGGTGGCACGGTGGCTTAGCAGGGACCTGGAGATTGTGGGTTCAATTCCCGCTCTGGGGTTTGGTGTGTTCTCCCTGTGTCCGTATGGGTTTCCTCCCACGGTCCGAAACACACGTTGGTAGGTGGATTGTCTACTCACTAGTGTCCATAGCTGTGAGTGAATGTGTGAGTGTGTGTCCTGCCTTGTGCCCAGTGATTCCGGTTAGGCTCCAGACCCACTGCGACCCTGAACTGGATAAGTGGTTACAGACAATGAATGAATGAATGAATGAATGAATGACTTGTTTATATAATGGTTTAAGACATGAGTCACGGTGGTAGAGTTTAGTGCTGTGGCAGATTTATTGTTACATTATTTATTTTATACAAAATCAAAATCTTGGTAAGTTACTTATAACAGTCTAATAAAAAATAAAACCTAATAAAAAGGAATTTTTGTTTATCTTAAATCAAAAAGCTAATGGTGCTTTTCCGCTACATGGGATCGGCTTGACTGACTTGCTTTTAGCTAGCCATATTTCCACTAGCACAACTCTCCTACAAAATGGAGCCGATGACTGGCATCTCAAACAGGAACCACGGGCTTTGAAAACAACAGCGGCAGTAAAAGTAAGCCGCTGTTTACTTGTCATGTATTTATTTTCTTGACTGAACACAGCTCCGTGCTACAGTTCTCACAGACCCATTCTTCTTGTTGCACATTCAGCTTCTGCAGGAGATTTTTGTCAGCCACCGACCCAAGGAGCGTTTGAATCTCTTCAAAACACTTCGGGGTAATGTTACGAGTTGCCGTTATGAATCAGATAAAAACAAATGTGAAAGCTGCTGTAACTGCATAGATTTTATTTGAGGCAAGTTTGTGCTGGAGCTCTGCCTTTCGTGGCAGATCTCTCTAGCCAGTCAGCACTCTGCAGGGATTACACATCACAGTTTAGTACCTACTCATACTACCGTAATTGAGCAGGAACTATAAATGTACCTGGTTCCAGTATCACTTTCCCCTAGTGGAGACAGTTCCTCTGACCCCCACAGATTGCAAATGAGCAGCCCAGAACATGCCTGAATGAGACAAAATTGTTGAACTGTAATGTGCTTTATCTCCCGTTAAATTCAAGAAGACATGTTGTTGAACCAGTGGCACCCAAATTTTTACATAGGGCTGCGTGTTCACCTGACATTCATCCTCTATATTTACCTGCACATAGTGATCTTCCTGTCAAGAGTCTTAGGGAAACCAGAGCTTTGGGGAAATTTTTATTTTCTCCTAGGCATCAACTCTTGTCCTGAGTGACAGTTATTTTACTGATCTAATGTACTCAGTGTCACACTTGCTCGCACTCAGCCACACTTGTCTGTCAGCCGGAATCGCACGAGGCAGCCCCACAAGAGCAACACGAAAACATTCAAGAGATGATTTGACCCACCGCGTGCAGGGTGGTGTTTTTGTTTTTTTTGAGATCCACACAGAATGGATATACACCACAGCTGATTGATTTCCATCTGAATAGTGTACCACCTCGCTGCCAGTGAGATACGATGCAAGATCACTAACATGGTTATCATAATTTCCCTTGGAAGCGCTTGAACAGTATCTAGTTCCACAGTTTCACCACGGCTAATCAGATTTTAAAACACATTTCCCTTTCCATTCGCTTGTGCAACCCTGGAGTTAATATGCTGTTTTCTTTGAGCTTAATGAGTCAATTAATCTAACCCTCAGATGCTAACAAGATGATAAAAATCTTGCCCGAGCTGTGATTTACAGTCAGCTTTGGAATAGTGCTTACGGCAAACTGTAAGTGTTTTGAGTGGAATTCCCCTCTCTGTGTTAATAGCATTGAACTTTTGTCTGAACGTGTCCCTCAAACGCAGGAAGTGTGTTTTTTAAAGCCCCATCTGTCTCTGAAAATTCAAATGGTCCCACACAGCTTCAAGTAAGTTGCAAAGGTTGAGGGTTTTTTTTCAGGTATTACTCTGCAGGCGCCGTGGCTTGATCGGCCATTCTCACTTCATTACACGCTGACAGGAAGCACAACATTTGGTCTTACAAGTGACATTCACCAGCTTTCTAATATCTCCTTGGCAGCCGGATAGAAATGCTCGCTTCTGAATAAGTAGGTCAGTTTTTAAAGGTGTCACTCGCTGCTCCGCGCCTCACGAAAATGTGTCTGAACGTCGGCCAAGGAGCTTCAGCGCTCGCACATTTTCAAAGCAACACTTTGCTTTTTTCCAAGGCTCGTCTATTTTTTTATTTTTTTATTTTTTTTTTCCCTGGCCCGTGTCCGACTCGCAAAAATAAATAAATAAATAAATCATCTTGTTTTCCTTCCTCGCCTGCCGGTCCCAGAGGAGCTCTTATGAAAGTTTGGTTGCTTCGTTGGTAATCATACCTCCTCTCTCGTGTCAAGCTGGAGATTGGAATGGGATAAGTGGCATGGAACAGTGCAGCTTGCTCTGACCTGTATTTGACTTTTTGGTTGTTTGTTTCCATTTTCTGTTGGGATGGAGCGCTGGGGTGCACCTGTTCCTCTCCCCAGCAGCCTTTTAGCTCTGAAGTCTTTCATTCAACCACTTGGCTAATAAAGGAGACCTACTGCTGGCTTTATAAAATGCCAGAATAGTTGTCTCTCATGTGTCAAAGAATCCAGCAACAAGAAATACACACTCCAGTCTTAAAAGATCTCACTAGTTGACTTTGTTGGTTAAATATTTAAAGACTGTGATTTGTGGGTGAAAGTTTGGTTTTGCTCTTCTGGCAGATGTTCACTGCCTGAAGTAATTCTCCAGGTCCAAATAGTGTGACAAGATATTATGAAGTCATGGAGTGTCCACAAATTTTTAGCTATAGCTGCCTTTTTGCAACATGGACCATGTGGAGATATTTTTCTCATTGAATTCCCAACCTGTTCCTGCACTGCAGTTTCAAGTTTTAATGTTTTAAACCAGTTTCTGTGACTGGTTTTAAATGTATCACAATGTTTAGTGGTTCTTCTCTTGGGAAGAACTTGACTGCAACAGCAAATAAACACAGGGGTTTAAGTAGGGCTGGGCAGTTAATTGAAAATTAATCAAAATCGACAGTCCAAACATCTCGTAATCAACGTACAATTTTTTGTTAATTTTTTTCTATTAATTTTGTTAATGTCCCCCACTGTATGTTCATGTAATGTCTATTTAAAAACAAAAACACTATCAAGCACAAGTCTCTATATGATTCTGCCCCATCCAATCTGCCAAACTGAAGCAACATGAAGGAGAACCTAAACACAGAGGCTAACCGAGCGACTCGAGCAGTTTATACCAAAGAAAAGTCATTTGGACGTGTTTTGAACATGACACTGAACATAAATGTAAATTATTTTCAAATGTAAACATTGACAGTAAACTGTTCCCACGACCAAAGCCTGTTCAGGTCACCTTTAGAAAATAATATCCCATTATTAAAACTTGAGCATATTTACATTAGAAGCCTTTTCAGTGGACTATGAGGGCAAAATACAAAATCAGAATCATTGCACATTATTTATTTTAATTTTTTTATATTGATTTGCAGTCATATCACCCAGAGCTAGGTTAAAGAACAGAGAACTTGGGTTTAAAATCCCTATCACATGAAGTTTAAGTTAGTAAACACTGGTATTTATGTGATTTCGCAAGCAGGATTTCTCAAGTTTGGTCTCAAATTCGGGAACAACTGAACAAGTAAGAATTTTTTTTTCTTTTAACCTAAAGTGTGGGAGGACCATACCCTCTTTTTATAGATAATCTTCCTTGTTTAGATATTAAGATGTGTTTTGGGTCAATGCTGGGTCACTCTCCATTTTGAAACCTCTAGCAAAACATATATCACTTCCATTGTGTCAGACATTCTTTCCTGAGGTCAGCTTAGGTCGAGATGTTGTCAACAGATTGTAGATTTTGCATTGTGTGACACCCTTGGGACAAAATGCGTTGCATTTTTGGTCACTGAAGCCACATTATAACCCACTGTCAACATTTTAAGTCCATTTGTTATCAGTCTTCTCGGTCAGTCATTGTGCTAGCATTATTTTAAATGAATTTTAATCACTTGGCAAGGAGCTGTGTGGAAACCTCACAAATACATTTCAAACAAAAAGTTTCTTATTGATGAGAAAAAATATGTAAAAAGTATGTTGCTTGCAACAAAGAGAGAACCTTAGATGAAGTAATTTGAAATAGAGAGAAGAAAGTGAAAGAGAGAGAGAAATAGGGAAGGGAGGGACTTTCACACTTCAACCTTGTTTACTATTTCACCACAGTGTGAGAGGAGGGGGTTTACTTGTTTTAAACTCTGTGGGCTTGTGATGCAAGTTAATTTCATACATTCAGCTGCATATCACCTCTGCATCTGCCATGACCTGAGCTCATTAAGGGATTAAGGTCAGCATTGATGGTCTAGTGTCAGTTCCAAATAGCTAGCATCAATTCACTGCTGTTTTGGAACTGTCCTGTAGAAACTGGCCATAGTGGAATGAAACAGTCCAGTGTTATATAATGCCATTTACTCTAAGGTACACTGTAGTTTTGTCATAGCCTAAATTATGACATACAGGGGGTCCTCGACTTACGACGTTGATCCGTTCCTACATCGCGTCGTAAACCGATTTTCGGTGTAAGTCGGAACATACGTACATACAAGCCTGTCTCATCCACGTTGGACACTTGTTCAGCACAGTAACCCCCCTCCCTAATTATCCCGAGCCATGTAACCGTGTATTCTTCCGCCCCGCACACCAAACACGAAGTTCTCGTTACGACATTTACAACGCAAAACCACTTAAGTCGAAACAAGGCTTTATACAGTAAATGGGAGATGTGTCGTAAGCATGAAACATCGTACCTCGGGACTGACGTAACCCGAATACCTCCTGTATTCTCGCGTCCAGGTTAGGGATGTTAGGTATGTGCATGTATGCTGAAGTACTTGGTGGAACATTCAAAAATCACTGGGCGCAAGGCAGGAACACACCCTGAAGGGGGCGCCAGTCTTTTGCAGGGTGACACACACTCACACATTTACTCACACACGCTTAGTTATTTTTAGTTATTCTTAGTTATTTAAAATGAAAAAAGAGCAGGGGAATTCTGAATTACAATTATACATAAAAAACAGCTATAAACTTATTTGTATACCGAAAATATTTCCTCTTAATTATGAGTGTGTAGTTTACATAGGTTGAAAATGAGTTAAAATACACATTACTAGCCTACATTATTGTAGATGTTAATCCATTGAACACCATTGAAAAGTTCTTTTGGCAGCCAAAAGTGTTTCTTCAATGTCTTTGCTCCAAACAAACATTCTGGCACTTTTATGCATCTTTGGCAATCTAGTTTACCCCAGGTTAACCTCATTCCTAGTAGTTTGTGTCATATATCCTGGTACAGTTATTGAGTCTGACTTCTTTTTTCACTCTCTCTCCTGCTGTGTTTTGTTAGCTGTTGTTGTTACATCCCAGGTGTTGCCCGCACATGTCTTGTGAAAAAAGAGCAGTCTTTTTCCTTCGTTTTCTCTCTGCGCTTCGACCCAAGAAGTTAGCGGAGAGGACACTTTCACAGCGGTTGTGAAACATTCTGTGAATTAGAGGCAGCTGCTGAAATGTTTACTGTCAGGTTGTCATCCTGCATGCCCAGGCTAAATGCTACAGACAGGTCCATTGTAAACACTGTACTCAGACATCCTTGATGAAAATGAAGGGTGCTGTAAATTTATAAAAAGAAATATCATTCTCTGCCTTTACTTTGGAAAGGTCTGTTTTCTTGTTTTTTATTTACTCTAAAATGTTATATGATATTTATATTTAAGTATAAAATGTTAAATTTATGGACGCTGAGAAACTGACAAGAACCTAACAGAAAAACTGCCAAGAACCTAAAGCAACATGACATCATCAACAAACAACAACCGCTTGGCTTGGTCAATATTAATATTTTTAAATTAACTTTAAACTAAAATTGTGTGCAATGAACTGATGACAGTGCCCTGGAATGACCATCAATTTGTGACAAGACACAGCTGGAAATAATATCAATTATAATATATTCAAATATTGAAAATGTGTTAAACATTGTTTTTGAAAGATTTTATATTGCGATATAAAATGCAGATAGAGCCCAAAGTATATTGTAAAAATTATTAATGCTGAAAATTCCTCTATTATCCAGAACATTTAACTGTTAAAAGTAGGGATGCACTTTTTCCCTTCCAATACGGATACCGATATTCCATGTTCAAGTATCTGCTGATACAGAGTACTGATACCAACTCTTAACTACTAGAAAGGTGCCTATAAATACAGGTATTTATAGTGCCATACGTACAGATTTTATTTTGTTAAAGCAGTGTTCTGGAGGTTGTGGGTTTGAGTCCTGCTCCGGGTGACTGTCTGTGAGGAGTTTGGTGTGTTCTCCCTGTGTCTGTGTGGGTTTCCTCCGGGTGGTCCAATTTCTTCCCATGGTCCAAAAACACACATTGGTAGGTGGATTGGGGACTCAAAAAATGTTCATAGGTGTGAGTGTATGTGTCGCCCTGTGAAGGACTGGCACGCCTTTCAGGGTGTATTCCTGCCTTGCGCCCAGTAATTCCGGGTAGGATCTGGACCCACCGCAACCCTGAACCGGACAAGCGCTTACAGATAATGAATGAATGAATCATTGTTCTTTGGCATGCTTTTGTCATAGCCACAATCCGTCCTCTACAGCGGAGGACGAATTAAAAGATAAAAGTATGAAAAACTAAAATATATTGCATAGTGCTGGATGCACATGTCTCCAGATAATGAGTATTACCTGTAGGAGAACCTGGTGCGCCACACAACACGCTGTTACAGCTTTTACTCCAACTGTATTCAAATTTCCATTTCCACCTTAAATGATGCAACACTGTGACACACGCTATGGCTACTGCTGTTTCTGAACCATTTAAGGTGGAACGTAGCCGCAACTCTGTGCTCTTCTACTAATATCCAGCTCACACTACAGTGTGTAGATACTGCACTCACTATGTTTTCCCATACATTTTTACGTGTTTTTTTTTTTCTTTGTGGATCTACACAAATAGCAGCACAAACAATAACCGCGGCAAGTCTTACGTCTGTATTTATCTATGTCTCCAAGGAAACTCATTTGGTTGGAGAGTTTGGGGTTGTGTAGTGTGTTATCCCCAGTCATGTAGTGTTTGTGACATCCAGTTTCCATAAAAATCGACTGAAACAGTTATGTAGTGTGAAATACCCAATCTGTTTATAATCTGCCCCAACTTTAATTCGAACTGCATCTAGCGGCACGCATTCGCATCACTATCTGCTTTATGGGGTGTGTTTCCCGGAAAGTTCCCTGTGTACTATATGTAGGGAATAGTGAGTAATGAGTCATTTCCAACACGCGTATGGTATTGGTGCTCTCTGTAGCTGATACCGATACTGTGTTTAAGTGTCAGTATTGGTGCCGATAGCTATACAGTACTGGTGCAACACTAGTTAAAAGTTGGATTGTAATGTTCCTGATTTGCCTTGAGGTTGACACTCACTCATTTCTGTAATATCATGTCTTGGCCCCAGATGAAGAACCTCAGCCACTCTGTGAAGCCTTTGAAGGGGAAGGGTGTTTAATTTCAGTGTCAATTGCATAAAAACCTGTCTAAAAGGCTTTAGGCAACAAAAAGTTAAGAAACAGTAGTTAGACACCAAACCACACAAAACAACAACACAAACTAAGTCACAATTCAAGCCATCATGATCTCAGTAGAGAAGCTAGGACACCAACTGTTTCTTTTTTGGGAAATAGCGAAATGGAACCATCTTTCCATGGTGAGAAAATACTGTGGGTCAGAAAGGATGTGAGGCAACAAGCTGGAATTGAAAACAAGGATGTAAGCAAATAAGGACAATAATCCAGAACACTGGAACTGGTCTTCTTTTTGAAAAACAGGGTAGATGGTGTATATGGTCTTAAAAATAGGAGATGTAGAAAAACTGTTCCTGCAGATGTCTGTTTTGCTTTTGTGTATTTTGTTTTTATGAATATATGAATATTACACTTTTATTTCTTAAACCCACACAAATGTCGTAAGAAGACCTTGTGAAAAATTAATCTGAAGAAAAACATTAAATCTCTGATGCCAGTTTGATCGTGACGTGAATCACACCTTCTTCACAAGTTGCATATATTCAATATGAAAACCTGTGCAGACACAATGTGTTGAATGGGAGAAGTATCTTCAAGCTTATGTGTGGATGACCCTCTTGGCTATTTTTTTTTTTTTTGCATATACAGAACCTAAAATAACAACTAATTCCACTAACATCACTGCTTGCCTTGATCTTCTGGTCTCATTATGTGCATTATGTAGAATAGAGTATGTGTTAGGGTTGAACTCAAAGCGACAGCGCCCTTTTATGCCACTGAATCAGCATCTCATCCCCAAGGACCGTTTGACTGCATGCACCTGAAACACTATTTAACCCTGACCAGCCAGCAGAGCTGTTGAAGAACACAGTCAAACAGGGCTACTTGGATTTACATTTGACCCAGATTCTCTCCATCCCATCTGTCTCCATCTCATACTCTTTTAAAAATGAAAAAAAAACCAAAAAAAAACTAACGCTTTTACTTCTGCTTCCTTCCCTCCCTCGACTAGCACGCCTTTCATATCATGATAGAGGTAAGAGAAGCCTGATTTACCCATATTTTTGAAGAAAGTGGCTTGGTTCCTGCTCATTATTTATTTCCTTTCTGTTCTCAACATCACCAGTTCGCGTCTGAATGAGTTTTGTTTTGATTTGTTATTTTTTTTACCCCTCCATCATGTTCCACTCTTGAATAAAAGGCAGCAATCTCTTTGAATTTTTTTGTTTTTTGTTTCTGTTTGATCCCTGCACTTTTAGAAGTGTATTATCCTCCATCGCTCTTGTGGTAGCCTGAAATGGAGAGACTCTTGGATTTATTTTTTGCTTTATTTATTTGCATTAAATTTGTTTCCTGAGTGCACGGATAAGAACGAAATCCCTTGTATTTCGGGAGGGATTCAAGCACAAGATCCCTTAATTAAGGTGCATGGTGAACCGGTGATGCCTTGCTTTTGAATGCACGTCTCCAAGCATGCAACCTGACATTGCACTGTAAGGATGAATGTGGGAATGTTTAGCCCGTCGAGATGCACTTAATATTGAGACCTTCAAGCTGTTGTTGCAGTTTGGCCGCTGCCGCTGAAAGTGTCTTAGTCTCTCACTGTAGGTTTTCAGCATATTCAGTATTGCTTTCTGTAAGAACACATTTTCTCAGCCGTCTGTCAGTCAATCTATGGGTGGAACTTATTGGAAGGTCTTTGCTTATGAGGCTGAATAACACAAATATTATCCTCCCATGACACTTGACATAAATCAACGTTAAATTCTATAAAGGTCTTCAAAGGGTGTAATAAAGGCTGCTCTAGTCAGAGGCACTCATTAGAAGGTATTTTGAGAATTAACTGTAGCTGTGTGATTATTGACTTACAGCAAGGGCGCCACCAGAGATTTTGGAGCCACATTAAAGTATGTCACATTGGGTCCCTCATATTTTTCAGGGTTTGTTTATGCGTTTTATGCTGTAACATTAGCATTTATTATTATTTATATATTTTTGCTTATATAATACATGAAGAATTAATGTGTGTAAGTCAGGGTAGTGATGTACTGTGTGGATTCTATGGACAGCACTGCTGTTCACTCTCTTCCATCTTGTGAAAAAATAACGAGCATTGTGGCTGTACTGGAACCTGTAAACTAAACTAAATCCACGCTTTTTAGCTGATGCTGTTTCTGTTTTGAAAGATACACCCCCTTCGATTGTTTTAATTTGAGCTTCACCGGAGGATACAAGTCAGTGGAAGCAATAAAAATTCTCCTGACGATCAGTGAGCTTTGAACAGGGTCAGACCAACGCTCAGTAGAGCCTTCCCCCTAAAGCCTAAAGACTGACGCCTCCCGGGGATTGGTGGAGAGATGTTAGTTAATTCAGCCCATTTCTGCTTGTGAGTTGTTTGGTGGTGTAACTAAGCTCCTGACATCAGTAGATGTTCTGACAGTGTAAAAATTAAAGTTAAGCACTGCTCTTTTTAAACATAGCGCTCGTTTTATGCACCGTCCAAACCCTGGCGAATGGGGACCCTTTTGACTGTGTGCGCATTGTTCATGGGTGGGAGGTGTGCGGGCCCCCGTCAGTCAAAGGACCTTAGAAACGTTCCAAATTTCCCCCTCTGAGATGGAGCCCCTGAGTGACAGAAATGTGTTACCAAACTATTTAAAGAAAAGAATTCCAGCCTCATTTTCCTGCTTCTGGATTTGGTCATTCTTAACATTTCCCAGGTGAAGCATTCCGTGAAGTCATTTGAAACTTGTCTGGGTTTGGGGGCAGTAGGTGCTTGTTAAGAACTGCTGACAGTATACATGAACAAACAGAGAGGTCAGTTGCTCCTGGACATTTTCCACTGGTGTCTAGTTTGTTTGATTCTTCAACAACACGAACCCTTGTAACCCTTACATGTCGACATTCAATATCTACCTCAGGTGTCTAGGGAAAAAAAGACCGTCTTCTTAAATTACAGGTGAGCGGCCCTTGTGTATTTCTTGCACCTTGGTAAAAGAGGCGCACTTCATAATGCTGTCATGGAGAGCCAGTGTCATTTTCCCAACTCGTGCCTGCTTAGTGACTGACATTTGGTCAAATGGAAAAGTCAACATGACCCCGGCTATTGTGCTCATTGTGACAGGGAGAATGAAGGGTAAGGGTGTGTGTTGTTTTACTTTGATCCCTGGCATCTACGCTCTTCCACTGTTTATGTGTCAGCTCTTTCAGAGCTAGTTTTGGATAACAGCGAAAGCAACTCAATCTCAGATGTATTCTCTTTCTCTCCTGTCTTTTTTTTTGTCCTTTTGTTTTCTCCTGTTTTCCTTTTTTTAATCTCCTCCACATGATGGATGTTCTGCCCTTTCGCCTCGTCTCGCAGTCTCTTCGTCTGCTTTTTCTCTAGTGAAAAAACCCTTGTGGACTCTTAGAACATGGTACACAACCCAAATCCATATGCTTTAGAGTCTCAACTCGAGGGCAGCTGAGCCTTCCCTACATCAAATTTATTTCTTTTTTTTTTTTAAAGAAATGTAGGCCAAGTATTAGAGCATAACTGCTCTACATTTACTCTACTTCTGTCCAAACTCAACCACAGGTGTTTTCATTGAAGAGCTACTGCCAGGGCTTAATAAATTACCCCTTTCCTTTCATCTTGTTTCAGAATTTTGTTTTCACTGACTTTAAACCGCTATTATGAAAATAAAAAGTCAGTAAACTAGTGATAAAATGAGTCCTGGTTTTGTTCATCCTCAGCTGAGTCTCTCCAATCCCAGGGCTGTTCCTGCTTTTATGTGAGAACAAAAAGATGAGGCTAAACAAAGCAGAACAGATACAGCGGAAGGAGAGAAATATGAGCACTGAGTATGTACAGCGAAAAAGACGAGAATGGAGAAGAAAAAGAACCAAGTGAAAATGGCTAAAATTCAGAAGTTCTGTGAGCTGTGGCTCATTCCCATTTAAAGGAACAAGTTCTGAAATCGACTGTTCTGAACAGGGCTGTTTAGACAGGGGAGAACACTGCTGTGTTGCCTTGTTCCTTGATCCTTGTTGTATTTTGACCAAAGCATGACTCCAAGGAGCTGTGTTAGTTTCTGGAAAAGGGGTACATAATGTCCTCTTTCAGACTTATGGCTTATTAAAAGGTGCTTGCTATTTAGTTTATTAAATTTATTTATTTTTGTTAGGGGTTTTGCGCTTGGGACTGCTACTCAAAGCCATTGCTGAATGCTACAGTGAGACTGTTGATGGGAAGCCAGCGAACACTGTGTCTCTCTCTCTGAAGAATAGCAAAGGATTAACTTATTTGATTAGCACTCGCCAAACAAAGAAACTTCCCATTGTTTTTGCGCTGGCAGAGTTTAATTGGTCAGAAAATGTCATGTCGGGTGTGGACAGGGTATGCGTGCATGCACATGCTCTTGCAGATACACAATTCCCAGGCACGTCTGCATGTGGACCAACGACTTGAGGCATGAATTAATGGCACACAATAGGTTAGATGCCTGTTTGTTTCTTCTTTTTTTTTTGTATTTTTCCTCTCTATATACTCTCATTTACTATTTTAACAAACCAAACCAAACACAGGCGCTCATCTACCCTGGTTTGACAGTGTGTGTTTGATCCAGCTATTGTAGCTCCCTGATTCCAGCGAAGTCAAGGGCTCCCCCACCCTCCCCCACCAGCCAGTGCATTCCACGGCTCTTCAAACTGGGTCAGCTCCTCATCAGCCCAGTAGTCCACTTACAGCAGCTATGGATTATATTTAACAAGCTCAGAACTGCAACTCCCATAAGCCCCTTCTGTCAAAGCTTTGCAGTGCTCAGCAGAGCAGCGCTCGCCTGCTGTATTGAGTGTACAGTAAAGCAGTACAGCTTTTATTTTATTTTATTTTTAATTTGTGAGGAAATATGAGCTCAAGTTTGTGAAAACAATAGGTAAAATATAATAAATATATATTTGATAAAACAATTTGTTTTATCCAGTTAGCCCAAGCCTATTATATTGGTACATTTTCATTGAACATGTATTCATTCATTCAGTCATTCATGTTCTGTAATGTGAACTTCATCCTAATCGGGGTTGCAGTAGGTCCAGAACTTACATGTAACCATTGGTTACAAGGCAGAAACACGTGGTGCCAGTCCTTCGCAGGGCTTCCCTCACTCATCCACTCATTACTGAATGTGATAATTGATCATAATCAATAACAGTCTACTGACATACTCATTTCAATACAGTTGAATCATCTCAGACCTATACACTGCATTTTAAGCACACTTCATTGCTTCATAATCCTGGTGGAAACACGGATGGTATGCCACTGGGAAACTGTCCTCCAAGGAAACAACTCCACGATGTAGCTTCGTTGCTTCCCATGAAATGATGTTTAACAGAGCATTGCAGTGGAAAAAAAGCTTGGACGTGGTCTGAGTGATGTCCACAAACAGCCACATACAGTCTCAAAGTATCCCTGACATCTCCCTGACCTCATGAATTGTCTTTTTCCTCTGTCTTCCAGGACCCTGGCCCCATGCCACCATCGCCCATCCTCGGACAAAAGCCGCTGCAATTACTGGAGATCAAAGCCAGGGGTCGGTTCGGCTGCGTGTGGAAGGCACAGCTGCTCAGCGACTATGTGGCAGTCAAGATCTTCCCCATTCAGGTGCGTGAAGAAAGCCATGGCCAAGGCTGGGGAATCAGCTTGCAAAGCTGCAGAGTTAATCTGTCGAGCTTATGCTCTTGGTGAGAAGCAATTACCTGGCCAAGAGAGGAGCAGAGCTTTGGTGTCTGCAAGTGAACTCGCGTGACAGCATCGCTTTCAGTTCTCTTGCAGTAGCAGTGCACCGGTTTCAGAAAAAGTGTAGGTCTAAAGGTGTAGGTTATCTTTTAACATGATGTATTAATTTACATCCTTTTGATATTTTGTAGTTTATATTCACAGATATATTTTAGTATATTTCACTATTTCTCTGTTGGCTTAGAAATGAAATTAGAAGTGTAGTTTTTCTGCAAGTAAAACCATAATATGAATGCCAGTAACATGTCATCAGTTCAAATCATGAGCACAGATGGGGCATCGTTATAAAAGCCACATTTTTAACAGCAAATTACAACAGGAAAATAGCACACAATGCTTTTTCATGTTAGCATTGCCATTTTTATAGATTTATTATGGGTTAGTTTTATTCCATAGTGTCTTAGACTATTTGAGTTATAGACTGTACTTCCTCACTGACCTTATACACATTATCTCTGTTATTGCTGATGCAAGTTTGATTTCTTCTCTCATTTTGGGTTTGGAAAGTCATGTTCAAGCTCCCCATAAATCTTTCTGGTTTACAGCTGTTGCAATTTAAACCATGCTATAGTGTTTTGGTTTAAACCAACTCTGCTTTTCCTCCCAGGACAAGCAGTCTTGGCAGAACGAGTATGAGATCTACAATCTGCCCGGCATGAGACACGAGAGCATCCTCCACTTCATCGGTGCTGAGAAAAGAGGAGCCAACCTGGACATTGAGTTGTGGCTTATTACAGCTTACCATGAGAAGGTAATTCTTCTTCAATGGTTGCTTTGTGTCAGTAAGAGGTGGTTTGCAATGCGTACTTTACGGAGATTGGATGTTGTAGTATTTAATTTGGTGTCTGAAATTTGCTTCGTTAGCGTTACCTAAATTTAGCCTGCCTAACTAACAATGGAAGCTTATACTCTGTAAGTTGATCATCATGAAATCCCTAACTCATCACACATCCGTTGGCTAATGCAATTTATGCATAAACATTTTTACAGCAAAGCAGAATAGGCCTGAATTTAAAGGAAAAATCAATAGTTGAATTAAACTGTAGTGCAATTTAATTTGTGCAGTGCTAATTAGTGCAGTATTAGCTGACATTACTTGTTGCATTAGCCTCGTAAATCCAGGACAAAAAGGCTAATTGGCTACATTGGGGTAAGTGGAGATGGGTGTACAGGGCTATGTAATAAATGTTTATTTTTTAATAAATTTATATATAATTACAACAAATAAAAAATGTAATTACCTAAATTTATTAACTAGTAAAACTAGGGATTAGTTAAGGTAGAAAGGGTTAAACCAGCCCAAAGTATATCACTACTTACTGTAATAATGTTATTTGTTTTTATTCAGGGTATTATTTATCTCTTTAAATATCTTTTTGTCAGGTGCCTGAAATGTTTACATGTGACTGTATGTCTTATATTTTTTTGTCTGCTAGTGTTCTTTAAGGCAATGTACAACGGTGTCAACTCCAGGACTTAGTGCTTTAGGATTTTGTCAAGAGGCAGAATGAAAAATTTGATGTATCTAATAGCAGTTGGATTTTGCTGAGTGCTTATTCTCAGCCATGGCTTTAGTCCGTATCAGTCGTCACCCTGCCACTGAGATTGATTCCTGTTTGAGGCGTTAATGTGCTTTGTAATTTGGATTATAAATAGCCGGTTTCCTTTGTGAGTTATGTAGAAAGATTAAGACTGAATCCTCCTGTACTTTGGGTTAATGATTTTTTTGTTTGTGATTGAGCGTTTGTGTAACAGGCGTGATATTAAGCTGCATTCACTGTAGCCTATAAAACATTTAGTTCTGCAGCAAGCCTCCTTTGCTGGCTCCCTGCCACAGACTCAAGGCCAAGTGCCCTCTAGAGGTAGATGGAGGTAACTCATAAGAGGATCATAAATATTTAATATTTAAAGTCCTTTTCCATTATGGAGGCATCCTTAATGAAGCACGCATTAACGGCGGGGACATAAAAAACAAGCTACGATTTCAAAGCGCACGTTTGGTCGTTACACTGTGATTAATGGCTGTAATTACAGAACATGCCGGATCACGTGCAGCTCACGTTAGGGGCCCGTTTGCTCAGATTCAGATTAAGGTCGTTTCATGTCTAAAATGACTCAGAGGATCACCATTAACACTGCAATTAACTATAAGACTAGACGCTTGATCTGTATCAGTGAAGTAGTCCCATTGTACTCCAAAAGAGTCATGGCAGATTAACAAGAAGTCTAGCGAGTGTTCCCAGATGAGGGCCAAACCCTGGTCAGAATGACGCAGTGGACTTCTTTTGTTTTGTTTGCCTTTGACTTGTTTTGACCTCATGGTTTGTTAGCTCACCTATGATCTAAAAATGTATTGTATTTCTATAAGTTGCTAATGCTAAGGTATATTCAGTAATTTAAAAAATACAGATATGACAGATTTCACTAATGAAAAATGAATACTATTTAGTTTCATACACTTTCAAATAAATATATATACTTTGTATTTTAGATCTATTTTAGTATTTGATTTGTTTTTTATATAATTAAATAAGTGTTACATATTTATCAAGATGGAGTTAGCTTGCATTTGGACCCCAGGGTGAGGACAGGAAGCCCCTCCCAGAGGGGGCAGGATCATGAGCAGAAAAGAGGACATTCTCTGATTGACATGTGCTGCTATTTGTTTTATAATAATAATTTCAAATTAAGCTCATAATTGTTCGTAATGAAATTCCTGGAAATGGGATGATTTCACTTAATTGTTTGTTTACATGCACTAAGGTAGTTTGCTATTTGTTTGCTCGCCAAACAAAAACATGCGTCTTCGTTTTTGTTGGTCCTTCACATAGTGCGAACGTCATGATGAATGGACCAATAGAAACGACTTGAAATAACATCTTCGACACTGACTTTATTAATTAGGAAATTAGGAAGGTGTTTTCCTTCTACTATAAAGCTACTATTTTGGTGTTACATGTTTTTCTATGGCCAGTGAGAATATAATGCCTCTGCACTAACATGAAACGGCATTTGAGAGTTAATCGTCCAGCCGAGGGTACACTGAGGACCACAAGCTATCAGAATTAACTAATGTTCTTCAATGCGAGGATAGACTTCTGAAGTGCGTATTATATAAGGCGTAATGTAATAGGTGCTGGTGAGTGCTCTGCTTTCACATAGGTTTTTTTGCAATGTTGTTTGTTGATAAACTTTTTTAAAGTACGAATGGTGTCTGTGTTTGGGTTAGTGAAGTGTCTCATCCTCATTTGGCCTTGCAAAATACCGACTGGTCCATTTGAATTTATTCGTAAAACTATTTCTTTAATCGTTTCAATTTATAAAGCTTTTTAATGAAACACAAGACTTGTCTGAAATATGTGTGAAACAGCAACATCATGAACACGACCAGTCCTTTACTAAGAAGTCTTGAAAGTTATTAACTGTTGTGACTTATTTTACCACTTATTTTTCAAAATTTCTAGTTGGTGTTCTAGTGCGACACTTAATATTATGTTGTATAGATCTTTGTGTTGGTTTGAATGGACGTGTCCCTGGTTGCTCCGAGCAATTTTAAGGCTCTTTTTCAGGCAGTAGAAGAAACATTCGCCTCATGGCCTCTCTCATCCTCTCCTTTCTCTCTCCTCCAGGGCTCTTTGACCGATTATCTGAAGGCCAACGTGGTGACATGGAACGAGCTGTGCCACATTGCTCAGACCATGGCACGAGGTCTGGCTTACCTCCATGCAGACATCCCAAGCGTCAGAGACGGACACAAACCTGCCATTGCCCACAGGTCAGAGCCTGGACAATACAGCACCACTGAGACGGGGGTGGTTGAGACTGCTAAAACATTTCTGCCTGTTGCTTGATTTGCAGGTTTTACGGAAATGTACTCACTGTGTGTTTGTGTCTGTGTGTGTGTGTGCACGTCCAGGGACATTAAGAGTAAAAACGTGCTGCTGAAGGCTAACCTGACGGCCTGCATTGCTGACTTTGGCCTGGCACTGAGGTTCGAGGCCGGGAAGTCTGCCGGGGACACACATGGACAAGTGAGTTCTGTCAGTGGAGGAACCACAGCTGTTTGGCTAGCAGTGGATCTACAGCTCAGCTCAGAGAACGAGCTACAGATGGCTGCTAGATTACACCGCTGTGCTGTGTGTGTAGGCGTTGTTTGTGAGGAATGTCGCTATGAGGAGCTCAGCTGTTTGCAGGTGTACACTAAAGAGCAAAGTCCCTGGCTAAAACTGCAAAAACTCACCACCTCAGGCCTCTTTCCCACAGGACACACAAAACAAGGAAAAGATCTCTTTCAGATTTTGGTAGTTTCTCCTAGACACTAGCGAGATCTGATGGAAAGGCTTAGGTCTCCTACGGCCTAGATATTTCTTCGAGAGCAAGAGCCCAGGAATCCCAAGTGTCTTAGTGTTTTAGTGGAGATCCCAGTGAATTTCACACTGGGCTCAGATCTGCTAAATATATAGCAATAAAGCATTGATGTTTTGTTACAGCTGAAATCAAGACAGGAGCTCAATCATTTCTCATCAGCGCTGAGGACATTTTCAGTTCTGATTCTGCGAATCAAGAGATTCACTATTATTTCTCCTGAGCAATGAGTACAATTTGGCAAATATAATATTATATCCAGCCTGTTACTGTTCAAGAACTGCGTTCCTAAATATTCACACATTTTGTCAATGTCTGATGTAACCTCAGATAGACTTTGGCTTGTAGACTGTACATGACTGGGACGAGAAGGCTCTCTTTTCCCTGCGCCAAAAGATCAGCTGAATACCTCTCTCTACACCTTTTGTAGTGCACACTGTAGGTTATAAAATAACAGTTTCTGCTCTCGCTTCTTCCAGTCGAACTAGTGCCCTGTCTGTGTGTAGTACATTTTATAATCAATTTATAAAGTGCACTATGTAGGGATGTTGGCACTGTTTTGGACACATCTTAAGGCTCTCTTCTCACTGCTCCCAGTGCTGGCTGAGGTGACCGCTCTAGGCGCATATATAGAGGCAAAGGCATGAAATCCGATCTGACCTTTCACATCCATGTCGCGGGCCTGCAAATCGGATGTGTATCTGATCTAGACCCATATATGAATAATAATAATATATGATATATGATCAAATCTGGCAGATTTGAGTCACTTTCGCCTGGTGATGTGAATGTAGCCTTTCTTACACGGATTAAATTATGTTACTTCTCAGCCTGGATTCGGTCAGTGATTTTTATGCACAAAAAATAAAAAAGCTTGTTTATTTATAATATTTATCCCTTTAAATAAATGATTATACACTAGCATTTTATGTTTCCCACCTTGGTTGCAGTGAGCTTCATAATTACCTGTTATTCTGAATCAGGTCTGTTGAATTGGGGTGAAAAAACATAGTGCATTGTGTTATTAGCTAATGAAGTATAAAATTTTCCTTGTCTGCAGGTGGGAACCAGGCGCTATATGGCTCCGGAAGTGTTGGAGGGTGCCATCAATTTCCAGCGAGATGCCTTCCTCAGGATAGACATGTACGCCGTGGGGCTCGTGCTGTGGGAACTGGCCTCCCGCTGCACTGCTGCGGATGGTAAGAACAGTGAACACGATGGCGAACAACCTATTAATCTTATTGGGGACCAATTAACACTGCTAATGAGGACTTATTGGCTTTTGTTCATCATTCCCATCTGCCTTTAAGCCGGTGATCAACATATTTTTGTTGATTATTGAAAGACATTTCCACATTGGTTGAATTGGAACACTCTATTTGCTATTTTGTCTATCACTGTGTTAAAGAAGCTCTACTGCTTTTATTGTTGGATGCACTGTTAGTTTCTTACCAAATATTCAACATTCGTTGCACGTTTAGGCGTGAAATGGTAGCTACAACAAATGTATTTTTATTTCTGGCTTTGTGAGATCGTGCTCTATGTTTGACAATGTCTCAGATGACAGCATTGAGCTGTTGAACTGTTAAAGAAGAGTGTATTTAAAGGATTAGTGGGATTCATTGTCATTTTAAGACTAACACGGTGTAGAGCAACATGACAGAAGCCGACTGCTTCTCTGTGGCCAACAGTGTTTGAATAATTTTGACGTGACATTGTTAACATTGTTACAGGATTTTCTGTCACCTTATACTTCAGGAGGTCTTGCTTTGTGTGTTAAACTGATTTACGTTACCTTCTTGGAGCTGCTATAGAAACTAAACTGTAATGAACTTTAAACGTCTCTTTCTTTAAGTTCCTTGTTTGTCTTGAAATTTGACCTAGGACCCTGTTCATGTTAATGGTATAGCAGCTTTCGAATGTGGGCAGCAGATTGTGATTAGCTGTCAGATTTTGTCATGAAAGTATAACAAATTAACGAAAGCCCTGATTTAAGATGGTTGTTGTGAAGGGACTGTGTGTGATGGAAAACACTAACCTTCTGCTCATTGTCCGTTCAGGTCCAGTGGATGAGTACATGCTGCCGTTTGAGGAGGAGGTGGGCCAGCACCCCACCCTGGAGGACATGCAGGAGGTGGTGGTCCATAAAAAACTGCGGCCCACTCTGCGAGAGTGCTGGCAGAAACATCCCGTAAGTTCTCAACCACAACTGAGCTGTAATTACGATGAATTGATTTTCCTGAGAGTTTTGTTTTCTGTATCAGTGTTTCATTCAATAGTCCCTCTCCCATTTTACTCTGTTTCATTTTCTCTTTCTTTTCATACTTATTTTAACCTGTTTTCTCCCAATTTTGGCCTGTTTTTTTTATTGCTTTTCTCTTTCTATCTTTACTGTAGTTCTGTCTTCATATATCATTCTTTCGCTTTTGCACTTTTTACTCACCTCTGTTTTGTTTTGTTCTTTTTCTTTTGTCTTACTGTCACTCTTTTCTTCTTTCTCTGTTTCTTTCTTCCCTATTTTTCTCTATTTTCTTGTCACTTAACTGCTGCTTCTCCACTTTCTTTCTCTCGTTTCCCAGTCACCTCTATATTCTTTTTTGTCTTCCTGTTCTCCATATTTCTTTAACTATCTCATTTTAATTTGTTTCTTTGTTCTGTGTTTCACTGTTATATATTATTTCACGGTCTCTCTCTCTCTCTCTTTTTACGTTCCCCCAGGGTCTCACCATGCTGTGTGAGACGATAGAGGAGTGCTGGGACCACGAGGCTGAGGCTCGTCTCTCGGCCGGCTGCGTGGAGGAACGCGTGGTCCAGATGCAGCGGCAAACCAGCGTCTCTGGTCCTGAGGAGATCGTCACCGTGGTTACCATGGTGACCAACGTGGACTTCCCACCCAAAGAGTCCAGCCTATGACTAGCGGAGAACGCCATGTGAAGCACACAGGCGGGAAATACAAACACACATAAAACCCCTGGGACTGGAGAGTTTGACCGTAGTTCCGGACGACTGACAGCTGGAATAATCCTGGTGATTGTACTGTACATACGGCTGGTCCAGTTTAGAAGCGGTGGATTAATTTACGATCTGAATTCGGGCCAATACCGCTTTGCAGCTACACTACATATGTGTGTGTGTGAGAGTATGTGTGTATGGAGAACGTCGCGAGGCCTTCTGGAAAGGACACATGGATTTCAATCCGACGCGAGGACCTCAGGCAGGATACACTTTTCAAGTTTTAACAATCAGACAACAAAGGTTCAGACAACATCAAAAAATGAAGCTGGTGTTTCTCTTTTTGTGTCTGGACTGGAGGGAGAGAACACTTTTTTTCTGAGAAAACGAGGAGGACCAGAACCAGAGACTCCTTGCATCATTTCAGTGTAAGAAAACAAAAAAATAAACAAGACAGAAAAAAAAGGGCACCGTTGCTTTCTAAAGACACATTCAGTGCGTTTGAATGAATGACTCTCGCAATGCCAATACAAAACAGCTTCTGAATGTCTAGTGTGTCGCTGCTGTAAATATATCAACAGAGAGGGTGACAACATGAAACCGTCAGTGGCGGTTTTTTGTATCTCTGGATTTTCCTCCCAGCGTTTTTCTGTCAGAAAAAGAAATAACCACCAACCTCTCTCTCGACAAGGTATACCTCAGTTTCTCATCCTAAATAAAAAGTTTGTTTTGTAACACTATATTAAGGAAAAAAAATACTTACAAAGCTTTCCGTTGACCTACACTGGGCACAGAAGCTTTTTAAATACGGGGGAAAAAATTCAAACCTTTTTTTATACAACAGATTATGCCAAGAAAATATGGCCATTCATAAACCAGTGTTTTTTTTTTCTTCTGCCTTCTTTCTATTACTTTATGTCTCTTTTCTGTGTTGCCCTGGTGTTTAAAATGTGATGGTTTCATTTTGTCCTTTTTTAAAAGCATTGTGACAGATGTTTTTTTGAATCAGTTTTAGACTTTTATCAGCACCTGTTGAGAAGAAAATCCCTGAAAAATATGAATTCTGTGACAATATGAAAGCACTTACCAGTATAGGTTTGCAGTGTCCTCACAGCAACTGACATATGTGCATGCCTTGTATTTTTTGCGTTCTTTTTCTCTTGTGCGTGAAATCTCGTGAGCAGTCGTCACCCCCCACCCCCACCCCCACCCCCGTCCTCATCCAACCTCCACCTCTTTCTTTTTTCGAGTTGTATTATTTGCTGTGTTCATTCAGGGTGTCACTCTTTTGTTTGATTTTTCTTTTTATCCTGGCCTTCTGTGATCAATGTCTGCTGTATCCCATCCTCCCAAGCCGAGCTTTCTCCTTAACGATCCTGGACCAGCTTCCTTCACCGGAACCGTGACCGTGACCCTGACCACCATATGTGAAACAAAAAAATAAACTGAAGAACTAGCCTTAGATTGCGGCTAGCGCTCATAACTAACACTCAATGACAACTACGGTTTAACGTCTCTCTTAAGTACGTCTCAGGAAGCCCACCGCCACCTTCCCCTTTTATTGAGCTCGTTCTCTTCTGGTGCCATTCTGGTCGACTGCATTGTATCGTGTATGCAAGAGGCCTTCATAACACCTTATTCATTTACTGTTCTACTGCGGTGATATCATAAGCTGGACTTAACCTTCTTCAACCACCACGACCTTGGAGCCTGTTGATGTATTCCCAGCCGATGCCATGTGAATCGCTTCAAGAAGGGTCTAGGTTGAATATATGACTCCAAAGTGAAGATCAGTGAGTCATGCTGATATTATTATGCTGTTATGTGTGTGTTTCTTGTGTCTCTTTTTTTTACACAAATACACACACACACATACACACACACACTTACAAGTATTATCTTGGTGTTATGAGGACCTGGCAGATCTTCATCAGTTCATTATCTATCAGTAACATTGAGTACTCTAGTTTAACAGTGGTCTTACTGCTCTTAAGCTCCTTTTATAGTTGTTTTTTTAAGCTCCTACGCATTATAGCTCATCTTGAAGCATTCAGGTCCGTATGGCTGTATGTAGTCAACCTCTCTCTCAAGCGAAGTGTGATCTGGACTGTAGCATTTTCAATCAGCTGACGTTTGCACAAGCTGTTTTTCATCATCCACTTTCTCAGCTGTGGCTGGTATGGATGTGGTCCATAAGGACAGGTGCCAACTTATGCTGCGTTCACATCCTATGAAACGTTCCTTTTTCTCAGCTTGGAAGTGTTCACATATTGTGATTGATGGCTGACTCGAGATAACTGATTGTTTGTGCTGTTATTGGGTCTTTTGGGGGGTTTCGCTACAGAACAATCCAGCAATATTGGTTTGGTTTGATTTGAAAAGGCAAGGGAGATTGACAGTATTTCTATTAAACTGAATGGTTGTAAATGGTTTTGTGGTATTGTTTTGAAATGAATTCAAAGCCATGATGCATTTTACCTGCTTTTTTCTCAATTTGTCAAAGATGATAAGCGCATTCAGAAACATCCCCAGACTCCCACTGAGAGACCTGAGCATATTTTATGAGCACAGGATTCGGTACTATGGTAGATACATCATTGCGTCAATATATAACGACATGACATTAATGTGGTGTTAGCAGTGTTAAACCCCATAAGCTTTCTTAGCCACTGCGCTCCACATAGCTGCTGGTTTAAAGGTGTTTTGATGTTGTGAGAAGTTTTAGGAAGTTCTGTCCGCCTAGAGATTGTAGTATACGGAATGGAAGCTAGTCAGAACCAGCTAGTATGACCATTCATTTCTCAAAGTATTTATTCACTTTTGCACTGAGTGAGTTTGTTTCAGTTTGTTCTATCTCACAGAAACTAAGGCTGTGTTCACACTGTAGATTTTCCAAATGTTTTGTCCATTTTGGTTAAAGTCTTGCTCGAATTGCTGAAGAAAGTGGCTTCTAAGACCAGATCTCATGTCAGATCTGTACATGCTGAAGGTTTTCCAAATGCCTGTCACAGATCTTAGGTTTCCCTCTGTGCTGTATGGCCAAATTCGTAACAAGACCATCTGAACAAGCTACCTGTGTGAACACAGCCTTTGTATTTGCCCCTCAGCTGGGATACAAGCCTTCATTTTGTGCACCAGTGGGGTAAAGGAAAACAGAGTGGCCATCATTTGCTGTAGCTTCTGTCTGAGTGCGTGGCACCCAGCTGCTCTTTCAAAAAACTCGACCAAGAGAAGGTCTTCAGTGTTATTGTGGTCAATCTGGGCTGGCTTTGAGACTGTTGTCACAACTAACATAACCCTATCTGGTCCTGGTCAAAGAGAGTCTGGCTCTGGATTCTCCTCTAGCTTTAAACACTAAAGTCAATATGAGTAGTTGGTAGTGTCTGTTTTAAACCTGAGGGATTTCTCATGAGTTAGGTGATGGCGAAAACATGGGAGGATCCCTTTAACATACATTCTGCCCTTCAAGTAAATGCCAAACCCAAACCACCACCACCTCCACGACATCCACCCAGCACCCTTTCCATACATCCGCAGAAGACTGGATTGAAAGTGCACCGTATGTAAATATGAATGTTTTAGATTGTGAAAAATAGCATGAGGTTGTTTTTTATGGTCTCAAATGCAAAAAAAAAAACTATTAAAAAAAAAAGGAAAAATCCTTTATTAATATTATTATGGAAAAATATTTTAACTGTCATTTATTTTGTATATCTGTATTTTAGGTTGTTTTATTAATTTATGTCATGGCCCAAATGAATTATTTTTTAATCCAAATTGGAATTTTCTGATCTATTTATAAAACTGGTCAGACAAAACACTAAAGTAACAGAACTATGAAAGAAAGAAATTAACAGATTAATTCTATCCTTTACCTCAGCCTTCCCGGTTCACTCTCAGCGTTTAAAAATGAACAAGGGGTGTAGCACGACAGATCACATGGTGCAAAACGTTGTGAAAACTTTAACTGGGAAAAGACCAGCAGGTTCTTTCTACTGTCTTCTTTTCTTTGCTTATTTTTCAAGGCAAACGAGGCGCTCTGTGTGATTTAGTGACAGTATTTTGCTCACTATAATGCTGTGGAGTGAATGTCACCGTTGTACCAAAACTCTTGGGTCTTGGGTGCGATCGAGTGTATTATGACCTTAATGCCGGACATGCCATTTTGAGTTTCTCCTCTAAAAGTATTTAACAAACATATTCAGGGCCTGGTTGGAAGTAATTGTTACATATTGTACAGATGAAAATTTTATGCTACTACTCCCTTCAAATAAAGTATAGTGACTGCTCTTGACTCTGTGTTGAATTCATGTGCATGTGTTGCTGCTTTGACAAAACTGTACACAGCATTGCAGTGACGTGACACTGTTACACTGCATGGTACCTACATTAGTCTACTCGACAACTTGCCCTATTTGCTTTCCTGGTACGTGGTATGTGGAGCCAGGCATCACTCTCTGTGACGCGATGCAAACATCCAGCACAAAACAGCCATCTGTAAAACCTCTAAGCTACAGTAGCAATCACATTTGTTTTTTGATCGACTCACAGCACCCAGACAGCGAGCATATATCGGTCCACTGGCGTAAAAAGGCTGGCACACCACTGACTTTAGATGCTGGTCCACCATTGGACCACTCAGATTACTGTCCTGTACAGAATAGAACTCATTTATAATCTCCTCAAACAGATTTTACATTCACAGAGACTTTTATTCTGGAAAACAAACTAATACAAATATTACCAACAACTATGAGAGATATAATAATGAGTATAAGCCCGATATAAAATGATAAAAATGTTGACACTGTGCTGGATTTAAATTATTGACTTATCTTATTTATAAAGAATAACAAAAGAACTTAATGAAGGGAAAAAATGTAAACTGGACTGTGAATGGAAAAGTGCTAAAAAGTGCATTTTGTCTAAAATTCTGTTTAATCACCAGTGGTCCGCCCAGAAAATGATGTGCACAACACTAGTGGACCTCCAACTTTGCCCTCAGTGGGTCCAACAGTGGTCCACCGTCTCCTTGCTCTCAGGTCAGCGGCCCGTAAGATTACAACATTGTCTTTTGAAGGCTGACAGAAGACTGAGAGCTGGATAGTGCAACAAGGAACTGAAAAAACTACTGATCTGTCTGAACTGACGCACAAAGCCGTGTTCAGTCCCAAAAAAACAAAACACGGACACACTGAGTAAACTACGCTTACTGTTACAGTCGTCGTTGATCCAGTTAATGATCTGGTTTCGAAAGCCCTCCCAGTTCCTGTGGTTGTGGAAAAAGAAACCAGGTACCAAAAAGCAAGCCAAGTAGTGTTGGTACGGTACCACACAGCGGAAAAACACAAGTAGACACCATTTTAAGATGACACCCACTTCTGAAACTGACAAATATAAAGCCTGCACAGACAATTAGGTGTAGTCTGTGGGTGGGTAATCACCACTGCTGACCAGGAGACCCCCCCCCCCCCCCCAAGCCTCCGTTCAAGTGCCATTTCATCTGGACTTGACAATCAGGCTCATGTCAGTGTGATTCAGGTCTTCACACCTACTGCACCCTGAAATCAACTACAAGAACTGACCGTTAGCTTATGGCACAATATATCCCCCACATTTTTCACATCTTCTGTGAGTAGTCTTAATGTTTTGGTTTTGGTTTGTGGATGTATGTAGTACCTAAGCCTACCACTAGAAGTCAGGATTTCTACCACTCAATCAAATCCCACTTATATCTTTCGTTATGCTTTGAGTATCAACCTAACAAGCTGAAGTCACGCACACAATGCCCAGTAAAACACAAATAAATGTATTTATTACTGCAGATGCTACAGTTGCTGATGATCTGGGTCTTGGCAGTGATTCAAGTGTGGACATGTGATGCATAGCACAGCAAATCCCTCACTAAGTACCCACTGCTTCATATTCATGATCACATTGCCATGCTTTCTGTCCACTTCCCTGACTATATTATTGAAGGCACCCTGTGTTCTGGAAATATTGCTACCATCAGGACATGGGCAGAGTGCAAATTAACCAGTGACATTCAAAGAGGATATTACCCTTGGTGAATATGAAGGGATATTAGTAAGTGTGTGTAGTAAAACAGTATACGAATACATATGGGTTTTACCACATTTTGAAATATGCTAAGCACAGGTCACCTAATTAGTGAATTCTCCTTTCATTCAGTCCATTTCAATAGGTGTATAAAATCAAGCACTTAGCCATGCAGTGTGCCTTTACAAATCTTTGCTATCCAATGAAAAACATGTATTTTCATTTTTGTCCATTTAGTTTGCTACATAATTTCAACACAACTACTGTCCTTCACATTGTGATGATAAATGGACAAACAGAAATGCTCCAAAATGATTGTACTTCCACTAAATGTAAAATTAGAAGTTTTTTTTCCTTCTGCTAAGTTACTAAAACAGTCAACAGTAAGTGGTATTATTGAAAAGTGGAATCATTGAGGAACCACAGCAACTCAGCCACAAAGTGGCAGACCACCTAAAGTTATAGTAAAGCCTGTGCATTTACAGTGAGGTGTCATAAAACCCCTGTAGATGTAACATGCAGGTTTCCCAATGCTTTTGTCCATACTGTTTATGCAGACCCTAACATGAAGTGAAACCTTTAATCAACAATTAAACTAATTCTTGTTATTTTATAATCATGATATAAAATTTCCAAAATAGCACAAATCATAGTAATTTTCCACTCACATTCTCCACACTCACTATTTCAGACAATAAACAGAACTAAACTAATTCCATTGGTTAGATTTTGGAAGCTAATGATTCTTTAAGCTAAATCATGTTAACAGATGCATAGCAAACTAGTGGCTAATTCTATTTGCTCATGTTCGCCAGCCAGTGTTACTCATTCAGTGTAGATTGATTCCAGCGACTGTTCCAACATATTTCTACAATCCATGCTGGAAACTAATGAAAAAAAAATGCATGCTAAATTGTTTATTGTAGAAATAAAATACTGAAGGACAAAACCGAAAAGACACAACATTGTGAATTCTATCAGACCAATGAGGGTGAGCAATAAAATGCACTAAATGCACTAAAGAATGTGGTTTCAAAAGAAACTTTATGCTATAAAAAGATTCTTTGGGCAAAAGACTCCTATTGCTACATTCACCTGCTTCTGTAACAAAAAAATAAGGTAAGAGTGCTTTTTTCTTGTCAATGCACAACAGCAGTACAAAGAAACTGTGACTCCGCTTTGTGACTCTGTATTTGGGGTTTGGTGCCTGGCTCTGGCTAGTGAATGTAAATGAATGTACAGAATATTACACAACAAATAACACTTAACACTAAAGGCTAGATTTAGATCAAAATCCACCCTTTAAGACCCGACGACTGGATTTAAGAGTTAATAACTCTTGGTCCCTGGATATGGCTAGGCTCTTTATACTATTGTTTTAATGCACAGGCCAGTCAGGTTTAACAGAACACCTCAGTCCTCCCAATGGGACTTTTACTTATAAGTCTGAAACTACCTGCCCTGAATTTCAACTCTCTAGTTCCCTCTGAGGAGTCTGAACTCTGCTTTGGGACACTGAAGATTGGACGTTTTTTTATTGCCTTTGATTTATTGCATGGGACTGCTCCCTAAAATGCTCCACAGCTTACAATCCACAGCTTCAGTTTAGTGAAAAACAAAAGCCTGTACAGCGTGGGGTGTTGGCTTCTAGCCAAAGACTGGCATTGGACATAGTGATCTTAAGCTCATGTACAGCTGCTCCAGATCGTCCCGTTCTCAGTACACCGATGTTTGCAGCACTTCATTTTATTAACTTTTCCATGCATTGCTGGACATTGGATGAGTCACTCTCAGCAGGAAGCATGTCGCAGTCATGATTCATACTGGCTCTAATGCACTCTGAGAGGCCTCTACTTGAGGCTACTAGCTTTCAGGCAGTGGACGGGGGCTTGCTGATGACTCAGAAGATGTAAAGGAGCAGTAAATCATTGTTAGCCCCCACACAAAAACTAACAAACAAACAAACAATATTTGTAAAAGTGATTGTTGATCAGTTTCCGACACACATAAGAATCAAACTGAGCTTGAATGGACCAGTTTGCTCCAAAAGTGGAGCACCTAGATGGTCAATGGCAGTTTTACAATTTTTGATACAGAATCTCTGATACATCTAGCCATCTGTTAGATGTCAGAGTAATGGCTAACATACTGTGGATACACTACTGTGATATTACAGTAGCAATATTAGAGTGGAACGTCAGAGATATTAAGAAGGAACTATAAAGACAGAGATATTAAAGCAACACTAGGTGGTATTTTTACCTTAGAATTACAATTTTAAAATCAATTTAGTGCTTCACTGACCTGAGAATACAGCCTGTTATTGCTGCTCCGGTCTTCGCACTGCAGAAACGCCACTATAAAACCTTTGGAAGAAGGTAGGAAACCAACGCCCTCCCTCCTCCATCTTCCTTAGTTTCAGGCCAGTGCTGTAAAAGCGAGCTACACTCTACAACAGCAGGGGAAGCCCAAAAACAAAAAAACCTAATCTTACCTCCAGAGATAATAAGGAGCTACTATACAGAGATCTTAAAATGGAACTACAGATGTATCCGTATTATTATTGAAGAAAAATAACAGAAGAGAAACAACATTAGGAAGAATCTACTGAGATATTAGGATGTCCTCTGTGGTTTATCTTCCCTATGAGATGTCATGATAATTTCTTATAGGCCACTGTAACTCCTGCTACATCTGTGCTTTGAACTGTATATTTCATCTGAGGCTTTTTCCCCTCAAGGTCAAATGTCTAGTCTGGATCATTACAGAGCCCCAGCTCTCACCTTCAGTCATTATGAAAGCCTCGGATTGAAGTGGAAAAATGAAATTGTGGCCAAGGGGCAAGTCTGACTTTGTTTCTTAGAGGATGCCACAGTATTCAGCTTTCTTTCAGCATTCAGAGAAAATGAATTAGCCAATTTAAAGGGGATTTCAATTGTTTCTTTGTAGATTAATTGTAAGAGAAACTAGGTTGTAGGAACCGGAAGTCACAATATTCACCACACAAAACATGGCCATTTTATTTTCTACCCAAAGCCACCAGTGAAAAGGTAATTCATATTTAACCTTATTCAAAGTAGTTTTCAAAGGAATGTAATGACTTTAAAAGAATTTAAAAGTTTTCTTATCTCTTTGCCATCAATAGATTAATAATAATAATAAAACAATCATATCTCACATTTAAAGTAAAACAATGTTACGGGCAGTTTATTCATAACATTTCATACATAGCTTTCTCTCAGGGAGTTAAAAAAACGTCCAAACATCTGGTTACCTTCACCACAACGGCTGAAGAAAAAAAACGGAAAAAGAAAAAAATAAAAACTGTGAGTTACTCTCGAATAAAGCATTTCCAATCAATACACACTTTATAAACTTATCCTACAACACATTTAATTTAGCTGAATTTTTTGAATATCCAGTAGAAATTACCTTTGGATTCAAACTCAGTCCAGAGCACTGTGTTTTTCCAACCGTTGAAACGGCTTTTTTAGGCTTCTTTTAATGCTCCCTTAAGTAAGGAAAATGGAAAATATTTTTAATGCGCTATAAATTTGTGGCCATTTTTGGGGCAGTTCAGCAGGGTTTTTAACAACAGCTTCTTAAGGTCAACTACACGTCAGTTTATTTTGTTTAGAGCTTTTTTCTTTATTATTATTTTCTCACTCGTTTTATTTTCATCCTTCCTTACTGTGATGTTATTTTGAAGTCTGAACAAAATTAAAACCCCTCATTCAGAAGTTAGTTCAGCAGCTGTAGCTGGGTTGTTTTTAACGTTTACCAGGGGACACGGCAGCACAAGCTAAGAACTTTCTCGCAGCTTGGTTTTGTGATATTTCCGTTATTTTGTCCGCTCCCTCGGACCGTTCAGTCAGGGGATAACACTGGCCGAGACACAGGCGGGTGGGTCACAGCCAAGGTCATGCAGCGCCCTCTAAAGGACGAATGGTGTATTGGTATTTAACTTCAAATAATACGTGTCCAGTTTTTGTTGTTTTTCTCTACGCTGTTGCATCATTTAAGGTGGAATGGAAAAGACGGGAATTTGGCGAAAATAAAGTTGCCCAGCCAAGATGAAGTGGTTTGATTCATGTATCATAGCATGTCCTTATAACTCTTAAATATTCATTATAATTACTGCTCTTTAAACATTACCTGTTTCTAGAATTTGAATAATCAATGTTTCCTGTTGTCAATGAGTGTTTCTACATATTTGTTTTGTTTAAATGTTATCCATATAAAGTATGACTACAAAAAATAATGTAATTAAAAAATACATTTGTCTAGCTCTAGTCATGAATGAGCCCCCTAGACTAATTTCTGTTCATCAAAATGACATTCAGAACGGATTTCCCTCAGTTGCCATAAAAGTAGATTAGATGTAATTCTACACCTTCGTCTTTAATCATTTGCATGGATCTATGAATATGCCATAATCCCTGCCTCTGTCTCTACTTATCCTGCCATTGCTCACATGCAGTTATCAGGATCCTTCAGTTTATGATAAAGAAACCCTTTCTGAACCTGTCTGAAGCTGCCCGTTTTGGACTGTCTGTGGAATACAGTGTTGGCTGCTTATTTCACTCATGATATGGTGTCTACCACAAACAACACCAAACGGACATGTTCAAAATTTTAAACACTTGATTTTCTCTGGAGGGTGCCTTTAAATGTCACTCAAATCCATTAACTAATTTTCCTTTTCCAGTTATTGTGATATACACACAATCACAACAAAGTGGTTAAGGATAAATTCTCAGTTCTCCCTGTCAGAAATTCATTTTTAAGCTTTTATGATTTTGTCTGTCTGTGTTTAGTAGGTTATTTCTTTGTTGTAACAATGTGTCTTGGCAATAAATCTTATACCAGTGGAAAGCCTGTTAATTTCCCTCTTAAATGGTGCCACGTTTGTAAGGAACATGCATTTGAGGGATGAGCGGTAGAGGTGAGTATGTGGGTTGCACCCATGAAAAAAATAGCCAATGCCAAACAGCTTATTCTGCCATTGATTCGTTTGGTGTTTGCTGGACTCGATGACTGAAGTTTGAAGAAACAAGGCATATAGCCAATGTAACAATTTATTCACTTAATAAACTGGAGCCTCGGTAGCATGTGGAAGAACCACACACAGACACAACAGCCTGGCACCTCCTCCTCACGCTGGTCACCAGCCTGGTCACACACTGCTGTGGGATGGCATCCCATTCTTCAACCAGCATTTGTCGCAAGTCGGCCAATGTGGTTGTGTTGGTCACTCTGGCAGGAACAACACATTCAAACTGATCCCAAAAGTGTTTAATGGGGTTGAGGTCAGGAGCTGGCAGGCCATTCCATCCTCTCCACTACCAAATTCTAGTCTCTGAAAAAACCCCGCAATCGCTGTCATCTTGGAGGATAGAGTTCAGTCCCAGACTGTGGAGATATGGGACTGCCACTGGTTGCAGATTGCATTGAGGCATTGAGATTGCCTCCAATGATGACAAGCCTTGTTTTTCCAGTGAGGGAGATGCCGCCCCACACCATCACACTGCCTCCATCAAAAGATGTTACTGTATTGGTGCAGCAATCAGCATAGCGTTCTCCACATTTTCTCCACACTTTGATCCAACTGCCATAGGCAGAATAACGTTCCTCCACATATTCAAGTTCCGGTGCATGTGTTTCCGACACCAGCACAAACGGGCCTGATGGGCAGTCATGGCAGGCCTCCTGGCAGAACGATGAGACCGGAGATTTGCTGTGTGCAGTCTGTTCCGGATTGTCTGGGCAGAGAGCTGTTGGCCATATGTCCTGTAAACCTTGACTGCAAATCTGTAGAAGACTACAGTAGTACCCAAGTGCTGACAGGGTGAGGAAATTTGGGGTGTCGTCTTCATGGGACGCCCACTTGGCGGCCTGTCTCTGACATCCCCCGTTATATGGAACTTGGCCTTCAATTTGGAGATGGTACTAGGGCTAACTCCAGATAATGCCGCAACAAGCTTGACTGTTGCACGGGCCCTATCCAGATCAGTCAAACGTGGCATGCCAATTCTTGGAGCAGACACCTACTGACCACTGTAGCAGGCACCTGATTGGCAGCACCTGGGGGTATCAGAAGCTCAAAACAAGTGTCAGTAGCAACAGCAAATTAAGCTGTTTGGCATTGGCCTAGAACATTTGCAATTTTTTTTATGGGCACAACCCACATACTCAGCTCTACTGCTCATCCCACAAATGCATGTTCCAATGGTATAAAATTTCTATATGATAGACCTTACGTTTTTTGCTATATATATATATTCATGACATTACATATGATCTCATGGAGACAAAGATAAGACCTGAAACATTTAGACTAACACTCCAGGGCTTTCTTAGACCCAGTTCAAGTGGTGTTTAACCACAGCCATTACATTTTAGAGTAGGCTTAATAATTTCCTGAGAAATTGACCTTTCAAGTTTATTTTAAGGATGACCACAACCACTGCTTAATAAACATTCTGGTTTAAAATTTGCTGAAAGTACACTGTGGCTTCAGAAGGTTATCATGGTAATAGCTTTAATAGATAAACAAAGGTTTTTACAGGTTTGTACTTTAAGGCAGTAAGGCTTTTACATAAATTTTAGTTTTGACATTTTAATTTCTGACTTCTCGTCCATTAGTAGTGAGTTATTGAATTTTTGGAGTCACCATTCATTTTTGGCATTTAAATGTTTCTTTTAATTTCTTGTGATGTGATGACCACATAAGAGAGCATGACTGTGGGATCTAATATAAACAATATTTGGTCACTCAAAGATGTTTAGGCCAAAGCCTAAAAAGTATCCATCATTCAGGCCTTAACCCTAGTTTATTATATATGACGCAAATATTTTCCTGTTCCCAATGTGGCTTTATAATGTTGTTAGATTGAGCTGTGCCTCCTCCTCCAGCCACAGCTGAATGTACACCTACAAGTCCTGCTCCATGGGCGCTATGATTAGCCACGTATGGGTTAAAAGCAGATAATCAGTATTCTCGTACTTGTGCTGGTATAAGTGGTATTGTTTAACTGATTAAATTCATTAGTAGAAAGTACAGAACTTTATTCAGGACTAGATTTTTATTCTGAAGTAATAATATTTCTTGAAACACTGGGGGAAGTTCCACAAAGCTGTTTAGCCACGAATTCAATCATATCCAACAGGAAAAGGACTGGGGGAAATTCCTATTGAATAATCCTCAACTTTGGGCTTAAGTTATCTTGCCAACTGAAAAATCTTGCTTAAGTTTATTTAACAAAATAAAAGCAAATAAAATTAGACAGAGGCACCAGAACCCCCCAAAAACGGGATTTCCCGAGACCCGTTTCCCACACATTTTCCGTAACGTTATCTCGTTTTTCACGCTGTGAGAGGCTGCGCGCGCAGCCTGGCCGCCGCGTGCTCGCGCTCGCGCTCCACTGCCGATCTCCGTCTCGCGCTGTCTGTCGGGATCGCGTGCATGTCCGCCATGTTGTGTGTGTGTGCGAGCGCGGAGCTCTGAGAGCCGCGCACGGTCTCGCGGACGCGCGGGGCTCACGGAGTCGGGCTCGGGCTCGAGCGCGGCGCTGTGACCGCGGCGGCGGAGACGGAGAGAAGGAGCGGCGGCCGAGGCCCGCGTTTGTATATGTGTGTGTTTTACGGCCGCGTCGTTTCGTGTTGTTTGCGCGAGAGCGAGCGCACACTCTCTCCGTCATGAGTAAACTCTCGTTCCGAGCGCGAGCGCTAGACGCCGCCAAACCGCTGCCCGTCCACCGCAGCGGAGACATCCCGGACCTCAGCGACTGCGTGTCCATCAACCGCGCCGTCCCACAGATGCCTACCGGCATGGAGAAGGAGGAAGAGTCGGTAAGTTTAACAGCTTTATAAAATAACGGCTATATTTTGTTTTGATTGTAGAGCCCTTCAGGTGTATTTCGTATTCACGAATGTGTTCTACGCGTTGTGAAATGCGTACTCTCATTTTGACTACGCCAAGTGCGTAGGCGAGGGCGGTTATTTGTTGTTTACGCTAACGTTGGGCCCTTTTTCTGCGTTTCACCGCGTCGTGAATGGCGTAACGACGTCACGGCGTCGGGGCCTTTATCACTCTAAGCAAGATAATCATGTATATTGATATTCACTATCAGTCCTTACGCTGCTTACTACGCAGCCGCTCCTTTCACTACGCTTCGTTCGTAAACCAGGGCGGCACAGTTGTTGTTTACGGAAAATGTGCGTACGCCAGAAATGCAAAGCGGATAATCTGGGCCTCATAAATTGTCGTAAATGGCGTTGTGAATCGCTACTACTGAAGACTACGTCACGTCCTACTGTTTAGGGCCGGCGCATTTTGAAAAGTGAGCTCTTAGCCTTAGGACTGAGGTTATGCTAAGCTAACCATAGTTTAATAACGGCACAAAATAAATTCATAAACGTATTGTGTCAGGTAAAAGCTTTCCTTTAAACACAATTGCCACCACTTTATTTCCACCCAGCCTTTTTATTCACAAAGTTCATAATCCCTGGCTTTATGGGTGAATTCTCTTCACGTTTGCTAGGTTAACTTACTTCAATGCTTGGCTGCTTATTATGATTAACGAAGATTTTAAGTCTTTGTATAATATTTTCTAATAGGCTAAATTACAGGATTATATCTTGTAAAAAGTTGGTCTCTATAGTTTGTACTTAAGCTCAGTTTATACAACAGTGCAGTTGTAGGATTGAGTGCTACTTAGAGTAGCAGGCTAATCTAAACTTTAGTCAGAAACAGCTACATTTTAATAAAATTTGAGACTGCTGCAGGTTCTAAAACAACATTTTTCAAGTGTGTCAAACTACAGTCTTCCAGGACATGCTCAGATGGGCAAGTTTAGACAAACGGTTTCTTACATCGTACATGTTTACAGGGGCAGCCATAGGCTAAATGTTGGAGAAACAGGCCTGGGACTGGGAAACTGCTGTTTAAATCCACACAACTGGCAGGAACATCCACAGCTGAAATGCCCAAAACCCTTGGCCTGATTTAATTGTACTGATGTACAATGAGCCTAAAGCATGATTTTATATTTAACATAAACCTAAGTAACCAGTCACATCAATTTGCAGGCTGTGGTTTTTCGAGCTGCCCGAGAGGAGCAGAGGTGTGGGTAGGGGAAGGGATTAATTCATATTCATGAATGAAGGCGAACAAGTAGGGTTACATTCAAACACTTGCAAGACAATAGGGTTTTTTTTCATATGGCATTTTGATGATGACTGGCCATTGGTAGCAGTTCTAACCCAAAACTCTTACTATTTTGTGTAGTAGAATAAAAAGAACAAGGTCACTAAGAACAGTTAGTTTTGCGATGTGTTAAATGTAGTTTTCGCACAGTTTCCTGTTTAACCTCACAGGCCTGAATAGTGGAAGGATGGGGAAAACTTAGATTTTAACTCCCACAAATGATATTTCAACAGACATGTATTGCATTCACCCTGAATCAAATAAAATTTACATACATGCTTGCATGAAAATATATACGTATACAAGAAACTACTAGAGTTTATATTGTCACTGTCCAATTAAAAACATTTAAACAGTAACAATTACTGCATTATTTGAACACAGTAGCTATGCTTCACATCATGTGAAAATGCATAATGAATAAACAAATAGAAATGCTCCAAAATTGCTTGGAAAAAATCTTTTTACATTAATCCCCACTATGGGTGGCACAGCAGGTAGTGTTGCAGTCTCACAGCTCTGGGGACCTGGAGGTTGTGGGTTCAAGTCCCGCTACAGTCTGTGAGGAGTTTGGTGTGTTCAGTTTGATTTTCACTCTATCATTTAAGAATCATCTTTGTGCTGATGCTTTTGGGAAATCTAACCTAGGGCAGCTTAAGTAACACATCTTTTTAGAAGAGTACGATCCTTTTGTTTCTTTTGTGGTTTATTTTGTTTGCTCTTGTCTCTAAGGGTGCTATAAGGGTCAGTGTCTACACTTCAGGGGAAGCCACTGTAGAAAATCAAACCCGTACCAAAGTATCAAAACAGATTGTAGAGCTGAAACAAATAAGAGTAGGTGCTGTGCAGTGGAAAAGCGACACAAGTGTAGGACTTTGGCAGTACAGAACTTGTGGGCGAAAGAAGGAATCAAAATTTCCAGAGGCTTTATCTGCAAACAACTGTCTCTTGTTTTTTCCCCTCCCCTTGATGATATAGTTCAGGAAGTGGAAACCTAGCCACATTAATGCCATTTATAGTTTCAGATAAACCAAAAGACCCGTATATCAGTAATCTATCTGGGTTCTTTACTTGAACTTTTTATGTCTCCTTCCATTTAAAGTGTGATAAAATAGGTGCACAAACCGTAATGATCATTTTGAGATTGCAATGTTCTCTATGATGTAATGAGGTTGATTACAGCACAGGGTGGACAACATATAGATCGTGATATATTTTTTGTAACATTCCATTCCATTATATTGTTCTATTTGTCATATATATAATGAGTAATTAAATAATTTTCACCAACTGCATTAATCAAATCTTTATTAGCAAAGCGGCCTTACTGGCCCTGTTTAATTGAAATATTAAAATTCAATATTTTAATAAAAATGATTGTTTGCCAAAGTGCCCACCCCTTTTCCAGCCGTTTCTGATTCAAGTATCGCAAAGAGTTCTTTCTAAAAATATATTTGGCCTCTAAAATCTTAGAGACTGACAGGCCTGGGAATATGAGCCAAGGGTAAATATACTGCATCTCACTGGTGTCTGAAGGAAGACTTTTCCACTTGTAGCTCATCTTGGATGCTGTTGTTGCTCAGTAATTTTAGGATGGAGGGAAGGTCAGTGTGTGGAGCTGGCCTGGGTTCAGCAAAAACCGATGATAATTGTGCTTGCTGTTAAAAAGTGGCAATGTCAAAAATACTGCTTTGAGTTTCGTGAGCTTAAATTTGTACCAGCTCTGTCCTCTCCCACAGGGCTACAGATCTTTTTACCATTGCGGTCCATACAACACATCATTGGGGGATTTAATGGACCTTGGAAGACAGGGGTTGGGGGTTATATTTTTGCTGTGATGTTTTGTTGCTGCTCAAGAAAAACATGTACCACCAAAACATGACGAGTGTCAATGTAAAAACAATTTACTTTGAGTCATTTTGAAGCATTTCTGTTGATCCTTTCATCATAAATTTTACAAAACGTGAAGGAAAGCTGCTGTGTTCAAATTTGTATTAAACTAAAATGGAGACACTGATGAATTTATGGTGAAATGCAGCCACACCATATAACAGCAAAAGATGAGAGTAGCTTACCATTATTACAAGCCCTGGGCCTGTTTCCCAGAGACAAGATGGCCATAGGTGCTATGTGAGTAAGTGACAAACGCAGTGTTGTTGGTGTCCTCTCAATTATGAAGCTTTCATGAATAATGCTCTCCCACTTTAATAATAATTCAATTTAATAATAATAATAAAGTTCAATTTACATAGCGCCTTTCACAAACCCAAGTACACTTTACCGAACAAAATGAAAAAAAAAAAAAAAGGGTTAATCCAAAAAAGAAAAGACGAAAGAAAGGAGCACAGACATGTACTGCATTCATGTTAATAATTATAGGTAGTTACTTGGAGTTATAGAAATGTGGTCATTAATTCTCAGGACCACAAAAAGTCAAAAATTTATGATGGAAATAAATTTAAAAAGTTTAGTGAGCAGTCGTTGGCAGCGGTTACTGTGCTCTAATGGACACAGTAAAATATTGACTACATTCAAATTAATATATGTGCATAAAGTAATATGAATAAAAATATAATATTTTTTTAATGTTACTTTTTGTGTTTGAGTTTTTTAGGGGATATAATTTACAAAGGAAACCTCTCTATTCCTTGGGATTCAACTGGCTTTTATTTTTCTGCCCCTTTAAATGAACTCTGTTCTTTGTATCATTGAATAAACTGTTCTTACTGAAACACAGCTTAATTAGGTAAAATCACAAATATGTTGAATTAACAACCATTCACTTGTTTTTTTTATACAGTTTAACTAAACATATAAGGGCACATTAACCACCTTAGCCAAATTAATAAATACATTTTCATCACCCTGGTGTAAAAATGCAGTTTAAATTTCTTTACAGAGTTTAAAAAAACATCAGTACTTGTATTTTTTTCTAATAATTTTCTTCTTATGTTTCGTTTCTGCAACATTAAACGTCATCATTATGTTTTCTGTATGCTCTGACAAAGCAAGTGGTTATATTATTATTATTATTATTATTATTATTATTATTTTTAATAGATAACATATAACCAATAACATGCTTCAAAACCTCTGGGTTTATAATTTAGTCTTTTACATACTGTTACACTAAGGCCAGTTAATCCCAGCTGATTATGTTCTCTTAAATACAGTTGACCATTGTTCTGTAAGACTGATTTCTATCATGTGCCTAGTGTAGTGTTATCATGATGTCAATAAATGTTATCATTTCATTTTCTATCCCTGTGCTCCCTGTTAATGTTTAATGTACCATAAAACTATAAATATAGTGATGTTTCTTCAAATCCGTATTTTTGGCTGGTAGTAACCATAAAAACAAAATTCCCGGTCTCTGTCTGTCTAGACAGCGTTTAATACCTCTTTGCTATTGTCCCACAGGAGCACCATCTCCAGAGGGCCATCTGTGCCCAGCAGGTTTTTAGGGAGAAAAAGGAGAGCATGGTCATCCCTGTGCCAGAGGCAGAGGGCAATATCAACTATTATGATCGTCTGTACAAGGGAGAGTTCCGCCAGCCCAAACAACTCATACACATCCAGCGTGAGTAGCCATCTTCTTCATTTCACACCCATCCTCACACCCAGGATATTTCATTAACCATAGCAAGGAAAACACTAACTGTCTATTTTATGTCATAATATGCACACTTCCGGCACGTAGGCTGTCCCAATTCTTAGGCACATGAAATATGCTGCCTACTGAGATACCTTAATCTGGCCAAATTTTAAGGAAGCATTGAACCGTTCCTCAGATGCAAAGGCAATCGCATGATGCAACGGAAGCACAACTCAGGTCTATTTTGCTCTTCTTCCTGAGCAAAAATAAATACAGTTGCTATAAAAACGTGAAGAAGAGAATTCATCGCGCTGACGCACTGCTGCTACATCAGCAGCAGCGAAAAGAAAACGCTGGTTGCGTGCAGTGGGTGGGAACAAGCCGTGGCACAATCACCCTCTAACTAGAGCGTATATAATACAGTAATGATCTGTTTTATGAGGACAGATGTTGGTTACAATGCTGCCTACTTAAACAGCTGTCTACAGGTCTGTCCCAAAACCTAGTGAGCTGGCTAAATAGACACTGACTGCATAGACAGCTGTTTTAGTAGGCAACGTTCTGTCATCTGTCAGTGCTCTGGTTAGAGAGAGATTACGTCATGGCTTGTAAAATTCTCTCTAGTGAGACAGCTCACTAGGTTTTGGAACAGATGCTATGTGGTCAAGGCCTACTTGGGCAACTCACTACTTAATAACACAACAGATATCAGTTTGTCTGTCTAAATCTGACAACAAAAAAAAACAAGCAGAGTCAAATTAAACAAAGACATGTCTCTGTAATACAGGAACACTCTAACAGCAATAACCCCCTAAGCATATGAGATAATAAACATTTTTTGCAATGAATTAGCGTCTGAATAATTGTCACACTAAACATTATTATATTAAATCAAATATAACTTTTACAAAGTAACCCTTCTGAACACCTGGGTTATGCTATAAAGGACTTAGTCATGTGATGTGTGCCTTTCTGAGCACCTCGCTTAAGAAATGCAGTGGAACTGATTCTAACTTAAGTTTAGCAGAATAAAAATATCACCAGCTGGGTATGACCCGTATTATTATCATCATTAGACCATTTTCAGCCTCTGGCCTCAGCAGATTCACTGCCAAAACCTTTAGTTTTCACAATATTTACATATACTTACTTTATAATCCATCACCATATTCTTGGCAAATTTTGACAGCTTACAAAGTCACAGATGCAGACAGATATTTTGGTCCTGGCTTTGGCACTGGAGCCTAAAAACAGAGCTACAGCAAACAAAGATGTGGCTGAACACCACAGAGAAGATGGAGCTGAAGTTGGCTTCCTATTCCACCTTAAATGTTGCGGATATTACAGCCTGGTGCATCAGAACCCAGACTGTTACTGCTTCATTATTTAAGGTGGAACAGAAATTTTGTATAAAATCATTGTAATAGGAAACACATTTGTGTAAAATTGGCCAAATACAGATCACTGTTTGCAAAGCAACTATGTTTTCCATGTTTTGGACCCTGTAACAAAATCAAACATAACTCATCAGAATAAGAATAGAATAACTATGATGAATGAGGCTCAAATAAACAGACTGAGACTGATACCGTTTGGAGATTTTATTTAGAAGACATGTTATTGGTCCTTTTGGGTGTCAGTTAGATTTCTTTTCCTGCAGAAGTAGGTGGTTCTTGCCCATGTTAAATGGCAAAAGGTACTAGAGAGTTTGACAGTGCAAGACTACACTGTATTTGGCCAACGGCACGTTGATCTCCGATACAAGTCATTTCAAAATCATTTTCAAGCCATTTAAACATTTAAAAACACCTTCACAACACAATCTTATTAACGTTTTTACTTAAAACTGCCCATATGCTACCAGCAGATACTAAAGAAACCTAATAACAGTTGGATAACATAACACGAGGGTATAAGAGCCCCTTTTAATTATGTGAAAGGCCCTACGCTGTTGTAAGCGTTTATACTCCTGCGTTGCTTTGCAGGTACACCACCTCAGCATTAGGACACCACTTTTCTCAAATCACTTTTCTAAATCTTTAAAGGACCCTATTTAGAACCCTTTTTTTCCCGTGTGGCCCTTGCTTTTTTTGTTTTCCCCCGTAGACTTCCGTATTTTTCCTTTGTTAAACATTTTTTATTAATCCTTGAGGCCCACAACATGTCTGAGGAAATCTCTCGTCATGAATTTGCTGCTGTCTGCAGTCTCTGTAGTATGAAGGAGAGGAGTTCATGTTCCTGTGCTACTTCAGTTCAATATAAACAATGTCCGTCCAAGTACTGACCAATCACTGTTGTTGAGGTCTGCGTTATTGAGGTCTGTTTCCGGAGAGGTGCACGTCAGGCTACACAGCAGACTACGGTGAAGTTTCGATGTAGAAATATAAATTGGTCTGCTAAATCAAAAATCTCTACATTGACATAGAACTTACAATAGATCTCATAGAAAATGTTGTCCTGTATCACACCTTTTTAACATTGAGATATTCAATATTGAATGGTCCTAGTGGTACCCAATTATATATTTTTATTGGCTCAGTGCAAGAGAAGAAAGCAAACAAATAAAAAGAATTGACCAATAAATTTGATTTTTGCCTTTTTAGAAATATCGCGTGTTCATAGACATATTGTACTTTATTGTAAGGATTTTGGATCAAATTTGATGCTGACTTTAGTTTTCTGTGTTTCCCAGCATTCGGCCTGGACAGTGAGCAGCCGGACTATGACATGGACTCAGAGGACGAGACGCTTCTTAACCGACTCAACCGCAAAATGGAGCTCAAGCCTCTGCAGTTTGAGATCATGGTGGACAGACTGGAGAAAGCCAGTGCCAACCAGGTAATAAAATGCATGTCATTCTCGTGTATACTCAACCTCTTGAATCTACACACATGTGAATGGGCAACAGCACCTCAATTTCTGATTTCTGAGTGATTTACTAATCATCATCACAAACCTTTTTACACAGAGAAACTGGAAGTCCTGTCCAGCGTCACTAGTACACTGAAACAGCCTTGGGGAGATGGCATGGTTTTTCTCTGAAAACATATATAAATTACACAAAACACATGCAAATTACCTATGGACTTTTCACTCACAACACGTATCCAAAAAATGTAAACCCAAGCTTAACAGGAAATTTAGAGCTTTGTTGGCTGTATCCTAGATATCACTCTTGATAATTTAATTTTGATGGCGTGTTTCTATTTTCACCATGGTATCTTTTCTAGTATTTCCACTGTCAGTTATCATGTGTGTTAGATTTATAAGCCATCACACTGGCAATGGCATTATGATGAGCACAACAACTCACACAGGAAATATAAGGAGGGAAACTGACGTCTGAGAAGGCGAGTCTGAGGAAAAATAATTCAAGTGGCATGCTCTAAAAAGAGAGAAATGGACAGCAAGAACAGAGCTTTTAACCAAGAATGGAGTCATGTTTATTCTTCCCAAGTGCTGTTGCAAACCCACAAGTCTCATGTTCTGAGGCTGTGTCGATTTAAAAAATAAAAAATAAAAAAAAATAAAAAAAAACGCAGCAGTGTGAAGCAACAATGCAAGACTCAGTTGCTGATGATGCTGATATAACTACTAGACAACTTCTGTTCACAGTTTATGGCATTGTGATGTTCCAAACTTGAGGACATTTTCTCTAGCTGGACCTCACTGCATTTTAATGATATACCCCTGTGCTAACCGTTCAAATTTAACCTCTTCACTTTTATTGTTAAATGTCTGAGTAAACATGCATGTCTGAAGATGGACTTTACTGATGACTCTTGTCTTCTAGCTTGTCACCCTGCAAGAGGCCAAGCTGCTGCTGAATGAGGATGATTACCTACTGAAATCGGTCTATGATTACTGGGTAAGGAAGAGGAAGAACTGCAGAGGGCCTTCACTCATCCCGCAGGTCAAGCAGGAGAAACGGGACGGTTCCACCAACAACGACGCCTATGTGGCCTTCCGGCGCCGCACGGAAAAGATGCAGACTCGCAAGGTTGGATCATGCTCTCCATTACCGCTATTTGTTCCCTCTGTAAGGAAGGTTAAGTAATCCATTCTCTTTGTTCTTGCAGAACCGTAAGAATGACGAGGCGTCGTATGAGAAGATGCTGAAGCTGAGGCGAGAGTTCAGCCGAACTATCACCATCCTAGAGATGATAAAGAAGAGAGAGAAGAGCAAGAGGGAGCTGCTGCACCTCACACTGGAGGTGATGGAGAAGAGGTATATGAGGAAATATTATTATTTACCCAATGGTGTATCATTCTCTTACTTTACACATTATGATACACAAAGAACACAGTTGTGAATAGAGGGAGAGACAAAAAAAAACAAGGTTCCACTGACTTTGTATTTAGTTTGTATGAGGTTTGCATCATGAAGAAAGGGGATGTCTTCTCTCTTTCACCACCTCTTGCATTCTTGCGTTTGCAGGTACCAAATGAGTGACTTCTCTGGAGATATACTGAACGAAGTCTCGGTGCCTCTGGCAGAAAAGACAGTGTGTCCTGCTCCAATATGCCTTCCTAATGGGAACCGGCATAAAACAGAAAGCAAAATCAAGGTAATGTGTCATTTCTGTTCTCCTGTGATTTGTGAATGTGAAATGTAATGTGTTGTCATCAGTCACATGGGCATGCATGTTACACCATCACCATGTGTAACATATCGTCAATGACAGAGGCTTTCAGTTTTTAATTGAACAAGAATTAGATTTGCTTTTTGATGAATAAATACAAATAAAATACTTAAACACAAATAAAAATGATTGCATAACTGCATTGCAGAAGTCTGATTTAATTATGAAGTTTTACTACATCAGGAAATTAGATTTAAAATCCTCTGCTTACAGAACAATGTCACTTTTTTAATGTTGTTATACTGAGATGATTCTACTGTTTATAATAATTGTTTATATACACTTCATGGCCTTTTTCTTAATGCCAATTAGACAAAATAGTAGTTTATCCAAACTAATCACAATTCTTCCTTTCACTCCTCTATTCAGTCCCACAAGTCAGTGTCCAAGCACCACCCGCACAACATCACTATCAAGGCTGAGCCTCATTTTGACTTTGCACGTCCGCACAAGAAGTACACACGGAGGCCTAAACTGGACCCCCTGCGTCCCCCAAGCCGACCAGAGCATCCACATGCTGTCAACAATGCCGACATCAAACAGTATGACTTCCACAGCTCCGGAGAGGAGGAGTACCCACTAGTGAGTGTTCACCTGCCCTTATAATCCTGATGCACTGGTTTTCAGCACCTTTATTGTATACACAGATCAATGACCTCTTAGTTTGTACAAACAGTGTTCTTTTTTTCATACCACAGTACCACACCTCTTGAATCTTAAATAAGCTCCATCAAAAGTTCAACTGAATCTTTGTTGTTTTGCGTTCATGACCATCATCTGTTAGAGCATTGAAATTGGGAGGATGTGTTTCATACAGATACAAATATGCCCTTATGAATACAGCCTTAATGTTGATGAAACATTGAGTTCAGGTGAATGGTCATAAAGGACACTAGGGTTGTCTTCATTTATAATCCTGTAATGGCTAAAATGACTTAATGACTTGTTTTCTCCGCCAGTCTCCATCCTCTGAGCCAGATGAGGAGAACGATCCTGACGGAGCCTTCGCTTTCAGGCGGAGAGCAGGCTGCAGTTACCTTGCTGTAAGTTCGCTCAGTTTAAAGAAATGTACACACTTTTTTTTTTTTTTTTTCTTTTATCAAAATGTAGTTCATCAGCTAAGGCCTGAAGGTTTTATAGCTTGGATACAATGCATCTCATATAACTTAATTCCTAAGTCTTTAAACATTTTAGGAACCTCTAATGGATTGGTTGTATCTGTTACTGTTTGACTTACAGTTCTCTATTTAAAAAAAATTTAAAAATTAAAGACAAAACATGGAATTATAGTCAGATTTGCTTATTATTTATTTGATTACTTACAGTGTAAGAACTTATAAGTATTTTTATAAATGTGTTATGATTGAACTACATTTGAGTTAACAGAAAAACTGGGTTGTTTGTCTATTGCACAGCATTTATTGGTTGGTGTTTTTGTATTTATTAGAGCTGCATGTTCTGGTATTTTTCATTGCAGCTGTAAGTGATTTGTTGTTATGGCAGGATTTAAAAATGTACTATTCTGTGCTTGTTTGTGTGTAGCCTCTTGCTGAGCAGAGCAGTTCCTCCCTGCCGGGTCTGACCGGTCTTGATGCCATGTGGCAGCGGAACGCCCTCACGGCTCTCTCTGTTCCTCGGCGCTGTGTCGGAGCGGCACGTAGACGGCTGGGCCGCGGTGGCAGGTAGCTGTGATTCCTTTATCACCTCCCCACGATGTCACACAAGGCCGTTATCTCCTTTTTTATTCTCCTTATAGCTGTAATATATTATTCTGTGTGAATGGTGACAGTGTCTTTTAAAGGAACAATAGGTGTAATGTGTTAATTTTGCTAGTGCACTCCTCTTTATACACCCTCCTCACAAAAGATACATAGTTCAGTTTCTGAGGTGTAGGGTGCAAACTGGTAAAAGAGCCCATGTCAGAATATTATTTCCTTCTCCAGGATAAAGTGTAGTGTGTAATGGCTGTTCTACAGACTTAAGTTGTATGATCTTAAATGCTGACCCATGACATCATTGTGTTTTTTTTATTATAATCTGATAGGGTGCTGCTGGACCGATCTTCGTCAGGTTTGGACCGAGCCCTCAGGCATTTAGACCCTGATGTATTTTGTCCAACTGTTGCCCCCAGCCCTGCTCTGCCTCTCCTCTCAGACTCAAACATGGATACAAACACAAACACGCACACTTCAGCTTCCTTCAGGACAAACCCACAGCGCTCCCTGACTCAGCTCCTCAAAGATATCCAGGCCTGCCGGTGGCGGTACTTCCAGCCACGACCCCTCCACCACAACCAGACTGAGAAAAGTGGGAAAAATAGCCTTCAGGATGATGACAAGAAAGGAGGGATGACTGTGACGAACAGTTCCAGAAATGCAGTTTTAGGTGGAGTACAGTGCTTACTCAGTATTACTGGCCTTTCGATTCATTGTAGAAAATAAACTTGTCTTGGGTTGTAGTTATCTTGCTGTAGCTCTGCTCAATTTAAAATAAGAACAGCTTTACAATGTTATCTCTAACTACTTAATTATCTGTGGTGACACAGCTCAGGCAGTTATACTGGTTTTCCCTTAACTGTAGAGAAAGATGACATCTATGAAACTATCTAGCACCGATTTAGATTTTTTGATCAAACAAAAGCCTTGATTTTCGACAAAACCTCAATAGTACAAAATAAACTTTTTTTTTTTTTTTTTTTGCCCTCTTCACAAACTTATCAAGAGTTCACTAGTGGGCGAAGAAAAATATTAACCAGTACTATCATGTCTCCCCCTCATTCTCTCTTCAGTCATTAAGAGAACAAGCACAGCAAGCTCAGAGACTCTCCGATACTCACAAGTACATCATGGTACAGAACAAATATCTGTGCTGATTTCACACCGACTGAACCAATGACTCAACCTGTGTAATTACGTTTCTAAGATTCAAAACATAAGTCATTCAGAGTGCTTTCATCTGAAATGCTCCATTTCTGAGAACCAGATGTCTGAAGGGTTTAAAAGCCTTTAAATGCACACTCACCAAAATGCTTACGAATATGCCGCATGATGCCTCTGACTGTGTAATGATGGTTTTGGTCTAAAACACATTTTTTATGGAAATGAAAAGGTACATTAAAATCGTTTCGGAGGCAAAATATTGCCCTAATAACACTTCAGAATTCAGATTTATTACAATTTTATAATTAACAAACATTGCACATCAAAATTAAGAAGACATGTATGTGGGTTCACTGGTTAATATGGTGAGTAAATAAAGTTTTATTTGCCCTGTAGACATTGTAAGCTCTGGTTCCACTCAGCAGTGTAAAGAAATCTGGTGTTTCTCAACAATGAACCACTGCAAATCCATCCACTCTGAATGACTTTGTTTAATTCTCCACCACAGCGTTATGACTGGTTTTTGAAAAATGGACGTAATTCCCCTTTAAGCATCAGGGAAAACCAAGGCAAAGATGGAAACAATTTAGCATGACAATGTTTTACACTTCATTAATTCTTACCATGTGTGAGGTGAAATGGTGTTTTCAGGAATGCATTCCACTTTCTTGGAATTACAAATTTTGAAAATGCACCCACACACCATTACAGCCTTTTACTTTCTGTTAGGTCCATCATAAAAATTGCCTAACACAAGGAGACTCCCCATCTCTCTGGTGTAAAATTCCATTTTCCAAATTATCTACAGTTTTATCCCTGTAACCAACTCACTTTCAAGGAAAAATGAATCCAAACACATGAAGGCACAGGTATATACAGATAGACTATTATGATTTTTATTCAGTGCTAGGGATCAGGGGCTGTGTGAGTTGTTTCGCAATAGCATTGCCTTCTGTGCCTTTTTTTTTTTTTTTTTTTTTTTTTTTTTTTTTTATTAGATGTTTGGAAATATGGTACGTTTTCCCGATGAAATGATAGACCTCTTAGCCTTTTGACTCTACTTAGCATCTAGAACACAGTGCTCCACTTAAAAACAGCTCTGAAACACCATGTTCTCTTCATGTTCTTTCTCTACTGAGCTGGATATACGCACCAGCCCGCTGCAGGCTTACATAAGTGTTCCCTCTCGGCAGAATAACAGAGCAGGATGGTTTTAGCATGAGGCCAGCATGGCCTCTGCTTCCCATGAAACCCCCAGCCTTCAGCAGAACAGAGGAAGTGACTTCACAGTCTGTCCTTCGAGGAAAGTGTGGGAGTGTCTGAGCTGATAACCGAAGGAATGAAACCTTTTCACATTTCAAACCACATTTCAGTTAGTGCGTCTCTTGATGTGTGTTGCATCACAGGAGTTTAAGTACTTGAGGTTCATTGGTGTCTACAGTTTAGCCAGAGATATGTAAGCGAGCTTAGGTTTCTACAGGGAGAGCTTTTGACAGCCTCAACTTCTTGTTCTAATACAGGACTCTTTCTGCCCTCTAGTGTTGGAAAACGATAGTGCCGTTTAAATGCAAATAAAAATAGGAATTCCACAGATTTTGCAACACTGTGTAATTGGATTAAGATGTTAAATCTTTCGGAGAGTTTCAGAGAAACATACTGATGTAGTGATTTTTTTGTAGCGTCGAGAGAAAGAAGTTCTTGCCCATGATAGGCTTTTTATTTACTGCCCTAAAGGGCCAATGAGCATGCATGTCCTGGGTTTTTTCTATGTAATCTTGGTCAAATGCCAAAGAGGTGCAAATATTTGGGTTTCTTAAACTGTTTTGCATTAGAATGTTCTACTCTTGGTCATTATGTGGATTTAAAAAGTACTGTAAAACATTCTCTTCCGTCTAGCCACATGTTCATTATCGTTTTATGCGGTTGCTTTAATTTAAATGTTATATTATTCTCTCTACTCTTACTGTACTATTCAGACCAGTCCTGAAATATACTATATCTATATATGTGTAAGATGACAAAGGCTTTGAACATGTGACAAGAACACAAAAATATCATTTTAACTTCATATAAATAGTGGCATTGGTCTGTGATTGCAAATCTGTGCTCATTTTCTTTTAAACTCCTGTCCTCTGTAGGTGGGATTACAGAAGAACAGTTTCAGACCCACCAGCAGCAGTTGGCCCAGATGCAACAGCAGCAGCTGGCCCAATTCCAGCAGCAAGGCCTTCAGAACTCATACCTGCTCGAACGCCCACGCTCGCATGTCTCTGTACGTTTTCTCACTCTTCTGAACTCTTGTCTAGTATGCTGTAAATGTTTTAACTCCACAAGGGGGCATCAGAGCGTCTGGTGTGAATGTTTATGTAATGTGAAAGAGGTGCACAGCATCTGAAAATGTTCTGCTTTCTGTTTTGTAGAGCACAACCTCCATGGACACCCAGTCTAAGACACTTGACTCGGCCAGTGCCCAGTTTGCTGCCTCTGCCGTGGTCAGCACCAACAAGGAGACCAAGTCCCACAGCAGCGCAGTCAACGGCATCGTTCCAAATTCAGGCAAATATATTATTGTTAAACACAGGGCTGGACAGACACTGAAAATGTTAAATATCAGAAATTCTGTACTAAAAATATTTTAAATATAGATGCCTCCATTTTGGAAACCCGCTATATGAAGTATAAACTGGATTATTCTGTGACTCATGTGAACTGTTCTTAATGGTATTAAGATTAATGGTAAAAATATATTGTTTGCTCATTTTTGGTCGTTACAATGACAGACTTCTTTAAACACAGCGCAGTATTTGTACTTTAAAATGACAGTTTCACAATTACCAAGATACTTCACTGAGCTCTATTGGGGGAGAATAGAGCCTCTGTTTTTACTTCTCTCGCCTCAGCACTGCAGAAACTGCAGTATGTAAATTATGGGGAAGGGTAGGAAACCACCCACCTCCCCTTTGGTTTCAGGACAGTGCTGTAAAAGTTAATTACACTCAAGGTGTTCTCACTTTAATTTTGAAGTGTATTTATTTTTTTATTTTGGTTATTTGCCATTGCATTATTTATATATATTTTACACACACACACACACAGGTGCTGGTCATAAAATTAGAATATCATGAAAAAGGAAAGCTGCAATACGGCAGACCCAACAATGCAGAAGAGCTGAAGGCCACTATCAGAGCAAACTGGGCTCTTATAACACCTGAGCAGTGCCACAGACTGATCGACTCCATGCCACGCCGCATTGCAGCAGTAATTCAGGCAAAAGGAGCCCCAAATAAGTATTGGGTGCTATAATAATATACTGGATTGGTTGTTCCCACAATATTAGTTAAAATATTCATATGAGAACAGCTAAACCTATAAAAAGTTGTGCTCTGACTACTCGGGGTGTGGATGCTGCCTTCAAGATCATTCAAACATGAATCAAAGCAGCACAAATGCACAGGCTCCTTATAAAAACCCTGTTGAATTGTCAGGCTAAAACCAGCCACCAGACTTCATCAGATCTAAGTTGACTTGGTTAAGAGCTTCTGTTATAATAAGTGCTTTGAATGGCTTTTCTGTCCTTTTGTGTATGTACAAGTGTGCCAATTATTTTCTGTTAATTGATGCTACATTAGATACATGACAGGTTTTAAAAAAAACATAGAACCATTCCTTTAAAGAGCCATCCATTGAAAGGCTCTTTAGGAAACCAAAAGGGTTCTTTGGCATCACTCCAAAGAACTCTTTCTGCACCTTTCCTTTTCAAGTGGTGTTACAGTGAATATAGCCCTACAGCTCTTTCACCAGTTTCGTTTTTGTTTTATCCATTTAGGAGGCTCCAGACAGACCAAATTCAACTCCTCCAGCTCCTCCTCAGCTCGGCTGTTGAGTAAACCCCTTCCCGCTGTGCCCCAGTCTCTGCCACACGGTCACGGCCCCCTGAGCAGTGTGAGTGCAGTATCCCCTGCTCACACACACCACAACACACGGCCCTGTGATCCCTCGCCCCCAGCCTTAAAGCTTGCGACCGTTGCCAGCAGCTTGGACCGAGTGCCCAAAGTCACCCCCGCCAGTGCCATCGACAGCATCGGCAGGTACAAGAACCGCCAGAGACTCTGACACCTACAGGGAGTATGTGTACTCTTATGAACACCACATAATAACTTGGCTGCTAGTTTCTGAGTGGAGCCAGTCCTCTTGAATATTTTTTTATGATACTACACATATGGTTTATTACTGACCTTGGTGAAAGTAAGGCCCCTTGTTGAAAATATCCCCATCCAGAATAAAGTCATGAACTTACTGAATGTAGTGTACTTACTGTAATAGTGCATTATATGTTTCTAATACGACATCTAAAATGTAGTGCAATCTGCATATATATATATATATATATATATATATATGTTGTAGTTTTATGACCCGTGTAATTCACTGTATAGGGAATGGGGAGGTATTTGGATTACAGCCAGAAACACTCTCGAAAACGCAAAGTGAAAAAGTGGATAGGAGGTGAAAACAAAAATCTGTTTTCAAAACTATTGGGATCCGTGGAGACAGGGAGTGAAACTTTGAAACTTTTGAGCTTTCAGTCATGGATGCACTACAAGTGCCAGATAATACATTTAGTTGTTTTGCACATTACTGTACATTTATTAATGTGCATTTCAGTTTAAAATTTATAATGCTGCATTGCATTACAGATTATATTGTGATTATTAGTCATTACATTTCACCTAATTCAAAATATTACCCTTTACTTATTTCTACAGTAAAATGTAGTTTAAAAAATGAAATGCTGGACATTAGAATTTTTTGGGGTTTTAATTTTTTTTTACTAACAAATTCATTTGTTCTTGTGTTGGTCTTAAATCCATGAATCATCAGAGTCCCCAGTTCTTGATGAAATTCATTGAGCTGTTCCCTTTCTTTTCAGGGATAAACATGAACCAGAGAGACTGGCTCTTAATGGATTAGCAGAGACCACTGTTGCCATGGAGGTGACATAGCCCTCCCCTTTTCTGAAAGGACGCTGACAAGATTGTGGAGACCCACTTGGACCTTTACCGCATAGCAGCATATCAGAATATTAATGAGAGTAAATTTGTGAATATTATGTGTACATTTTGTAAAATTGGGAATTATCACTACCTTGTAAAATAGTATATTTGTATCATTAGTGTCATTTGTTACTTGAATTCTAGATATTTTCTCATCATGCTTTTGCACTTGATATTGCAGCCAGTGGAGCATAAAGAAAAAAGTGCATCAGTACAATGCAGGGATCATGCGCATGAGAACAGATCCTACATTACTCGTTTTAACTATTTATTTTTGCCATGTTTACATTTTTGTATTTCGTACAAATAAATCAGATTTTGTGAGAAAATGTGGATATCGGCATAGCTAGCATTCCATGTGTGGGTTTTTTTTCTCCTGAATATGAAAAGAAGTCTGATTTGATTTGGTTTCACAAATTATTCAGTTTTATTATTTCGTAAATGATGATTTGCATCTTCTGTGAGTTCGGCAGGAGATATTTTAACGTTTACATTGTTTTTCCAAGCCTTTTTTTTTTTTTTTTTACAGACAGGTGATCTGCTTTAAAATGTATTTATTTACATTTCTTGGAAAGTTCAGACTGTAAATCATAAAAGCAGGTCATTCAATAAAATTTTGATACCAATGACAGCAAACGTGTTCACAATACTGGCCTGAGCTTGTAGTAGCTCAAAAACCAACCACAACGCCTCGCAAAACAGGTCCATGTGGTCAAAAGGCCACATAGTCTTCAGTTCTGTCAACAACTTTGCTGTGAATAATGAGGGTCTATTACAAATTTATCAGTCTATACTAATAAATATCCTTTGTTATGTGCTCATGCCTTTTTTAAACAGTAAGGAGAAAATCTTTAAAAACAAGACATGGCATTTAGTGAAAGGTTTATCAAGAGGGTGGTTGACAAAGCATTATTTGTAAGTAAGCCCAATATCCAGTCTTGCCCATTTGGAAAAGATGTGAAGCACATACCAATTGGAAAATCTTTGAATCAGGGCTTGATTAATCTGGGTAAGTTTTAAATCCAGCTTACGACTATATGCATTAAACTGGAGTGTAACAATGCATTTTGAAAACATTTGTTTAATTAGTGTCTTTAAAAGTTGAGCATAAACAGCTAGGTGTGTGTTTATAACTGACTGATATTACTATACACTGAATAGTATTAAATACAGCTGCAAACTTTTTTTAGGTTTGAAAAATCAGTTATGTACATACAATACTAGGTCTAAACAGAGCTCTTGGATTCCCTGCAATATGGAAACACCTTGTACTCTGACATGTTCAGCCATTAGTGATGTCACACCATGACCTCATCAGAACAAATGAGATCACAGTGCGGTTGCTGTGGTGATGTAACATTCTAACTAACGGGAGCAGTGGAAGAGTTTCCACACACACAATCCTGCAGATTTCTTCAGGAAGAGACAAGGGGAAAGCACAGGTATGTCTTGTTAAACCAATAATTGTTTTTAAAATATTTTTTTAAGTTCTTTTATTTTTTTAAATGAAGTAAACTCCCATTTTTAAAATGTGTATTAAGCCCAACATTTTAACCCTACTCTGTTGTAAGTATTTAGATTAAATCAAACTCAGTGAATCATTTACTAGTTTGTTAATCTGCTTTGGAAATGTTAAGAATTAGAATAAAACTGTTCTTATTTTTCACATTCCCTTTAACCCAATTTACTCATATTTGGTAATCTTATTGATACCTACATTTTATTACCGGTCAACCTTAAACATCTAAAATTAACTTTCTGGAATTATTAGCTCCACATTAAAAATAGCACTTAAGCGGGAACCCCAAGGTTGCAGTTAGCATAGCATATTTACTTTCCGTTCTACCATAAAAAGTGAACATTAAATGAAGCTGAAGTTAGCTGCTTCTTCTAATTTACCTTTCTGCATTAAAAGGTGTATATTAAATGGGTGAATACAATTCTTAATGTCTGTAAATAATGGACAACATTATCAGCACCAAGTTCTGAACCTAACTGATAGTAGACAGCTTACTAGTAAGGTTTTGGATGGTTTGGGTGACAGTGGACAAGATATTGATAGAGGATGGAAAGTCTTCAAGGAATGGATCAGTCTTAAATGTCGAAAGACCACTGACTGGGGGCAGATAACTGGTTGCAGACAAAGGAAAGGAGAATCAGCTGCCGAATACTGTGAACGGTTTGAAAAAGCACACTAGTAAAATTAAAACTGAACATGACAGGCTGGATCTTGACTTAGAATTAGGCTATGTGACAGCATCCATACATGTGCTAACAGACAACAGCTCCAATTCAGGTTCCAACCAGAAGTTCCCTAGCCATAAGAGAGAGTGCCACTATTGCCATAAAAATGGTCATTTTGCAAGAGATTGCCGTAAGAAGCAAGCAGATAATCGTAAAAGATACACAAAAATGAGGGACGATATGGTGGGTTCATCTTCCTAGGAGTTGTTACAGGGGAAAATGGAACAGGGAATAGGAAAACCCTTGCAGGGTATTTCACAAGACCAGTTGTCCATGCTTATCAAAGCATTGCAAGGCGTCTCACAGGGGTCAACAACTCTATCTGCTCCGTCTTTAAACTAATTTGCCCAGCCGCTTCCGCCCATCTGTGTGCTATCAGTAAAATCAGTGAGAACCGTCTTTTTGTTGATATTCAAACCAAGGAACGATTATTCATTTCTTGTAGACACAGGGGCTCAAGTAACCACCCTTTCAGAAACCGTATGTTTATCTTTAGGAGTGTCTTTAACAGACAGACACATTACAGCTGAGGGGCTGGGTAATGATGTTAATCTAGGACCTAAAACAGCTTCTTGGCAATTTTGGGTTGGTAAAGTTGAAAATATTCTTGGGATGGATTTTCTGAGAAAACTGAACTGCTCATTGTCTATTAATGCTGACGCTTGTGTTTGGAACATTGCTTCTTTAAAACAATCTGATTTGAATGATCACACCATTTGGTCACACGATAAAGATGACTGTGGTCTTCTAGATTTGGAACCAGTTGTTCTTACAGGTCCCCAACCACCTTGCACCAGGCAATATCCCATTAATAAAGACGCCTTGATGGGTATAATGCCTATCATAGACCGACTCGAGAAAAGAGGTATCTTGGTCAAAACACATAGCGTATCCAACAGCCCTGTATGGCCAGTTCGAAAGGCTAATGGATCCTGGCGACTAACAGTGGACTACAGAGTAGCCAATCAGCATATAGACGAACTAATCCCATTGGTTGCTGATCCATCCACAACCTTTGATGGCATCCCCTCATTCCACAGTATCTTTTCAGTTGTAGATATGGCCAATGGATTTTGGTCTGTCCCATTAGCATTACAAAGCCAGCCATGGCTTGCATTCACAGTGGGTGATACACAGTATCAGTGGATACGGCTGTCGCAAGGTTTTCATAACAGCCCCAGTATATATCATCAAGTTCTCAGGAATCATCTCTCCCAAGCTGAGCATATTTTGCAGTCCTCTATTATTATTCAGTATGTTGATGATGTTTTGCTGAGTAGTGAGAATGAAGAAACACATAGGAAAGATGTGACGTCACTTCAAGATTTTCTAGCTAACAAAGGACACAAGGCCAGTCGTGACAAAGCCCAGTTATGCTGTTCTGGTGTGCAATATTTGGGACAATGGGTTACTCAAGGATCTAGAGGAATCTTGCCTGCTAGAAGTTCCGCAATTAATGCAATGACATTGCCAACTACAGTGCACAATTTGCGAGCTTTCTTAGGCGTATGTAACTACTGTAGACCTTGGATAGACTCTTATGCTGCAATTTCACAACCACTATACGATCTGCTTAAATGTAATCCTGGTCAACATGACCCTGTTGTTCACACAGATGATACCACTTCTGCTTTTGTAAAGCTAAAATCGGCTTTGACATCTGCACCAGCTCTTGGCCTTTGTGATCCAAACAAGCCTTTCACTATCTTTGTACATGACGACTGTGGCTTTATGACATCCTATTTGACCCAGGAACAAGGCAGTATGCAGTGTCCAGTAGCCTATCATTCCGCTAAATTAGATGCCGTAGCATGTGGAATGGGTCCATGTCTAAGAGCAGCACAAGCTACATATCTTGCACTGTTAGCATTTGCACCACGGACGCTAGAACAAACTGTTGCAGTCAAATGTCCACATTCTGTTTCAGCACTGCTCAATAATGGCCGTGTACTATCAGTGACAGCCTCCAGATGGGGTAACTGGCTTGCAGTGTTGACAGCTCCAAATGTTCTGATTCAGAGTGCACCTATGAACAACCCATCCTCCTTTATGATGTCTTCACTGACTGATGCTAACAAGGAAGGGGATGATCATGATTGTGTTGAGTTATCTGAACCTTATCCTGTTTTTAAAGATGTTCCTCTTGATAATCCCGATTTGATTCTTTTTACTGACAGTTCCTCAACACACACTGATGGTCAGCAAAGATCCGGTTGGGCAGTAACTAACAGCTTTCAGACTTTAGCTAGTGGTAGTCTCCCTCCATCTTATTCAGCCCAGCAAGCTGAGCTAGTAGCTTTAACTGAGGCATGTAAACTTGCATTAGGCAAGAGTGCTAACATCTACACAGATTCTCGCTATGCGTTTGGGGTGGCTCATGACTCTGGACACTTGTGGAGTCATAGGGGCTTTCTGACAGCTGCAGGTAACCCAGTTAATAATGCTGATTTAGTACATAATCTGTTGGACGCAGTTAAACTACCCACGGATCTAGCCATTATCAAAGTCAAAGCAAGGCAACAAAACTGCAGATGAAGCGACTAAAAGGGCAAGCTTGTTACCTCCAGCAAGTATTGCTTCACTCACTAACAGAATGTAATACTAACGACATTTCTTCCATTCACAAGCTACAGTCCGATTCCCCAAACTGGGAAGTATGGACATGGTTAGATTCAGGTGCAAAAATTGCTCCAAATGGTGTTTGGGACAAAGGGGGAAAAATTGCAGTGCCTGAATCACTACTGCCTTACCTTGCCACACAGATACATTTTTAGGCCATGTTGGTGTTGAAAAAATGGTCAATCAATTTTCACACTCTTGGTGGAATCCCAAGTTCAGGGAACAAGCCAAAACAATTGTACGAAAATGTGTTGCCTGTAATCAAGTTAACGCTACACCTCAGATGCGAACCCCTGCTGTTAAAACAGTGGCACCCCCAGATCCATTTCGCCACTTACAGGTAGATTACATAACACTACCTAAATGTGAGGGAAAACAAGATGTCTTGATCATAGTAGACAAATTTTCCCACTGGATTGAAGCTTATCCAACCTCTAAAGGTACTGCTATACACACTGCCAAAACGTTAGCACAGGATTTTATTCCTAGATGGGGACTCCCTGAGCAAATTGAATCAGATCAAGGCATTCACTTCACTGGGCAAGTAGTACAGGCAGTCTTTAAACTTCTGAAGGTGAACTGGAAGCTCCACTGTCCATACAGACCACAAGCCTCGGGACAAGTAGAACATGTAAACCGTGTCATCAAAGATCAACTGACTAAACTCCATAGCCAGGGAGTAAAATGGACTGCTGCCTTGCCTGCAGTACTTTGTAGTATAAGGGCAACAAAACAGTTGGGCTTAGCCCTTATGAAATGGTGACAGGTAGACCAGTGCTGGTCCCAGGTATGATTGATCTTCGTAAAGCAGATGTACATCTATTATCAGACACTCTTCTTAACTACTGTCAAACACTAACACAAGCAGTACAGGCTGCTCAGAGTCAGGTCAGCAATGCATGGGGTAAACCAGCTAAAGGTGGCCATACAATAATTCCAGGTCAATGGGTCATGGTGAGGAAACATGACAAGCAGTCCCTAGAACCCAGATGGGATGGCCCATACCAGGTTCTTCTCATTACTAACTCAACAGTAAAATGTGAAAATAAGAAAACGTGGACTCACGTTTCTAACTGTAAGGTTGTGCCTGCTCCCCAGAATTAATGGTTAGGGTCAGAAAAGGGGGAGGTGGGTGAAGCACAGAGCCTCAGGGAAGATCCATGGTTTTTAGACTGTGGTGGCCACCCCTGCAGGTGAAGATTCCAACATACTGTGCCTAACCATAATAGCTTCCTCTAAGGGTCAGACAGCAGGGAGCAGCACATTACCTTAAACAAACTTCCAAAACTGTAATGATGAACAGATCACTGCGTATGTTTCCATGTGTATCACAGAACCACAAACTTGCAGAAACCCAGATGATTTGCTGAGTTGGAAGGGTCTTCAGGACAATCTACTCAAGGAACTGGTGCTTCGGAGACCACCAAAACATAACCACAACCCTGAAGGAACCCAGATGATTTGCTGAGTTGGAGGAAAGACCTTCAGAACAATCTGCCCAAAAAAATGGCATTGTGGAGACCACCAAAATATGTATACACCACTAGCTCAAACACTGTGCCTGATCTTTACAACCATTTATGGTATAAAAGCATGGGATTGCACTCGCATGCCTAATGAAGGTTTGACATTTCACCATGCAAAAACAAATCACCCAAGCTACCTGAACTGTATCCCTCACAGACAAGATTTACCTGAAAAAGTCTTATGCTTATGGTACTTCTGCAACGGAAAAGACTCAGAAATGGTAGGACCCCGGGAAGCTACGCTAATGGCAAATTATAAAGTAATAAACACAAACTTAGTGGAGGCGAAACGAAGAACAGACATCCCATTCATTCTCCAACGGAATGGAACTTTATTTTTTAACAGAACAAGGTATGGAAATGAAGGCTTATACAGATGCAAATGCGGTGATCATATTCAAGACCACCAACTTTATGTAGATACCACATTGAGAACAAGCCAAGGGGGAAACCATGTTCCTAGCATTTCCTAAGAAAACCCAAGTGAGAATGTGGTTTCCCATCTCTTCTCAATAACAAAAGAACATCTTTTTGGGAACCAATCTGTGTGCATCCCTCAACCTATGAGTGTAAGTGGAGGAATCTCATGGACAGCACATCCGATCTCAAACTGTGACACGTGCTCCATTTTACAAGCTCATACTAGTAAACCAATAAAAACATCTTCATGTCATAATATTAGTGCTCCAGTAATAAGTAGCTGTTCCTGGTGAGAAGACATGTAACACTACCTCACTTCCTACTACCAAAATTTCAGAGCTTATTACCTCCGGTTCCTTTCCTTGGTGTATTGAAAACAGAGACGAATTGTCTTTTTTAAATGAAATTACCAAAGACTTGTGTGCCCAAATTTATGCCTTAGATAACAAGAGTGATGCCTACACCTACTCAAGACCATCACAGAAATTCTCTTTTCAAGACACTATCCAAGAACCTGTTGATGATGAAAACTGTGTACAAGAAGGCCCTCACTGGTATAATCTTCTAGCCTTGACCCAGTTCTGTCTTCTACCTGCACCAGTAGGAACATACTGGCTTTGTGGAACTACAGCATGGTCCGAATTACCCTCTAGATTTTATGGTCGATGTACACTTGCATATCTATTTCCATCAATGAGAAGCAAAAAGAAAAAACTAGAACTTCTAACTAATAGCATTGACCAGAGTGGCTCCTGTGTTCCTGGTTTGACCTGTCAGCAAACACCATGGTCTCGCATTCTAGGAGCCCTGATCCCGTCTTATGGTGTCACGCAATCCCTTGATCAAGTCCGCACACTTTCAAGACAAGTGGACCAATTGATAAATGATACTGTTTCTTCTCTGAGTAACATCAGCTTGACTCTCACAGAATGATGATTCTCCAAAACCGGATTGCCCTGGACTACATACTATCTAGTAGAGGTGGAACCTGTATAGTAATAGGCCCAGAATGCTGCACGGATGTAATAGATCCAACAGAAAATCTTTCAAACATCCTCACGGACCTACATCATTTGCATGACCAAGTAGCAACTGTGAACAACTCAGATACTTGGCTACATGGACTTCTCTGACATTTTTGGAACAACATTTTGGAATTAGGCATTGTTGTATTCTGTACAATTTTAACAATCTTGATTGTTTGAAAAATTGTAGCGCCTGAATCACTACTGCCTTACCTTGCCACACAGATACATTTTTAGGCCATGTTGGTGTTGAAAAAATGGTCAATCAATTTTCACACTCTTGGTGGAATCCCAAGTTCAGGGAACAAGCCAAAACAATTGTACGAAAATGTGTTGCCTGTAATCAAGTTAACGCTACACCTCAGATGCGAACCCCTGCTGTTAAAACAGTGGCACCCCCAGATCCATTTCGCCACTTACAGGTAGATTACATAACACTACCTAAATGTGAGGGAAAACAAGATGTCTTGATCATAGTAGACAAATTTTCCCACTGGATTGAAGCTTATCCAACCTCTAAAGGTACTGCTATACACACTGCCAAAACGTTAGCACAGGATTTTATTCCTAGATGGGGACTCCCTGAGCAAATTGAATCAGATCAAGGCATTCACTTCACTGGGCAAGTAGTACAGGCAGTCTTTAAACTTCTGAAGGTGAACTGGAAGCTCCACTGTCCATACAGACCACAAGCCTCGGGACAAGTAGAACATGTAAACCGTGTCATCAAAGATCAACTGACTAAACTCCATAGCCAGGGAGTAAAATGGACTGCTGCCTTGCCTGCAGTACTTTGTAGTATAAGGGCAACAAAACAGTTGGGCTTAGCCCTTATGAAATGGTGACAGGTAGACCAGTGCTAGTCCCAGGTATGATTGATCTTCGTAAAGCAGATGTACATCTATTATCAGACACTCTTCTTAACTACTGTCAAACACTAACACAAGCAGTACAGGCTGCTCAGAGTCAGGTCAGCAATGCATGGGGTAAACCAGCTAAAGGTGGCCATACAATAATTCCAGGTCAATGGGTCATGGTGAGGAAACATGACAAGCAGTCCCTAGAACCCAGATGGGATGGCCCATACCAGGTTCTTCTCATTACTAACTCAACAGTAAAATGTGAAAATAAGAAAACGTGGACTCACGTTTCTAACTGTAAGGTTGTGCCTGCTCCCCAGAATTAATGGTTAGGGTCAGAAAAGGGGGAGGTGGGTGAAGCACAGAGCCTCAGGGAAGATCCATGGTTTTTAGACTGTGGTGGCCACCCCTGCAGGTGAAGATTCCAACATACTGTGCCTAACCATAATAGCTTCCTCTAAGGGTCAGACAGCAGGGAGCAGCACATTACCTTAAACAAACTTCCAAAACTGTAATGATGAACAGATCACTGCGTATGTTTCCATGTGTATCACAGAACCACAAACTTGCAGAAACCCAGATGATTTGCTGAGTTGGAAGGGTCTTCAGGACAATCTACTCAAGGAACTGGTGCTTCGGAGACCACCAAAACATAACCACAACCCTGAAGGAACCCAGATGATTTGCTGAGTTGGAGGAAAGACCTTCAGAACAATCTGCCCAAAAAAATGGCATTGTGGAGACCACCAAAATATGTATACACCACTAGCTCAAACACTGTGCCTGATCTTTACAACCATTTATGGTATAAAAGCATGGGATTGCACTCGCATGCCTAATGAAGGTTTGACATTTCACCATGCAAAAACAAATCACCCAAGCTACCTGAACTGTATCCCTCACAGACAAGATTTACCTGAAAAAGTCTTATGCTTATGGTACTTCTGCAACGGAAAAGACTCAGAAATGGTAGGACCCCGGGAAGCTACGCTAATGGCAAATTATAAAGTAATAAACACAAACTTAGTGGAGGCGAAACGAAGAACAGACATCCCATTCATTCTCCAACGGAATGGAACTTTATTTTTTAACAGAACAAGGTATGGAAATGAAGGCTTATACAGATGCAAATGCGGTGATCATATTCAAGACCACCAACTTTATGTAGATACCACATTGAGAACAAGCCAAGGGGGAAACCATGTTCCTAGCATTTCCTAAGAAAACCCAAGTGAGAATGTGGTTTCCCATCTCTTCTCAATAACAAAAGAACATCTTTTTGGGATCCAATCTGTGTGCATCCCTCAACCTATGAGTGTAAGTGGAGGAATCTCATGGACAGCACATCCGATCTCAAACTGTGACACGTGCTCCATTTTACAAGCTCATACTAGTAAACCAATAAAAACATCTTCATGTCATAATATTAGTGCTCCAGTAATAAGTAGCTGTTCCTGGTGAGAAGACATGTAACACTACCTCACTTCCTACTACCAAAATTTCAGAGCTTATTACCTCCGGTTCCTTTCCTTGGTGTATTGAAAACAGAGACGAATTGTCTTTTTTAAATGAAATTACCAAAGACTTGTGTGCCCAAATTTATGCCTTAGATAACAAGAGTGATGCCTACACCTACTCAAGACCATCACAGAAATTCTCTTTTCAAGACACTATCCAAGAACCTGTTGATGATGAAAACTGTGTACAAGAAGGCCCTCACTGGTATAATCTTCTAGCCTTGACCCAGTTCTGTCTTCTACCTGCACCAGTAGGAACATACTGGCTTTGTGGAACTACAGCATGGTCCGAATTACCCTCTAGATTTTATGGTCGATGTACACTTGCATATCTATTTCCATCAATGAGAAGCAAAAAGAAAAAACTAGAACTTCTAACTAATAGCATTGACCAGAGTGGCTCCTGTGTTCCTGGTTTGACCTGTCAGCAAACACCATGGTCTCGCATTCTAGGAGCCCTGATCCCGTCTTATGGTGTCACGCAATCCCTTGATCAAGTCCGCACACTTTCAAGACAAGTGGACCAATTGATAAATGATACTGTTTCTTCTCTGAGTAACATCAGCTTGACTCTCACAGAATGATGATTCTCCAAAACCGGATTGCCCTGGACTACATACTATCTAGTAGAGGTGGAACCTGTATAGTAATAGGCCCAGAATGCTGCACGGATGTAATAGATCCAACAGAAAATCTTTCAAACATCCTCACGGACCTACATCATTTGCATGACCAAGTAGCAACTGTGAACAACTCAGATACTTGGCTACATGGACTTCTCTGACATTTTTGGAACAACATTTTGGAATTAGGCATTGTTGTATTCTGTACAATTTTAACAATCTTGATTGTTTGTTTTTGCCTTCGACTCATCATTGTACATATTTTTCATGCTTGTAATGATAATACAATTTTGTGATTCTCCATTAGGAAGAATCAAAGGGGGAATTGATATAAACTATGTCTTTCTTTGATTATCACCCCTCACACCTACTCATCTGGCCCATCTCCCTCTTCCTTCGACCATCACCCTTATCACACCTACACCTCCCCTCACTCCTAATTGACCATCACCCCTCACACCTACCCATCTAGCCCATCTCCCTCTTCCTTTGACCATCACACCTCCTCTTCACACTTACCCCACCAACACGATTATCATATTCTTCATCCCCTTCATTCTATGTACCCCTCCTCTCACTCCTTTTCTTCCTCCTGCCCCTCCCCCCAAATCTCAAAGTATATATGAACCTCCTAAAATGTATTTGGGCAGACTGAGATCATCCAGCTGTACTCATACATGGTCTTTGCTACGAGCCATCCAGTCCCTGTATAAACAGAGCAGGAGTCTGGTTCGTATGGCTGGCAGTAAGTCCAACTGGTTTCCAGTCGGAGTTGGACTCCGTCAGGGCTGCCTGTTGTCACCGGTTCTGTTCATAGCTTTTATGGAGTGAATTTCCTGGCATAGCCAAGTGGCGGAAGGTGTCCGGTTTGGTGCTCTCAGGATTCCATATCTGCTTTTTGCGGATGACGTGGTCTTGTTGGTTTCATCGAGCCGGGACCTCCAGCTATTGCTGGACAGTTTGCAGCCGAGTGTGAAGCGGTAGTGATGAGGATCAGCACCTCCAAGTCCGAGTCCATGGTACTCAGTCGGAAAAGGGTGGAGTGCTTTCTCCAGGTTGGAAGTGAGATCCTGATGAGTGAGGGAAAGATGGAGCAGGAGATTGACAGGCTGATCCAGAGAGAGCTGAGCAGAAAAGCAAAGCTCTCAATTTACCGTTCAATCTACATCCCAACCCTTATCTATGGTCACGAGCTTTGGGTAGTGACCGAAAGAATGAGATCGCGGGTACAAGCGGCTAAAATGAGTTTTCTACGCAGGGTGTCTAGACTCTCCCTTAGAGACAGGGTTAAGAGCTCGGACATCCGCGAGAGACTCGAAATGGAGCCGCTGCTCCTCCATGTCAAGAGGAGCCAGTTGAGGTGGATCGGGCATCTTGTTCCACTCAGTAAATAATAATTCTGCATTGAAGAAGAAACCAGTTGTATTCTCTGTTTGATTGAATATAGCCGTTGTAGTGACAGTGCGTTTGGGTGCTCATCGGAAGGTTACGCAATACCTGGTGGTTAAGTAGTGATGTGCAGTGGTTGGTGGCAAACTACTTTTTCTTCCGCCTGGGTAAGTGTGTAATGCCTAAGCGCAGCGGCGCGCTGCTCAGTCAGTCAGTCTGTAGACAGACACAATGGCAGAGCATAAAATGAGTCATGTGTGGACCTATTTCAGCTCTGTCTCCCTTCAGTCTAGGAACAGGCCTCCCACAAATATTCTGGAATAGTTGCTCTGAACAGCTAGATATTAGTGGATATATGTTGTAACGTTTACAACATCTGTATTAGGAAAAATTGCGGGGCCCCATGCAGATTGTGCATTGTCATGGATGTTCTTAGCTGGGAAGTGGAACACTTGAGGAACACCAAGTATACTACACATCATCATTATTTGAAAGAACTAGGAACAGTCCTCCCAGCAAAAAGGGCAGAATAATCCCTTGAGGCCTGGTGAGACAAAGGCAGTCTACGCTTTGTTCTGTAGACAGTGGATATTTAATTTGACTTATACAACATCTAGAAGACGAACAATTGAGGAACACCAAGTAGACTACACATCATCATTGTTTGAAAGAACTAGGAACAGGCCTCCCACAAATATTCTGAAATAGTTCATCTGAACAGCTGGATCTTAGTGGATATTTATTGTAACGTTTACAACATCTGTATTAGGAAAAAAATACAGTGCTCCAAGCAGACTGTGCATTGTGATGACTTTTTCTTTTAGGTGGTTTTGGAAAGAGTTTATCACACACACACACACACACAAAAGACATGTATACACTGTCCAAAAGTGTGCAAACACCTCTTTATGTGCTTGTTATGGCTCAGTGGTGAAATCAGAGAAGGCCCTTCCACAGAAAGGACCATTACCACACCCACTTTAGCTTACGACTATATGCATTAAACTGGAGTGTAACAATGCATTTTGAAAACATTTGTTTAAGTAGTGTCTTTAAATGCTGTGCATGAACACCTAGGTGTGCGTTTATAACTGACTGATATTACTATACACTGAATAGTATTAAATACAGCTGCAAACTTCTTTTAGGTTTGAAAAACCAGTTCTGTGTACATAAAATACTACGTCTAAACAGAGCTCTTGGACTCTCCCTGCAATATGGAAACACCTAGTACTCTGACATGTTCAGCCATTAGTGATGTCACACCATGACCTCATCAGAACAAATGATGTCACAATGCGGTTGCTGTGGTGATGTAACATTCTAACTGTAATGGGAGCAGTGGAAGAGTTTCCACACACACACATCCATCCATCCATCCATTATCTGTAACTGCTTATCCAATTTAGGGTCGCGGGGGGTCCAGAGCCTACCTGGAATCATCGGGCGCAAGGCGGGAATACACCCTGGAGGGGGCGCCAGTCCTTCACAGGGCAACACAGACACACACACATTCACTCACACCTACGGACACTTTCGAGTCGCCAATCCACCTGCAACGTGTGTTTTTGGATTGTGGGAGGAAACCGGAGCACCCGGAGGAAACCCACGCGGACACGGGGAGAACACACCAACTCCTCACAGCACACACACACAATCCTGCAGATTTCTTCAGGAAGAGACCAGGGGAAAGCACAGGTATGTCTTGTTAAACCAATAATTGATTGTTTTAAAAATATTTTTTTAAGTTCTTTTTTTTTTAAATGGAGTTAATTTTTAAAATGGATATTAGGCCCAACATTTGAACCCTAAATGGTTTGTAAGTACTTTGTTTAAATTAAAACAAACTCAGTGAAACATTTACTAGTTTCTTAATCTGCTTTGGAAATGTTAAGAATTAGAATAAAACTATTCTTATTTTTCATGTTCCTTTTAATCCAATTAACTTATATTTGGTGATTTTATTGATACCTACATTTTATTACCGTTCAACCTTAAACGTCTAAAATTAACTTTCCATTCTACCATAAAAAGTGAACATTAAATGAAGCTGAAGTTAGCTGCTTCTTCTAATTTACCTTTCCGCATTAAAAGGTGTATCTTAAATGGGTGAATACAATTCTTAATTTCTGTAAATAATGGATGACATTATCTTGTTATTGCTGCACTTTTTAAGGTGGATCGAAAAATTTAATAAGAAGTTAACCCTTTCTTCGCATTCAAACTTTCCAAGTCCACATTTTAAGATGGAACAGAAGTTAGAATAAAACTTTAAGTATCTTAATGTAAAATATTATGAACTTGCACAATATTCCACTTTTATGTTCCACCTTAAAGACTGCAGCAGTTATGTTGTAGCTCCTAATTAATATTTTATTAGTAAAAGTTATTTTCCGTGTGCTTTATTTATTAAAAAAAAAAAAAAAATATATATATATATATATATATAAAATGGAACTTAGAGAATTAAATAATGAATATAAGTTATAAATTGAATTAATACAGAGGTGATTTAGCAGTGCAGCAAAATTTCTGATGTCAACATTTGAGGAATTTAACATTGTTCCACTCAGTAAATAATAATTGTGCATTGAAGAAGAAGTCAGTTGTATTCTCTGTTTGATTGAATATAGCCGTTGTAGTGACAATGCGTTTGGGTGCTCATCGGAAGGTTACGCTATACCAGGTGGTTAAATAGTGATGTGCAGATCGACACTGAAATATTGATACCTCCGAGACCAGGGGAAAGCACAGGTATGTCTTGTTAAACCAATAATTGATTGTTTTAAAAATATTTTTTTAAGTTCTTTTTTTTTAAATGGAGTGAACTCCCATTTTTAAAATGGATATTAGGCCCAACATTTGAACCCTAAATGGTTTGTAAGTACTTTGTTTAAATTAAAGCAAACTCAGTGAAACATTTACTAGTTTCTTAATCTGCTTTTGAAATGTTAAGAATTAGAATAAAGCTATTCTTATTTTTCACATTCCCTTTAATCCAATTAACTTATATTTGATAATCTTATTGATACCTACATTTTATTACCGTTCAACCTTAAACGTCTAAAATTAACTTTCCGGAATTATTAGTTCCACATTAAAAATAGCACTTAAGCGAGAACCCCAAGGTTGCAGTTAGCACAGAATAGAATAGAATATATTTTATTGTCGCTGAGAAAACAATGTTCAGAACAGTGTTAAAACAGTGAAATACCGTTTTAGCATCCTCTCTCAGGCAGCAGTTAAAATATAAAATCTATACATGTGCAAAATAGCAGATTGTTCAGAGGCATTAACACAGAAGATATATACAGGCTTAATTTAAAAGTGCCGTGTGCAATTGCTTGTCCATTAGAATGGGTGGTTGTCCATTGATTCTACTGATTGTCAATCAGGATGGATTGGTTACAGTAGTGGGGTGGGGGGTGGGGGGTTGATGGCTTGATGGCTGATGGGTTGATGGCTTTCACAGCCTGGGGAAAGAAGCGGCGTTTCAACCTGTTTGTCTTTGCTTTTAATTGTCTGAATCTCTTTTTGGAGGGGAGGGGGGAAAACAGTGTGTGTCTAGGGTGAGTAATGTCCATTGAAATGCTGATAGCCTTTTTCTGGTGTCAGCTGTTGTAAATGTCGCTGAAGAGGGGTGGGCGGGGTAGTGAAGCTCCTATGATTTTTTTCCACCCCTTGCTGTAGGTCTCTCCTATCCTGTGCTGTGCAACTGGTGAACCAAACCGTGCAGCAGTATGTCAGGATGCTCTCGATGGCGGCTCTGTAAAAGTTCACCAGCAAGTGTTGAGGGAGGTGGGAGTGCTTCAGCTTCCTGAGGAAGTAGAGTCTCTCTTGTGCCTTCTGCACTTGGTATCGAGTGTTGAAGGCCCACGTGAGGTCAGCAGAGATGTGTACTCCAAGGAACTTGAAGTGCTCCACTCTCTCAACCTCCACTCCATTGATGAGGAGGGCCGTGGTCTCGGTGCGGGTGGATCTTCTGAAATCCACGACCATCTCCTTGGTTTTATTTGGGTTCAGTTTCAGGTTGTTGTTCTTACACCATGCTGTCAAGTGCCGGACCTCCTCCCTGTAGGCTGACTCGTCATTGTTCGTAATCAGTCCTACAATGGTGGTGTCATCAGCAAACTTGATGATGTTATTGGAGGTGTGAATGGGGGAGCAGTCATATGTAAAGAGTGAGTAGAGGAGGGGGCTGAGGACACATCCCTGATGATGAGTTTCTCAAAGCATTTGGAGATGATGGGGGTTAGGGTGACCGGGCGGTAGTCCTTTAGGCAGCACACTGTGTTTTTCTTTGCCACTGGGACGATGGTGGCTGATTTGAGGCAGGTGGGAACTGCAGAATGTTGCAGGGAGAGGTTGAAGATTGTGGTGAACACTCCTGCCAGCTGGTCTGCGCAGACCTTAAGGATACGTCCAGCAACACCATCTGGTCCAGGAGCTTTTCTAGTGTTTATCCTGCGCAGAGCAGATGTGTCTGGGTGGGTTCTGTCTGTGGCAGTTGTGGATGTGGCACCGTATCCAGTGAGTGATTTTATTCCTTGCCACATACCTTTGGAGTTATTCTGGTTGAAGTACTCCTGGATGCGCAGTTGGTATTTGCACTTGGCTTTTATGATGCTCCATCTCAGGTCAGTCCTTGCTCTTTTGTAGACCAGCTGGTCCCTGAGCCTGACAGCAGTGTTCCTAGTTTTGAGCAGGGCCCTCAGTTCTTTGTTGAACCATGGTTTCTGATTGGGCAGCACTTTCACAGTAGTGCTCTTGGTCGCACAGTCAGCACAGAAGTTGATGTAGTCCAGTACAGCTGTTGTGTGTCCATTCAGGTCTGTCCCCTCTGCAAAAACTCCCCAGTCTGTGTTCTCAAAGCAGTTCTGTAGGGCTGAGGTGGATTCTTCAGTCCATACTCTGACTGTCTTTGTAGCTGTTTTTTTGTCTACAGATGAGTGGTTTATACGCTGGTGTTAAAGACAGGGACAGATGATCAGAGAGACCCAGATGTGGTGAGGGTCTGGCTTTGTAGGCATATTTACTTTCCATTCTACCATAAAAAGTGAACATTAAATGAAGCTGAAGTTAGCTACTTCTTCTAATTTACCTTTCCACATTAAAAGGTGTATCTTAAATGGGTGAATACAATTCTTAATGTCCGTAAATAATGGATGACATTGTCTTGTTATTGCTGCACTTTTTAAGGTGGATCGAAAAATTTTATTAGAAGCTAACTCTTTCTTCGCATTCAAACTTTCCAAGTCCACATTTTAAGACAGAACAGAAGTTAGAATAAAACTTTAAGTATCTTAATGTAAAATATTATAAACTTGCACAATATTCCACTTTTCTGTTCCACCTTAAAGACTGCAGCAGTTATGTTGTAGCTCCTAATTAATATTTTATTAGTAAAAGTTATTTTCCGTGTGCTTTATTTATTAAAAAAAAATAAATAAATAAAATATATGTATATATATATATAAAATGGAACTTAGAGAATTAAATAATGAATATAAGTTATAAATGGAATTAATACAGAGGTGATTTAGCAGTGCAGCGAAATTTCTGATGTCAACATTTGAGGAATTTAACAAATTGTTCCACTCAGTATATAATAATTGTGCATTGAAGAAGAAGTCAGTTGTATTCTCTGTTTGATTGAATATAGCCGTTGTAGTGACACTGCGTTTGGGTGCTCATCGGAAGGTTACGCTATACCAGGTGGTTAAGTAGTGATGTGCAGATCGACACTGAAATATTGATACCTCCAAGACCAGATCTTTATGCTGTAAAATTGATTCTCAAATCAAAATATCGATACGCCTGATACTTCAGTCATTTGAGGTAATGTGTATCATTCACAGGAACACAGTGGAAAGTAACTAAACTACTGAGATCTTATCTACATGGTAGCGGTTGGTGGCAAACTACCTTTTCTTCCACCTGGGTAAGTGTGTAATGCGTAAGCACAGCGGCGCACTGCTCAGTCAGTCAGTCACTCAGTCTGTAGACAGACACAATGGCAGAGCATAAAATGAGTCATGTGTTGAGCCTCCAAGAAATATTCTGGAATAATTCTTCTGAACGGCTGGATATTAGTGGATATATGTTGTATTATTTACAACATCTGTATTAGGAAAAATTAAGGTGCCCCAATCAGACTGTGCATTGTCATGGATGTACCTAGCTAGGAAGAGGAACACTTGAGGAACACCAAGTAGACTACAAACATTTGTTTAATTAGTGTCTTTAAATGCTGAGCATAAACAGCTAGGTGTGCTTTATAACTGACTGATATTACCATACACTGAATGGTATTAAATACAGCGGCAAAGTTCTTTTAGGTTTGAAAAACCAGTTCTGTGTACATACAATACTAGGTCTAAACAGAGCTCTTGGACTTTCCCTGCAATATAGAAACACGTAGTACTCTGACATGTTCAGCCATTAGTGATGTCACACCATGACCTCATCAGAACAAATGAGGTCACAATGCGGTTGCTGTGGTGATGTAACATTCTAACTGTAACGGGAGCAGTGGAAGAGTTTCCACACACACACAATCCTGCAGATTTCTTCAGGAAGAGACCAGGGGAAAGCACAGGTATGTCTTGTTAAACCAATAATTGATTGTTTTAAAAATATTTTTTTTAAGTTATTTTATTTCTTTAAATGGAGTGAACTCCCATTTTAAAAATTTGTATTAGGCCCAACATTTGAACCCTAAATGGTTTGTAAGTACTTTGTTTAAATTAAAGCAAACTCAGTGAAACATTTACTAGTTTCTTAATCTGCTTTGGAAATGTTAAGAATTAAAATAAAACTATTCTTATTTTTCACATTCCCTTTAATCCAATTAACTCATATTTGATAATCTTATTGATATCTACATTTTATTACCGTTCAACCTTAAACGTCTTAAATTAACTTTCCGGAATTATTAGTTCCACATTAAAAATAGCACTTAAGCGGGAACCCCAAGGTTGCAGTTAGCATAGCATATTTACTTTCCATTCTACCATAAAAAGAGAACATTAAATGAAGCTGAAGTTAGCTACTTCTTCTAATTTACCTTTCCACATTAAAAGTATATCTTAAATGGGTGAATACAATTCTTAATGTCCGTAAATAATGCATGACATTATCTTGTTATTGCTGCACTTTTTAAGGTGGATCTAAAATTAAATAAGAAGTTAACCATTTCTTCACATTCAAACTTTCCAAGTCCACATTTTAAGACAGAACAGAAGTTAGAATAAAACTTTAAGTATTTTAATGTAAAATATTATGAACTTGCACAATTTTCCACTTTTCTGTTCCACCTTAAAGACTGCAGCAGTTATGTTGTAGCTCCTAATTAATATTTTACATTCCAACTTAAATAATAAGACACTAAAAGGTATTGTCTGTGTGTTTTAGCTATTTAAAAAAATTATATATATATATATAATGGAACTTAGAAAATTAAATAATGAATATGAGTTATAAATGGAATTAATACAGAGGTGATTTAGCAGTGCAGCGAAATTTCTGATGTCAATATTTGAGGAATTTAACAAATTGTTCCACTCAGTAAATAATAATTGTGCATTGAAGAAGAAGTCAGTTGTATTCTCTGTTTGATTGAATATAGCCGTTGTAGTGACACTGCGTTTGGGTGCTCATCGGAAGGTTACGCTATACCAGGTGGTTAAGTAGTGATGTGCAGATCGACACTGAAATATTGATACCTCCAAGACCAGATCTTTATGCTGTAAAATTGATTCTCAAATCAAAATATCGATACGCCTGATACTTCAGTCATTTGAGGTAATGTGTATCATTCACAGGAACACAGTGGAAAGTAACTAAACTATTGAGATCTTGTCTACATGGTAGAGGTTGGTGGCAAACTACTTTTTCTTCCGCCTGGGTAAGTGTGTAATGCGAATAGTTGCTCTGAACAGCTGGATATCAGTGGAGATATGTTTAACGTTTACAACATCTTTATTAGGAAAAAATGTGGTGCCCCATGCAGACTGTGCATTGTCATGGATGTTCTTCACTTGGAAGTGGAACACTTCAGGAAAACCAAGTAGACTACACATCATTATTTGAAAGAACTAGGTCCAGGCCTCCCAGCAAAAAGGGCAGAATAATCCCCTGAGACCTGGCGAGACAAAGGCAGTCTACCCTTTGTTCTCTAGACAGTGGATATTTAATTTGACTTGTACAACATCTGGAAGATGAAGAGTCGAGGAACACCAAGTAGACTACACATCATCATTATTTGAAAGAACTAGGACCAGGCCTCCCAGCAAAAAGGGCAGAATAATCCCTTGAGACCTGGCGAGGCAAAGGCAGTCTACCCTTTGTTCTCTAGACAGCGGATATTTAATTTGACTTGTACAACATCTGGAAGATGAAGAGTCGAGGAACACCAAGTAGACTACACATCATCATTATTTGAAAGAACTAGGACCAGGCCTCCCAGCAAAAAGGGCAGAATAATCCCTTGAGACCTGGCGAGGCAAAGGCAGTCTACCCTTTGTTCTCTAGACAGCGGATATTTAATTTGACTTGTACAACATCTGGAAGATGAAGAGTCGAGGAACACCAAGTAGACTACACATCATCATTATTTGAAAGAACTAGGACCAGGCCTCCCAGCAAAAAGGGCAGAATAATCCCTTGAGACCTGGCGAGGCAAAGGCAGTCTACCCTTTGTTCTCTAGACAGCGGATATTTAATTTGACTTGTACAACATCTGGAAGATGAAGAGTCGAGGAACACCAAGTAGACTACACATCATCATTATTTGAAAGAACTAGGACCAGGCCTCCCAGCAAAAAGGGCAGAATAATCCCTTGAGACCTGGCGAGGCAAAGGCAGTCTACCCTTTGTTCTCTAGACAGCGGATATTTAATTTGACTTGTACAACATCTGGAAGATGAAGAGTCGAGGAACACCAAGTAGACTACACATCATCATTATTTGAAAGAACTAGGACCAGGCCTCCCAGCAAAAAGGGCAGAATAATCCCTTGAGACCTGGTGAGGCAAAGGCAGTCTACCCTTTGTTCTCTAGACAGCGGATATTTAATTTGACTTGTACAACATCTGGAAGATGAAGAGTCGAGGAACACCAAGTAGACTACACATCATCATTATTTGAAAGAACTAGGACCAGGCCTCCCAGCAAAAAGGGCAGAATAATCCCTTGAGACCTGGCGAGGCAAAGGCAGTCTACCCTTTGTTCTCTAGACAGCGGATATTTAATTTGACTTGTACAACATCTGGAAGATGAAGAGTCGAGGAACACCAAGTAGACTACACATCATCATTATTTGAAAGAACTAGGACCAGGCCTCCCAGCAAAAAGGGCAGAATAATCCCTTGAGACCTGGCGAGGCAAAGGCAGTCTACCCTTTGTTCTCTAGACAGCGGATATTTAATTTGACTTGTACAACATCTGGAAGATGAAGAGTCGAGGAACACCAAGTAGACTACACATCATCATTATTTGAAAGAACTAGGACCAGGCCTCCCAGCAAAAAGGGCAGAATAATCCCTTGAGACCTGGGGAGGCAAAGGCAGTCTACCCTTTGTTCTCTAGACAGTGGATATTTAATTTGACTTGTACAACATCTGGAAGATGAAGAGTCGAGGAACACCAAGTAGACTACACATCATCATTATTTGAAAGAACTAGGACCAGGCCTCCCAGCAAAAAGGGCAGAATAATCCCTTGAGACCTGGCGAGGCAAAGGCAGTCTACCCTTTGTTCTCTAGACAGCGGATATTTAATTTGACTTGTACAACATCTGGAAGATGAAGAGTCGAGGAACACCAAGTAGACTACACATCATCATTATTTGAAAGAACTAGGACCAGGCCTCCCAGCAAAAAGGGCAGAATAATCCCTTGAGACCTGGCGAGGCAAAGGCAGTCTACCCTTTGTTCTCTAGACAGCGGATATTTAATTTGACTTGTACAACATCTGGAAGATGAAGAGTCGAGGAACACCAAGTAGACTACACATCATCATTATTTGAAAGAACTAGGACCAGGCCTCCCAGCAAAAAGGGCAGAATAATCCCTTGAGACCTGGCGAGGCAAAGGCAGTCTACCCTTTGTTCTCTAGACAGCGGATATTTAATTTGACTTGTACAACATCTGGAAGATGAAGAGTCGAGGAACACCAAGTAGACTACACATCATCATTAATTGAAAGAACTAGGACCAGGCCTCCCAGCAAAAAGGGCAGAATAATCCCTTGAGACCTGGCGAGGCAAAGGCAGTCTACCCTTTGTTCTCTAGACAGCGGATATTTAATTTGACTTGTACAACATCTGGAAGATGAAGAGTCGAGGAACACCAAGTAGACTACACATCATCATTATTTGAAAGAACTAGGACCAGGCCTCCCAGCAAAAAGGGCAGAATAATCCCTTGAGACCTGGCGAAGCAAAGGCAGTCTACCCTTTGTTCTCTAGACAGTGGATATTTAATTTGACTTGTACAACATCTGGAAGATGAAGAGTCGAGGAACACCAAGTAGACTACACATCATCATTATTTGAAAGAACTAGGACCAGGCCTCCCAGCAAAAAGGGCAGAATAATCCCTTGAGACCTGGCGAGGCAAAGGCAGTCTACCCTTTGTTCTCTAGACAGTGGATATTTAATTTGACTTGTACAACATCTGGAAGATGAAGAGTCGAGGAACACCAAGTAGACTACACATCATCATTATTTGAAAGAACTAGGACCAGGCCTCCCAGCAAAAAGGGCAGAATAATCCCTTGAGACCTGGTGAGGCAAAGGCAGTCTACCCTTTGTTCTCTAGACAGTGGATATTTAATTTGACTTGTACAACATCTGGAAGATGAAGAGTCGATGAACACCAAGTAGACTACACATCATCATTATTTGAAAGAACTAGGACCAGGCCTCCCAGCAAAAGGGCAGAATAATCCCTTGAGACCTGGCGAGGCAAAGGCAGTCTACCCTTTGTTCTCTAGACAGTGGATATTTAATTTGACTTGTACAACATCTGGAAGATGAAGAGTCGAGGAACACCAAGTAGACTACACATCATCATTATTTGAAAGAACTAGGACCAGGCCTCCCAGCAAAAAGGGCAGAATAATTCCTTGAGACCTGGCGAGGCAAAGGCAGTCTACCCTTTGTTCTCTAGACAGTGGATATTTAATTTGACTTGTACAACATCTGGAAGATGAAGAGTCGAGGAACACCAAGTAGACTACACATCATCATTATTTGAAAGAACTAGGACCAGGCCTCCCAGCAAAAAGGGCAGAATAATCCCTTGAGACCTGGCGAGGCAAAGGCAGTCTACCCTTTGTTCTCTAGACAGTGGATATTTAATTTGACTTGTACAACATCTGGAAGATGAAGAGTCGAGGAACACCAAGTAGACTACACATCATCATTATTTGAAAGAACTAGGACCAGGCCTCCCAGCAAAAAGGACAGAATAATCCATTGAGACCTGGCGAGGCAAAGGCAGTCTACCCTTTGTTCTCTAGACAGTGGATATTTCATTTGACTTGTACAACATCTGGAAGATGAAGAGTAGAGGAACACCAAGTAGACTACACATCATCATTATTTGAAAGAACTAGGACCAGGCCTCCCAGCAAAAAGGGCAGAATAATCCCTTGAGACCTGGCGAGGCAAAGGCAGTCTACCCTTTGTTCTCTAGACAGCGGATATTTAATTTGACTTGTACAACATCTGGAAGATGAAGAGTCGAGGAACACCAAGTAGACTACACATCATCATTATTTGAAAGAACTAGGACCAGGCCTCCCAGCAAAAAGGGCAGAATAATCCCTTGAGACCTGGCGAGGCAAAGGCAGTCTACCCTTTGTTCTCTAGACAGCGGATATTTAATTTGACTTGTACAACATCTGGAAGATGAAGAGTCGAGGAACACCAAGTAGACTACACATCATCATTAATTGAAAGAACTAGGACCAGGCCTCCCAGCAAAAAGGGCAGAATAATCCCTTGAGACCTGGCGAGGCAAAGGCAGTCTACCCTTTGTTCTCTAGACAGCGGATATTTAATTTGACTTGTACAACATCTGGAAGATGAAGAGTCGAGGAACACCAAGTAGACTACACATCATCATTATTTGAAAGAACTAGGACCAGGCCTCCCAGCAAAAAGGGCAGAATAATCCCTTGAGACCTGGCGAAGCAAAGGCAGTCTACCCTTTGTTCTCTAGACAGTGGATATTTAATTTGACTTGTACAACATCTGGAAGATGAAGAGTCGAGGAACACCAAGTAGACTACACATCATCATTATTTGAAAGAACTAGGACCAGGCCTCCCAGCAAAAAGGGCAGAATAATCCCTTGAGACCTGGCGAGGCAAAGGCAGTCTACCCTTTGTTCTCTAGACAGTGGATATTTAATTTGACTTGTACAACATCTGGAAGATGAAGAGTCGAGGAACACCAAGTAGACTACACATCATCATTATTTGAAAGAACTAGGACCAGGCCTCCCAGCAAAAAGGGCAGAATAATCCCTTGAGACCTGGTGAGGCAAAGGCAGTCTACCCTTTGTTCTCTAGACAGTGGATATTTAATTTGACTTGTACAACATCTGGAAGATGAAGAGTCGATGAACACCAAGTAGACTACACATCATCATTATTTGAAAGAACTAGGACCAGGCCTCCCAGCAAAAGGGCAGAATAATCCCTTGAGACCTGGCGAGGCAAAGGCAGTCTACCCTTTGTTCTCTAGACAGTGGATATTTAATTTGACTTGTACAACATCTGGAAGATGAAGAGTCGAGGAACACCAAGTAGACTACACATCATCATTATTTGAAAGAACTAGGACCAGGCCTCCCAGCAAAAAGGGCAGAATAATTCCTTGAGACCTGGCGAGGCAAAGGCAGTCTACCCTTTGTTCTCTAGACAGTGGATATTTAATTTGACTTGTACAACATCTGGAAGATGAAGAGTCGAGGAACACCAAGTAGACTACACATCATCATTATTTGAAAGAACTAGGACCAGGCCTCCCAGCAAAAAGGGCAGAATAATCCCTTGAGACCTGGCGAGGCAAAGGCAGTCTACCCTTTGTTCTCTAGACAGTGGATATTTAATTTGACTTGTACAACATCTGGAAGATGAAGAGTCGAGGAACACCAAGTAGACTACACATCATCATTATTTGAAAGAACTAGGACCAGGCCTCCCAGCAAAAAGGACAGAATAATCCATTGAGACCTGGCGAGGCAAAGGCAGTCTACCCTTTGTTCTCTAGACAGTGGATATTTCATTTGACTTGTACAACATCTGGAAGATGAAGAGTAGAGGAACACCAAGTAGACTACACATCATCATTATTTGAAAGAACTAGGACCAGGCCTCCCAGCAAAAAGGGCAGAATAATCCCTTGAGACCCGGCGAGGCAAAGGCAGTCTACCCTTTGTTCTCTAGACAGTGGATATTTAATTTGACTCGTACAACATCTGGAAGATGAAGAGTCGAGGAACACCAAGTAGACTACACATCATCATTATTTGAAAGAACTAGGACCAGGCCTCCCAGCAAAAAGGGCAGAATAATCCCTTGAGACCTGGCGAGACAAAGGCAGTCTACCCTTTGTTCTCTAGACACTTGATATTCAAATTGAATGCTACAACATCTGGAAGAGAAACAATTGAGGAGAATACAGTTTTTGAACAATATTGTCACAAGTAAGCAGGGGTGTGGCCACAGGTGGGCCAAGACCAAGGTTTGTTTTTGTGAGATGCGTAAAGATGGTTGACAAATTGAAAACAAACCACCACCAGCAGCAGCACCTCACCAAAATGTACATTCATCTTATTTCTGGTGACACCTCTACATTCAACATAGTATCAGACAAATATTTGAAATTCTATACAAGCCTTTATTGTTAGTAACTAAAAGAACACAAGGTAAGATTTGGTATTTATGCTCCTGGGCTCCCCCTAAAGTTGTACAGTGTAATTCACTTTTATAGCACTGCCCTGAAATAAAACGCTGGGGAGTGGGGGTTGGTGTTGGTTTCCTACCCTTCTTTAAAAGTTACATAATGCAATTTCTGCACTGCTGAGCCCAGAGTAGCAATGACAGAGGCCCTATTCCAGAGGCCCCATGACCGGTTAGTGAAACATCACAATGACAAAAGCTGTAAGTTTTAGGTAAAATACTACCTGGTGTTCCTTTAAGATATTTTAACATGAAAATGTTGTTGATGCAGTTCGTTATCACTATCCAAGAAAACCATGTTCATTTATTTTTGTAAATCATCTGACATAATGGCCTCTCTGTACAATGTGTTACAATTTCACAAGTGATGAACCAATGGAAATGCTACAAAATTACTTGAAATAAACAATGAACACTGATTATTCTAGTTTTTGTTGTGTGGTTTATTTTAAGATTTATTGTAATTGTTTGCTTGAATATCAATAATTCAGCAGGTTATGCTCTCTTTCATTTTTTCTTTTAAAATACCGATGACTGGACCAGTTATTTATTTATTTATCTCTAAGCTCTTGCCTTTGTATTGGCTACCCACCTTAACTGTGCATCCATCAGTGAAGCTATGGTCAGAATAAAGTTGTTTTACTGCTCTGTAGAAATGATTAGCTTGGAATTTCTATATCAACATTAACAGTCAGTTAAGATTTTATGATTCAGTATTTTCCAACAGTGATTTATTAATTTATTCATGTATTCGTTCATTCAGTTGGTACACTCTAAAAAAAAAACTGCTGTAGAGGTACATTATTGGTCACTAAAGGTACAAACAGTGTAAATGTAACTTTAAAAGGTACACCACAGAGGCGTTAAAGTCCAGTTGTGTTTCCTTAAGGTACATTCAATTCTCTTCTCCAGAAGTAGAGGCGAATATTTGTAAGATTTCATTACAGAACTGTGTAAAATAAAATAAAATAAAATAACATAAGTCCTGGACATGAAATGGAGCGCATGAGCTCTACACAACTTTAAAATCTACAATTATTTTAGAATGAGGTATAATTATGTTCCCTAACTAAAGCTACTGTATCTGTACCCTTGAGGGTACCACCACAGTGACAGTTTTTCTGATGGTGTGTAACCACTTCATCATGTCCAGAGTCATGGTAATTCTATAACCTTCAGGCACAAGGCAGTAATACCAGTAACAATCCAATCCTACAGTAAATTAGATAAAGAATATATTAAATTATGTAATAATGTATGTTTTTCACTGGGGTATAAAATGGACAGTGGCACAAAGGCTTAACATAACTCTAAAACCTTTTCCTGTTTGGTAAAGATGTGGTCAACTTTTAACACTTTGTGTTTTGTACAAATGTAGAGTGTGTTATGAATAAAATGTATTATTATCATTAACTTCATGACGCACTGAAGCTGTCCCGCCAACTATGTTGATAAATAGAGCTGGTTTGCGTGATGTTTCTGTTATTTTTTTTTTACAGCCCCTTTACATTACACAGCTCTACTAAGGGTCAGTGTATACCTTACCAGCGCTTATGGGAGGTTTATTTCATGGATAAAAAATAAATAGAAGAAATGCATTGCATTTTCATCACATTATGACAGAGGAGTCGATAAAGCCATAATTCATTATTAATCACTGCATTTTAATTACTGTTTCTGAAGAAGTGCTGTGAAGTTATATTTAATAATCAGCCATATGGTTGTTGTAATAACAGCTGTGTAGAGCTGTGTGGGGAGCTTTTCCACCAGCAGAGACAGGATACAGTACTGCAACATGGTTAAAATAACTCATAAAGATTCACAAAGTTCATTAAATCAGCATTATTTGTTGCGTTGCTCAGAATAATTGCAAGCCTTACATTAAAAGTCAGTTTAGCTATTAGCATGTGGTTGGAATAGCAGAGAGGTAAGCCTTGTGTTTCTTCAAGCCATGGATTATAACAAAATCATACATATTCATTAGTAAATACTGGGGTTTTCCCCAGTGTGACACTCCATTACAGATTCCCTGCACTCAATATTGTGTATTTTTGAAAGATTAAGTTCTCTTGCATGGTTTAGTATTATAAAATCACAACAATAACAAAATTAATGCTATTTATAGAGTAGTTTTCATACCTGTAACTGCTCAAAGTGCTTCATATATCAGTATTGGTGTTCTCTATAGTCCACAAACCCAAACAGACCTAATGCCTCTCTGCTCATTCCGAGGTACTCTGCCCTCTCGGACTGACGCTGATGAATGGCTGACAGTCGGGGTCTTCCTCTCACCTTCTTCCAGACTAGATGTCTGCCCTCTATTCTCAGTGTCTGCTACACACAGTACCTCTACCCCACTCCACACTTGCAACAACACCTCTGTGATTGTGGTGCACCAACACTTGGACATATGATGGGACTGATTAAGCCCATAGAATTACTAAAGGCCTCCACAACCCCAAGGCTGCTTCTACCTGCAGTTTTAAAGTAAAGCTACTCTTAATTTTCTAGGTTGTTTGACCAGTTGCTAATTGGACCCCCCCCCCTCTTGTAAGTCTGGGTTCCATTTTAAATACACAGCTAACGAGCACGCATGCGCAAAAGGCCCTGGCTTGTTGGAAATGTTTGGGTGTAACACGGTTAACCGTTCAAACAGACATAGCGCTGGCTAAATTCGTTTCATTTTACGGATTTATAACCTACCCGTCTATTCTACCGTCAAACCGTACAGCCATTTAAGGTGGAACAGAAAGTTCCAGCATGAACCTGCTGCTCGACTTAAGGGTGAACACGTGTTTTACGAAGGGAGAGTTACAGGTAAGACTTCATAGCCCAAATTCGGTGTTTTAGGTTTGAAAACCAGATAAAATTACGAGTGCGGACCGAGACGCTGTTCTATCCTGTGACTAATCAACTATTAAGAGCTGTTTAATTTGTAACAGAGTGTTTGTTTTAAATGGTGTGGCTCTCACCGCTGTCCTAGGGCCAGTAAAAATAGCCCAATGGACGTGATAAAAGCTCTTTTTGGACACATTCAGGACAGCATTGAGTTAAAACCAGAACCTTTAAAAATAAGGGAACGATTACGGGATGAGATTCTCACAACGATGAACTTTAATTCCCGCCCTTCAGCGTAAAGAGCCAATCAGCTTGCTGTTAACAGATAAAGTCCCGCCCTCCGGCAACAAGAACCAATCAGATGCTGGTTATGTAAAGCAATGTCTGCACCTACAAGTCATAAGGGACTTTATTTACATATGGGTGTTTTTTACGAACCGTTTGTGCACAACTGGACGTCTTTTTTCACAACGGTTGATCCTCAAATAGATGAACGAGTTCTTTATAAGGAATGTATGCAAACGTTTAGACGTACAGTGTATTATTAGGTGGCCACCAGCTGGGGGCAGCATCTCTCTTTCTCAGTCAAATGGAAAAGAAGCTTTCGAGGATTTTAGGATGTAAACGTAGAGGGGCCACTGTGGGTCGAAATCAAATTACAGTCATGATGTTTGAGAGGATTAGGTTGAAGTAAAAATCTTTTAAAGCTAAACTACGCTTTTTTCTTATCTCTAATTGAGGTCCTGTTAGGATCCATGCTGGAAAATATTGGCTGCTTTAATAGCTCTGGATCATTGTGCTTTAAATTAAATATCTGAATTATTTCTTTGAGCACTTAAATACAATAACCAAAGGTCAGTAATCACAACGGAATATTGACTTTCCAATCCTAAATTCCCTGATTATCTAGCAATCTATACTCAACTGGACCAGTATTGACCTTTACTAATTACACTGTATGACAGAGAGTTTTGGACACCTGCTCATTCAACATACATTCTTCTCAAATAAATGATAGTAATAGGGTGTTTGTTCACTTTCACTGCAGTAACAGTTTTCTGGAAAGGCTTTATACTTGCTGCTGGGACATGCCTGTGAGGATTTAATGTGAGTATTAGTACTGATGCATGATTACAGCAGAGTTGTTAGATAGTTCCACTGCTTAAGGCCCTTGCCAACACGTGTCACTGGGCCTGATGACCTTAAAGAGCAGTGGTCTTTTAGCCCCACCTCCCTTCTCTGCATCACTCCAAGATTCAGGGTTAACTTCTGCCTCTTTTTGCAGTTGTGTAAACGAGGGTAGCATGCTTACAGAGTCTCCCAATGACTGCCAGACAAAAGCAGGTTTTTCATTCCTTCATTTATTATCTGTAAGCGCTTATCCAGTTCAGGGTCGCTGTGGGTCCAGAGCCTACCTGGAATCATTGGGCGCAAGGTGGGAATACACCCTGGAGGGGGCGCCAGTCCTTCACAGGGCAACACACACACACACACACACACACACATTCACTCACACACTCACACCTACAGACACTTTTGAGTCGCCAATCCACCTACCAACGTGTGTTTTTGGACCATGGGAGGAAACTGGAGCACCCGGAGGAAACCCACGCAGACACAGGGAGAACACAAAAGAAGGTTTTATGCTTTTTTATTATTATTATTATTATTTATTTATTTTTTTTTAACCAATCCTCATGGGCCTCATGTTATCACAACACGGGACTTATAACTAACACCACCTAGAGACTTCTTTGTTTAAGACATTTTGAAATTTCACGGACATTGGTCCAGTGTCCCAATTAATTTAATGCTTTACTAAAGAGGTTATAAAAGCTATGTGTGAAGAATTGAATGTTTTCATCTAAAATAGGTGCATATAAAGTAGCCAAATTCACAAATAAGGGGTGTCTACCAAATTTTTAGTTATTAGTGTTTGTACCAATATTAATCAAATATTCTTTTATTATTAATGTTATTTATGGAGTTAGTTCCTGACAAGGTGTATCTGCTTTAGAAACGAATTGTTGGAACAGCTGTCTGTTCCTGGTTAGCTCAGAAATATGATCAAATAAGAGTAAGAGCAAAAGCACACACCTGCACATTTTAATGCCTCAACATGTTTGCTGAATTGAAAATATAGAAAGCAAATTGTGGCTTGTGCAAACGTTATGTGGAGTGACCATGGAGGTGTTCTGGGCACAGAAATCAGACCCACTGTTCCTCAACAGGGGAAAGATATGGAAGAGAGGTGGGTGATAGGATGGTGTGTTTAGTCACAGAACACTGAGAAAGGAGGATTTAAAGGGCATAGAACGTGTATGAATAGTAGTTTCGGTCATGGTCGACTGCTCAGACGTAACTTAGGCTATTATACCAATGCTGTTATGTATCCTTATCTATGGTTTCAACTGTTGGGTTTGATTGAAAACTCTCATTGTGGTTTTATACTGTGTTAAGAATTTATCATCACTGGACCAACAGAAATAGTCCAAAAAAGGCTTGCAAAAATTCTCTCAGTAACAGTGAATGCTTTTAGGAGCACTGCAGGTAATGTCACTGCAACACAGCTCCAGGATTTTAGGGTTGTTTTTTCAGCCTTGTTTGGGTCAATGTCTGTGAGGAGTTTGGTGTGTTCTCCCTGTGTCTCTGTGGGTTTCCTCACATCGATTGGCTGTACAGAAAGTGTCCTTAGCTGGATACGTGTGTTATTCCATGTGATGGACTGGTGTTCTGTCCAGAGTGTGTTCCTGCCAAGGATCCAGTCATTGCAGGTAGGATCTGGATACACTGCATCCTTAACAGGTGAAGCACTATGAGGAAATGAATGACTTGCTATTGTTTTAGAAATGCAATGTTTTAAGAAATAGGTTTCCACATGGTTTAAAAATATATATTTAAAAATAATTTTTAAATGTGCAGAAAAAATGTAGTACAGGACATGAGGACTTTTCTCATTTTGACAAATGACAAGGAGTGATCGCATTTCTGCACACAAATGTGGTTTTTCCTGGAAGACACGATGCAACTTTTGAAAGCATAAAAATTAGTAATGGTGCAAACGCATGGTTAATAATCTTCTCTCTGCTTCTTCCCACATTGTGACGGGCAAGTCACAAAGTTCACCAAAATTGATGCATCCAGCCTTGCTTTGTCATTATGCACAGGACGTCTTATTAATCTGACTCAAAACGATTGTGGGTGTCCCTGCAGGTCAGTGGACATTACTGTCAAATAACAGACATCCATTAATTCACTGTAATGTGACACCCTTGGGGTTTAATTGGAAATTCACAGAAACTGTGACAGTGGCAGTGTGAGAGCATCAGGATGGCTGAGGGTGAAGAGTGGACACCTAATCCAATTGAGTCCAGCCATGACTACATCACTTGGTATGAGGGCCACAGTGAGGGAATGAGGATTGTCTTCAGTTGGACAGATAGTGTATAAGCAACAATATTTTATTCAGGTTACATTTAACATGTAGGACTCGCTTATAATTAGTCAGATAAGCTGCTTTAAGATGCACCCATTGTGGAGACATCCTTTATCTTTGGGATGAGTTGAAATGGCGTGTTATCGATAATCAATCATGTAACATCAGCACCTGACCAAATCCTCACAGGAATGTTTCAAGATCTTGGGTAAAGCCTTTCCATAAAAGTAAACGTTGTTTCTACAGCAAAGAATCAAACAACAACTCAACTATTAATGCTCTTCACTAGGTTTATTTCACTTGCGGAATATATATTTTAATGTATTTTTACAATTTTGCGATGTAATATTGTGATAGATGTTTACATTTTTATTATTTTCTATAAATTAAAATCCAGCCCTGGTTTCATAGCCAAGAAGATCTGGCTTTAATTTTGAACTCCGGATGTAGAGTGCCAGAGTGTCATTTAGTTTTTAAAAGTAATTAAATAAATAAATATACTGTGATTATTGTTATGTACACAGCAGTGTTTGGTTATGTTTGATTGGTTCAGCTCTGATATCATAAGCTAGAAGTTTTAAACCTTTTTAAAGCATTGTTTGTGATAATATAGTTTAGAAAAAGAAATGTAATATTTGATCATAAACACAATATTTCAACCCTGTCGTTCATTTTAAAGAAACACTGGATGATGAACAGATGTCCACAAACACACAGCAATCGTCAGCTGCTTACAGAGCTCTTCAGGAAATAGATCAGGTGTGTTAGAATGTCGTGTGGTAGAAGCTCTGTCACCTAGAACAGGATTAAGTCCCTATTCCAGTCATCGAATAATCTCCTTAAAATAAAAAATAAATAAAAAAAACTCTCAGAAATAGATTGTGAAATTTAATTTTAAAAATCCATTACTTCTTTAAAAAGACTTGTAACTCTATACCTTTATTCAGTACACACGGATCTATAAATATGCGACTTACCGCCTCTATCTCCATTCACCCTCCACTGCACTAAAATAAAAGCCCTGCTAATAAATGAACTGGGGCTCATATGTTTGGTTCTGCAGGTTTTGTGATGTAAGAAACCCTGTCTGTCTGCATTTGCCCATTTGCAGACTGGCTTTAGAAGGCTTCAGTTTCAAAGTGGAAATATTCAGCCTTGGTACTGACTGCTTATGTCACTCATGGTACTTCTTTCAGCGTATAACAGCAGCATACGGACACGGTAACACGGTTCTAAACTTAGTGATTTGTAAATGTAGGTAAATTCTGTTTTGATTGGATGTCTTGTAATGTAGTTAATTCATTAAGAAAACCATATAGGAACACTCCTTACTCCTTACAGGTTTTATGGCGATTAAAATAAAACATTTGTAGCATTGTGCATTGTTTATGGACTGGAAATGAATGGTGCATTTTTTTTAAACATTAACCTTGTTAACATAACACACGTGTGTGTGTGTGTGTATAATGGCCGCTTCCAAAATTTGGTCTCTTCATTTTTTTCTGTAATTAAAAAAGCTATGTAATTTCATGAATTACTGCATGGTAAAGGAAATCTTCTCTGATTGTGGGTGATCTGCCTACAATAGAAAACCTAGTGTTATGTCCTTGTTTCCAATTGACAGAAAAATTGTAGAACAGTTTAAAACAAACACTCATTATAACCCCTTAAGGCACAGTAACAGTGGATGGGAATGGGGATTAACAACCTTTCTAATAACTATAATTTGTATCCAATTTATTTGACAAGAAAACATGACACTGGGGTTGGTTTTCCATAAATGGCTATAAAGAATATCTCCTCCTTGAGGCTGCATGTCCTCCTCAGAGCACCAGAAAAGGTCCTGCTCAAACCCCTCCCCATTTACACTCTTGATTTAACAGGTCAGTGTCTGAAATCTGGAAACTGAAAAGTATAGTCTTTAACCCATTACCACTATTTCCCCCTTAGCCTCAAAAAAAAAACCTAATTTATTTTGATGATAGTGAATGACTGCTTATACATTCTTGTGACCTGATGTTCAGCCTCAGGGTATGATGAGAATTGTTTGATTACGTGGTTTATAAAAACATGTGACACAATGTGTACTAATGTGTACTAAAGTAGGCTTATGTGTAGCTAAAAACCAAACATTATGATCAGTGTATTTCACATCAGCCTTGGATCTAGGGGAAAAAAAACACTCCACAAACACCAAAGTAGTAGATTTAAAAATGAATGGCTGTTGACATTTGCACCTTTTCCATTTTAATTCAGATTTGTATCAGAATCGTGTTGTGCCAAGGTCAGCAGCCGAGGACGAACTTTCCAGAGTGAGTGGATAAAAAGTAATGAATATACTCTATTAGACGGATGTAACTGTACACTTAATCAAAACAGCTTATCCATCTTCTCAGTGTCAGGGTCGTCCAGATGTCGGACTTAATTAGCGGTTAATAATCCGGTCAACGATCTCGCCTACCGTTCCTCAGAGGGTGAAAAAGCAAAGACGTCAATTTTAGAAAAAAGTCTCCCAGTCACACACATTCCCTCAGGCTCAGTGTGAAAACGTGGAAAGGATTTCTCTCTTTCACTAAATTGCTTTGATGCTGTTAGAGGAAGGAGGGGCGGAGGAGAGGAAAAAGAAAAATCTAGACGAACTGTAGGCCATTTTGCTGAGATGAGGTTGGAGGGAGGTTAATGTAGCAGACAAATGGGCCAATAAAAGAGAAAATTGAGATGAATAGCACCCAGTAGAGCGTCAGATAGGGGCCGGTGAAGAGTACAGGACCTGGCACTCGTTTTGACAAAGTCGGCAGCCACAACGCTCCTGTTTGGTTGATGAATATGTTCTAACAGACAGGGGGACAACAACTTGCTATTAACAAAGATAGAGGCCCTTACAGGAGGAGCAGCAGATCCAGGGAGGGTAAAAACATTTTTATGTCAGACAAAAAAAAAGTATGTCATTTGGTGTAAACATTTATTGGTTCTTCAAACTGAAATAAAAATGACTTGCACCAGTAAACATTTAACAGCCTTTCAGAATCCACACATTTTTCTTTGAGAAATAAAAGGAAAAAAATATATATTTATATATATATATATTTATATATAGACTTGTATAAATGTGCAAACTGTTTTTTTCCAGTGACCCAGTAGGCATATTTTCTTTCTTTTTTTATTTTTATATTTTTTAAAAGACTTTGAAAATCAAAAGGTTTGACATGGTTCTCCATGTGTGAGGAGGGACGAGAACTGGAGGAACTGAGGAATGGGGCGTTTTTATGTTTTGGAGATGTCTTAAGTTAAAAATGGTGGGGGGAAAAAAATGGAAAAAAAAAAACACCTTGCTGTTAAATTTGCCTTGTCCCAAATTTCACAGCAGGAAGGGAATTGAATTATTTAGCTACTATGTAAATTATTTACAAAACAAAATGTGGGTCTTCATTTTTTTTTTAATCAGGACATAGTGAGGTGTCTTTCTGTGAAGCCAACCTCTGATCGAAGGCACAACATAAGACCCACTGTGTACCCCATGATTTGACCACACTTGTTGGGGGGGGGGGTGTTGGGGGCAATGCTGCCATGGAGAGGTAAGAGCGCACCATTGGAGGAGCAGCTAATGCTGTGAGGGGAAAGTAAGTTGCTGAGACTTTAGTCAGAAACCAGATTTTACACACAAAATAACAAATTGGAAATCAAAAAAGGAAGAGGGGGAGGGAAGTACAAGCTACCCCCTTTTGATATGTTTCAGTCAGTTATCCAAATCTTGTTTGTGTGTGACACAACACGGGAGGGAGTAAGTCTCTAAGTTTCAAGTCCTTTTCTGTCTGTCTTTCTCCCCCAAGAACGCCAAGAACATGACAAAGATCACGGCAAAGTGTTTCTAACTTGAGTGTGGGGAATTGGAGGTGGGCCATTCGCTCTGTTTTTGGCAGAGCAACTCCGACAGAATCAGAGAGGAGGATAGGACGACAAAGTGGAGAGATGCTGGTGGTGAAGGGGATGCCGTACACTGTCAGAAAAAAAAAAGGTACAGTCTTCAGATGTAGTTATGTACCTTTAAAGGTTACATTGCCTTCCATGTACCATTTAGAAAGGGGTGTTTATTAATTTTAAATATCAAATAATAAATTAAGATGAGGGTGTATGGAGTAATGCAGAAGTACCATCACTAGTGACCAAAGCTTAAATTTGCCAGTAAATACACTGTATAAAAAACCCAGTTAAATTAAATACATGCAGCTCCATGTAAACTAGAGACATGCCCCCTTGCAGCTCTACAAGATAATGTGTATTTTGTTGAAGCCTGATTCTGAGATCTGGAGATGTCCTTGGTCAACACGGTGCTGCTGCTGTTGTGTACTGACGTTCACTGACATGACCAGTAAGTTCAGTAATCCCGCTGCAGTAGCTTACCGCTGGTGTCGAAACCAAGACATTTTTTCCCCTTCACCTACTCTTGTCATAATTTAAACCCAAACTTTGGAAAGCTGAACAGAAACTCTGCCAGTGACATAGGAAGGTATGTCGACGTTAACAGTGTGTGCGGGGGTTCTTTTTCTGACAGTGTAGGGTGATGTGAGATTATTTCTTTATTTTTATTTTTTTTTTTTTAACTGGGGCAGTTGAGAGTGAGGGGTTTCATTGGGAGCTTGCCCTCTCCAGTGTGGGCAGCTCGCATCGTCTCTTGCTGGGGGCCAGTCTAAAGGGTGCAGGGCCGAGGGCGAAGCTGTAGCTGAGCAGTGCCCCCTGGGCTGCTTGTCTGGAGGGGAAGGTGGCCAGGACGGTGTATGCGGAGGCAGGATCAGAGGTCAGTGGCCTGGAACGGTCACCATCTGTCCGGCGCTCTGAGAGCCATGTAACCACGCCACCCACGCGACCCAGATCCCTCAGCAGCAGATCGGCCTCCAGTTGACTGATACCCACAGGCAGGTCCGTAACTTCCAGAACATGTCCACTCACTACAGGATAGAGAACGGGGGTTAATTCACCACATCGCATTATGTAACATGACATTAATATGTCCCTGATCTAGGGATGCAGCAAACAAATGACATCACCATCAAATGTAAACCTATTGGCTGCACCACGTAATGACAATCACTGACAGATGCTTTAAACAATGTATAAATACTTAATATAACGTCCAGCCGTACCCTAATCATATCACATGTAGATATTAGATTACTACAACTACACTTTTGTCTCTTTTCCCCCAGTCACTGTTAAATCTCTGGAAGGTAAAACAGACTCGTCACACAGAGAATCATCTTCAGTCCTGTGTCTCTGCTCTCAGGTCCTTTCTGGACACTGTCTCACCGAGGAGCATCATGCCCCCCGCTACCATTACCTGCTTCACCTACACTGAGATCTGTAGACAATGCTTTCCTTGGCGGCTTCCTGCCTCGACCTCCATGCCGTATCCCCACTGGACCCTGAGCCATAGAAGAGAAAAAAAAAGGAAAAATAAAGACATATTCTCAGCCTCTCTCCATATGTCCTTGGTGCTCTGTGACACAACGCTGGCTGTGATGATTTATAGCTGTTAGAGGAGCAAGCAAGGACACAGAAGTAGGGCAGCGTGATGACTGGTTCACTGTTATTGAGGTTTTTTTAAGTAACATCAGTGTTTGATGGGATTTTGATATACACTGTTGCCGAATATTTGTACACACCCAGTCATCCATCTTTGTTCTGAAGGATATTAATTAGTAGTTTGGTTCCCTTTTGACATAACAGCTTCTAATCTTCTAGGAAAGCTTTACAGTGCTGAGCGTGCTTTAAATCCATCTAGTTCACACTTGGCATTGAGCATGAGGATGTTATGCTCAGGTGTAACCGCTCTACAGAATCCCAGTCTTTAGTCAGAGCTTTTCTTTGGAGATTATACATCAGTGTGTGCACAGTGGATAAAACCTAGAAGCAGCTGAGCTCACTAATTATTCAAATAATGTTTGGTGGTGAATAAATATGGCTGTTCAGTGAGACTCACCTGATGAGTGGAGACCATAGGGGGTGCGTGAAGCAATGGAGGACGGACCTGGGGGCTGTACTGGAGAGGCTGACCAATGAGGGGGTACCTTGCATCACCTTTTAAGACGGAAAAAAAAGTGAATGAACTATAAGAATGTGATTCTGACTTTATTTTCAACAAGCCACACGTCATGGAGAAATCCTACTTACAATTGCATTTTGAATTTATTTGTTTTGGTCGAACAGATTTAAAATAGTGTATAACACAACAGAAAAACAGTTTGTTTTTTTGCTCTCGTTGTCAGGAGTGCATCACCGAGCTGAACATAAATGCACTTCATGTGTCAATGAACTGTAATAATTAACAAAAAAATTATATTTAAGCTTTTAAACAGGACTGACCTTGCCCTGGGACAAAGGATCTGGAGAACTGAGGCATGATGGGAACAGACGTGAGGCCAGGACGGACGTTCTTCACGTTGGTCAGGTGGGAGGGTGTGGGTGATTGTGCAGGGGAGGGGGAGGGACTGCCCAGTTGGGGGCTGCTCTGTGAGGACAGAGGAGAAAGTGTTTTCAGCAAAACATTGTAATAAATACGTGCAGGTTTAAAAATAAAATAATGAAAATTCTCTGGTAATCTGTGTATAATATGCCATTCTTTCAGGCTCACGTTTGTAAACCCAGTGGATTGTCATGGTGTATGTATCTTACAAGCATAAAAACATTGTATAAGCTCTTATTATTCTGGCTTTGGAAAGCTGCTTTGCTGCTGCTATAACAGCTTGTTAGGAGGACACACTCTGGATCTGCCCATTTTATTATTTTTATTTTGTCCAATCTGGCAGTTCTGTTTTACCTGTACCAAAGTGTGCGCAGCATAATAGCAAAATACCCAACTAATTTTGGTTTAGAGTATGCTTGATTTTTGTTAAAACTACTTTCAATGGCAGTTTCACTGATTAAAGCCTGAACATTTTCATGTTTAGAAAACGCAAGCAACAGCCTGTGGGTATAAGCCTATTTTTAAAAATGGCTGCTAAAAATCAATCCAAAACTTTGGCTGTAAAGAAATCAGCTTTAAAATGACCAGTGCCTCCCAATATATTTTCTATGCCTTTCTAAGGAAGCTTTTACCTGTGAGGTGTCGAGGCTGCAGAGATCTGTGGACTTCTGGCTGCGTTGATGGTCCAGACTGTGGTATTTATTGTGTTTCCAATGTGGAGGCGAGTGTGGCCGTGGCTGTTGGGTTGGAGGTAATGTGAGCTGCATCATCACCATGCCACCACCAGGGGGTGGAGGGGGCACGCCTGCACACACAAATATACACCTCAGCTCTTCTCAAATTACTGAATTTAGCTCCCGTTATAACCAAAACACGTCTACGTTGCCTGTGAGCAGCTCAGACTGTATTCTGATTGGTCAGTGGTTTATACACGTCCTGACGACACACAGGTTTAACGCCAGTGAAGCAGTTTTAGTGAAGGCTTTGTGACACACTGCTACATTTAAATGCTTGCTTGCAGGCTCATGTGCAGCTGCTCAAGAACATCCCGTTTCATTCTGTGCACAAGCAGTGTGGGCAGAACTGTACAAAATGGCTGACTCAAGCAAAGGATTTTGTCTACAATCTTCACCCAGATATATATTCACTTGTTTTTGCGATGTTTCAGTCATTAGCCTGAATTCAGTGCCACAGCTTGAGAAAGCAGTTAATGACGTTAGCAGGCAATATACAAGACTAACGGCTATTACGAGAGCACATGTTGGATCTATTCTGTCTGTAAACCTTATTGTGATACACAGCAGCCAGTCCTCTGTTCCCTTACAAGAATCAGAAAATGGAACCACAATATTAGTCCATCATGGGGAATTAGGAGCATGTAATGAGGACAAGCGAGTGCAAATCTATGGACTTATTTCCTTTAACAAGGAATTACCATCCACACTGATGGGATGGAATTAAATTCCGAAATTGAATTATTCATCCCCTGCAACTTTTGCCTGTGTTGCTTAATTTATTAGTGCCTGGAATTTAAAGTGCTGTAGCTTATTTGCCAGAGCACATGTCCCTCTCTCCAAGCTTGGACACATATGGCACTGCAGTAAAGAGATGGGCTTGAATTCTATCTAACAACTTCACACAAGGCTACTTACAAGGTTGGAGACTTTTCAGAGCCGAGACTTGACCTCATTTAAGAGAAGCTCTGGAGACACTTTTCTCTGGGTAATTACTCTTTTTTTGCAAGTAACCTATTTAATATCCTCCTCAGGTTGAGATCAAAATAAGGTTAAGTCCCACTAATCCACGCTTGCTCTGAATGATTTCATTAACGTCTGTATTAATTTCAGATGAAACTGGCTTCCTTGCGCTTTTCTTGCTGGCTGAAATGCTTAACTGCCAAATAAATTACGATTCCAATGTTAGTGGTGTTCGACTTATTCTCAGAGAGGATGGAGAGTCAGAAACCTCAGATAAGGAACTCCTTAAGCTACATAATCTAAATTGAACTCTTATTACGTGAAGAATACCTTTGTAGGGATAAACTGGTGGGGGGGAAAGAGTAAATAAAGCAGACGATGACCAGACAAGCTTCATTATGATCTGCTTGTTCTACACTCTAAAAGGCTAAGGCTGGCAGCTATAGACCGAGAAACGATGGAGGAATATTCAGGATTTGCCACAACAGGGGTTTAAAAGGCCATGTTCTTTCCACTTGGTAATCCCCCCATGAAATTAAAACCATTGCGGCCACCGACTACTAAAACAGACGGCGGGAATCTAATTCCGGTGGTTGAAAGGCAGGGCTTTTTTGGTACCCGTCTCTCCTTTTAATTAGTTATTAAGGGCAGGAGAGTAAGAGTGTGATGGAGAGAACAATCGGGAAGAAAGCAATTCACGTTAATGATGGCACATAAAGCGGCACGCCAAATTAGAATTAGAGGCCCTTTTAAATTTATTTATTTATTAAATTTTTTTAAAGACGGCCTTAACTTGGAACAAAGCGGCAAAGGAATTACTTTTTAATTACCACCCCATATCTGTTCGATAATTGGATCGTTAGGGCTGGAGAATGTAATTTCAATTAGCACCTTTAAGTCTGATGCGAAATTGAAAGAGGGGAGGGGAAGGGTGGGATTTTTTTTTTTTATATAAATCTAAATATGGGTGCTGCCCGACTACCTTTCTTTTGTGGTGGCTAAATTATATGGTGATGGCCTGGCTTTGAGTGGGATCCCCACTGAATCCACCAGCTGGCGAGGTGAGCCAAGTGGGGAATCATTTCTCAAGGTGCCACCTTCCTTGTGTGGAGGCCCACCATCTAATTTGGGAGGTTTCGGAGCGAGGTGCACTTGAGTTGAGTGAAGCAGGTTGGAGTTGCTTTGTGTGAGGCAAGGCAAGGATTACGAAGAAAAGGGGGGAGAGGAATGAAACGGGGTGGAAGAATAAAGAGGATATTGATTTAAAAACTAACCTGTGGAGTAGACGGTGGATTTTTTTCCCCCCTTGTCCCTTACACACAAGTCTTTTGCTACTGTAGATTATGTTGTAGAATTTGGAATGAAAGTGTAATAAAATGTGGCTGCTGCCAGGGTCAGGAGATCTCATGTAGCAGCAGATAACTTTACTGCATTCAGGATACAGACTGTGGTCTTTTGGGATTTGTACTATTTCAGCAGTGAAAGTAATGGAAGCAAATGATAAACACAGACCCTATGGAATGTATTCATTAAGTGGCTCAGGAAAATAATGAGCAAAAAGCAAATACACCCTTAAGACTCAAGTAAATTCAGACACAGGCTTAATGGTGTACTTTCCTCAATATTAATTAAAAAGAAGGCACTGCATCGTCAGTTGTAGATGCCCCTTTAACATTCCCCTCATGCTCTTAAACCCCACCTTTCCCAATGTTTGTCTTTGCTGGTGAATGAGACTAAATGTTCAAATCAGTGTCTGAGCATCAGGTGTGTCAACAAGCTCTAGTGTTTACAGGGGCTATGCTTTGAGTTTTACCTAATCTCCTTTGTTGCTCAGTACATGCATGTTTGATTAAAATTATTAAATGGTAATCATTTTAAAAGTGAAGACATATTTGGAGACTAAATAAAAGCATGAAATGTGACCAGTTCAAATGCTTTTGCAAATGTTATTTACAGTGTTAAATTCTTGTGCACTAATTAAAAAAAAAATAAGAAAATGCTATACATACATTAAACCTACTTGTCTTTTACAGGGAATAAATTTAACCACTGATGTCCAAACTCCTGAACATTGCACGTATGGGCACCAAGTGGCGATAGCCCTTACAGATGGTGCCCTGTTAAACTTTAATTTAAAATGTAGATTTTGAGGCATCAAATATTCATTAGTTACAGTTACTATGAATGCTGCTTCAACCGAATGTGAATAAAATGCATACAGAGTGGAAGGAGGCTGTTGACCGAGTGAGCTGTAGGTCATTCTGGGCTTAAGTACCTGAGCACTGCTGGGCAGGAATCTGTTGGGAGTTGCAGGGGGAGGAGGTGCGAGGGAACGGCATCTGCTCTGTGCCTGGAGGGGGGAGAAATCCCACCGAGGAGCTGTGGATATACACACACACACACATTTGCACACGGTCTTGCCCACCACAGCAGAAAAAAACCCCAGAAAATTGTGCCTACAGTTGACTTAATACAGCACAAATTCAGCTGATTGCCTGAAAATTGGAAGGAAATTACTAATATAGGGCACTAAGTACACATGGGATTGACGCAGCGCAGCGCTCTGGAGCTAGTTTAAATATACCCGCTGCAAACCTGTGGGGATATGCCTCCCTACAAATAAAAGGGGGGGAAAAATCACTGCCAATGTAATTTTCACAACGGCAGAATAAGATGCGGCACCGTAGGCATTCATCATCTGTCTCTGTGACCAATTTTCCAAGGCGCTGTTCCTGTCCCACCCCTACACCCCCTTCTCCTTCATAGCTCCAGTGTACTGGACTAATAAGGATGTAAGCAGCGAGGAGACTGATGCGGCAGCCAAAGCGCAGAGGCAGCTGCTAGAGACAGTTCGCACCCTGAGGAATAAGCCCCGTCCACAGGCCGCTTTTATGAAGGATGGTGGCGGACTTGTGGAGAGAAGAGCAGGCGAGAGCAATAGGGAACGAAAGAGCGAGCGAGTGTGTTCTCCTTGCGGGACCAGTTGTGTTATATTAAGACTGGCTGGGTATCTGGCTGTATAAATCACTGCCAACCCGGCCTACTAAAGTCAAGGCCCCAAGAGAGCGCAGAGGAACGAGGAAAAAGTGACCTCTTCCATCTACTGTGGTGCAGCTCAATCCTATACAGCCCTGGCTTGACCTCTTTAACTAAAAACTTCAAGCTTAGCTACGCATTTATATATACACACTGCACTGTATCTAACCCAGACCCCAAATCCACAGTAGGCGACATTCTATGACTTTGAGAACACTGTCAATCTGAAGGATATGAGAATCTTAGGATACTCAAATGCTAAGCGTCTGTTTTCACCTCAGCTAACCTTATAAAACTGGATCACGTCATGTTTCACCTTGTACTTTTAACTGTAATTTAAGAAAAATTGGGACAGAGGCATTGTTACCACTGCTCAAAAATTCATGGTCAGATTTGTCTGCTTCTTCTGTTCATGATGTGCCTTTTTCAATTAAAGAAATTCCTGACTTCAGGCAAAACAGTCAAGCACATGCAGAATGAGACCTGGCATCATCTTGCTGAAATAACCACGAAATTTACTGGGAAACTATGTTGCTTTAACAGCAGTATATCAGGAAGCCTTTCTTGGTGCAGCGGAGGATAACAGTGGCTTTTTGAAGTATTCCTTAGCCCATGAAGCTACGTTTAAACACAGCAACGGTTTCTCACAGTACCATCTGAGGACTTGAAAGTCACGAATATTCAATCACAGACCGAGATTTACCAGGATTTCCTGAATCTTATTATATCATGCAGAGTAGATAGTGGACGACCTAAATTCTTTGAGAGTTTCTTTTACTTTTAATCCAAAAGAACTAATAAATAAATAAATATATATAATATATATATATATGTATATAATACACACACACACACACACACACGATAATGTAAGCTCATACCTTATGGTGTTCTGCTGACTGGGTGGTATAACACTGTAGTAGACCTGAATGCTGGACGCAGGCATGGGCCCATGGCTGGACTGGTTGGGGATGATGATTGGCTGCTGATATGTCTGCTGGGGCACGCCCTGGGATCCTTGAGGCATGGATACCTGGCAAAAAAGGATACCAGAAACTCATTCATTCATAATCTATAACCACTTCATCCAGTTCAGGGTCGCAGTGGGTCCGGAGCCAACACACAATCATTGTGTGCATGGCATTAACAGACCCTGGACAGGGCAAGATATGAGAAATGTACAGCGATACGATTCTTGACCATATCTCTCTGCCCTATTTAAAACAGTGGTCAAGTTTAAAAAAAAAAAAAAAAAGATTTTAAAAATGTATTTAAGGAGCACCCTGATTCAGGCATATACATCATAAAGACTCTGAGCATTCACCTGATAGGATGGCATTGAAGGATACTGGACCATCATGCCTTGCATTTGAGTTCCCATATTGCTATGTTGGCCGCTGACCAGGGTTTGACTCTGCGGCTGCTGGACCATGCTCTGGTAGCTCGGCTGTTGATTTGGCATCACAGTTTGGTAACCTACAGAAACACACAGGCGCACAAACGTTAAAACTGAGAGAGCTTTATCTTCTTGGCTGGTAGCTAATGCAACTGAATCAGTTTTAAATAAACCACACGCATCCCCTTCTTGCCTTCTTATGAATTCAAGCCCCTCCACAGCTTTTCATCCTTGCATAAGTTGCGTTTCGATATCACGGCTACAATTTCCTGTCTCGCATTTACATAATTCTTACAAAATATGGCCGTTCACAGACAAAGGACTGGCAAAATAATCAAACCTCGGATGGGACACATTCAGAAGGTAATTGGGATCCTTACCTGTGGCAGACTGCTGAGAAACAAAACCAATAAATGTGGTAATATTACAGACAGGCAGCATAACACGATAAAAGTGAAATAACAAATGTTTCAATTGTAGGCAAAGTCACAAAATGTGGCGGTGAGACATTAAAAGAACCTAAAGGACCAATTGAGCGCAAAGTGGAGGAGACTGCAATTATGCAAAAATAATGAGTCTTAGGTAGCATGAAATGATCAGTGTTTAAATTACAGTAGAACACTCAGAGGCAAAAAAGCAAGGACTGTCTGCTTAATACTGCATGGCCTTTTCTTTTTAACCACCACAAGTTCACTGCAATATTGCATGAATGAAAGATTTATTCCTGGATAATGTCAATTATACCAAAACCATCTAATTACACCCTTGTTAGCTAAAATTCTTCACCATCACCTGGCAGAGACACCTGTGAGTGAGTTTTTTTTTTCCCTCTACTGAATTGCTTTTCATTACTTATGAATAGAAGCACAGCCTCCTTGTATTAAAACAGCTTTCATTATGGTTGCCTTCTTCAAACGTTACATCTTTTATGGCTTATAGATGATGACAGGGAAAAAGGAATAAAGGGAGGGAAGACAATCAGCCCCGCCGAGGTGCTGCTGGCTAATAGAGAAGGTAGAATACATAATAAAAGCAGGTAATGCGGTTTTGTTCCAACACCCATTATAGGGTGGGATAATTTCCATCCGTGTCAAGGTTATCTGGGGGGGAAGCTTATAACATGGCAATGCTATTGAAAAACTCTCACCAGAGGAGGTACCCAGCGGGGAGACTCTGTGGGAAGCCTATGTGGAAGGAGCAGAGAGTGGGGGTGGTGGTGGAGGGTGGGCAATTTTCAATTTCTCCTGGCTTTTGGCCAAAGAGACAGCAATCAATTTAGCCCAGATGAGAAAAGAAGTGGGACAAAAGGAATGGATGGCCCCCGGCGAGGAGCTGACGAGGGCCGGCTATTTTTGGTTCAATTCTCTCACCTCCACTTAGGGAGCGAGCATGAAGGGAATATAATATTAAACACTCTCTGTTCAGGCTGACTGAGCATGCAGGAGGCAGCGAGGATAGGAGAAGGGGAAAGAGAGAGAAAGGAAAAAAAAAATAAATGTATTCACTCAACTCCCCTGGACCAAGTGTGCTTTCAAAGACGTTTGTGGAGTTGCTGCTCACAAGGTTGCCAGGTTTTTTTTCTTTTTTAAAAAGCTGCACTGTCAGGAGCTTGTGCGATAACCTTTTTCTGTGGAGAGCAGAGTTGGCATTCTCCTTTCCAGGGCAGATGTTTTGTTTCCTCCTCTTGTTCTCTTATTTCTCATCCCCTGACTGTGGAGTTCACTCTCTTCATCCATCAATCCTGATCCCATCCCACTTTCTCATATCCAGGCAACAAATGATGTTGCCGTATGTCTTTCAACTCAGTTTAGCGAAAGCACATTCTTCTTAGTGATTTTATTTTCCTCCTCTCCACATCACAAAAAGGAAGCCATATGAGGGACGAGTTCTAATGTCGATTCCTGTGGATCCAGCTACTGAGCTTAGGTTTACACCAAGCAAATGTCAATCTGACAGAATGCCATCGGAAGCAATTAACAATTCACCATGACTTTCTGCCACCAATGGAAACGAGAGACAACACTGAGACCCTGATTGAAATCTTTTAATCAAACAAAGGTGTCCCAGACATTATTGATAGCTCCGGTTGTGTCACTACCCGAACCGTTTTAAATAGGCGGAGATTGGGTGATATTGCCCTGAAATAAATCTCCACCTAAAATGTAGTCCAATGTTATCAACCAGCCAAAGCCATGCCTCTGAATTTGCTTCTTTATTTTTGCATTGTAGCCACAGGACTGTGAAAACCCAAACTACTGAGTACAAGTTAACCCACCTTTAGCATCAGAAGAAAAGCAGAACAACAAAGCCGTTTAACAAAATTGCACACAAAAATTTAAAATATAATATTCAAATTTCACTAAGTGTGTTTAATGTCCCATTCTTGCTTTCATTTTTTTTTTTCAAATAAATCTGCAGGAATATTTTTTTGTGCTGAAATGCTTTTCATAATCCAAGATAAACTGAACACAATTAGTGATGTAGCTCCAAAGCAAAACCAAAACAAAAAGTTATAGTTTTGATTGATCAGCTACATTTGGGTAAAGGATAACACTGCTATTGCGAACAGATGATGCTATTGCAAGAAAAAAAAACCCTAGTAAAACCTTGGTGAAGTTGGTTCAATTTCAATATCAAAGAAAGTACAACACTGAGATCAGAAGATTGCAGGCTGTCTGTAGGAGTCTGTATTTGCGGAGGAGTGAGGGGCTGGAAAAGAGACCGGTTCACTGTGAGAATCTTAGGGCCTCTCAGACAGTGCCCCGGCCCCGCATTCAGCCGCTCTGAGTCAAAACCGATGATGATGATGATGATGATGATTTTCTGAAAAGAACATGCAAGTGGCTTTAGCCTGTGGGAGCTTTTAACATCATGCTGTTTTTTTCCTCTAGTCTACAGAGCCTCCAGGCAATTCATTTAGGCCCATCCTTTCGTTCAAAGTTCTGACCAAATCTTAAAACAGCTTCCCAAAAAGACAGCTCAAGGTGCTAAGAGGCAATTAGTGCCTAAACGAATCAAAGGCCTCTTGAGATTCTGCAAGAAAGGATCCAGTTTCATATCCTCAAAGTAATAAAGGATCGTTTTTCCCTTTTTTTTAACCAGAGAGCTTTTTCAATCCAATTGAACAAAACATCTGTCAATGCACACAGCACCGAGCTAACGCGGTAGGAGAAAAACAACGCTAATTTTACATTTGATTGGAAATGCTTATTGTATCTGTTTAAAAAGGGCAATACAATGTGAGTACCCAGCGCGCTAAAGTGCTCGGTGGTGTAATTAGCTTTCGGCTCCGCTCCCATGCCCCCGGGGCGCCTCCTCATTTTAACACATGCAATCTTTTCTGTGCGCTCGACACAGCGACGAATAACCAAAGACAACAGAAGTGCTGCGAGAGAGGTGGAGAGTGTGAGGAATCAAGAGAAAACGGGGGAAATAAACCAAATAAAATTAAAAAAGGGAGAGCAACGTCCCCTCCCCTGCGGCACAGTGTAAACAGAACCCAAAATAAACAATGAGGCACAAAGGGAGGGAGGAGAGAAACGGGCATACGCTAAAGTGCGTTCCTCGCCAAAAGATGAAAGGAACACATTCTATGAATTTGTACAAACTCTAGGAAAACTTACAACACTTACTTAATCAAGTATAAATCTTCAAAATTATTCATGGGTGTCCTATATTTTGGTTATTCACAACAGTGATAAACATGAATCAGTTATTTGTATTCTTTGTAAAATACAGATATGACTTTACAGCCATGTGCATGTGTATAACATATCCAAGAGTTATATATAATTGCAGGAAAAACAAACTGAAATTGGTAGGCACACTTTTAGCACATGGTAGCAGTTAGTCCAATAGATCTTTACCTGGCTGTTGAGCAGGAGGAGGAGGGGGCAGGGGCTGGCTCTGAGGGCTACTGTACTGCACCGTGCCAACCGGCCGATACTGCTGGCTTGACAGAGGGTACTGGCCTGGTGCGCAATAACACGCTGGCATCTGTGGACAGGGGAAAATAAACAAGACAAATGTCATCAAACAATCCGGTGCTTCTTGATGCATATCCAGTGCCCATTACACACCAGGCAGGCACCAACTATCTCAAAACACAGGGTGTTATTAGAATTATAGCTTGCACCTTTGGGAATGCAATAACTAACTGTTATTAAATACAATGCAGAATAACACAAACATGAAAAACACATTAATAATGAGCTGTTTCCAATATGGCAACGTTAGCTTGCTGTAGCTTTTTTTCCCCCCTAAGCAAACAGCAGTTTAGCTCCACCCGTTTACACTGAGAAAGTTATGGTAGCTTGGGTATACAGGCCATGTAATCAGGAGTTGGGAATCGAACCCTAGTCTGTCATGATGAAAAGCATAGGAGTTAGTTCTCTATTCTCTACCAGTGACTGGACATTAGTGTACCTGCTGCATAGGCTGCTGCATGTAGCCCTGCTGCTGCATCACTGGCTGATTGCCAGGTGCAGGTGCCGGGGTGGAGTAGGTTGGGGGTGGGACGCTCTGGCCTGGGGTGGGCACCATGTAGCTGGCCTGCTGCTGTGGAGGAGGAGGCGGCGGCGGAGGAGCCTGGAGCACCATGGAGGAGGGGTACATGGCAGTGTGGGCGTCGCGGCCCTCCCCAGATGGCTGCCGCACGAGGCTCATGTGGCTGAACTGGGCGCTCAGGTTGTCTTGCTGGAGGGTCAAATGGACAACATGGACGTTAGGTCGAGATTGTGATGGATCATCGACCTAACGTTTTTTAGACTAAATTTTAAATTGCAACATAAATAAAATGACACTGTTTAACTAGCAAAACTGCATGTTCAAATTCTGAAATATAAATAAAATCACTTCCCTATTTTAATAAAAGTTAAGTACATTACTTATTTACATATTTAAAAGAAACACATTTTAAATTATTGTCATGACTGGACACTGCTGAATCAGTTGTTGGAACAGGGTGGAGATGAGGATTCATGATGCTGTTGAAGTTCAATGCTTGCCTCTCAACCAATTAAAATGACTGAAGAATAACTTTTTAACAATTTTAATGGTCATACCAAAAAAGGCTTTGTCAACGTTCAATAAACTCATTGCCATTTGCACGTATAAAGTAAAAAATAAAATTCAGCCAATTGTGATCTTGGCTGATATCAATTGTGCAGCCAGGGCTGGACAATAATACAATATCAATATATATCGCAATATAAAATGTTTCAATAACAATGATATGATTCTTAAACACATTTTCAACATTTCATTGTATATTATTTACAGCCGTGTCTGTCATTCACTGATGATCATTACAGAGTTCTGCCATCAGTTCATTGCACTCAATTTTATAATTAGTTTAAAAATATCACTATTGACAAAGCCAAGAGGTTGTTGTTTGATGGTGATGTTGTGTTGCTTTCTTTTTCTTTTTTTCCTGTTGAGTCTTTTTTTTTTTTTTAATTGTTCATATCAATATTATATCGTATCGACAGAAATTAAGAAATATAATGTGATATAAATTTTGGCCATATTGTCCAGTTATACATGCAACTCTAGTTTTAAACTGTGACACTAGTGTGTTGTAGAGGTGTCAAAATGTCGTAATACGGAAATTAGTTACTTTAAGGTGCACAATTGATACAGACCGCGCTAACGTTCTTGTAGCTGAATGCATTCAATTCTCACAGCAGTGTTCCAACATCCAGTTGGAGCCTCTGCAGAAGAATGCAAGCTGTCTATGCAGCAAAATGGGACCAAATAAGTTGTTGAGCAGCTATAAACACACGTTTGGAAATGTATATGTACAAGTATAGGGATGGATCTGCCATATTTACAAGGTCAGGGTTAGTTTAAAGTTACCAAATTAGTGGTCCCATTAATGACATTTTACGTGCTTCTCCTTACGGAACATGAAAGGGTCGCCAAGTCTCGTGGAAAATGGCATGACCATTTCCTTATGAGAAAATTCTTCGCCCACTAATGGGCTGTAATCCTAGCTTTGCCCAAGCGAAAATATTCTAAAGGCTTAGTGAAGGAAGCCTTTGGAGTTTAATTACCAATCCATATCAATTTGTTTTATTTTCTCCCTATTAGAAATACACTGGGATTTGCAGCATTTCTATTCATAGAATATTAACTTCAACATCTGCTCCTGGATTAATTATTCAGAGCAGCCTTCCTCTCTTTTAATTAGCCATTAAGGGATGTTTACTGGTAGAGAGAGGTCAAAAAAGAGGTTAGCAGAACACATGACGTGTGTTTACAAGTAAATGGCATAGAAATGAGGATTGTTGAAACAAGCGACACAATAAATCTCCTACAGAAATGCAGAGATTTGGAAATGCACAGGCAAGATGCGCCAAGATGTTGTGAAGCAAGTAGTACAGTTGACTGCACACTAAAATCTTCCACATATCATATTAATCTAATGTAGGCACAAGACCAATGAGCGCCATTAGGGGAAGCAAAATTCTGCCATAAATTCAGCAGGAGAACTCTTCTATTTTTTATTAAGCAGAAGCATCTATCAGGATGCATGCTTTAAATGATCGCATAATATTCAAATTTGGGCCAAAGGAATTCATCAAACACAAGCAATGCCTTGCTGTACAGATTTAATGATATTCCTTTCGCCTTTTTTTCTTTTAAAGCCACTCTCCTTTTTTCTCCCCAGTTAACTGATATTTGTGGATTTCAAAGGGAACCTGCATTCATGGCTCTAATGAGCAAACATCATTGTGCATGTCAATGTTTTTGCATACCAATAACACAAGCCGAAATTAAATTAAGAAGATACACAGTGAAGCTAATAAAACAAGATTGATTGAACTGCATGAGATTTTGTGTGCAAGAATGCATGTGTGAATGTGTGCACGCATGTAAATACAATGCTGTGCAAAAGTCAGAGACCATGTGATCTCTTTATATATATATATTATATATAAATAAATAAATAACACACATTATGTATTCTGTCATTCAGACATGATCAAAAACTAAGACCCAGTAGATGCAACAGACAGATCTCCTCCAGATAAACAGTACTTAAAAGGATGATGTGAAATAAGGATCGAAGTCTGAATTTTTTAATTTTGATATTACTTGGACTTGAGAAAATGAAAATGCAACCAACTCCTAAGATTGAACTTTGAAGCTGTGGAATAATGTCCCTGTACATTTCTTTGCATGAACTAAAAGCATGGATTCATGGATTAATTATGAGGTTTGCTTCCCCTAGACACGAAAAAATACAGCAGTAAACAATTCTGCCACAATTCCAAAAAATAACTTTTCGTATCATTTCTCAGAGGCCTTTTACTTGCACAGGAGCAGAAATCTAGATGACTGACAGACATAATGCACTGGCTGGCCAGGTGGAGACACACACACAGAAAGAAAAAGGAAAAGAAAAAAAAGACAAGAGAAAGAGAGTGGTACCACAGTGTACTGTTGGTTAGGGGAGACGGAGAGGAGCTGTGGTGGATAAGACACCGTCGAGTACTGGACAGGCTGAGCGGAGGGCTGGACAGGCCAGAGGGGCTGAGAAAGCAACAGATGAAGGAGAAGACAGAGAGTGGGGAGGGGAGGAAAATGGGTTTAGTCAAAGATATAAAAGATGGAAGAATCAGAAAGGGGAATAAGCACAGGCATCGAAAACATCTGGGACAACATATTTCACCCGAGAGAGTGGATTAGGCTAGTGGTCGTTCAGAAACTACTAATACCATGTAATGAAGTTAACTGAGCCGATTAGAAGGCTTGATATGATGACGATGATAAACATACACCTACGGTGGGTTAAGAAAAAGAACTATGACACATCAGATGGGACTTTTAATTGTGGGCCTCATCAAAAACGAGTGTGCTCAGGAGATGATGGTGATATTAAGTTGGGACGTCAGGGTATCGATGGCAAAGAGAAAAAAAAACGAAAGCTATTTGCCCATTGTCAGACCTGGGTGTCCACTCCATGAAGGGTCAAATTAATTTTGCATCCTAGCATTTCATTAATGAGTCTCAAGTCCCCATCATCCTGTATCTCGGGGTTGTCATAGCAGTGCTCAGCATGTACACCCAGCATCGAACAGATTGCAATTTCAAACTATGATGGCCTGTGTGAATGGCTACGACTCCCATTTGGAAACGGAGGTGCACTTTGGTCTTTATCCCGAGCATATATTTGCCTTCAAATCATTCACTGTGACAGGGTTGGCAACTCCTGCCCCCAACGGTAGCGTGGCTACAGGTTTAATCTATCCTTAATAGCAAGCAGAATACCTAGGCCAAGCAATTAATGACCCATCAGATGCAATAAGCGGCCCGCAGGACAGCACTATCAGCAGATTTCCCCGCCTCCATCAATCATATTTAATTGACTTAACAAAAACTCAGCCGCACAGTCAATTCATTATGCTTAAAGGATACGATATAGAATTAATTTGTGAAATATCATTTGTGTGCCAAGAGCATGCACTTCCAATATTTACTTTAATGATAAGAACGGAAAATTATCTGGAGAGAACATTAATCTGATGTCTTTGCTCAGCAGCCATCACTTAAAGATTGGTTTAGGGCAGGTAAGAAAATAAGAGACCATGGTAACACTCCTAATACTATGTCTATTAAAAGCTATGGACGTGTACCATTGAATTCATCTGGCATTTTAAACATGGCTATACATATTTATTAAAATGATTATTGTTATTTCCCTTTACATATCATATAATTAACAGTTTTTTATAATTTCCCAAATGTAATAGGACAAAGGAACTTCTGCACCAGTTTAAGTGCACCATGCTCAATTCCAAGTGCCAACTAGAGGTGTAAAGCCATGTTAATAAAGCTTTAAAAATACATTCAAACATGTCCATGAAGTTAACTGCTACCAAAATGGTAAATGATCATTAAATCCAAATCTCACTGGATATTTGCACAAAGATGCACCTACCTGGGGGATGACATGATTACTGGACTGATGCTGGTGGGGGCCGGATGGAGGAGGTGGTGGAGGTGGTGGAGGAGGTGCTAAAGGCTGCTGCGGCCTGGAAGCCTGAGGAGCGACGGTGGGGTTGTAGACCACAGCACTGCCATCCGGGTTCAGGAAAGGCTGACCTACAAATGGAGACAGCAAATCTTCCAGATCTCCAACATCACTTTTTTTTGTGTGTGCTTTTGTCATTATTCTAAAACTATACTGTCTTCAGAATGGTACTGAAGGCCATTATTCAAAGACAACAAAGAATAAGTGAAATAATTATCATAAAGGGTACGAGAACTTAATACAATCTCTCATTAACTAATAGATGGTAGCTCTGCTGCTGTTAAAAAGAATAGTTCCTTTATACAGGTCAATGAGATCCATGTCATTGCTTTTTTCCAGTAGGCTGATTCTATTTTCTTATACTGTACTAGATAGAAAACCCACATATTTCTATAGTTCTTACTAATTGTGTGGTTATTAAATAATAAATATAATTTACTATGTAGCCCTTGCTCTTGGGCACTTAATTATGAAGAAGTGGTGATGCTTCATCTTAAACAGCTAGAGTGTTCATGTGACTCCTGTCAGCTTTAAACATTTTCACTTCACAATTTCACTTTATTCTGGTGCATATGTTTCTTCATTCTAAAAAAATATCCCAAAGACAGTACAGTATACACTTCACTTTAGCTACTGCTTCTACATATAATGACTTACATTAACCAACGACAGTGACATTCCCCCTGCGGCGGAGTGTCTCGCTCAAGGGCACAATGACAGCAGCCTTCCGCTGGAATCTAACCCAAGACCTTGCATTATTTGCAAGTTAATACGCAAATTGATGGGTTCCTGAATCCACGAGTTCCTGAGCTATAAAGATGTATTATAATAAAGCCCCCCCCCACCCCCCTTCAGAAAGAACACTTTTTTTTTTTTTTTATAAATGTGACTGAACACTTGTGAAATGTGATAAGCCGAGATGAATTTTCTAAGCAGAGAGGTTCATCCTCCACCTAACCATCCAACGACCCTGAAATAGTCCTCCTTCAAATTTTCACGTCTACTTTTCAACATGAATTCCTCAGGCCTTTACTGTAGGGAAGAAATTTCCCATTTGCCTACCGCTTAAAAAGGTCAATAAGCAATTACACACCCGGGCTCCTTCTCAAAAATATATTAGCGGCAGCAATATACGGTCTTATCAGGCCCATGCATATTTAAAGACGAGACAGGAGCAAACATAGTAAATAGGAATATTTTAGACATCAGAGGAAAAGCTACAGATTCTTCCCTTCCACTTTTCAATGACACAGAGTACAGCTTCATCATACGTTTCTCTGAAACACTTTAGGGGAATTTGTTTGGAAAGAAGGTTTATTGATTGTGGCAGAGGGATACATATTTTCAAAGATCTGGCTGGAAGACGGTGGAAAGGGGAAGAATTTAAATGGCATATGAACTGCATCATTAGACAAGCGATCCTAGGTAATTTTACGATAACAGGGTGTGTTTCATCAAACCTGTGTTTACTTTTCAGAGGACAAGCAAACCAAAAGGAAGAGCTCCTAATTATTAGCCCAGCCATTAAGCAGCAGTGGGCCTCCTGAGATAGCGAAAGACAGACAATGATAAAAACACATTGCTTGTTTACTTCTCTGCAATCCCCATATTTTGTCCCCCCCACTGAGACACTCTCCACACCTTTGTTTAGACAGTATCACACTGAGCAGAACAAGAGGGGGGCAGCACACAGGAGATAGTTAAGACAATATGTAAGTAGAGTTAGTTTAGTATTTAGTAACTTTAACAACAGAAAAAGAAAAGAAAAATCTCTGAGGATAAAAAGCTAAAAATACAACTAGATCATGCTATTATTAGGGCCAGACTGATATATCGGTTGGCTGATAATACCTGCTGATATTAGTGACTTGCAATATTATTATATCAGCAATTTTTTTTATTTTATAGATAAATAAACATGATAAACACATCATAGAGATTAAATTTAGGAAGTATGATCAATAAAATCACTGAAATTATTGAAGCTGGTTTCTCCAAAAATCCCTGATTTAAATAAGGATTGTCAATGTATTATCAAGTCACCAATTACAATTTAGTCCTAGACTCAGCTCAAGGAAATTAGACCTTTGTCATTTGCCATTTCAGCTATTAGCCCTCTAAAATCAGTATCAGCCTCAGTACGTTTATATTGGTCGGGCCCTATCGCATATTAGCATGAGGACAGAACCTGTGAGCCCGATTACCCACCTGTGTGTGGGTTGAGGAGAATACTTCCAGGCGGGATCCCCGCCGCTTCCAGGGGAAGCAAATAGTAGCTAGTGTTAGCTGTGGTTGCTGGGGGCCCACTCCTGCTGCCCTCATAGGACACGCTGCTACTAGAGCTGACGGCAGGGAAGGCCAAGGGCACGGTGTGGGGCTGTGGTATGGCCGGGGCAGGAGGAGGAGGAGGAACAGGAGGAGGAAGAGGAAGAGGAAGAAGTGGAGGGGGGGGCTGCTGAGAGCGAGAGAGCGAGCCCGTGGAGGAACCTACACTACTAGAAGAGTCAGAACCTAGGAAAAGGAAAGGAGCAACGAGAGAAGCCTTAACCCACAGATTTAGCTGAACATAATGGTAGAACGTGGTGGGGGTGGAGTACCGTGTTAACAGGCTCTAGAGTAAGCATGCACAGCTTTTGAAGCTTAAAGCGGCAAAAGCTTTTAGAATTCAATGGGGATTTTGGGTTGTATTTGGAATATGTATTTTCCTTTACTGTGTGATCTGCAGATGGCCTCCTGTGGAGTACAGATACTTCAGAATAGGATCTGGGACTGCTCTACTGGCTAGATGGAGTTCAAACATGTGCAATACATTTCCTGTTCTAATTACCTCAGGGATCACAGTAATGAAAAAAAGATAATGATTTTATTAGCATTGAATGACAAGTTAATTAATTTCCTGATTAATGACTTGGTTAATTTAGCAATTCTCTTTGTTTTTTCTCTCCAAGTTTTCATTTACACGTTACTAATGATGAACATGTGTTGTGCAGGTGTTTTGATTCCTATTTTATGCTCATGTAGACTCCAAAATGACAACCTTTAGAAACCACATATGTAAATGTAGTTGTGTCAATCAAGACCCCCACTGAATTCCCAGGAGTGAATCACTAAGCTTTAGAAAAGTTACAATGACAGACTAACATTAGCATGCAAACCTTTTAACAGTGTTTAGGAAATCCTACATAAACATGCTGAGAAGTGGAGAAGAGTGACGCTCAAGTATTTTGGGAAAGAAAAGCATTTGGTTGATTTTGAAAACACAATATCAGGTTTTTTTGAAGCACGGGTGGAAATATAAATGTCAAATAAGAATCCATCTTGAAGAAACCGCTCCTCCCTTTCGTAAGTGCTGCTTGCCTGGTGCACGGAGGTGGAGGTAAACTGCCCAGAAAAGGGGGCACTCACCCGTCTTGGAGAGGCGTCCCACGCTCTTGCTGCTGCTGGAGCTGTCCCCACGGATCAGCACCGAGATGCCACTGAAGCTGCTGGCCTTGGTCATGGCAGGCTTGAGGTTGCGGTTGGAGCTGTCTGAGTCAGTGCTGCTCCAGGGCCGCGGCTCCGAATACTTGGGCTCGTTCTCTGAACTGCTTTGGCGGCTATTCCCTGATCGGCCGTCTTTCAACCTGAGCAATGAGAAAAGTGCAAATTGGAGGCTGGATAGTCCAAAAATTAAAAAAAAGCAGAGAAGTTGTTATAGACCCCCAAAGTGAAAAAAATACCTAAAAATCTGCCGCCTCTGCTGAGTGCTGTTACAAGCATCATCCTCCTGGATCCTACAAAATATCAGAGAGGTAGACTTAATTTCCCCAGTGGTTTGGACATATTACACCTGCAAGACACTGCAGCTGCTGAAGTAAGCGTGTGCGCTAGCTTTTTCAGCCATCGCTATCTCTAGGTGATGTATTTTGTTTTTGTTTCTTCTTTACCCAATTTTCTCCCCAATTTAGTTGTGGCCAGTTCCACACACTATTTAGGTCTCCATCCTTCACTAGATTCTACCAAGATGGGAGGGCAAAGGCTCTCAGAGACTCATAAAGCCAGCTACTGCAGCTCAGGCAATGTCAATGAACAGATCAACACACTTGGATGTGAACATATTCTATATCTTCCACATAAGTTCGCAGTCTCCAGTGCTGGCTAGTGTAGAGCAGAGTTTGTAAGGAGAGACCATCTCTACCCACACAGAGAGAGCAAGGCCAATAATGAACCCTTTAAGATGTAGCCACAACTGGCTGTTGTATAACTGTGAATCGAACTCTCAACCTCTTAATGCCCCCCCAACCTTTAAGGCCAGCCTTTGACTCACCTTTTATCAAAAGGGAAAACTTCCAAACCCTGAAACAAAAATCCAGATTTATTTATTAGAATTAGTGTGAAACTACAATTTCAAGGCACTACAAATTTCTGTGAAAAAAAAAAGCTTTATAAACTTGTCAATAGTCCATGCTTCAGACATGTCTTGAAAGAGGCAAGAGCAAAAAATGATTACAAAGCTCACATCAGCGAATATTCTCTCCCTTGCTCGCTGATACTCTTCTTCTCGTTCTTCTATTGATTTACTCCTCCTGTCTTCTTTCAGCCTCATCCGCATCTAAAAAAACAAGCGCCTTGTTTTCAGTGCCTTCACAATAAAAGCTGCCAATCCCTTAAAACACCATAATCACCCATGTGAAGCTTTTTTATTGTGCTTTATTTTATTTAAAGGAACTATTATTTTCCAATCACTATCCATCACCACAAGACAATGTGCCACTTTCAGTCTTTTTTGTACAAGAGGGAAGCGTTTAAAGCTATTATTCTTTTAGATCTGCACCATTAGTCTCTTTAAGCTTGCTACCAACCATATTGTCATCTTTGTCCATGCTGGAGTTGTCCCTTTTTAAGATGTATCGCTTCTGGAAATCATCCGTCTTGTCATCTTTGATGTGCTCGGAAAACTTCTGATCTGGTCTGCAAAGTCAGAGGAGCGCAAAAAGTGAGTCGTTATTAAGACAGATTGTTATGCCATCTCTCTTCCGCTACATGAACGCAATGCCTCGGGCTAGCAATACTGAAATCACATATAATTACGTTTCCTACACCAAAACCCATTTTACAAACGAGACACAGGCCAGGAATCTGACTTCCTCAGTAAGATTCTGCTGGCAGGCATTTCAGCAGCCCGAGCTAACTGAAGGTAAAAAACGTGGCAGGTACGTTACTCACATTCTTGTATTGCTAGTTTTGTTGATGATTACACATTTCCCGGTTTGGTCGACGTTGTGGTCTAAGCCGAAGTAGGCGGCTACTCTATGAAGGAGCATTCTGTGGTAGGAGGTCATGGGGGGGAACTTTCTCCTCTGGCTCCTGAAACAGGGAAAGAGAGCCAAGAGCCGATCAATAATTCAGAAGGGAGTCGCTACAGCTATCATCAATTGTTCTGGGCAATGTCCAATTTAGCTTCAAGTCAAATTTCTGGGATGCTCACTGAGCAAAGACGAAAAAAAATATATCACACAAATGATGTGCTTGATGAAGGGAGTCATTAACTCACTCGTTGTTACTGATGAAGTCCAGAATTTCTTGTTCCAGCTTCAGTAGCATCATTCTGTCCCTGGATTTTTAAATGATGCAAGTTAATTGAGGACACCGTTTCACACATATAGTCTCCAGCAAATACTCGGAAAGTGTTCAGAATGAATCCAAATTCTTTCAGCTTATTAAAGCAGACAAAGAAAATAGGGTAGAGTGTCTACAAACCTGGGGTTGTTTTTCAACGTGTTTACCAAGAACTCGTGTAGATCAATGCCAGTGGAGTCTGTGTATTCTTGACTGGAATCTTTAGAGGGGAAGAAAAATGAGCTTAAATATCACCAATCATTTTTAGAGCTCATGGTTTAGTATTTCTAAAACAATATGTATGATATCATCACACAACCAAAAGCAAGTCACAAGAGCACACCTCTTGACAACATCTTGCGGGGCATTTTCTCCGGTTTCTCCAACTTATCGCCACTTTTCTCCTTGTCATCTTCATTTTTACTGGAAGGAGCATCCTCTTGGTCAAATGACTGAGAAAGCTTGATCTGAATTTCATCCTGTGGAATAAAGACAATAAACCAATGGTACAGACCTTTGTGTGATTCTGTAAAATGTCTGAATAAATAAAAACAGCTTTGAAGTTTGATGATGTCCTATATAGAGCGCTACATGGGTTTTAAAAAATGTGGTTGATTCAAAATTCCCTTTCATAAATTTTAAATGTTACAATCCAACACTAACAATTGAATTAAATAACAGTTAATAAAAATTGTTTTATAATTAAAAACATCAAACCTACATTCAGTCCTCAGCCCCTACAGGCCACATTTATAGACAATAAGATTCACTATGAACCGGTTTTGAAATCATTTTTTGGCTATTATAAAACAAAAACAAAAAAGTGGTACACAAAACCAGACAAAAGATTTTAAATACACAGCAGGGGAAAAACAAAACATAAGAATAAATTGAATATATAAGGGCCCTTTAAAATCTAGACCAGCAATGACAGTGGTACTGTCAGGAGAACCACAGGAATAGGACATCTGTTAGGACTGGCCTTAAACAGATCCTGCTCAAAGACACTGCATCAAAATTCGAGCCTTTGGTTTGGAGTCTCTGGGAACAGATTATATTTTATGCCGTGGGCTTTGAGGACCCCTGCCATTTGCAATGTGGCAAAGCCCGGGCACCCTGAGGGGAGGCTTTTGGTTTAAGTCTTTTCTTTTTTCCTCCAGGCTCAACGGCGTCCTTGTGCCTGCGCCCCCCTCCAGAGTGGCCGAGACCAAGCAGCCTCTCTCCCCTCCCATTTTCCCTTTGATTAACAACGTGCTGAAGAAAGGGGTCCATTTCACTTTTCAAAACCGGCACAAAAGTAAGACAAAGTAAAGCGGGCGCACGACATGACGCTAAGGGAACTACGGAGGATTTCTGAAAGAATCTTTTTATCATGGGGCAAGTGTAATGTTTACACTGAGAATAGCGAGATCTGTGCTTTGCACTCCTGAAGGAAGAAAAAAAGAAAAAAGGAGGCTGACAGGAGCTACGGCCGGCTGACATGATGTAAAAGCCCCTTAGAGTCCGAGATTTATGTGGCGGAGATGGGGGAAAATGCACTAATGTCCGACTAAGTCTGTCTTGCCGATTAATTATTAAACATTAATGTGATACACAGCTACAAGCAGCTTTGGTTTTCGTTAACAGTTTTTGATACATTTATAAAAAGGTTTGACTGTGAAATCAGAAAGTTGAGCTGTGAACAGCAAAATCATTTTATGTATTTATACTGAACTGAAGGGTGGGGGGGTGGGGGTAGCCACACCTCACACATATCTGATGACATTGCCCCAATGTGTTGTGTTATAATGAATAACACGTTCTCAACACAAGTAAAATTAAAATCAAAACCCAAATTTTCAGTTTACAACATCATTTAAACAAAGCAGCTGTCCTTCACACTGTGTAAAATAATGAATGTCAAAAAAATCTTTTAACATTGACTTCCATTGAAAGATAAGGTTAGTTTTCCTTCTGTAAAATGACTATTTTGAAAATGCATGTTTTCATTGGACAGCAACAATATGTATAAAGCATAGACTAATATTTTTGAAATAGACTTGATTTAAAAAAGACACTATGGCTAATGACTTGGTTGCTCAGGCAATAGCTAAATGCCAACTTCACCATGTATACAAGCCATGTTTCCAAATATGGTCCTATGAAAACCAAAACCTCACATAGATTTAAGTGGGGGAATAACATGCAAGGGTATCTTGCATTGAGTGAGAATTGAATGAATTACCAAGAGAGCTGGAAATAATTTAATGTGGCCCTGAGAGGAGCTTTACCTGGTGTTCTGGAAGCAGTTCTGAGGAAATTGGGGGAGGAGAGGGTTCTTCACAAATGGCCAGGCTCCGAACTAACTTTAACTTTGCGTTAGACTGGGGGAGAGTAGTGAGGGTTAAAGAGAGAGATCAGGATGTACACCAAAATCCACTGCAGGTCCAATTGCATTTCCACAAAACAAAAAGTGCATGAACTCAAGGCAGACTAGTTAAATGGATGAGTTTAACAAAAAATAATCAACTCAAATTACATCACCCATGCAAGCATAACAAACATGGGATTAACAAAAAGATGAGTTTGATTTTCACAGCTCAAGTGTAAGTAAGAATTAACTCATGCCTACACCAAGTTCTATTTGGTTAGGGACCACAAATGTGATTCTTGAGCATTTGAAAATCATGCAAGAAAATAAATGCATGAGACATTTTGCAATATACGCAAACTTTTTTTTTTTTTAAACTACATACAAGCACACCCTTCATGAACATAAGGGATAAGGGAGCAGTTGTTTAAAAATAGGCAGTGATTGGTTCATGATATGGAACAAATATAAAGTACAAATGAGTCTGGCAGAACAACTCAGGAAACACATCAAGAACATGCCTCTTGCCACTGTACCTTGGGCCTTTTTGTGCTCTGTCCAGGTATTTGCCGCTGTACGGTGGGCAACGAGACAAAATGGGGCAACACAGATTACAGTACTGAATCATCCATCGAGTCACAAGAACAACAATGTACATAAACATAGCTCTGAATGAGATGCTTCACAGAAATACGCAAAATGACAAAGCACAGGCTACATGATTATCTGCCTTAAACCATCCATTACAGAAATATAGATGCATCATCTACTTTTCCGAGACTAATGGATGGTTTGAAGGGGATTCAATACATGTATCCTTCCTTTTTCACTTACTGAAGACCAACTACGTACACATCAGACCCTTTTCCTTTCAGTGCTGATGAGCATTAGGCATGTGTCAATCTAAAAATTTCATCTCGCAATAAATACATTACCTCTAACTTTGGTTATTATCGCAATAGTGAGGACAGCCTGAGGGTGCTTTATATAATTGCACAGCAGTCTTTGTTCATTTCTGGAATCCTACTTTTCTGACAATTTGAATGGGCATCATGTCCCATTTTTGTCTTAATCATTTCTGAAGACCCTTGGTGGTCTGTTATGACACTAATTGGTTGAGAATAATTCAACGTTTGCTGTTATTTGCTGGACACTCCCCAGAGTGGGTGGTGTAGCTCAGTGGCTAATACCACTATTACAGATGCAGAAGACCAGGATTTGATTCCCTACCTGGGAATCTATCATGCAACACATATTAGAGTCCTTGGGCAACACTCCTAACACTAATCTAGCCTTCTCTTGTAACATTAGTTCCAATTTTCTTATGTTGAAGCTAATTTTTTTAAGCTTCAATGTAAAACAAGAAAATATATGTATCCTAAATTCAATTAGACAGTCATTTGACCTGCAGGATGTCTGGTCAGTTTATAAAACAAACGAGAGGAGGTCTATGTCAAATTCTTAGTGAGGATTCTGGTCAGCAGCAGTGACAGAACGACTAAAACAAAACAAAACAAAAAAAACCTTTAAAACGTCTGGAATATTACTCTGGAACATTCAGATGGTACATACTCTATGTTACTGCTTTTTTGGATGAATGAATCTGCCCATATTAGAGAATATACAACAGAACAGACCTTACATTTTTCTTTATTTTGTACAACTGCTATATAAAAGCAGTATATAAAATAGTATGTTATTGTAAATAAAATTTTTGCTATGATTTAAACCCTGGCCTGAACTAGGACCACAACGTGATAGTACTGTAGGACCTTATGGATCCAGAGTTGCTGCCTCGACAACCTGCGACTTATTGCACTAAATTGCAGTACGGTTTTTCAGACGATGCATAAAAAGAACACCATGTGCTGAATAGCTTATATATTACCGCACACATCTATCTAGCACTGTATCTTAGTCCAGATCTGAAAGTACTAGAATATTAAACACAATGTGACAAGAACGATCTGTGTCTGTTTGGATTCCTGACTTTTTACTTAGCCCCATACCGCATTAGTTCTGACAAGTGGGGAAAAAAAAAAAAAAAAAAAAAAAAAGATCAGACACAGACCGTCTAAATCCTGTGCCATCACTGAGTTTTAAAGCAAACAGCTGTGTTCACCACAGCTGTCAACACTCTTTTTCATACTGTGTCATCCCCACTCAAATGTGATGGACACAGTAATGAACGTTGAGGGAGGGAAAAATATTCAGTATAAAATGTGTATGGGAATTTGATGAATGATAAATGCAAAAAACGGACAGAAAATCCTCCCATAATAATCCTGAACAGCATTTTATGATATATATTTATATGAAGAATGGCTCTTATTCACACACTTGCAAAATCATTACTATGCCTCACGAGTGCTAACAGAAGACTTGGGGGGGCTCATGGCCAAAAAGACACTTTGAAATAGGTAGAAATGTGTGTGAACTGTCTGTATTCTCCAGGTGAGGCCACGGAACGACAGGAAAAGAGATGGTGTCGAGGGGGCAGCCCACGCGACTGTCATTCGCCATTCATCTTCTCCTTCTCTCAGGCTCCTGCGGTCTTGTGCTCCCTCAGGCTTGAGCAGACACCAGTGGGCCATGGTTAATGAGCAACACAGTAGCCTTACGAAATTATGATGGATGCTTATTCACCCTTAATTGGGTATTGAGCATCTCTAAGTCCCAGAGTGTCTGGAGCTGGCACAGAGCCATGAGCAATTGCTTCAGACGATTGCAGCGCTCGGCAAAATTTGCCACAGGAATGCAGGCGAGGCGATGAGGAGAAAAGATTCGGAAATGTGTGGGCACTGCAGAAAAGGCAACGGAGAAACAGGTAGTGCTGCATTGTGTGAGGCCGAGGATCTGTGAAAAAGCCTTTGGGGTGGGGGTGGGGAGGGGGGGCTGCCGAGCCAGATGGCCATAAAGCCACTTGCTGTGCTTTCCCTTCCCACCCCCCAGGGCGACACAGAGGAAGTTTTGAGGATAAGCTCAGATTGCCAGCCGCACGGCTGCTCACACAGTCCTCCTCACTTTCGCTTTTCTCGCAATGCATCTCTTCAAGGGAGCGGGAGGGGGAATGGCAATTTGTGGAACAAAATGAAAAGAAAGGAGAATGGGAAGACGAGCGCATTATAAAAAAGGAAAAGAACGGCACTGGGAAAATGTCACCACGTCGAAGACAGACACTACTGGCCAAGGTATCTGTCAAATAACCAGCAGGGAAGATAAATACGTAGAAATAAAGATGCACTGCTGTAACCTTCAAAAGCATAACCTTCACATACTGGAGTGGGTCGGGGTGTATCCATTTCAGCTGGTTCTCATAACCCAATTACCTGACAATTGATTGGTTGTGCTTGGCTGCCGACCCCCCCTGGGTCCTCGTGTGCTCCAGCTGTATCGGAACAATCGTTTTACTGATTTGTTTTTCTGACCTCTCTCCTTCAGAAGATACCAACCTAATACAAACCTAAAGGCGCAATCCTCTTTTCTAGGTGCTTTTTTTTTTTTTTTTTTGAGGAATGGTGATAATTATGATGGTCAATATCACTATTGATCGCGAGCAAACACACCAAAGAATATTGTGTTTCGTACCGGAAAATTAAAATGACTGAGTGCAAGGCCATTGCTTGACAACTATTCAATAAGATGTGTTAATTACCAATGATTTTTTACAGCTTCGGCTCCACAGAAGTGGGTATACATGGAAGTCTGGTTTATGTAGCAATGTCAAAAAAGATAATAATAAAAAATAAATAAATAATAAAAATGTTTTGAAAAAATAACCATATACTCTAAAAAAATCGTTTACACATTGGACTATTATAGTGTATAAAATCAGGCAGAAACAAAATGCTACACTGTTTGCCACACCCATCTATACGTTTCTGCGCTATTATGACGCAGTGTCATATGTAACACAGCCTATAGGTGGCGACATTAAAAAGCTTTCAACACGTTTTAAAATTCCAAAAATCTATCAATCTATCGTCTTTAAAAATGTTACATTTATTCCCGATGGTCCATTTAATTTCTCTTTAATAAGTCATAAGGCGTCTACTACTATAGTTCTGCCTGTTAAATTTACCTGTGTTTCACTCTTGTCATCACAGCAATTCTCATCCCCATCAGGCTCCATCTGCTCCCGGCTCTCGGACTTGGTGAGGCTGCTGCCCCCTGGCGTTGAGTTGCTTTCCTCTACTTCCAAACCTCTCATGGTTTCGCTCGTCTCCTTTACATTGACAGTATCAGACATCCTCATTAGAGAAGGCTACTTGGAGCGTTTACCAGGAGCTTGGGACCTGGGGGAGATTAAGATTTATTTTCCTTATATGGATCCTGACATACAGATCAACTGTGTGTAAAGCTGAGAACCACAGTTGGAGGTACTGACCCTTAATTTACATTGTTTTATATTAAACGTGTGTGCGCATGCTACTCCATAGGTTTGTGCAAAAATATGAAACACGCGTGGGATACTATAATACTATTATAATTAAATCATATCAGCAGGAAAAATTGAAATAAAAATTTGCATCAGAGATTTTTAGAGTTGTCCAATGTTTCACATACACACACACATATATATACACACACACACACTATCAACAAACAAATACATGAAAATCAGATACAGGCATCAACGCAAATCAACCTTCATTTACTTCCCCTAAAATTCTCTCCCTAAATTTCAGCGAGGAACAAAAACACAAGATGATTATTATTCTGCCAATGTAAGGGTTCCATTAACACGTGAGGACTGTGTGAGATTTCAGGCTTGTGACACTCCAAATCCCACTGAGAGCCTTGGAGCGCTGACAGATCATCCAGATGGTTCAGGAAGCTATGAATGCATTCTGTCTTTCATCAGGCTTCTAAAGCTCCATATTTCATTCCAAAACTACCTGAGTGCTACCCACACAAGACAATTAATCTTGGCTTTAGAGGGTTTGCGCACACTGTACCTACTTCAGATAAATATTATTTTCTTTGTTCTTTTTGTATTCGTACCCAATGTTCTGCTGTGTGCTGGGCCTGTGTTGGTGCCGCCCTGGCGAGAAGGGGGAACCCCGCGTCCCTTTCAGTGGCGTTGTGGACCAGGTCGTCGCTTGTGTTGAGCGTGCTGGAAGCCCTGAGATAGAGGCCCATGTCCCTGTCACCAGCACTGGCTCCAGATCAGAACAGCGCTGGTCGCCCACAAGGCGCTCATGCCCTTCAGGAACCTGAGAGACGAGACAGGGACAAGAAAGAATAAATAAATAAAATAAAAAATCTGGTCAGAGTGTAGATGTGTTACGCACAAGTGAAGCGAGAGATCTCTGAAGAACTCATTTGGATTGCTCTGCTGTCCGGTTAAACCAACATCAATCTCCATGCAGCTGAGTTTATGGTCAACAAGGGGCTCATTACATAGACAACCCTGCCAAGCGGTGCCTTAGTGGTGCAAATAAAATATATTTAAAAAATAAATAATAATAATAATAAAATAAGCAGGCGCTGTCTAATGGTACATCGCAGAAGCTGCAACATCCTTTCCAATTACTGAGACTATGAAGACTACCATCTGCAAGTGCAATCAAGTGGAGAGACAGGGCAAAAACGCAAAGCACACTCAGATGCAGGTCTGCAAGGGAAGCAAAAAGGCAAGGTGCAAGTTCCTTTTCCTCTATAATCCACTGAGCTGCAGTCCTGCTTACTTAAGTGGGCCAAAAGCCACTTTGGAGACGGAGGACCTTCGGCTACAAGATAAATATCTGCCTTCTTTCCTACAACTAGCAGGGAAGCAGTCTGGTGGGTCAATAGAGCATCAAATGACAGACAGCACTGATCGGTTGAGCCAGTCAACATGACTTGGAGTTTCAAAACAAGTGGCCGGCGCCCTTCCTCGCCTTTTTTTTTTTTCCCTGCCAAGGCCAGAGATCAAAGGGACGTGTTTAGAATTGGAGGGCGCAGCTAAGCAAACACTTGGCAGGGCCGAGCGCTGACAATGTAGCGCATTTATCACGCTAATGTAGCTGAGGCGGCCGCTGCTGCATTATTTAAGCAGCTGATGGCCCTGGCTGATTGCGATTCATGAGATCTAGAGCCTGAGGGTGAGCGAGAGTGTGTGCTGGAGGGGGAGGGGGGGGCGTACTGTCATTGGAAGGGGACAGGTGCAAAGGAGCACGGCCACCCACTCGTATGCACCCGCACATACTCTGACTCTATGCTAACCCTCTGAGAATCATGTGGTGCAAGGTAGCTGTCAAACCCTGCAGGGCTTTTATGCTCCTGCTCTCTCTCTCTCAGAGACTGTGCCGTCTGGGCACCAAAGTGGAGGAGTGACAGCTTGCTCAGCCCTCCGCAGCCGTCAAAAATGAATTCTGCAAATCTCTGGCACATCGGGTCAGGGGCAAAGAAGCCTCTGACAATCGCCCGGCAAGCCGCTCTACATATTTTCACTCTCCGGCTCTCTAAATGCGCCACTCGAAGGCAATTTTGATCCGAATGCGGAACAGAGAAGGGCTGTTCTGGCATTCGAGAGCATAGGTTTGCCGCTGTTCACTTTCCACTCATTTCCCCTTGACGGTGCTTTGCGGCAGACGATGTGCTCAGAAAAGCCAAAATTACCCACACTGGCCTGACCCTTAGCTCCCAACACCCCCGCATGGACTCGCTAGCTTCTAAAAGAGAGCGATGAGGGCAGATGGTACCAGGGGCTTGTTAGAACAAGTATAATGCTATAAGAACCACATGAGCAATGGTGGACAAGGTGAGAGAGCTGATATCACAAATAAACACATTTAACAATATTAATAAAATTGACTGTAATTCAACCATGCACAGAGAAAACCCTATGCAAGGCTCAACGGAATAAAACGTAGGGAAAAATAATAATAGTAACCTGACAGAATGCCGCAGAGCTTAAGGTCTGGTTGTGTATCAGCATTAGTTGATGTGCATAGCACATTCTGACTATACTTAAATGAGCTTAATTATCAAACAATACAATACAAAGGGTGGACCTTTTTTCTTTTTTTTCTTTTTTTTTAAATACCCACCAAGTCTGCACGCAGGCTCTTTTTTTATATCCTTAAAGGGCTCCTCATCTCTCTCCAAAAACAGGAGCCGTTTTCTTGGTTCTGGAAAGCAGCTGCAAGAGCCGTGTCCACATTTAGACCTAATTGGCCGGTGTGAGCCAGCCAAAACGAGACAGCAGTGGCTTTTGAAACAGACTTGTAGCTATTTAGTGTGTAACAGACAGCAGCACTGAGAACTGCTGACAAGAGAAACTGAGCTGAAATAAATCAGGAGCCAAACGAAAAATAAAAAAAAAAAGAATGAAAAGATTGCGTGTGCTGTTCTGAGTGTTAGGGAGTACCATGATCAATCCGAACTCTGCTCTCTGGCTGACGGAGGGACGTTATGAGTGCGAGTATGTGTGTGAAGAAAAGGAATGCGCGGCTGGATGCTCAAGAATCCTTGCGTGCTAATATTACTTCATCGGCAGGAATGAATCTCTGGAGATACAAATGAGATCGGCATCGATGTCAGCGAGGTACGGCATGTGTATTGATTTTGTCAGCGCAGATAAATAAGCTGTTTGCGCTACCTGCCGTTTGTGAAATGAGACAAGTGGTTACTGCGCCACTGGCTGCACTTATTATGTGCTGATTTTACACAAGTGTTATTGCAGCTGTCAATTTAGACCTTTCACTTTAATTTAACCACAAATAAAGGACAGAAAATGGAAATAAAGACTGGAGAATATCACAGCTGGGAAAATTGAGCATATTTATTTAGAAGAAAAAAAAGAACAGTCCCTGAAAAGCTTCTAAAAACATGTAAAAGAAAATTGACTTTATCCTTAACATAATCCACAAGAGAGAATGCAATCAATTCCATATCAGTGCAATATCTACTGAGATTTCTGCCACATGCTCCGCTTTCATAGACACAGACACTCGCTCGGGCAGAGGCCTTATTAATATAATCCCCATCAGCACTATTGGACTATTATTATTTCACAGGCAATTATATATGGATGATTGGCAGTGGCTGCAATTGGAGTGGAATACCAATTGGGGCTGGAATACAGGTGCAATAAAACTGTAGAATGAAGAAATAAATTAGAAATCAACTCCTTTTAAGCATGACAAACATACCAATTCAGGGTGGCTAATTCATTAAATAATAATGTGAAAAAATAAAGATTTAAAAACAACAAACTTCAAGCAAAATGCGAGCAATATATTTAACCTGCTTTAAATTCATAAAAATAAATGGGTGTTGGTTTAAGGACCAGTGCCCTTGATATCAAGGGATCAAGGTGATTCTGGTTTTTGATGAAAGAAAAAATAAATAAATGCAGGGCTTTCATTTGCTCAAGCCCAAAGTGGAGGGTTTTTCAGTGAGACTGAACTACATCCCCCACAGCTCCGGTGAAATAGAGAGGAAATCATCACTTGGAAGCCGTTCTGAAGGAGCTTCTCACTGCTGCCGTCTGTGAGCATTCGCCACCACCATCTGTCTCCTGATTTACCAACCAGCAGCCACACAAACTAGAATATAGTCTAGAACAGAAATGTAATAGTAATAATAATAATAATGAAAAGCTATGTTAATAATAGATTTATTCGATTAAGTAATCTCTAACAGCTCTAAGCTGTAAACTTTTTAACAGCATTAAGTAAAATTGATCTGCATGGTTAAAGAAGCTCATATGTTAAAAATTATGCTCCAGTAATTATCTCGAAAATACAGGACTAAGCATTCAAGTCCTGTTAATGCCCCCTCACATTAATCGGGACATTTAATAGGCGCTGTAACCAGAAAACAAGCTAATGGCCAATTTAATTAAGGAGGATGTGCTCTAAAATCTGCAGTTAACCACTTGAAAAGGGTGGCATTACGCTGGTGCACAATGCACCGAATGAAATTAAAAAATAACTGCATTAAAACAAAACATCTGCTGACGACGAAAAACAGAGTCAGACTAAGCACAATTAGGAACATCACTTTAGAAAGTGATTCCAAAAAACCTGCTCCAAGCACTCAAAAAAAAAGATGTCCTGACCTCACCTGTGCAGACGCAAATCAGAGCTCTGCCTTTGGTCCACACCCCATTAACCCACATTCTCCAAGAAACCCCATCATGTTATGAGATACGACCAGTTCAACAAACTCAACCTTGGCTTAAATTCGGCCATTCTTGATTGATACAAGAAAAGCTTAACTCTGTTCTAGTGTGGCACTGAGGATTTAGGGATGAGCAGAAGAACAGCTTGGTGAATGAGCAAGGGAGCCATTCAGAGACAATCAAAAGATCTCAGTAGGGGAGTATAAAACTCCCCCTTTGAAACCGCAAACTGCGCAAAATTTGTCATGCTTCAGGAAGAGAAGACAACAAGAATACGACAAGAACATTTTAAACAGTATAACATGCAACGGCTAAAAAAAATACTTTCAGTTCTCCAACAATTTAATTAAATCCCAACCCAGCATCAAGTTAAGACCACACATCTTAATAATTCTTTACTTTTTTAATGATAACAACAACAAATTCTCACACTTCGTTTTCACTTCGCTGTACCTGTTTGTAGCGTCCGTGCGCACTCACCTGCCACATCGTAGCCTCCATTATTTCCATTGGTCAGAGGTTTAGTTTCCATAGTACCAGTGGCTGCATTGGCTGTGGTAGTTGCTGCGTTGAGCAAAGCTTCCAAAGCAGCCCCCCTTCTCCCGTTCACTCTCGCTTGCTGTCTCACTCGCTCTCCCTCTCTGTTTCTCTCTCTGCAACGCTAGCTCCGTCTGTGCCTAAGTGCCAGAGCCCATGGCTGAGACTCTCGCCTCCGGAGCCTCGGAGACAGCGGCAAATCAACGGCTGGGGTGCGTGATGTCAGAGGCGTCCTCAGCCAGTCAGAGAACGCCGCTCGGCTCGCGCCGCGTCACTGGCTAAATTGAGCTCTTCATTAGCGAAACAGCCCCAGCCCTGGGGCGTCAGGAGGAGCGGTGGGTGGTTTACCTTCCCACCCCCCCCCCTCAAAACCAACCAGCAGCACTGTACCCTGACTTGGGGTGTGAGCGTTTGTCAGAGACAGAGAGAGAGAAAGAGAGAGAGACATAGAGAGAGAGTGTATTGGAACAGAATGTACACCCTAGTGGAACCTGGGGCATATATGATCACATAGCTTCCTTATACAGGGGGTCAGATGGGAGCGAAAATTTTGTTTGAATCTCTGTCTCCAAGCACCAGAAACAGAGAGAGCTCTTGAGCATTGCCTCTAATTCACTTCAAATCAATTAATTCCGGAAATCCTTTTAATCTGAGCATTGATCGCCTAAAAGCCCTTTAATGTCTGAATTGTCTTCTCTCAGCTGCAGGTCCCTTTGTGATCAAAACAGAGGGACACAGCTACTCGTAACAAGACAAAAGCAACAATTTCAAAAGCGAAAAACCAAGCGTTAACTCCCACACACCCCCTCCAAAAAAAAATAAATTCGACATGGATGTTAAGAACATAAGAACATCACACATCTGTCTGAGCACTGAAACAAAAATGTGATTTGCAAAATCACAATTTACAAGCTCACAAACCCTCTGGTCATTTGGCATTTGGTTCTACAAACAACAATTTTGGTGCTGGAGCTTCAAGAATGCACAGAAATCCTGATGAAACTGACTTCCCTGTTTTTACCCCAGGCCCTGTATGAGATGCACACCTTTTCCATTTCTCAACGGCTTCTGCAATTTTTTTATTCCTTCTGTAAACTACCATAACTCAAGAGGAGGAAGAGGTTGGAGCCTTCCTCCTTTGATCGCCACTGAGCGGTCTGTGCTTCGACGCAGTGGGTCAGGAGGGCAGGCGCATATCAGCCATTCCTAAGACAATTACGGGAGCCGTGGCGGCAAATGAATGCACCTCCACTGATGACATGCTTTCGCAATAAAGCGCTTCAGAGCCTTGACGTGGAGGCACAGGGAGAGCTGCGCGTTCATTAAATTTGTTTACATTATTCCGAGACGCTGCTCGAAATCGAGGATGCGCAGAGATCACGTCTGGCAATAACACAGCCGCGGATATCCTGGTAATAAGGAGATGATGAGAAAGTTCTGAGACTCGCTTGAATGGCTGGGAAGAAGTAAGAGAGGCGGGAGGGGTGTGTATTTGTTCTCCCTCCCTGCCACCAAAGCTTTATATGCCAGTTTATTGCTGAATTAGTGCAGGCGGTCTTGAGTCTTAGATTAAATCCCACCTCTGATAATTACAGTAAATGTCTAAAAACGTGAGACTCAAGCAAGCACCGCACAGTCTTCATAACGCAATGCTTCCAACATGCAGGGGGTAATCGCTCTGACAATCTGCTTTACACACTGATTCTGTTATGGGAAGTGGAGAAAACACAACTGGCCCAGACCCTGCATTCCTAATTGTTGAAATTGTTGAAAAAGTACCAGCAACAGAGCTGACGAGCCGTTGTCAAAAACCTCTCTGAGGAATATTACTCAAGCTTGGATGGTGCAAGCAGATTGACAGAGTGAGGTGTGAACAACGCAAGTGCATGAGGCGTTAACGTATCTCGACGCATGTGCAGAGCTGCTGCAGACAAACGTGGAACACGACCTTCCCAAAAAAAATAATAAACCCAATGAATACAAGAGTGCTTTGACGCTGAATTTGTCAGCACATATTCATGGTCATGGCAAGAGCATCCTGGGCTGCTAAAAAAGTTCTGCTAAAAAATCTACTAAAACAAGCTGCTTCCATTAATCCCAGTGATCATTCAGCTGTAGACCATAAGACTACTGTATTTTAACGAACACAGAAATGTGTTGCACTGATGTTGAATTTTTTGGGCCGATACGATATCCGATAACATAGGTTTTCATAGGACAAGCATTTCTTCAGTATTTGTACATTTCTGTGCTTTTTAACTTCATGTTTTAAGTTACTTAGTTGTAGTTCATTTATATTTTAATCAAAGGTTTACTGCTGATTTTGGAGAGAGAGTGTTTGAGCGAGTGTTTGTAATCGTTTATCATCGTGTTTCAGTAATAAATTCAGATGCTGAATGACTCTATTTTCATGTGTTTTATATAAGAAGGGCTCCTGCACTATGTTGGTTTAGAGCATGTTTCTGTCGTTTAACTTCTGTGTGTGTGTTTACACCACTATCCGTGTGTGCTTGTACTGAGCTTTGTCGATATTTTAAATTAGTTTTCACCACAGAGAAATTTAATCCCAGTTCTCTGCAGAAACTGAAAAATGTCCACACAGCAGAGATAGTTGTGTATTTACAGACATCAGTGCATATGCACAAGCACAAAAAAGGCACCTCTGTACCAGTTGATGTATCGGCTAAAATTTCAATATCAGACTGATAACAAAAAAAAAAAATAAAAATCCACATATTTGCAACCGATATATTGTGCATCACAATTTTAATTACCAGCCTAACCTTGGAGAAACACTCACACATGAACAGCAGGTGAGAATAGCAAATATTATCCAAACTGCAGTGCCCTCATCCCAAAATTTTAAGTGTACAGGTTTTCCTTCCATCATTCTAGAGAAAGAAGAGCAAACTCGAAGAAACACAGCGTCCCATTAACTGCCCTTGTCTGCTTCCCAAAGGTATAGATCCTCTTAGCTGTTCAATTAGAAAGAACATATGTCAACACTGGCCCAGCATGCACTAAATTATAATACTATATTGATCATAAATCAAGGTAGGTGTCATTGAACAGATAATTATGGATGCCCCAGTTTGAAAGGGCCAATGTACTGGGTATCCTTACGTCAAAATAATAAATGACAAGATGCTGCATCCTCTATGAGGCTGCACTTAATCAAGGAGAAGGGAACAGCTGGCGAAGGCAACACAACCATGAGACTGTAATGCACCTACCATTTTTTAAAACATAGCTTAAAGAGTCAATGAATAAAACCTTCATGGAGTACATAAAACATGAGACCAAATGTAAAGAGCAGCACCACAAACTGCGAACGAGTGTGGCCTGGGTAGGTAAGAAAAAGGCCTTCATTAACTTCCTGTATTTAATTTTGGATAATTCTAGGTCATTTCTCATACTACGTCAAACTTCTACCCAGGACTAAACATAAATTTAGCATGCTAATTCTAACTAGGCCTCTCAAAGTCTTTGAAGTGTCTAAGGCTGCATCAAGAATGCTTGTACATGGGGCTCCCATGTGGTGTACTGGATGAAAAGACCAGGGTTTTGCATCACTGAGACCTGTTGGGTTGAAATCTAACAGTGCCGCAGGGACCAAGAAACTGATTTATGGATAACTACACTGAACAATCACAGGATTAGGAACACCTACCCTATATCTGCGGTCACTATTCATTTGATGATCAGCTCCACTGACCACACAGGAGCACTTTATAGTTCTAAAGTTACAGACTGTAGTCCACCTGTTTCTGTGCATACTCTGTTATCCCCATGGTCAGGACCCCCACAGAGCAACAACAGAGCAGGTACGATGTGGGGGTGATGTGTTAGCGTGTGCTGCGCTGGTATAAGTGAATCAGACACAGCAGTGCTGCTGGAGTTTTTAAACCCTGTGTCCACTCACTGTCCACTCTGTTAGACACTCCCACCTTGTGGATGTAAAGTCAGAGAGAGTAGCTCATCTCTTGCTGTACAGTGTGTGTTGCCAAAAGGAAGCGGTTGGCTGGATATTTTTGGTTGGTGGACTATTCTCAATGCAGCAGTGACAAAATACAATTTAAAAAAATCTTAAACAAATAAATTAATTAATTGGACTAATAGAAATGCTCCGAATATTTCACACTGACGTTCATTGAAAGTGACTTCCTTCTCATATAAAGCTACTCTTTTGGAGATACATGTTTTCTTTGGAGAGCCGCTATGGTGCACCAACTAATAAAAGCATGCTTGACAGCTGAGAAAACATTCTCCTAAAATAATACTGTATCTACCTGCACCCCCTTCCAAGCCCAAGAAATGAGTCAAACATACATGCCCTTTGTCTGAAGCACCTATCTACTTTGCTGGGGTAAAAAAAAAATAATAAAATAAAAAACAGCTCTCTCTTCCAGATCTGAAAATCATTATTCATTCTCAAGGGAGAAAAAGTAGAGGCCCAAACAAAGATAGGATTATCACCTTTTTGCCTCAGGCACTGTCAGTTCCCAGGTAATAATGCTTTCCTGGTATTCCACAACACCAGGTCTCTGTTAGCTATACCTATAATGGTAAGGGAAGGGTGGTGATTGCAGAAGCAGGTGGAGAGGATTAAGAACCTACATTTCACCTCATAAAAATTGCCATGACCTGTTAACCCAACACTAAGAAAGGGGACTTACAGTTTTTCAATATTAATCAGGTGCTAACCCCTTCGAGACCAGCTTTTACCCACTCCTGGGCCTTAGGACAAATCCCTGCTCCTGGATTTGTGTGCATCAATTTATTTGCCTTTCACCCTATAAGATAGATCCCAAGGAATGAGGGACGAGACGCCTGAACATGTGAATGATCAGCAGCGCAGCCTCATGCTCAATAGCAGCTTCGTTCAGAGAATCATCAGCCACTTTCTCTGCTGAGCTTCAACAAAGGAAATCAAAGTGGCCCTGTCACTCATGTCTCTCCAACACTAAAGCTGCAGATTGGAGGGGAGGAGGGGAAATAGAGAGAAAAAAAATCTGTCAAATAATTATAGCTTGTCCTGCGATTTCACAGTACAGTTGTCTTTTTCTTTAGCATTGAGAAGGGGGGAAAAATGTCCCAGCATTCAGTCAGGAAACACCTGGCACAAAGCTTGGGAGACAACACTTCCAAGTGCTCGACCGATTCATTTACATAATAAAGAAAGCGCAATGCCAGTGCTTACTAATTAAGCCTTGCAATGCAATTTTTCTTCTTCGAGAAAAAGGGCGGGAGAGAGTGGGGGGTGGTGGGGTGCTGGTGTTGAAGAGGACGGTGGGGGTGTAAGTGACAAATGCGTTTATTTACATTTTCCCCTAAGGACGTCCCGATTCCTACACAGACACTGGGCAAAAAATCCTAATGAGGTCCCTTGGGGGAGAGAAAGAGAGGAGCCTTCTTCACTCTGCGGTGAGGAACGTGACAGAGCTCCTGTGGACACTGTTCCATCCTCATTAGAGCAAGGGAAGGATACTGCTCTGCAGAGCCAGCTCTGGTTCAGGATGTGTCACTGTGCGGCGACACAGTTACTCTTCATCGTGACACACTCCTGTGGTGGCAAAGGACAGGCAGGTGCGGGAGAAGGGAAACGAAATTGCTGGCAATACAGCTGGTTAATGCATGCCTCACTGCCGCAGGTTTGCTAGAAATTTGGTTCAGCACCTTCTGGTCCACTGTTAAGTTCTGAGCAAGAATGGCATGGTTTAGTGGCCTCGTCAACTGGAAACATGACCGGGGTCGGCTAAGCAGATCCTATAGTGACCACGGCCTAGAATTAGGATCAGATCTCGTCAGGCACATTGGAGTCTTCAGGCGCCTTCAACAAGCCACACTCTTTCTTCATCACTTTTATTGCCAAGGCACACAATTGTGCTCTCTACTCCCTGTTCCAGACATGCATCTGAACTAGATGAGTCAGTTAGATAATCAAAGGCAGGAGGGAGATGACAACTGTGCGTGTGGACCAGCAGAAGAGCAATTAAACCATGCACAGACGCTTATTTCCCCATCCCAGAAAGCTGTGAACTCTCTTATTCTAGTTACCGTCTATTACCTAGGAAAAGATATGAAGAGGCCCGAACAACCCGCTTAATGATAATTACCTTGTTTTTGTTTCACAAAAAAAAATAAATAAATAAAATCGCAGAGCATTAGTAACAAGAGATGCAATTACAGCCACTGAGAAAGCTGTCATTAGATACAAGGCAGTTAATTGTCAGAATCAATTGTGAGCGATCTGGCGAAAGAAATGACATGACATTTTCCATATTGAACCACACTGCAAACAGAATGGCCAATGTATAAAGGACTGTTTGACTGCACAAATCCTCCAGACTTAACACAGCAAGGCCTCCTAATAGGCTACCGCTTCCAAATGACCCAGTGTCTCTTGGGGAGCAGCGCAAGTATGACTGCCTCTCAATGGAGACCTGAGAGCACCTAAAACCTAAGCTTATTATGTGCTTCTTAGCAATGGCTGCTTTCACTGAGCCTCCTCTTTCCCCAACCTGGCTCGAAAATAAATAAGCAGCTCAGCAACCGAGGATTTCATAAACAAACAAGCTGAACGAGGAGTCAGGTCACCACTCATCATTAGGGATTCAAGACGGCGAACTCCATATTGAGACCGATACTTTAAAGTTTAATACACTGCCTCCATCTTACTAGCCATGTGGGCTGCAAGAGGGAAAGAGAGAGCGAGAGAGAGAGGGGAAAAAAAAAAAAAAGAACGACTTTACCATGTGAAAAAAGCACCTCAAAGTGACTGACCTTTCCTTGCAAGGACATGAAATGCCCACTATCTCCACTTGAGGAGAGAGTGTTTTAAGACTATTACTGAAACGCCAGGTTTCATTCACCTCCATATGCAAATCTCTGCAGACAAAGACAATACACGTCTGTCAAGACACAGAAGTGAAGGGGAGAAATCGTTACCGTCGCTTAAGTGAGATCTCTCGCAATTAAAAACTAAAAATGAGAAATCGCCTGCAAACCAATCTCTGCGAGGCTGGCTCAGAGGACCTGGATCTGTGTCAGGGTGAGATCTCGCTGCAACTGGGGCGCCTGCCGCCACGCGCTGTGCAACGTATGCAAATGAAGGGCGGGCACTTCATCTTCGGGGAGTGTGGGAAATGGATCCGAGATGCTGCCAGAGCATATTCTAATTAGGTCAGTCCACGTCCTAGGCGTCGACTTCTACCTTGATTTGACGGAATCTGGCGGACCCTCTGCCTGCCCCGCACACTACACAAGGGTGCAGAGAGGAAGGAGGTGGGGAGCGCAGCACTGCAATTGAAATCTGGTAAAAATGTGGACACAAGCAAGTATCTGGATTAATTTACCAGGCTTCCCTGCTTGAACTTTTATTGTCCGTTTTGCACATTTTTTTTTTAAATCAAGGAATATCACAGAACTAAGTTCGATGCCTAAAGTCCGCAACCCGTGCAAGATTATTTCCTTCACAAACCTCAGAGGCAAAGCAGTAATGTTGGGGAAATCTGATTGACGCTGTGACCTGTTCTGGTGACGGATGGCTCCGGATGGCACAAGTGTTCGGAAGACACGAAAAGACGGATGGGGGTGAGCTGGTAATGGTTTTAAACCTACAGTACGGTCAGAGCATTGGTGGACCGAAAAAGTCTCCTACTGTGTCAAAGAGGAGAGCTTGACAAATTTCATGTGTCAGATATTTCATAGAGTTTGGGAGGGAGGCATTCTAATGGATGGCAGTGGGAAAAGGTGGGGTGAAACCTAAGCATACAATGCAGCCAAGCTCATAGAAATCATTGTGCATTTGTCTCATTTCACTCACATTCTGCCTCACAGCAGAAAACAGAATAAAATAAAGGCAAAAGGGTTCCTTTTTCAGAGCTTTACAGCAAGGAAAGACTCTTTTCTGTAAATCGCAACGAAAAATAAAAAAAGCTTACACATACTTCTAGCAAGAAAGCCAAGACAGATGCATGATCCTGAACAATTTTAAACTGACAAGCAAGCTCAACACTTCAACGGCACAACTCAGCTGCCACAATGATCATATTTGTTTAGTCAGGAAAGGCCGAGGGCTGCTTTCTGCTGTGACACTGTCCAGCTACACATTCCCTAGCTTCTCTGCAAGTTCAAAATCCCATGTCCAAAGCTCAGCATAATATGTGACTAAGAAGCAACACTATACCACAGCGCTGATACTAAGAGGTGCTTCAGGACTAAAATTAGCCGGGGATGAAACCGAAAACAGGTGGTGTGGCGTTTTAACAAAAGGCCTCCTGGGGCTTGTTACTCTCAGGTGAGTACATCCTAGGGGGTGATGTACACCTACATTTGCTCACTCTACACCAGAGCTCATACATCACCCTAGCACTATTAATACTCCCCCCATGACAGATACAGGGCAGAGAAAAGAGAAGATTGCAGAACAATATTGCGGATAAGATCAGTTATAATGTGATTAGACGGCTTGACAGACCTGGCAAGGATAAAACTACAGAGAAGGAGGCACAGCGGTATGGTTAAATAGGTTATTTTTCTATCCTCCATACTTTTCCCTCTCAGTGTAAGATAATGACATTTTCTGCTGGAACGATAAGACTTTGCTGAGACTGCACACATTGTTGTTTAGTCCTGCTTCATTTGCAACCAGGAAGACGATGACTGCACTTGTTTTAACACCTTGTGTTGGTAGAGTGCTCCGCAAATTGGCTTAAAGCCCTTGAGTAGATGGGTGTCGCAATGCATTAGCGTACAGTTCCTTAGTGCGGGAGGCAATAGACGGTAATGTAGCAGTTCGACTACACAAACTCATGTCGCCATTAAGGGGACTTGACAGCAACAGTGGTTCAGTATCTTGGAGCTATCAAAGGGGCCTAATCCTAAACAAGTGCCAGAAAAGCAGTTTTTTTCCCCTAAAAAGGTATTTCTAAGTTGAATAAGGTATCAGAGAGGGTCTCTGGCCTTGGGGTAGTAGTAGAGTGGTAATACATATGGTATTATTGTTTTCTCCACCCACCTGTGCATGATTAAGTAATCAAAATTCAGAAGCCATTTAAAGAAAAATTACAGAAAAAGAGACACTGTATCTTCATATATATTTGGGCTCATCACCGTGAGGGACAAGAACTAACAAGGTAAAATAAAGTTTAGCTCAATGCTGCTGTTGCAGTATGTTTACATACATCAGACATGCTCAGGTAATCAGAGTTTTGATAATCTACAAACATGCCTAAAGTGCGTTATTAAGATAAATTGTACCGAATTTAATATCAGGGACAAATCAACAAGGAGAAAAGCGGGCCAATGTTGATTTGCAAAATTGTTCATGCACATATTTAGCAATGCCAACACAAACATTTATAAAATATAAGCATTATAAAATAATTATATACCCTTAGCTGCGACTCAGATCTTTTATTAAAGACCCCCTCCAGCAAAAATCATGTTTTTAACTTTGTCACCATGGTGCTGTTGTTTACACGCTAGAAGACATATCATGAGCAATATAAGCAGTGAACACCCTGGCTGAGGATTTCCACTTCAAAACTGCAGTGTTGCAAGACAGACTCAAACGGGCAAATTCAGACAGCCAGGGCTTCTGACCTCAAACTAAAGCAACCAATCCTGCAGTGCAAGCTGCAGCTGAATGGTGGCGCAGTAGGTGCAGATACAGGCGGGAACTAATCGCATATTCATAGAGCCACACTTAATTAATAAAGGCGAAGGTGTAGAGTTATATCTACAGAACCTTTAAAACATTAGGGGATATTTTTCTTAGACGGTTTAAGGTGCTATAATAAAAATTAAAAAATAAAGTAATTCATTAATAATTTTTAATTAAAAGGGTCTCTGGCTGGTATGTTAGGTTCTCTCTTTCTCACAGCAGGAAAAAAGTTATTTGGAGATGCCAACAAATATACCTCCAAATGTTGAAAAGCATGAACAGAGATGAGGATATTACTCTATTCCTGCTCCATAGGTAGGCAATATTGACTTATTTTTTTCTGTAGATGGAACTGACTAATTTTGGTAGAGTAAAGTAAACACAGACCAAAAGTGTTACAAAACTTAACACAACTGAGTTTCTGTTTTTATTCAAACAGTGAGTAAAAACGTACAGACAAGTTCCACTTTGGCTACGTTCAAATAAGAATAATTTTTCCCCCTCAAAACATACCGTTCCATCTTAAAAGACACGTTAAAGAACTGAGAACAGCATTTCCCCAAAACCGATCTCCATTTTAAAGGCAACAGCTACCAGTTTCTCAAAAATTCTGTATAATTAAGAGGCTAAGATTATAATTCTGGTGAAGGGAACCAGATATTCAATGTCCCTAAAAGCTTGTCACAAAAAGCTATTATACCAATTGACTATGAGTATATTGCTTGAAGCTTGACATATCTGTGATGACAGTTCACCACTGATTAAACCTCTTAAGAAGAAAAACTCCTAATGCTTTAAAAGTGGATTAGATTTAACTCCACACCTTTGCCTTCATTATGTATGTCCGGGTCTGAGAGATTAGTCCCTCCCTCCACCCACCCCTCCAAACTTGCCTGCAGTTTGAGATTACCTGAAAAGGCCAAAGACCTGATTTTATGCTTTTATGTGGAATGCAGAAAAATGAACAGTAAAATTGTTTGCCACTAATGGAGCATAAAAAAGGTTTAGGCCACAACTCTGGGTTAAACCTAACAATGATGTTGAAACTACCGTAAAACAGTATTTCTGCCCTAAGATACTCTCCTGTAGACATTAAAAACCTCTAGAGTAAATCACGTTGTCCACCTTGTTAGCATGTATGTGTGTGTGTGTTACTGTTTATATAATAGATAGAGTACCATGAGCAAAAATATTCAGTCAACATTAAGGTTAAGCATTGCCATTGGAGTGGAAGCCAGACTTTATTTAATGGGTGCAGTTACGACACTTTTTGTGCTAACATAGGTTCTAACTAAAAGCAGAGCTTTAAGTTCCTAGTTTTTCAGCCCTGACCTTCTGCTCTCGGCGCCACAGCAAAACAACCCCCTGTAGGAGGGACTGTGACTCCATTGGCTGCTATTGCGCTATATAAAGGTAACGACCAATGAGAAGCACGTTCTCTGTTTAGGAGCAGTGGAGAATCTGCCCCTCGCTCTGGCTGAGAGAGAGTTGCGTGTTTCTGTCTGAAACCATCGCCATAACAGTGTGACCTCAAAAATACAGAACAAATCGCGTCCCGTATCGGTTAAAAACGTAATGCATCTTTTAGTGTCCAAATACGGAACGATTCCGTATTTGACGGGACAGTTAGCAACACTAATTCCAGCCCAGTTTTGCTCTGTCCGTTAGCCATTTCACATCCAGTTAAATGTCCAACAGGCTAACCAAAAAAAAAACTGCACGGCGTTGTTCTAGCTCTAAACACTTCTCCGGTTTCGTCATAGTAACACAGCATTCCTATTACACACCGTGACACTAGACGTCGCACGGAACTACAGCACACCTCAGAACTATATCCTGTTCTGCAGATGGCTGTAAGTCATTAACGTGGGTTGACAAACGGCTCAGAATGTTTTTTTTTTGTTAATAAAATCTTAATGTATTCAAGTCATAGACTGTATCGTATAAAAAAAATTAATATTACTATGTGTAATCAGTTTTCAGTATTGTCATGTAGATGGGGAAAACTTTGGCTTGTAGTGTCAAGCGTGTGCAATGTTATCTCCTTTGTTTCACATCAGAGTGTGAGCCATTGGCTCTTTTGTTTACATGAGATGATTACATGCATTGTGAATGCAGCCAAGGTTATATATAAGGCTTCTGATTGGCCAACAAGGCTTTATGCTTACCATTATATCATCACCTGCTGGTTTGGCATGCTCTTAACAGCATGTTTTTATGTGGCCAGAGATATTTTAAATAAGATGCTTGTGCGGATGGGATGATTAAAAAAATAATAATAATAAATAAATAAACACCTTTTTTAATATGAAGACATAAAGGGTAAGGTCTAATTGTGCATTAATAGATCAAATTTTAATGTGGAGAGTTATATAGCTTCTAAATGTGATTCGGAAAAACGTGTTTTAAGGGCTTTATACAGTGATAGAATGATATTTAAAATTCTCAAGGCATTTGGTTACCATTACTTCCACAATGGGCTGTGGACTGAAGCATTTAAAATCAGTCCACACTACGAGTTTGTATATACAATCATGATTTAATTATGCACAGATTTTGAAAAACACCTAAAGCTCCCCTTTAACACAATTCTGTAAGATTAGATACATTTAATCGGGTTTTGTGAGCGTCTAGAACTAAATAACTTTAAAACGTGTGTCTTAAAATCTCCACACAACAACCTCGCATAACACTGAGATTAAGCTAAACTGGAGCTTAGATTAATGAAGTAATTTACTCTTTAATTATTCCGTAAAAATGTATTCATTCTCGTCATAAGCCCACTCAGGAGACCACTTTGACTTAGTAAACATTAGCCATGTTCTGTTTTGTGAATTACTTTTTCGCTCACTCACTAAACGAAGCTTACGTTCATTCGAATTTTTCGTACCACCTTAAATTGGGTAGGCGTTACATTCATCTGCCGCACCATTTAAGGTGGAACGGAAATTTCGAATAAAAAGCAAGCGAGTAAAGATACAATTGTTTATATTATTGGTTGTATTGTTATTTAAACGAATGTCTCGCTAACCACTCAATGTGCTATGAGTGAGAAATTACGAATTTTATCCGTATTTTAATAAAGAAATTTACATTAGTTGTAGCTCAGGCCTCGAGTTAGTGTTTGTAAGATCAGCAAAGCGGCCGGTGAATGTAGCTAAGCTAGCTAAACTGGGGCAAATTCTCATCTAGTTTCCACACGTTTAGAACTGTATAAACCTACTTAGATGCACTAGTTTATCTGCGAACAGATAAAATCCTTTTTGTCCCTTACAATGTGCGTAATACCCCAGGCCTTAGCGTTAGCTTAGCTTTAGTGCATTACAGCACCGGGCTGATACCGCAGCTGATACAAGAAGCGATACAATTTTCACAGTGGACAAAACATTAGCTAAATAACAACTCACCGGAGACAGTGCCCTTACCGTTTAATATTGTTTGGTCCTCTACTTCTCCACTCTTCAGTCGCAGTGGACCTTGTTCATTCGTGCTCTCAAGAGCCCGGGATCTGAGCGCGGAGGCGGAGAGCGCTGAAGCCGGAGAGAGGCGCTCACTGAGCGGGGACACAAAGAGCTGCGAGCCGCGTTCAGCTCTCAAGGATCCGCTCAGTGATTACTGTGGGTCACCTGGAGGATGGGGGGGTTAAAAACAGACAGACACAGTCTGCGGAATATCCAGAAAAAAAACCCACATAAAAACAGGAGGAGGAAAAATTAAAAAATAGAAAAAGTGTATTAGATATACTGACATTAATAATAGAGATGGACATTATTTTGATGTTATTATATTCAGTCTATTGTGAGGGAAATGATACATACTACAGTTTAATTACTTCTTCACGCATGTTGGCACGTATGCCTGATCACATAAGTGAAAACTAACTGAAAATTAATTTAGAAACTTAGAGGGTTCAGTAGTATAAAGCATTCAAATTCATTTTTAGACTGTGCTCATCTTAACTTATTCATTCTGGATATATGCATTTCTCCATTTTCATTTACAGGTCACTATTGTCAAATTTGTCATGCTATGAATGAGTGAATAAAAATTACAAATATTAGAATATTGTTAAAACACATTAGAAACACTTTATACATGTACCTTTAAATATTTAAACTCCAATGTCCAGTTTATTAGCTGCACTGATCATAGTCCTGTTTCAGTATCATAACTACAATATCACCACCAGGAGTTGTTTAAAGACTTCAGTGTCCCTGAAACCCAAACCATCCAGCCAGCAGGATCCTACGAGCAAGGGTCCAGTGTTTTAAGGGCTAGAGGACTTCACACAACAGATGAGCTGCTGTCTGACTTTACATTTACAAGGTGTACCAACAAGGTAAATGTACCTAAATGAGTGGACAGTGTGTGGAAAAAACTTGAGCTGCTGTGTCTGATCCACTTGCACCAGCACAAGCTTCACCTACACACCACCACCACATCAGTGTCACTGCAACTTGACAAAGTATGCATAACAACAAATGAACCACAGTCTGTGATTGTAGAAATACAAAATGCACCATTTATGGTCAGTGGAGCTGATAAAATGAATAGTGAGAATAGAGTGTCAGTGTGTGAAAATGGTAAAAACACAGCAATTATATATTTACATATTATTGGTAAGTAGAATTAAGAATGTATTGTAAATATTCATTTTGAAAAATAGCATTTGAGAGTACAAGGCTTTCAGTCATTTAAATGTTACAGGTCGGCACATCCTGGACATATTCAACATTTCATTTAAATGGTTGAAAATACTGCAACTACAATTACAATGAGAATTCCCTGGTTTATTAGAACATTATTAAATTAATAGTAGATCACCAACACGATGCTCAGAGAAGATCTGTGAATATTTCTGAACCAAAACTAAAGGGAAAATCCATTTCAAATACTGAAAGGCTTTGTGCTTATTACAAGAATCATTTAATTCATTCATTAGTTAGTTCCTCCATTCATTTGTCCATCTCCTTTCTAAATATATTCAATTCAGCAAATATTCATAATAATTTTATATAAAATTAATTCTCAAATTATTTCATTTGTTCCAGCAACTTTTTACGCGTATATCTAAACATTTGAGGAAATGTTTATATAACATAATCATACATCTTTGATAGAAGTGATAATGATCTTAACTAAGCCTCTGGTTAAAGGATCCATTAATTGGGGATGATGCTTCATAAGAGTGTTAACTGCAATTAATCACTGATTAGTGATTTCTAAATATGTCATGTTAAACAGCGTATATGCATGTGTTATAACATCCCTATGAATGTATTTTTTCACATAAAATGTTATCAAGCTATTTCTGTTTCTGCTCATTTATGTTTTCAGTGTGAGAAGTTCAGAATGTAGGCGATTTTTATGTGTGTAATAACAACTTTTAAAGTAATAAAACTTTTCAAATCTAATAAATAAATAAACATTTTTGTAATTAATTAAAAAACCTAATATTCGCAACTTTAAATTACAGTTTCAAAATCACTGTGATGCGTTACTGACCTGGAATAGGGAGGAAGGAGCCTCGGTCTTTGCTGCTCGGGGCTCAGCGCTGCAGAAACGGCACTATGTAACTTTTGGAGGAGGGTAAAAATACACCATCCTCCTGCTACCTCCCTCTTTGATTTCAGCGCTGTGCAAAGAAACCAAACAAATCTTACCTAGTGTTCCTTTAAATCTGTCAGCTAACTGTAACTGTGTAATGTTCTCCATTTTGGAACATGTTTTGAAAAATTTAGGTCCTTAATGATGGGATTGCTGGTAGTGGCTCTGCAGGGAGTGTTGATGCCACACAGCTGCAGGGTCCTAAGCTCCCGGATTTGATATTCACCTCAGGTCACTGTCTGTGAGGAGTGTGCTGTGTTCTCTCTGTGTCTGTGTGGGTGCTTCAGTCCCATCCCACAGTCCAAGAGCACATGTTGGTATGAGTGTATGCGGATGAGGGTGTGTTCCTGCCTCGTGCACAATGATTCTGAGGAGGCACTGGACACATAGTGACCCTGATGGAGATGAAAGAGTAACAGAGGTTGAATGAGTACCATTCAGTTATCCCATGGAGAAAAAAGCTTAGACCTAGAGTCCAATATATGAATGTGACACTGCATACAGAATGATGACATGACTTATTTATGAGTTTCCATAGACATCATTTTCTGGAAAATAAAGCCATAATGTGCTTTGTAAAGAGTAATATTTATCTTGCTTTCTTTCCTGAAAGACGTCCTTTAGCCAGAGATATAAAGACATGATGTTTATATTCATACTGTATAACTGTATTTGTATTTTTGCTGATCTTCAGAATGCGTATCTGCCTTTGAGGCTTGCCCAGTGGGCTGTCAGATCTGATTTCCTTCGCACATCTGAAATGTATCTGATCCTTTCTTTTGTCCAAATGAGAGGGGAAAAAAAAGAATCACACTCTGCCAAAATGTCTCAACTCCTATTTGAACTGCTGCAGAGACATTTCCACACATGATTGCATGCCTCGAACGTGTCTGAGGACACAAATCTGACAACAAGGCCCAGAGCATTACAGTTTGATGTCTAAATATAGCCTGTTTGTATGACGCCTCTTGTATGATATGTATGAATTATGCTATATGCTTCGATTGAATTCAATTTCACATGTGTAGGATGATTTACAACCGGCATTTTCCCAAAGCCGCTTTCCAGAAATCCAGGCCCAGGCTCCTAATGAGCGCCGCCGAGGGAGACGGTGTCAGGAAAAGCTCCCTGGGAGCACAGAGTAGGAACAGGAACCAAGATTCGAAAGTAAAAAAGACTTCTTCTCAGGTTTCAGTGCAGTCAGGATACAAGTAGGACAAGTTTTCTAAGGAAACTTAAAGAGGACATCCACTGATTTTTCAAAATGTCTGCATAATTTAGTGGTTGTAGTGTGAGCAATGTCATTCAGGGTGATTGATGTGAAATGTTTAGTTCTTGAGAAACTTAGGAGATCAGAGTCTCCCAGTGGAGGTGATGGTAACCAGTCATCTGATACATTAAAGGAACACTAGGTAAGATTTGGTATTTTGGTAAGATTGCACTCCCTCTAATTCATTTACAGCACAGTCCTGAAGGGGGAGGGGGGACAGGAGTGAGGGGGTGGTTTCCTACCCTCCTCCTTAAACTACATAGTGCTGTTCCTGCAGTGCTGAGCCTGGAGTAGCAATGATTGATGTTAAATGATCCCTAATACATCCCTAAGAAGCTGTAATTTTAAGATACAAATCGTACCTTGTGTTCCTTTAAAGCCCTTGAAAGCTCTTTTACTGAAACTGAACACATGGAAAAAAAAGCTGACTTCTTAGATGCTGTTTTGGGATTATTCTGCTAATTTAACATGAAGGTTTCAACCCATTCTGTCCTGTGAAGGCATTGTACTAGATATTGGAACACCACTGTGAGGATTTGGTGCATTCAGTCACCAGAGCATTAGTGATGGTAGCTACTGATGGATGATTAGCTTTGGATCACAAGCAACACCAACATATGGAGCTCCATCACGTCATAGAAAGCAAGTTCACAGTTAAGAGTACTTAAGTACAATTGTGTTTAATATATCACCAATAAGTACAAAAAATGAACTGAAAGTATACTCGCTTATTTTTCATTTGTTGCTAGTTGTGAATGTCTTAGATGAGGCATGAGTGTGTTATGGTTCTTAGCACTCAAACTTTATCATATTGATCATCTCTGTAAACACTCTCTGGACTGATAAAACCATCAGGGGTTAGAGGGAGGATTCCTGAATCAATAGCACAGGACCAAGCAATTGCTGCTCTGCCTAGACAGGGGTCATCCAGTCAGTTGTGAAGAGAAACTGGAAGAGCGTCCGCGACGAGGACCTGGACGGCCAAGGACGCAGAGGCCGTCCATTCGGATGTCAGTGTCGATTAAGCTAGCCAGGATCTGTACAAAAGCTATTGATCCGAGAAGTCAGAGATACAGGAGCGAGCTGTGCCTTTTAGTTAGCCACCACACCGGCATTCAGGATCTTTTCATTGCGGCTTCAAAGGTACATTGCTAGAGCTTCCGATCTCCGGGCATCTGAAAGAGCTCACATACAGCAAGTGACCTTGATTTCAGGACGGGCTTTTAGAGCCAAGCAATCATCTGTAACCCATCTCACCCAGAGTTAACACAATTCCATTAGCCTTTCACAGCTCAAAGACGTCCAGGAGCTGCCCGCTGCAGGGGGTGCGGAGTAAACCCGCGATTTGCCGTCTTCTGCAAAAGAACTATGCCCCCTGCCAAACCACCAGCACCTTCTGGCTCCTCCAGCTCCCTTTGCCCCCACATTTTCCCTTCACTTTTTTTTCGTCCCCATGGCCTTTGCTTTTGCTGTCCTTGCGGACCACCATATATAGGACAAAACAAATCCGAGGTTCACTCAAGGCCAAGCTCTAGTTTTTTTTCCCACTTCCGCTCTCGTCTCCTTAAACTGATTGATACCTTTGAGAAGTCAGTGTCTGACGTTGCTTGGCTCCGTGAAGAGAGACGGCTGATCCGCTGCCCTGCGAGTTTTATATAACGGCTGTGTGGGAGGCCGGTGACAATCGAGAAAGGGGGCCGCAGCCCATCCAAGCAGATACGGCTCCCCGTTCGGTGCTGCCGAGATGTGTGGGCAGCCGCTTTTTAACAAATGGATGCTGGCTCACACTCAGGCTTTATGGGGGAGTGCTGAAATGAAATTATGTAAATACCCTTCAGAGTAGTGACACGCACAACCGGATACGGATGCGCAATCAAAGAGAAACAGCTATTGATCATAAAATATGACAGAGATCCTTGTGTGGGTCTGCCCCCAAATTTTCGAATTTCCTATCCCTGAAAAACACGCCGGGAAAACAGATGAACATATCAAACCTACGTGAAGTGAAAGAGCCTCTCCAGTGGCCACTGATGTTGGCTGAAGCATCAATCTGTCTAAGCCCAAATCAAGCATTTGACTTAAACTGTGGAATGTTGTATGGTATCAGTGCATAGCAACCTGCTCTTGAGCCAGAAACACTATTTGGTCACACATGTCTGAGCTTGGCTTCGGAGTTGGAGTTGGACTTTAACAAAACAAATAAACTAACCTCAAAGGGAACATAGATGACTCTGGAGAACTGCTGTTCTCACAGCAAAACAAACTCCCACTCCAGTTTGTTTTCATTCAGAAGCTTTGCATGTTTTAAGGCAGTATGGTAGGTTTGAGTAAAACACAGATTATAGTTTGTGTGTGGTTGAAGTTTATCTTGCCTGTATGCTTTTATTCAACTTTGAATTTAAAAAATAAATAAATAAATAAACACACAGAAACTCATTTGTACCTTGAGCGGTTTGGTTGTAGCACTTTCAGGATGTGTTTACTTTCATGGAAGGTTAGTGGTTAGAATCAGTTCCACTTTAAATTAAGCAATACATCTAAAACAGGAAATAATAAATCAATATTACCCACCTATGGAGCAGAAATAGAGCGACATCCTCAACCATTTTCACAGGTCTGGCCACCATCCAAACGCCTCCAGATGCTGTTTCTTGGCCAGGGCTTAGCCAGCGACACAGTAAAAGACACCTGAGTCACTTTGGACAGAGATTCTTAGTTTCTTCCCCATTTACTGAATCACTGCTGTGTACAAACACTGGACCTTTCTCTAGTGCACAAACCGATCAGAGGGCTAACAATTTTAATCAAAAAGGTCTCTGAACAGTTTTAAAGTTGATAAATTCAGCCGTGATTAGTGTTCTTGGCAAACTTTAAGGCATATCAAAGCAGAAGAAGTTATACTTTATTAACTCCCTGGGGAAACTGAGAGTCTGCAACACACACACACACACACACACACATTTTTTTTGCACAGGGAAATGTGCACACCCACAAACCCAGAGTATCATGTAGCCATCCTTAGTACCTGAGTTAGAGCTATATACATTACTCGGGCACCTCAGCTGTGAATGTTGTGGGAGGAGATATTGCTGCTACTTCACTGCCCTCTATTCCTATGCTGTTCATACTGTTCCAAGACAATGAATCAGTAACTTTTCTGGCCTATTGGCAGCCTCATTCTGAAAGCACATCCTTTAAATAAAAATACTTACAATGTAACATGTAGTAAGTAAAACTAAGGTGCTCAAAAAGTTAAGTAAATAAATGGAACCATAGCGTGTTACTACCCACCTCAGCAGACTTAGGCTTGCTTGTATTTACAGTAGGTTTTAAGACATAGTGCTTTGTTTACTGAGGTCACTGCAGTAGCCATTATTGTACATAGTCTAGACATTAGTGATACTGCTGTGTAGCAGTCTAACAGCCATAGTAGGGGTCTGCTGACACAGACCCCTGTTCTGTTTGAAAACAGCAATAAGCAGGTGGTACACACCTATAAAAAGGACCACAATGTAGGGAGAGAGAATGGCATTTAAAGGCTTCTGCTGAAAGAACACAACTGCCTGGACTGTACTATAATCAGACAAAAAATTTGCAGTACACTTAAACACAGCCATTTCAATCCCATTTTTTTCTATAGTTGTTTTTTTATTTATTTATTTTTTGTATTTATACATTTTTATAAAAGACGCTGTCTCCAAGCCGCTTTACACAGCTGTGAAGATCCAGGCCTTAACACCAAACAAGCTGGCAAAAAAAGCCCTCTGAGATGGCAGGAAGAAGAAGCCTAGAGAAGGGCCAAAAACTCACAGGGTGAATCAAGCTGTCTCTGAGGCATTAAGCCCCTGTTTCCAATAGCAACTGCAGTAAAGCATTTACTGAGGCTATAAAGATAAAGATTTATAATCTTCCATCGCAAATCTTGGAAGTCCTGGTGTTAGGCTTTTGATTTGGCGTATTCTTAAGGCCGATTTATGCTTTTGCGTTGACTCAAGGCACTGCAGGTATATTATTCCTCAACTCTGTGGAAAAGTTCAGTCTTAGAAGTTGGTTGCACTTTCTCCGTCTTCCAATCCAAATAATAATAAAGCAGCATTGTTTTTCTCCATGACAGGTTTTATGATGATCCGCTGCATATAAAGAAGCTAGCATTGCTTAGACCTATAGATGTATACTTGAATAACCCACTCAGGCTTCAAAGGGATTCCCAGCATATGAAGAAGTCGCTTTAATTTCTCCGTTACCGAGCTGCGCCGGGATCAGAATCATAATTCAGGTATTGTTTCACGGTGTGTTGATGCGAGGTCACGGCGGCTTGAACCCGAGCCATTCCAGGAGCCGTCCCTTTTGCCCAGAACAATACAGCCATCAACGGGCCTTGACAGCCCTTGGCTTATCTCTCCGGGCCATGTTGGTCAGCCGGCCAGCTTTAGCTCCTCAGTCCAATAGACTGCAGAAACCGCACGCGCCATTATTTCCCCTGATCCTCAAATGACAGTGCAAATCCTCAGCCGGGCTTCAGCTTCTCTCAGGCGCCCACCACATAACGAGATCCAGCAGATTTCAGACTTTCTATCCTGATATATGATCGTTTCCTTGGGGGAAGGGGGTGGCTACTGGCTATGAGTGTATGTGTATGTGTGAGTATCTTCTTTGGGTTTTTTATATAGTTTTTTTTTTTTTTTTTTTTTTTTTTTTACGACATGGTGTGTCCAGATATTTGGCCCAGTGCGCCACTCTCTAGACCGGTTATTTATCTGCAAATTGGTCGCAGGTTCTTTCCAGGGAGGTGGCTGCCTCTCGTCTCCTGGTGAAATTGGCGGGGGAGGGGGAGCAGGTTTTTACCCCCTCCCTTGCAATTCGCCATGGCTTTAGTGGTGTATAATGGAACAATCTGCTTCACTCCTCAATCCTAAAAAAATACGACCATCGCCCACCACCACAACACCATTCTCACAGCCTCAGATGACTTTTGCTGTATTATTCATAACTTCAAAAAAATCTTCCTACCTTATTCACCCCCCTGAAGCCACATTTTACTGGGCAGTTGACCCTCGTCTCTCATATTCATCCCAGTGTCGCATCAAATATTGCCCGCAGGGGGCTGCCTGTTTTCTGCAGTGACCCCAGCTTTTGAGTCACACGGCTCTACTAGCAGCAAACAGCCATTTCATTTTAGTGGCCTACAGTTCAGTACGCCTACAGGTGAACTCCATCGCTGTCGAAGGCAGGATAGATGAATTCATTTTGAGCACCCCTGGCCCTGTGATGATTTGCTGATCTATTATCGGAGAGAAAATAAACATGTGAATTGTGACACTCCTTGTGTTCGTGCAAAATTAATAATTACACTATAATTCAGAATAATTAGTGAATTCAGCTACTTTAAATTGCATTTTATTCTGGGACAGATGCACTAGAGCTTGAGATTATCATGTCTAATACCAAGAAAGCTTACGCTGGCCACGTGGAAGGGACACACCCTGGATGGGGCACCACACACTCACACCCATGGACACATCTGAGAAGCCAATCCACCTACCAGTGTGTGTTTTTGGAATGTGGGAATAAACCGATGCGCCCACAGGAAACCCACGCAGACACTCGGATGGCTACAATTTGAACATTCCCCTAAGCATATCACTTTAGAACAGCCATGATTTCTCTGGCTGTTTAACCTTATAACAGGCTAAAGAAAATTGAATGGTTGGTTGTGAATAGGTAACATTTCACATCATAAATTCAAAAGTTGATTAAACCATTTCAACAAGAGCTTTTTTTTGTGAAACGCAACTCCACACAACTACACCACGTGAGGCTGGTGTGCAATGCTTGGCTACAAGAATGGAGCTACACAAAGTGAGCAGGCCATGCTTAAAGGGTCAACCATATTCACACCACATACTTTTGTTACACAAGGGGAAATCCTGTCATTTCTAATCTGTGGACCTTAAATTTGGGGTTAGGATTAGGTCTAAGGTTAAATTTTTTTTTCAGGGTTAGGTGATGGGTTAAGGGTAACTTTTCAAAATGGTTATGTGTCAGAAGAGCAGACTATACATTGTACACTATCAGAAAAAGGTACAGTAGATGTACATTATTGGTCACTAAAGGTATACAGACAATGTAAATGTACCTTTAAAGGTACAACAGTGGTGTTAAAGCCTGGTTGTATTCCTTAAAGGTACCTTACATTCTCTTCTCCAGAAGGAGAGGTAAATATTTGTAACCTTTCGTTATAGAACTGTGTAAAATAAAAGAACATAATATAAGTCCTGGAGATTAAATGGGGCATATGACATCAACACAACTTAAACATCTACAATAATAATAGAATAAGGTGCAATTATGTTCCTTAACTAAAGGTACGGAACATCTACCCTGGAGGATACCACCACAGTGACCTCAGATTTACCACAACAGTGACACTTTTTCTGACAGCGTACCAATCCTGAATCAGCATGCCCACTCCAACAAGGTTAATAGACCCACACAGTGGCATGATGATGATCACTAACCTGACATGCAAACTTCACCATTCTGAATATATTTTTTTTCACATGCCACCACTGGCAAGACGCCTCCTTCAGCAGCGGCTCATGTCTTTTACCGCATCCACCACAGAGTGAGACTGCCTTCTTTGTTGGACTAGAAGTGAAGAGGCTGTTACTGCAGCAAAAGGCGACAAACTACCAATTAAAACCCTTGATTTCAGAAGAAATATCGGATGAGCAGATGTCCACAAACGTTTGGCCGTATAGTGTGTTTATTACAATGGAAATATATTGGAAAACAATCCGCAGTGGCACATTTTACATTAGTTTTTTTGGCAGTATGTTCAACTGCGAAAACCAAGCAGAAACTTGCACACGCTCTAGCAATACATTGCAAAGAGGGGACGAATTCACCTCATCAGTGAGGACGCGAGGAAAACGTAAGAGGATGCAGAACAGAACTGCCCACGCTTGGAACTATGCCGTCCTATGTGACGCCAACCAAAAGAGCACCGGCCAAGAGTCATAAAGGATTGAGAACGGAAATGTATGTATGTATTTTTATCCTGCTGTTAGCCCTGTGTATGTTGGGGGTGGGAAAGGAGGGGGAGGGGGAGAAAGAGTGGGGTGGCTGGGAGAGTTATATATGTGTGTGTGTGTGTGGGTGGAAGAGGGAGCGAGAGGCTTTACACACAGAACCTTGCACTGACTCACCCTGGTGGGCGAATATCCACGGAGCAATAGGACACCCACGCCACGGGCCCACTCCGAACCACTACAGCCCCAGAGAGAAGCCATACAGAGAGGGAGAGAAGGGGAGAGATAAAACACAATCACTCCCCTAGCTGGGTATAAATAGTTCACCGCTGGTAAAACTGTTTCAGATAGGAGGATATCTCAGATGCTCCATTCCGAGCACTGTGATCTGCCGTATCGATTGCTTGCCGGAGCTGCACAGGGCAAAGTACTTTTTTTTTTGCAGCAATTCCTGGTTTAGGAATAGAGGCGGACTGAGGTGAATGCAGCTTTACTGTTCTGGTGTTACACCCCCTGCCTTGGGGTTGTGTCAAAGATGGGGAAGTTTAGGACTGATTGCTGTAGTTCAGGTGCAGTGGAATGCAAGAAACTTGCAGGAGATAAGGTGGCTTGGAGATACAACTAATAACGCCAAGGTCTATAAGCTTTAGTGAAAAGAAAGATTGTGCTGCATCATCTAAAACCAATATTTTACCAAAGTTCACAATGTAAACAAGTAAGAAACTACCTAATCTCACCCATTTACAGAGGCTGTAAGTCCTAGTATTACACAAACTTCTCCAAAGTCTTAGAAGGTGGTCAAGTTTTCTGATTCTCACCATTCCATTAAACCCACACATATACAGTGAAGTTGAGGCCTGGGCTCTGGGGCCAGCACAACACCAACAGACATATCATATCATATCATATCATATCATATCATATCATATCATATCATATCATATCATAATAGAGGCTGAGAATATCCACGTGAGTGTGTGAGTGACTGTCCACAGGTGAGTGACTGGGTGAGTGTGTGAGTGACTGCCCACAGATGTGTATGACTGAGTAAGTGTCTGAAACTGTTCATAGTGCTGAGTGACTGTATGTGTGTATGACTGGGTGAGTGTGTGAGTGACTGTCCACAGGTGTGAGTGACTGGATGAGTGTGTGAGTGACTGTCCACAGGTGTGAGTGACAGAGTGAGTGTGTGAAATTATCCACAGATGTGAGTGTGTGTATGACTGAGTGAGTGTCTGAAACTGTTCATAGTGCTGAGTGACTGTATGTGTGTATGACTGGGTGAATGTGTGGGGTGTGTTCCTGCCTGCAGCCCAGTGATTCCATGCAAGCTCCTGATTCACAGTGTCCCTGATCAGGATGAATGAGTTACAGAAAATGAATGAAGAAATGATTACAAATATTTAATTCATGTATTGGCATGAATCAAGACAACCGTTCTACATCTCTTCATTATAAAAACATATAAATCTTTTAAAAACCATAAAAGTTTGTCCATACAGCACACCACATCTGTTTCATGGATCACAAAAAAAGCATGGCTCTCATCTTTTCTGCAATCCAAAGAAAACAAAACTTCAGTTTGTAGCATCCTCCAGCCTCTTTCTTGGTGTGAGGCACCAGTGAACTGATAATAAACTGGTTTGGTGACAGAGGGGAGGTGATGGGTTGGGGTGGGGGGAAGCAGCTGCATTCCGAGGCAGAAAGCAAAGCATACACTAAAGTGACAGCGCATTTGTGGAGGCTAAGTAAGGCAGAAACAGAACTACACAGTAGCAATTACAGAGGGGCGCACCAGGACTCTGGCTAAATGTTCCACCAGGTGATGAGTGGGGGTGAAAAGTGCCAGTGGACACAAATGGACTCGTGCTTCTGGGCTGAAAGAAAAGGCCCGGATCAGGGGCGAATCTAACAGGTCACATCCCGGCGGCTCGGTAACAATTAAGGCAGATAATTACACCGCGTCTCGAGATGGCCGTTAGTCTAGCAACGCCAGCCGTCTTCGTTTACGGGACTAATGGATTGTAACAGTTCACGTTAAGATGTCAAAATGAGTTCATAATGGCATTTGGCAGAAATTGGCCCATGTCAAATTGTTTGTTTATCTAGCGTCACCATCCAAGCACTGTCAGATGTGTCCACAGCTTGGCACCTGATACTTCAGTGGTTCAATAGCTGACGTGTACTGACTGGATGCCACTTTTAATTTACCAAGATTGCCGCCTCTTGTACTCAGACATGGTTTAGCATCTGAAATAAGACTGTTTCATTCGTATGCATTAGCTCAGTGACATACCAACTGGGAGCCTGAGGGGCACTGGTGCACTAGACCCACTGGAGCAATTGCCCCCTTCTCATACAGATATGGACAAAATTGCACATCTACGACTGTTGTTCTCTACTGTAGGATTATGTTATGGTGCTTTTCCACTTCATGGTACATACTCGACTCGACAAATTTGGTACCTGGTACTAGGTCATTTTTTATAATTAATTCTGACATCCAGCACAAGCTAGCTTTTGGTAAAATTTCCAAGATACGGTAGAGATTTGTTTTTTTCCGACTCAGCATGTAAAATTATGCTTTTTGTCTTTTGAAGAGGTTTAAATATTCGTTGCATTTGTGGCTGAAGGAAGAATCTTGCGAGAACTGACCGATTCAACAATATGGAATGATAAAACTCTACTGATCTGTCTGAAATAATGCACAGAGCCATGTTCAGCAACATGCAAATACAAAATGAGTAAACAACGCTTAACTTTACCACCGCTTTCAAAGCCCACTGTTCCTATTAGAGGCTGTTAGCTACATTACCCGATTCACAAATGTGTCTTCAGGAAAAATTTCTTTTTACATATCAGTTTATCTTTATTCGTACTTGAGATAAATTTTTAAGATAAATTGCAATTCTTCAAAAATCTTCTTAAGAACTTCTTCTAAAAACAATGAGTATTCTTTAAAAATATATGCCCTTAAAGGTGGCATTCACTATTTTAATAAAAACACTTTTTATAAAATTCAGAAGATGCTTAAGATGCTGGAGATGGCTAACCTCATTATTGAAAGTGTTACACAACTAAACAGAACTCTTTCTTAACCATATGAAATTTTCACACTTGTCTCAGAGTTGAGTATGAGGTCAGGTAAGCCTTTAAAATGATCTATTTAAATAGCTGAATTATCAATATTGTCTAATTTAACAAGATTAAAAATGGAATCTGTTATAAAAGTATTATTCATCTCTACATAAGGAAAAAATGCAAACTTGTATTTGTATTTCTTTCTTCTGTATTTCCTACACTGTCACTCCTAGTTTGTGTTCACTTCCATTTTTGAACACTTTATAAACTATAAATTTCAGTACAAAAGTCTGCAAATTGCCTACAGAAGAAAAAAACAATGAAGTGCATCTGGAACCATTTTAAGAAAATTATTAAGATTATCTTAGGACAATTGCTGAGAAATTATTGATATTTTTGGGAGAATTTCATAAGAACAATCATCTGAACTTCTTAGTGTTAGTCTCTGGAAAGCTTTTGTAATTTGGTCCCAGGTCCCAAAAAGCACATAGAGCTAAGTGGAGTAGGTACAATGAAATGGAAAAGCGCCATTAGATTCTAGTGAGTGGAGCGACTTGCCTTTAGAGCATCAGAGCCATCATCATCATCCTGAGAATCCTTGGCAAGGCTGCTATCACGCCATCTAGCAATTGATCCGACCATTCTCTTCTATTGTGCACGACCAATGGGACCGCTACAAAGATTGCCCCAGTGAATAAATAAGAAAATGACGCCTCTCATTTATGAGTTTATCCTCTCGAGAGGAGCAGCTAGATTATCAGGTTGTAGCCGGCTAGGCTTGGCTCCACCAGGAGGGACCTTCTCCTCCTGTCAGGTGGCTGGTGTGTAGGGGAGATAACATTTGGAAGTCCTGCATGCTGTTGTCAAGCAACCCCGACCCCACATCTCGCAGACAGAGATGATTAATGCTCAGGGAGTCGTCCCCGCACCGTCCCCACAGCCTCAGCCTTGGCCATTGTGTTCGAACGTGCAGACAGGGAGAAGGGAATCTGAGCAATTAAAAAGGGACACCACTGGCAAGGATCACATTACTCAAAGCCTTCAGAGCGGAGGAGTTGAGGGGGAGAGAAGAAGGGAAGAAGGGATAGAGGGAAAGGTGTGAGGGTGATTGAAGGAAAAAAAAAACATCTGCTGCTGTAACAGGGGATCAAAAGGTTGTTTTTTTATCACTGCACCAGCGCCAAGTCCTGTTGTTGTGGTGCCATCGGAAGGCACAAATAAAGCAGCATCTCTGTAAGATTACAATGAAAATGGCCAAGGTTATAACCCAGGCAACGGAAGCCAATAAAACCTTCAGCTTTGATTTGCACGGCCCTGCCAGACACATAATTGCAGAGCGGCAGGATGAGACACTGGCAGAGGGAGAAGACGCCTGGTGACGCTTCGTATCCACAGCTGTCAAGTTGGTAGGAACTTTGTCACACTTGTAAGTTGTTGTTGACTGAGAATAGGGAAACTTCGGACAAGGATCTCTCAGGCAAGTATCTTGAAGAACAGATACCAGGTAATGAGCAACGTTATCTGAAGGACAACACTACTGTCTCATTATCTTTCACATGCTTCCTATTAGGAATAACAAACATATGTTGGTGCACTACAGGGCCACACAATCTTCCACAATCAAGGTTATTAACTGGGAGTTTGTCCCCATTTTGCAGTAGTGACAACTTTTATTCTTCTGGGAATGATGTAGACTAGATGCTGGAACATTTCTATGAGGATTTGATGACCTCCGGCAATGACAGCATTAGTGGGGTCAGGTACTGATGTTGGGTGATTAGTTCTGAATCACAAACCCCACTCCAGCTCTTCCCTTATTTACTGGACTGAGCATCGGTCCAGTGAATGCATTTCTACCACTCCAAGGGTCAAACTGACTTTATACCCCTCTGACCAACACTTGACTCTGGGCATGATGACCTAAGGTTTGTGTGCATTTGCTCCAGAGCCTCCCATTAAATTAGGTGTACAAATAAATTTAAAGTGTTTTTTTTGTGTAACTTATAAATGTAATTAAAATTTCAAACTTTCTCCCAATATTTTGTCATTGTATAGTAACAGTTGCAGTGTATTAAAAATAGAGAAATATATTTTGTAAATGAAAATTAGTCAATAAATAAATATGCTACATACCACTAACATAGAAATCACCATCTTTAAATCATCTAAACCAAATCTCAAGATAACTTTTGGATACAATATTATCTCCAAGAACAAATCAATTCACGTAGTTTTGCGATGCTTTTTCCTGATGGAACTCATTATGAATGCAGTTTTCTTGATTGCCATTTTCAAACTACTTAATTTTTAGGTTATGTTTTGCTAAATAAAATAACAATTGTCCTTTTTTATTCTATGTAAGAGTTAAAATGACAAAAGAGCTGGAAAATGTTTACATTACAAACCTATGTTGCACACACACACACACACACACAAAAAGGTTTAAAATTATTTTTACACCTAATTATTCTTTGAGAAATTGCTCAAATAAGCTGCATGTGCACTACTGAGTGCACCTTAAAGTCCCAGAAAGGCAAAGGTTGCTGCAGCAAACTTCCCATTAATACTGTTGATTTCTGACATCTGCAGGAGCGCAGTTCTTTCCGACTCCATTTGTGTCTTCTGCTTCAACAGCAAAAGATAAGTCTGAAGTAGGCAGCTAGCTGTCAGGAGCTAATCAGGGCTCATCCGCAGCCACCCTCCCCATCCCTTTGTCCTGCTGTTGTTTATGTTTGATTAATTGCGGAGGCGTTCAAAGAGGGAGGGTAAGAAGAGGGGGAAAAAAAAGAGAAATAATGTGGGGCCTAGCGTCTATAAAGTAGCGCAGGCTGAAGCGAAGAAAGCTGTTCTCCGTCCAAACTGATTAATCACGCGCCACACGCGGGAGTATTTCTTTCCTCCCGTGATTAAGTTAAATCATTCATTAATGTTTGGCGCCATGATTTTCACCGAGCCGGACACGTCTGGCTGTCACAACCTTCCACTTCGATTAGCGTGCCGCTATGGCGGCTAATAACGCTAACGCACCAGAGCCCATCAACTACTGCTTTTAAGTGGAAGGGAAAAAAACAGCCTCTCCAGTGATTCCGTGTTTCCGTGGGTGGCTTCATTATTCTTGTATTAATCTCTAATTTGGCTCAATTTCATAACGTCTGCTTTGTCTAACAGATTTTCAAATTTATACACCCTAGAGGGGGCGCCAGTCCTTCACAGGGCAACACAGACACATACACATTCACACCTACAGACACTTTTGAGTCGCCAATCCACCCACCAACGTGTGTTTTTGGACTGTGGGAGGAAAGCGGATCACCTGGAGGAAACCCACGCGGACACGGGGAGAACACACCAACTCCTCACAGACAGTCACCCGGAGCGGGAATAGAACCCACAACCTCCAGGTCCCTGGAGCTGTGTGACTGCGACACTACCTGCTGCGCCACCTGAGTTAAAAGTCTGTTCCACAATGTTCTTCACATCTAGAAAGAGTAGACAGATGAAATTCTGATGGATTTAATTTGATACTTAGTGCTGGAACTCATTTTATGCTTCTTTTTCTGACAGAAAATATTGAATACATTGCACCTAATGGCATTTTAGTTGGAAACGAAACAATGACCACTCAGTCTATTTATTATATTTAGCAGTCACAGTTCAACCCTGAGAATGGTGGGTTGTCACAACCACTGCCTGCTATCAGAATACATCAATGTATCTGTAGCTCTGGTGTAGCTCTGGAGCTTCCACTTAATTTCTTCTTAATTTTCAAACAGATATCTTGGCTTGTCATTGACCTTTGTTTTCAAACGAGAAACTCTTTGTTGAATCCCACCAAGAAAAAAAGAAAAGAAAGAGATACATGGAGTTCAACTTTTTTTTATGTTTGTTTTAAACTGAGACGACGAACAAGTGTTTTTCATTAAACGAGTCACTGAAACGCTGAAATGTCGAGGACGAAGGCAGAAAGCTTCGGCGGCAGAGGTGACATTTATTCTCCCGTGCCTCGGATTTCGAGAGCTCTGTGACGGAGCCGCTCTTGACATGGACTCCCTGTCTCTCTCTCTCACACACTGTCATTTAATTAACCTTGGTGCGGATTAAAATGTTATCCGTCGTTATCTGTGAGCGAGAGAGGAGGGCAACCTCCCCCCCACACACACATACTTCCCCTCCGTTTGTTAAGGTGTCGGGAAAAAAAAAAAGAAAAGTGAGATGTACCCATTGCCATCCGGGCCCTTTAGGATAATGCGCTTTGATATTTGAAGGAGTTATCATGAACCGTGAACGAGGGAACAAACAGGTTGTATTTTCTCTCCCGCCGCGCTGGGGTCCGACTCCCTGCTAAGGTTAATCCTCAGGATTCAATGATAATGAGACAAAAAAAAAGAAGAAGAAGAAAAAAAAGGAAGCAGTGAAGCTGCTGATCTTCGAGATCCTCCGGATACTCGAGACGCTCGCTTCTATTCTCCAAGCTGGGGTCAAGTGCCACACTTTTGGCGTTAAATAAACAGATGACTGGAATTCATCTGAAAGTTGGCCTACAATGAAAGTAGGAAAGTAGGTCCAGGATTTAAAAAGGAAAACGAGAACAAACACTGCCAAGCAGCTTGATGAAGAACAAGAATGTAAGCTGAAGAATGACAACCATTAAGAATAACTCAATGGATTTTTTAAGGGACATATTTGTGAGGGGGGGTTGGCCTTTTTTGAGTGCATTAGCAGACCTAGAACTTCAGCTAACCCTCATAATGTGCAAATAAAACAACCCAGTGATTTGTTTGCAATCCGCATAAGTCTGAAAATATAAATTAGAAAATGTCAGTTTGTTTTTATGCTGCGACGCATATAACAGGCACTTCAGAGTTTTCCCGCATCTTCACCTGATTCTCTCAAATTACAGCGCTAGACCCGTCTGAGTCGCTCCAATCAAAACCTGGACACATCTTTTTTTTTTTGCGCGATGCAATGATGAGGTCAAATGGAACAAAAACAGACAAAGAGTGGAAAAAGTACTTCCTAATTTGGCAAAAAAACAAGGATGTAAAAAAATGAACAAAGTGCAAATAACTAAAATCCAGGGTGCCAGTACATCACAGGATATCACCCAATCACTCAGTCACTTACACACTCATGCATATGGACATTACTCCTCTCAAATGTGTTTTATGGACTGTGGAAGGAAATGGTAGCTTTTAGCATTAAACAATGCAAACACAGGGAAAGCGGTGGGGGTAGGTGGATAGAGCCCACAACCTTTTTCCGCGCCCCAGTATCACCCTTAAAATTTATAGTGAGCATGTTCTGAATAGCGCCCTCTTGTGGAGCATTTTGCTAAATGTGAGTGAGTAAGTGAGTTAGTAAGAGAGTGAGTGAAAGTGACTACCTACTTTTAGTTTGAATGCACATCCATGTTTATAATCTCAAATCTAAGCATGATCTCAAACCCAAACTTAGAGCCCATTACATAAGAGAGTAATCTGAACAATGCTGAATAATTCTTTCCACCAACTCAACAACCTGCTCCGTCTTTGCAACTTTTATGTCTCAGGGTGACACATCCCCATCCCCTTCTTTCCTCCTTCCATCTCCAGTGGTCTCTATTATTAAGCACGAGTCCTGTGTGCATTGTCTTGTGCGGGACTGAGGCTCCAGCATCTGCTGACCGCAGGAGCAGCGTGGGAGGACTGCACCTGGAGGCACTCGCTCTGAGCCTTGAACAGAGACGGCGAGGGTGCTGCCTCAGCAAGAACGCCATTGCTATTTTATCCATCCCGAATGGAAAAGGGGGCATTTGGGGACTGTCTGAAAAAAAAAATGAACATTGTAGAGCAGATGCACTGCTGCTTCATGTGACTTGGGCCAATTAGGTCCAGCCTCTGATGACCTTGGAAAGGGAGCTGACCTTAAAAATGGGCTGGACCATTCATTTTGCCTGTCCGTTAGGAAATTGTTAGCAAAGGTTTTGGCGCCCCTGATCACCCTTAACTAATTTTCTTGGTGAAAATAAGAACACGTTCCAAAAACTTTGCACATATAATATATTTCATTTCTTAAATAATCACATATTGGAAACAGGAATCAAAAACTTAATATAATGCAGGAAAATGAAAGGAAATTGTGCGCAAAGTACCTCATTTTGAAAATCAATATAATCCAATGACTCCTGACCTGGGGTGCTCAAACATTTACACACACATTTTGCTTACATATGTAACACATCCTGTAAAGCATATGGGCCACAACCATTTTAATGAAGACCATGTTGTAGAATGTGACCTTCTTCACAGTCAATAAAGCACAATATGTGAAGATGTTTACTTCACCAAATGCTAATTTAACTTCTTTAAGTCTTTTGCTACTTCTCTCTCCTTTTTATTCCTATTAACACTTTTATGAAATGTTTTCTTTAATTTCTCTCCATTCATCCATAAGCTGCTGTTACCTCATGTAATTTAATGTAATTTAAATTAACTTCATTTCATTTTATTTAATTAGCTTAATCATTTAATTATTTATTACGATTTATGGTAACACTTTACAATACTGTTTTGTAATTAATAGGTAACTAAGCAGGAACTAATGATTAGTGCTGCATTAACGTCTAATTCACTCCTATTAACTACCGAGGAGCACTAATTAATGACTCAGTAGGTAATAGTGAACTAATGGTTATGGTAGATCACTATTAAGTAAGCAATAATTACTGAATCTTACATAACTCCTGGAGAACTACTTATTAATAATGCCTTTATCAATGTATCTACTCATTAACCACTGGTCACATCAACACCTTACATGCCACCTTGAAAACAATAATTTAAATACCTACTCACAATAAGTGTTCCTTTGAAGTCCTTCGGACGATATGATCAAAGAGAGTTCTCCCAGAAATATTTGGTTCACTGTATGTTGTGTCCTATCTTTACTAAAGAACAGGGTGTTACTGTGTTTTTCATTAGGAGTTAATGATGATCAGGAACAGTTTTATAAAGTCATACAAACTGTAAAATATTACTCATGAACAGTGTGTTACTGAGTTATTCAGGTAGGAGTTATTGATGATCAGGAGCTACAATGTAAAACATAGTCATACTTTTCTAACACTTTGGGTCACTGGATAACACATACAAAAGCTTTGAATAAACTTGAACCCGAAGGTGTAATTTATTCATTACATAAACACGGTTTATTCTCACAAACAGTAATATTTGGGACAGCTCAAAATATATTAACATGGGAAATGCCTTCAAATACATAGACAACAGCATCACACAGACACACATCCATGACCACACAACACCCAGCACAACGTTACTACACCTTGATTTCGGCTATTAAAATATTAAAAATTCAAATTAAATGTGATTGTTTCAATGCTGCACATTTTCCGATAAAGGCATTTAAACTAACAAACTATATGTACTCAGTGTTAATATGAAGCTTAATTTGGCTTCCAGTTCGGCAACTTATATAATAATAATATCCCACACAGAGATGTATGCATGAGCCAATTATGATAAAGAAAAACATTTCAACATGAAGCTAAAATTCTTCAGCTGTAACAAAGAGGACTCATGAATTTAAGTGTTTCACAGAATCTCTATGGATCTCCTTCTCTCCATGTTTTCCTCCACGTTCCCACAGTACGAACACTCTTCAGACTCAGACTTGCATCCTCACCAGAGTCAGTTGCAACGGCTGCCTCACTCTGTGCAGGAGGACTGCATTTGTTCTGCACACGGGAATGTTATGGCTAGCCACTCTCTGTGAAGACGCTGTGGATTTAAGTCAGAGCCTTGCCAAGAGGCCGTTTAAAATTGAATAATTTCCAGCTGTTTCCCACTGTTTTTTTATTGCTAAAGATGAAAATAAAATTAGGCCTTACTCCGTTAGTAATAGTTAGCTAGGTTAGCTTAGCAGTAACCTAGCAAGCTAGCTAGGGCATTGAAACATATGCCTATATAAATATATATTGAAACATAGAGAAATATATAAAAACAAAATAACTAGTTATTTAAACACAGTTGAATTAAATACTGTGTAGCGTTAGTATAAATTCATTCATCATTCATTCATTATATGTAACCCCTTATCCAATTCAGGGCCGCGGTGGGTCCAGAGCCTACCTGGAATCATTGGGCGCAAGGCGGGGAAATACACCCTGGAGGGGGCGCCAGTCCTTCACAAGGCAACACAGACGCACACACACACATTCACTCACACCTACGGACACTTTAGAGTCCGTTAGTATAAATTACTAAATTAAATGTAATATACAGTAGGAGTTCCAGTTCAACATGGATGTAGATCCAGGCCAGAGGAGATACATATCTGGGTCAAAGGTGTACACATCCAGTCAGGAACTGGTGCTGGGCCAGTGGTGGCCCAAATCTACAAACCAGAGCTGTACCAGTACTGGCTTTCTGTGCAGAAGATCACAGGCAGTTCAGTTTTTATGGACCTGGGTCATAACTTTTTAATCAGCAGCGGAGTTGTGCCAGGTCAGAACATTTTTGCAATCTCCGAACTCACCTTGTGTGCTGTGTCTGCGAGACTCTTGCATGTTTTGTTGATTCTGGATAATATTTAATGTCTGTGTGTCTGGTTGTATACATGCGCATGTATTTGAGGACATTTACTTTGCAGTTACTGGTCAGTTTGATGCGCTGATACATATGTTTGGCTGCCCCAAGTATTGTTTGTGAGATAAAACAATGTTTATGCAATGAGGAAATTCAGCTCACGTTCAAGTTCATTCAAAGCTGTTGTAATTAAGATATCTGTGACTAAATACAGTTTTACCCAAGTAAGCAATGTGTTCCCATGTGTATCACTGTATAATACTGTTCCTGATCCTCATTAAACCCTAATGAAGAACACAGTAACACCTTGTTCATTAGTAATGAGTTATCATGTGTATCACTTTATAATACTGTTCCTGATCCTCATTAACTCCTAATGAAGAACACAATAACACCCTGCTCATTAGTAATGAGTTATCATGTGTATCACTTTATAATACTGTTCCTGATCATTTTTAACTCCCAGTAAAGGACACAGTAACACTTTGTTCATTAGTAATGAGTTACCACATGTTGCTGATAACTCCCAAAAACAACACAGTGACATCTAAGTCACTAACAAAAATGACATGTACATTTGGAAGCATTTCACAAAGATTAAAGGACACAACATACATTGAACCAAATATTTCTGGGAGACCTCACTTTGATCATATCGTCCAAAGGACTTCAATGGAGCACTTTTTGTGAGTAGGTATTTAGATTATTGTTTTCCAGGTGGCATGTAAGATGTTGATGTGACCAGTGGTAAATGAGTAGTTACTCTGATGGAGACATAATTAATAAGTAGTTCTAAAGGAATTATGTAAGACTCAGTAATTATTGCTTACTTAATAGTGAACTGCCATAACATTAGTTCACTATTACATACTGAGTCATTAATCAGCACTCCTTGGTAGTTAATAGGAGTGATTTAGGCGTTAATGCAGCACTAATCATTAGTTCCTGCTTAGTTACCTATTAACTACAAAACAGTATTGTAAAGTTTTGCCCTATTTATTTGAATAATAATTTCACTACTAAAATGAAGTAAAATGAATGTGGCCTATATTTAAAATAACACAGGATATTTACAGTGAAAACAGCATGAAGTAACAAAACAAGGTGTTTACGACATGAAGTTCGCAATTGCGCTAATAATAACAGATAAATCTACATTTCCCCAATAATTTTGTTTAATTTATAAACTGTGTTATGAATGAATCCACAAAAGTAGACAGAGTTAGCTATTTCTGGCTCTTACTATTTAAGGGGTTTAGTAAATACCACATATTCAGTTAAATAATCAGTTCAATAAACGGGTTTATGGAGATGAAGTTGCAGTTCTGGCTTATGATAATAACAGCAAGGTGTAATATAATATGATTTTTCACTTATATCTCAATAAAACAAGCAAGAGATTCAGTTGAAGTTATATTAGTGGATTTAAATAAAAGAAGAGATGCTTTATTATGATTTGAATTTGATGAAAATATAATGGTATGCAAACATAGTCTGGTACTGCCCTTGTGATGTAAACACAATGTGAACACAATCAATAATAACTATGTATTTACTTAAAAAATTACATTTGAATAGATAAGCAATGGTAATAATTATCAACTTCCAATTTGGTTAAACAGACCCAAGTTACCTGAGTTTGTGCTGCCAATGTTTGGAAGTAAAACAGTGAGATTGGAAGCATAGGAACACAACAACCTCAAATTACCAGCCTTTCATTTAATTACTGTTTCTAATAATCCAGAACTGCACGACTTTTCTCTCATCACTTTTTCTCATAACGTGGCCTTTTTCCCACTTGCTGGGAGAGAGATATTATGGTGTGATTAATTATTCAGAGCTGTTTTCAGCGTACACTTGTCCCTCGGCACCCTGTGCCGACAATGAAAACATCCAGGAACGAGCGTCCAGGTAAATGTTGTCTTTTCTTTTTTCTGTACACCACAGTCACCCTGAACCCTTCCCATCAGCGCCGGGGTACAAGCCAGTGTCGGATATTAAAGCAGACGCCTCGGCCTATTATGTACCTCATCATCTCCTCCCCCTACCCCTGTGGACCCCCGTTGCCAATAATCTTCGCCCCGTCAAGAGACAAACACAACAGTCTGGGAGAAAAAAAAAATGCTGACACGCGAGCGTATGAAAGATTGATGCAGCGGTCTTCTTCCATGGCCTTCTCAAAAGCCTGAGCAGGTTGCAGTCCCCACGAGTGTTAGCCGCCGCTCGCTGAATGTTTTATGACTCCTGCGCATCAGTGGAACCGAACTGTGGCACCATTTGGTTTTCTCCCAGGAATTGAGCCGCATGGTCCCCTCCTGGGACGAAGCGAGGGAGATGATACTTCCAGAAACAAGAAGAAGCAGAAGACGAGGAAGAGGCGCCGAGGCTAGTAGGATGGATGTGAATATTTCTGCCACTCCTGATTTCCTCTTGTTCTACCACAGGTGACAGGAGAGCTGTCCTGGAAGCGAGACTGTGAGCTAGTTCGACTGGCTTTTTTGACGCTAAATGCTAGAAGGCAGTATGCTGAATTATTCCAACTAACTGCTCTTCAGCAGTTTAGGAACACTTGGTTTTTCAAGATGGGTTTAATATAAACGAGAGTGTCAGGTCGCAGAAGAGTCGAGGGACTTGAGTCAGAAAGTCAGCTGAATTGACTCAAGACTCTTCAGTCTGAGGAAACAAACCTGTATGAATTAGGACCACCAACATAAATGTGCATGTGTTTGCACACGGGAGAACACTTTTTTTTCTATTGGTCTTAAAAATAAAGACTACACTTGACATTAATATTTTTATATCTCATATTTTAACCCACATATTTAGTTCATGCCAGTTTCCCCTGCGGTTCAAATGTCCCACAATCACATGACCTGGGTTGGAGGAGGTGGTCTGGTAAATAATAGGCAGATCCAAAAACTAGTGCTGATGAGAAGGGTTCAGGCTGAGTGGACCCTCATTTCTGGATTTCACTGTCAGCAGAGTCTTTCGAGGAAAACATGTTCAAAAAGAAATATGTGTATATGAATAATTAATCACATATACATACATAGTGCAGTTTCTTCTATGCTGAGCCTGGAGTAGCAACAACAGAGGCTCTGTTCTACTTATTACAGATTACAGAGTGGCTCATCACAATTATTTTAAATCTGTAATTTTAAGGTAAAACCACAACCTAGTGTTGCTCTGTCCTCTCGCCATGCAGCTGCCTTCTCGGCTCACTCAGGGAGGATCATTATCACAACATAATGTCTTCTCAGAGATGTGTGAAACCAACCATGGCTTCTTTTTGAAATTCTGACAAAATGCTCAACACACTTGGAGGAGAACACTAATGATTAAATTCTGCTTTGATTACAGAGTAAAAGATAGATGGCAATCTTACCCAGCCAGTGAAAGTACGACATATTTGATAAGGTGGTTTGCATTAATGATTTTTTTTGTTGTACTGTTTTCACATTGAACAAATATTTGTGTTTTGTAGTTCAAGCTCGTTCCTGATGTAAAAGTCTTACTACCTCATGCCCCAGAATCACAAATAATTGAGAAATGCGTTGTCTCAATCTCAGATGGCTCCATACACCCTACCTAGTAAATGATATAAGTCACAAACTTATGCCTCCTACACTCAAATATTACTTTTAATTACTTTCTGGACTATTTTTATTATATTTTCATATATTTGCCAAAACAGCATGTTTTTTTTTTTTATTAATTCTTTAAATAAACTTCACAAGAACAATAGTCAAAAAGAACAAATTTTGAATTATGGGGCCTTCCCTACTCCAGTGAGTTTCCCACCTCAATCTTGCTTTAAGTTCCTGGATTTTCATTACTGTGACCAGGTGAAATAATATAATTAAGGTCTTGGCATTGGATGACTAGCATTATTGAGGACTGAACCTGAGCTCCCCTGAAATACAGCCAACAATATTGTCATTTTCAATGGGCTCTTTTTGATATCACTGCATTTTTACAAACGTAAGACAGTGGCTGTTTCTCAAGAGCAATAACGTGAAGAATTGATTTGTTTTGTAATAAGGAAAGTTCTTGAGATGCTGCCACTTAAGACTGGCTCAGTCTGACATAACACAGATAGCAAGCTCTTACAGCTCATCACTGGCAAGTGATGTGGGCCATCTTTCATGTGACATGCTTGATTTGGTTTACAGTGTGTGTTATGTGGACCAGGCTTGGAAAAGATTTGGCCCACAACACACCTGATATGTAGCCCATATTAGGTAGACCTGTGACTGAGTCGAGTCAGTCAGACTCACCTTGAGTCAGTGCCGTTATTCCAGGCCAAATGTGGGCCATAAAAATGGCAGAGGTACCACTTGTGGGACAAGCAATCATTGCCATCTGGGAAACCTGTATTAATTAGGGCCACCTACATGAAGGTGCCATGTGTGCCCAGAGCAGAGGCCAGTTTTTTGTGTCAAAAATACACATTATTTCTGGCTCTATGTTTTATACCTCATTCTTTACCGCCAATGTAGTCAATGCCAATTCCCCCCACTTGCTACACCGTCAAAAAAATTGTCACTGTGGTGGTATCATCAGGGGTAAGTACTCATTACTTTAAATTAGGGAACATACCTTATTGTACCTTATTCTATTATAATTGTACATTTTAAAGTTGTGTTGATTTCATATGTCCACTTTCATTTCCAGAACTTATATTATGTTATTATGTCTTTTATAATTCTATTAAAGATTAAAAATATTTGTCTCTGCTTCTGGAGAAGGGAATGTAATACCTTTAGGGAACACAACTGGACTTTAACAAGACTGCTGTACCTTTAAAGGTACATTTACACTATTTGTACTTTTAGTGATGATAATGTTCCTATACCGCACTTCTTTCTGTGAGTGTAGGTGTCCCCCAGTCACATAAGCATCTGATTTAATATCTGACGATGGCTTGAGAATGGCTTGTTCTTAGCAAAACACCTTGCAAGAGAATTCATAATGCCACAGTAAAGGATGGAACTCTCAGGTCTTCCTTGTGGGTAAGATACTTGTTATTTGGAGTGGATCAAAAACAACATTTGGGCACTTAATCTGTTCTTGGTGTTTGTGTTCTTGAATATAGGAACCAGCCAGATTGCCGCTCTTTCTGGTGTTGAACGGCAATAAAGGGATCATAATCAGACATCCTCATTATTAAAGCAGTCCAGTTTGATACCAACATCAAAGACAACTCACATTTTATCAACAACTGATAATGTTTCAGGATATTTAAACCTGCTTCCATGAGATTGTTGATGTTGCTATGGTAATGCCCCTGTCAATCAGTGTGGCTCTGAAACACCAACACAGTCCTGATCATACAGAGAAGTTCCATTTGAATTATGGTGCATGTAGATGTCTGTGGCTAATGATCATCAAGTCACATATTTTTTAAATTACTGAGATACAGTTGAGTTGCCAGCTCTCTTTGACAAGCTGGCTGCAAACAAACAGACTGAGTGCACAGTTATTAAATCTGATATTAAATATTAAAAAGACTAACCAAAATTCACACAAGTAAATAATTGGGAATAATAACAAAGCCCAGCTCATTAAATGATTCCCTTGTCAGTATGCGACTAACTAATTTTAACAGAACTTCTCAGATTATATCTCTTGCTAAAAGGGTCTATATAATGTAAACGCCATCTAAATGTAATGTACGATTACAAGTACGATTTGGGTGGTGGATCATTCTCAGAGCTGCATTTACAGTGACATTGTGGTGTGTTACAGTCTGTTGGGCTAGTATGAGTGGATCAAGCACAGCAGTGCTCCTGGAGTTTTTAAATCCCTCAGTGTCACTACTGGACTGAGAACAGTTCACCAAACAAAAATATCCAGACAACAGCATCTTTTGGGCTGTGGCCATTGATGAAGAACAAGAGAACTGTGGAGAAACAGATGAGCTATTGTTTCTGACTTTACATCTACAAGGTAGAGCATCGAGGTACTGTAGGTGTGTCTAACAGAGTGGACAGTGTTTGAACACAGTGTTTAAAAACTCCAGCAGCACTGCTTTGTCTGATCCATTCATGATGAAACAATACACATTAACACACCAGCACCATATCAGTGTCACTGTGGCTCAGAGGAATAGAATCGGTGTATTTGAACATAATGGATGAAGGAAGGTTGGTAGGGTAAACAACTCAAATGCAACAAGCTGACAAGAAAAGTGTAGGACATGAGTCCTTGAGCTGAAAATTAATTGAGAATAATTAAAATTCAAAGCAAATCAAGGTGCCCAAATACTTTCGACACCCAGCATAAGCAACAAATTAGAACATTAAAGGCTTGAAGAAATGAAGTCGCAGAGAAGTGGGAGACATGAAACGTTTCACACTCATTGTTCCTTGGAGATGAATTAGTTCGAGACACTTGCTTCTAAAGAAAGAAATCGCACAAACTAATGAGTTCTTGTTGTTATTGCAGGAAAAAACCCGACTCCCTCCCCCCCCCCCCCTCCCACTTGCTGAGAGTTTCAGCAGCAGGCAAAGTTGACCTGTCTGTCGCTGCCATGGTAACATGGAGCGGATCTGTGATGTTGCCAAGCGTTGATATTTATAACAATCCTCAGCTTTATGTTAAATTGTTAACCTCTTATAGGAACGCAAAGAGATCCTGTTTCTATGGAAGATAGCGACCTTTGTCATCCACAGTATCGAAGGTTCTCAGGGAGGAAAGACCTGTTTTTAGCGTTCCTCACAACCTTACAGCGCATAGCAGTTTGCAAAAGTGCACCCAAGTCACATGACGCATTTGGTGTCAATGTGCATTTGAAGGTACATTAACAATCCCTATACAAGGTACAGTTATTTGTGCATTGCCATGAGCAACTTCTAGTTCTAGCTCCCTACTCCCTATTATGTGAACAAAATAGGTACTGGACTACTGACTCCTGCACCCAAACAGTGGATAACTTGTTTATCACAGCAATTTGGACCCAGCCATTAGTGCACTAATCTGTATTGGATATAGAGTAGATTATTTCAAAAGGTCACAACTGGCCACCTCATAGGGTGCACTACAAAGGTAGTAGGAAGTCATTTGAGATCCAGCTATGAACTATGTTTATATTGCATATGTTAGTATGCAGAACTGTGCCTTGGTAAAGAAAGTGTTGTTTTAAGAATCAAGTGATGAGAAATTTGACCATGTTTCTGGACACACTCCCTGAGAGAACAGATGAAGACAAAGATAAACAAAAAAGAGATAAAAAAAATATAAGTAGACCTCTAGTCCAAGACCGACCCTGGCGAAAAGTCAATGTCAAGGAAAGTCCCCTCCAACCCCACAAGCTTAATACTTTTACTTATATTTATTTTCCATTTGAAATTTATTTTCGACCATCGCATCTGATTGGCTGAGGAGTGAAAAAACATATGGATATTTGTGATAACCACATGCTTTTCATTTTGACAAAAGTAGCTGACTGATCCCACTGAGAAGCAGTTGCTAAGCTACGCCACAGCTGACGTAGCTTACTGTTCTTCTAACAGTTACTTTTAGCACAAACAGAACCAGAACCTGGATTTGTTAAATAACTTCTTTCAGGTCATAACTGAGTTGGAGTCAATTAGGTTTGACTTTGAAACCTGATATTAAACATGCATTTCAGTCAGCTGCTAAGACAAAGAGACAACTAGAAATGAGGATTAAGTAGATTTGCATTCACCAGATTCTAATTCTGATTCTGTTCCACCTTAAGTGGTATAACAGTTTCAACTGGGTACATTTTGTCCACCTCACATTATGCAACTGTGTAGGTCTGTTTACTTTGGTCTACCTTAAATGGTGCTGCAGTTTTAATCTGGTACATTTGGTCCACATTAAATCATGCAGCAGGGTTCAATCTGGTACCTTCAGTCCACCTCAAATGGTGTGGCAGTTTCAATCTGGTACCTTTGGTCCACATTTAATGATGCAATAGTGTAAGCCTGTTACCTTCCATCCACCTTAATTGGTTAAGCAGTTTAAATATGGTACCTTTGGGCCACCTTAAACTGTGCAGCAATGTTTAAATCTGGTATTTTCAGTCTACCTAAAATGGTGTGGCAGTTTCAATCTGGTACCTTCAGTCCACCTTAAATGGTGCAAGACTAAGTCTGTCACCTTTGGTCCACCTTAAATGGTGCAGCAGTTTCAATCTGGTGTCTCTAGGCCACATTAAATGGTGCAACATAACATTCTGATTCTTTTGGTCCACTCTTATTACATTCTAGTAGGCACCAGCATATAACTTCTACAGCATATAAAGTGGAATGTCAAATTTGCATAAGACACTGGTTAAATAAGAACTGCAGCCTCTGTGTTGTCCAGGTCTCGTTCTGTGTTGAAGACCCTGCTGTATTTGTGGTAGATCTACTTACTTTGCTGGAACAAAATATCAACATAAAACTCACTGGAGGGATCATAAGTGCCACAGTGATCAAAGCCTTGGCCAAATCCCAACTGTGACTTCAAGTACATTAACAAACACTTTATTGGGTTCTAATTACATTTTTTAATACCCATCTCTTGTCCATATTACTGTTCACCAAATCACTTACTGATACACTTTCGCCAATATTAACATCACAGCATTGAAACAGTGTTGTCATCAGCTGTTGTGAATATGTTTCATTTTAACACTGTTTTTAAAAAGAAGCATCACTTTTATTTTTAAAGATATGGCAGAATCTGATTTAATAAAGACAAAATAATAAGACATACAATGCCTTAGGTTTTTCTGTCACCCCTTAGCAACCCCTGCAAATCACCCCACCTCCCCTGCAGAGGGCTGTGGACCCCAGTTTGCCAGGCGCAGTGTTAAGGCGCGGTTTATTTGTTCTGCAGAGTTAATTCGCTCAGGATTTCCAGTGCTGGAAGAGGAGGTTACGCCACATAATTGGACCTTGCTCCCAAATGTCACGGCTTTATTGGAAGAACGTTTTCCTCAGAAAAAAAAGAACGAACTTGCTGCTGCAGCCACAGGTGGTGGAACATTTCCTTTTTTTTTTTTTTTAATAATAATAATAATTATTTTTTGTTCTTTAAGTTAATGAATTTGTGAGAAAAAAATAGCCATCATCCAATAATTGGAAACACCTGAGAGCAAATTAGCAAATACGTTGATTTGAAATAAATCCACACTCATGCTAGTTATGGATTTACTCATTAAAATGGAAGGTAGGAAGAAAGGAAGAAATAATTAAATAAATAAATAAACAAACACCAATCGTTCTCCGTGTAGGGAAGCTGGCTTAAAGGAGGGACGAAATTTTATACTGAATATTTGGAATTACCTGAGAGAAAATTAAATAAAAAAATTATTAATATAAAATATATAATCATTTATTCCAAACCACTGTCATGTTGATGCAAGTAATTAAACAGATAGATAGATAGATAGATAGATAGATAGATAGATAGATAGATAGATAGATAGATAGTTAGATCAGGTTGAAGACATTTTGGAAGCTGAATGAATGAATGTGGTGAATGTGGTTTCTTGCCTTGAAAGATGCCTTACTCTTCCAATACCAGCAGTTGAATGGAATACAACTGGCTTCACTCTCTCTGAGGGGGTAGGATGGCCTCCTCCCTTTCCCCATCACTCAGCAGAAGTCAAGCCTGTGTTAGTGAACATAATACTTCTGAACCTTAGTGTTCTCCTCCAAGCGTGTTGAGTGGAAGCACCTGAGAGCATTTTAGTAAATACATAACATTGAAGTACCTTTATATCTTAACCAACAATGAGTTCACTCATTACATGAATGAAAGAAAGAATGAATAACTGAATGAATTCATTATTGTTGATAGTTTTGAAGAGTGAGGGACCTTCTTTTCGAAGGGCATTTCTATTTACAGTAAGTCTTTCTAAATGAGGACACAAATCCACTCCATGTCTTGAGTTGTCCTTTCGCCTTTTGCTTGTTTGTCTTGTCGCTTCCTTTTACATATTGCTTAATTGCTCTGTAATTCTCATTAACGGCGCAGCTTTAATTACACATGCGCCGCATGGAAGTACACAGCGAATTAGAAAGTATAATGAACTCCCATTTCCATAAATAATCATAAGGTGGGCGGAACTGGAAGCGAGTGCTGTACAAATTAGAAGCTTTTCATCCTTTCTGAAGCAGGCCGCATCAAAAGAGCTTGAGGAATCACAATAAGTTTCTCTCCACCGCCCACAGAGTGCCCTGGTCCATCTACCTGAAGGTTGTTCTGACTACCCCATTCATTTCCTCCACTTCCGATTCCTGCTGTGTCTCTCTAAGGGGGGCTGGGGGAGCTGGAGGTAGGGGGTCATGCCGGACAATTGGCAGCCCTGATCAGACGTGTCCCTCTAAATTGTTTGCCATGACATTTGGGGGCCGAAGCAATCCACGGCTCATTTTAGCTCGCTGGGATTATATGGAAAGACCAGCACTCCACTGGATCGATGGAGCAGTGGGAGTGGAGAGACAGAGAGAGAGAGAGAGAAAGAGAGAGGGAGAGAGAGATGGGGGTTATATAATGGACTGTGGATATCTAAGGTGCAAAAATCTCCAAAAGGTCACCAAAATGGTCAAAAAGGTAGATATTTCTGAGGAAACAATAGTCAATATACTCTCTCTAGAATGGCAGATTAAACCACACTGAATTACTTTATTTATACATTCGTCATCAAAAATATAGATACACTCAGAATGAACCAATCGACAGGAACAAAACTTGGTGGGTGAGTTTGACTCGAAGAAGAGTTCAAAAGCAGTTCAAGCAGTTGGAAGAGTTCAAGAGGGGTCACATCGTAGGGCTATGGGAAGTGGGATGGTGTTATCGGCATATTGTGGATATTACCATAGCACACTGTTGCCAGCGACATATTACCATATGTACCATATATTATCTGTGTCTTTGTGTCTAGTTAAAAAAATATTGCCCATATCAGTGTAAGTTTTTACTCATTTATTGTGCCTGGTAACTTTTATCTTCTTTCCAAATATTATTTCAGTCTGACACTTCCTTCTGGGTGCAACTATTTTGTGACAATGAGTGTATTTCATTTTAACCAAGGATCGCTGCAAACAATACATTTGCATAGGATTCTCAGAGCAGAAAACTCATTTTCAGTGCTCATTTTAACAAGCCCTCATCAACCTGGCCTCTCCATCCCCCTTAGAGGAGTCCCTGATACCACCTTAAGGGTTGCTCCATTCCTGTAGTTCAAGTGAAGTTTAATAGAGGAGCCCTTGGAGATTCGAGGTGCTGACTTGTGTGGACTTCGGCAGCAGAAGTTCTGAAAGTTCAGGTCTAAAATCAGTGATTCAAAGACATCTAGAGGACAGTTTACCTTACTTCCAACTGCCTTCAACCTTAATTATGTGAATGGATTCTTGTATACAGGCTAAAATGCATAGGTTCTACTTAATGCCTTCAGTTAATGGTGGTCCCTGATATTGCACAGTACTGTAGGTCTAGTTACTAAGGCAGCTGTTGCCTATTGGTTATAGAAGTGGACCTGGGATCAGCAGAAAAAATGGGGGCAGGGCAAGTGAAGGAACAATGCTGTCTCCTCCTTTAACATCCAAGGCTGAGGGGCCCTTGACCAAGGCACCTAAACCCCAACTAGGATGGTTCTAGGATGGCACCACAAATGTGTGCACTCACGGCCCCTAGTGCACTAGTGTGTGTATGTGTGTGTATGCGGTGAAGCATTTAGTTTCTAGTGCCTGTGGTGTTTCATATCACAGAGAGTTAGGATTAGGTGATATATGAAGGGAGTTAACTACCTTAAAATCTAGAAGTTCTGATATGTCTGCAGCTTTACTATTTTTTAATATCATGATATATCAGGACCATGATGTATTGTCTTGTTTCATAGAGGATGATTTTAAAGACCTGGTATCTCTGTTCAAAGGGGCAAGATAACACTCCGAAACATGGGGCAGGGGTAAAATTTAGAAATGGGATTCACCCTATGTGTGCACTCTTGAACAAATGTATCCACTATGTCGCCTTAAGGTAGCAATAGAAATATATATAAGACCTCAAATAAAGGTAAACATCATATGTATTATTTGTTGCTAGTTTCAACAGAGGTGCTGCTACAACGCCTCACCTTATCAAACACACGTTCCCAGGTCCATGGGGCCAGCATTAAGGCAGGCGGGGGCCTTGGGATGAGAGCAATCAGGCGTCTCTGAAAAACGCACGTGGGCAGCACAAAAGCGGCCCTGGCGGTAATTGCCGGTTATTAAAGCCCGTAATCACTCCCGGTGCTCAATGAGGTATAATGAACTTCGCTGATGGAGCTGTCTCGGAGGATACCAACGCCTCGTACATGCCGAATGCAGGAAAGGAAGCGAAGGAGAGATGGTGTGAGGGAAGAGGGGAGGTGTGGAGGGCTCTCTGTTAATTTGGGAGCACAGCGGCGCATGATTGAAAGTGATCCCTCTTTGTGTTTGCCCGTTGACGTCCTTAAGGGAAGTAATCAGCTGTAACCCCAGAAGTGCGTTGTCCCCCCATCCCCCCAACACCCACCCCAGATTGGCAGTCGGAAACAAGAGGAATGGGAACGCCGTCAACTGGAGACTTTCCATCAGAGGCTGCCCACTCACTCGCCCGCACACGTCCACCCACCAGCCAGCTCCCGAGCCACAAAATGGCTCCCCAGGCCCTCGTTCGCCATCGATGAGCCGAGTGCCTTTATCACTTCAGGAGAAAGAGAAGGAAAGAAGATTGCAGTCTAATGACAGCCTGCAAAGCAAGAGGTAACCCTTTAAGGTCTGATTTGGAGAGGGGTGAAGAGACCTGGGGACATTTTGTAAAATATGCAATGGACACTGGGCCAGTCATTTGGGAGCAAACAGATTTAATTGTCCATTTATTATGTTGAATTGCTCTTTTCTGTTTGTAAATGCTGCTTTTTTCCTTTCCTCTTTCCTTCCGTCTTTTTCCTTTCCTCAGTAAGGGCTTCTTGGTTTCAAAGCTGGACAGTTTTGTTAATCTACCTGTGTGCCTGAAACTGTGCCCTATTCACTATATAGTGCACTATTTTGTGTTTCAGCCATTCTGAAAGTGTGTCTGCATAGTAACAATATTTAGTGCCCTTAACCAATCCCACAGTGCACTGCAAACATTAGTGTACAAGCCATGTCCCTTAGTGGATTGTAGATAACCATAATCCACTGCATCATTTGGTAAAAAAAAAAAGATCAGTTAGTGTCTGAATTTATCCACTACCCTCCTGAATTCAGTTCACCATAACAGTGTGTAACGTAGGAAATAGTGAATAGGGAGCCATTTTGGACACAGTGCAGGATTTAGATGATGGTTATGAGTTTCAGCCTCTTTTAAAAAACATTTTCTGTTTATGGTTATGTCTTTGACAACTTTTTTCTATAGTTACTAATCATTGCCAATTCCACTTCATCAGTGCGTCTCCACGGTTCTCACACATTTCCACCATCTCTGGGAAGGCGGAGTCAAGCATATGCTTCCTCTACAAAACAAGAAGCCAACATACCAGAGGAGAATATAAACTGCCCATAGCAGGCAGCTGACAGACCCCTGTGATAGATAGCACCACCATAGGAGGAGTGATGGTGATGAGGTGGTGGAGGGGGGCTTTGACCATCCTAACCACCCAGAGGATGAGGCCAAAAACCTCACAGTCCCCTCAGGACAGGGCTAATGCTTAGACCACTGAGTCATGGGAAGTCTTTTTTCAAGTTTTAATCATTCATAAAACTCTTCCATTTGGAACTTCAGATTTTTTATTTACTTATTTCTTTACTATTGCATTTGTAACTGTGATATTTTATATCTGATCTGCTCAGAAAAATCTGAAAAATGAAGAACTTGTCCTAAATAGCTCTTTTGATTGGAAATGTAATATTAGGTGTACAAAGCTGTACAGTTATATTCATTCATTCAGTCATTCATTATCTGTAACCACTTATCCAATTCAGGGTCGCGGTGGGTCCAGAGCCTACCTGGAATCATTGAGCGCAAGGCGGGAATACACCCTGGAGGGGGCGCCAGTCCTTCACAGGACAACACAGACACACACACACACTCATTCACACACTCACACCTACGGACACTTTGGAGTCGCCAATCCACCTACCAACGTGTGTTTTTGGACTGTGGGAGGAAACCAGAGCACCCGGAGGAAACCCACGGGGACACGGGGAGAACACCAACTCCACCAACCCACAACCTCCAGGTCCCTGGAGCTGTGTGATTGCAACACTACCTGCTGCGCCACCGTGCCGCCTGTACAGTTATATGTATTTTTTAAATTATATTTACTTTTTTTGTGTAATGCATTATTGTAATTCAAAAATTCAAACGGCCTCCCAATCCTTTGTCATTTTACGGTACCTGTTGTGTAGTATTAAAAAATGACAATTGTCATATATATATAGATTAGTATTAATGCATTACGAACATGATCGCTAATATTGAAATCACTGTTTTTAAAATTGTCTAATCCAAAGCAATGGAAACAGAATATTATCCCCAAAAACTGAACAAATCCATGCATATGCTTTTGCAGCGCTTTTTAATTGATATTTCCTCACTCAACCATGACCCTGAAATGGATTAAGCATCAAAGAAGATGATGATGATGATTTCCTCTCTCATCATTTTCAAACAACTTCATTTTTAGTTTTTTTTTTTGTTTATTTAATAAATTGACAATTGTCAGTTTTAATACAACAGCTACTATAATAATACAAATGAGAATGCTTGAATTTCAAATTACAAATATATGTTACACAAAAAAAAAAACACTTTGAAACTTTTGTATATTTAATAAAATAAAATACAATAAAAGTGGTTTCTGACATTTGCACAATAGTGCACTTCTGACAAAAACATGGAACTTGCTGTGTGTTCATTATCATAAACCAAGAGCTGAGTAATAGTTAGGAAGAAGTAGATGTCAGAAATGTTCCTATGTTCCAGCAGACTGACCATGCGGCATGTCCTGCCCCCAGCACTGTTCCAGAGCTCTTGGTCACCCAGCTGATTCCCCACACCCACATTGTATTAATGAACTTGATTCGTCATTTTTGGTTTAATTGGGGAAATTTTTACTCATCAGCATTTTCCCCTTATGTCTTTCTTTTTCTATTTTTTTTATTCCAGAGAATTAGAGGCCTCATGAGGGATCAGGCAGCTTTAATTGCGAGCTAATCTGACCACACAACAGTAACTCTGTGGCAAATTTTGCACAAGCATCAGCATTTTGCTCTTTATTTGTATTTACTGATGTTTATAAAAGCTAATGAGGGTAGTTTCTGTAGTTGCTGATTGGAATCAATGTTTCAGGTAGTGAACATTTCCAATTCTATATCCAGTCTTCTTGGATGAGGGAAAACTAATGCTGTTCTCTTCTCTTTGGTGCATTCATGAATCCTGGGGTCTTAATGAAACGTCTGTGGCCTGTTTGGGTCAAAATACAAGGATCAATCCCCACGGCATTCTGCCCCTTTGTAAACAGCCTTGTTCAGATCGTCCAGCACCTGTTGCTTTAAAAGATAATGAGCTATTCATTGTTCACCCTGACCCTGAGTGCACAGCAGTGAGGAGCAAGCAGAAGCTGTTTTTTTTTTCTTTTTCTTTCTTTTTTTTTAAACCTATTTTCGGTTGGTTCTTTTTATTTCTATGTTATGGTTTTCATGCTCATTTTGTCTGTTTTTCTCTGTTTAAACTCATTTTGCATTCTCCAGAATTGTGATTGGAGATAAGGAGATGCGACAATCCTAAGGTTTTTGCACTATACATAAAACCCAGCACAACATCAGAACATCTTGTTTTATCCCATGTTGTCTGACTTAGACAGCACATATGACACTGGCTGTGTGGTTTTGTTACTCAGTATGTGGTTTGGAAGACTCCAGATCCCCATAATTAGTGTGCACATACACCCCTTTAAAGTGACACTTCAAATTCATGCAAATTTTCCAGTGGCCTAATGTTTTCTATCAGTCAAGATAAGTTAGGGTGTTTTTTATTTAAGCTATGAGGATGTAGCTAAATACAAATGCCTAATACTCCACCTGTTACCACTGTAAAATCTGCAAAACAATAGTAGAACACACATACCCCAAAACACTTCAACTACAACCATGTTTGACATCAATATCTACACTATATTCTCTGCCATAAATAAATAATTTTAGCACAGTCTATAAAACACTAAATGTTACTGTTTTATTAGTGTTTATCCTGTAGTGCAGGTCTTCATTTTTCCAGTTGAGGGAATTATCTGGGATGGTCCTTCCAACCTGCAAATCTTCCCTGTTTCAAACAAGGCACAGATCCTTCAGCCAGTCTCATGGAGGCTTTCCTCCTAGGTTGCATTGGATGTTGTACAGCAATTGAGTTATCATTGCTCTGCACAATCTTAGATCTACTCTGCATCTACTCTGTGATTGGTATTACTCCCAGCCACATCTAAGTTCATGGCATAATCAAAAGAGCCAAGCATCTCCATCTTCGTTCCATGTAGGGCTTCATCATGGTTCTGTATGTGGGCCTTCACTCTAATGGACAGACTGTGACTGGCTGGACCAGAGTCTTCTTATCACAGGACTTTGGGGACCTGCCAGCACTTTAACCATGCATGGGAATCCATGTGTGTATCACCTTCTGAAGTGATGTGGGAGCTCCTTGGTCTGGATTTATTCTTGCTGGGCAAGTGCTAGGTGTGGTACCTACCAGTATGTTTCTGGAATGCAATGGGACTTGCCGCTCAAGAAGAACACTACATGCTGTCCAGATCAGCTTTTGAGGACCTCCATCAAAACCAGCAACAACTGATATATCCATATTTCTTATCCAGATACAGGAATACCATGTGGACAGCTTTGGGGTCTTTTTTTCAAGGTGTTTCTCTATGAGCTAGCGAGCGCCATGAATTGCGACATACGTGCCGAGTCCTTTGACGAAAGCATATTGGTTCTAACAGTATGTGTTACCATGGAGACTGGGTTGGCAGAGCCTACCTTAGTGGGAATTTCAACTCACTGAACGGACTGTGGGCTGGACTTTGAGTGCTTCATTACCACTTCGACTTAGAAACAACAATAAACTGTTTACTCTCTAAAAGGAATTGCCTAGATTTGGAAATTTGGTTTCTCTGCAACTGTGTTATGGTGAAGACACATCCATTTTCCATGGTCCTATAGAGATAATGAGGTGATGATTTCAATGTGTATTTTGCATGATGCTAATTGGTATTACTTGATAGCCTAAAGAGGCAAACTTCAGACGGCACAAAGTCTCAGCTGCTGGATTACCTTCATAATTAGGTGAAAATTGCATCCCAAACTACAATTTTAATCAATCACACACAGCATTCCGTCATATCATCTGTGACTCAATGCGGCTTGACGTAATCTCTTGCTTGTAAATGTTAGCGGTCTTATGCAAATTTGCCAATTTACACCGAGATTCGGGATGAGAAATCATCTGCAACCAAAGAGTGTTGTTTGATGCAGGGCAGCGCTGATTATACGAAGCTGTGTGTGCTTTTTCTAATGGTTACGACAGCATATGCTCCATTTAATGATGCCCCTCAGTTCTGCTCAGCACAAGATGGCCGCCGACGTCAGTTCTGTCGCCTCAACCTCACACCTGCTTTTGTGGAGTTGCGGAGCATTTGGTGGCCAAAACAGAAACCCCCTTTGAAATGATAATCCTTGCCGGAACCAAATGTAAATGAAAACACACTTTCCCATTCAGCGGCAACATCTAAGCTAGCCCTGACACAAACATGAGGTTTTTTTCTCTACCCACACCACCCCTCACTGTTTTCAGTCCATAGCAGGGGGGCTTACACCTGTATTCATTGACAGGCAATTTGCACCCCATAAGGGACTAACATAGCCCTTCTGAATGTCCCGGAAACAGCATCCCATTCTGAAAATTTGGGACCATCCATCAGAGCTGCTGGAGGTACATCTCTGTAGTTCTCATTCTCATTCTCTCTCTCTCTCTCTCTCTCTCTCTCTCTCTCTCTCTCTCTCTCTCTCTCTCTCTCTCTCTCTCTTTCATTCCCTGACTGAGAAAGAAAAGCAGAGGGAAGGTTGGAGCGAGGAAGGGAGGGAGGGAGGTAGGCAGGGAGGGGGTGGAAAAGACAGAGTGGATAAAAATAGAATCCATTACTCCATTATTACAGCCTATCGTCTGTTGCTAGGCAATGGTATCAGATTAACACTAATTATCATTTTATCACATTCTCTCCCCCCAGACCATTCGCTGACATTCTCTCTCTCTCTCTCTCCCTCTCTCTCTCTCTCTCTCTCTCTCTCTCTCTGTCTTCATTCTTTAGCACTGTCTTTCCTTCTTTCTTCTTTCCTGCATACAGCACTGGATCGTCAAATTGATCTCTTTGCATTTATTAAAATATCTACGTTGTTCAAAAGCATTTCATTTGGTGAGGAGACTTAATGAATAGGGGAGAGTTTAACTGCACACCTCGAAAATGGAGTCTTTCTCAGCATGAGAGAGAGAGAGAGAGAGAGAGAGAGAGAGAGAGAGAGAGAGAGAGAGAGAGAGAGAGAGAGAGAGAGCAGGAAAAGAGAATAGCTAATACAACTAATCCAAACCAACAGAATCCGAAAAACAAATGCATTCTGAAATAACAACTGTCGATTGTGCAGTGAAAGTATGAGGACACCCAGGGGTTACATCACATGACATAGTTTATATCACATTTTTGTACGACATCACTTTTTAATCATATTTTTGATATTACACTAGCAATCTTCCTCTTTGTTTCAGTAAGGAAAGCAAGCCATGTGCTAATTAAAGGCGAGTCGGAGGTGGCATTTAGGAGGCGTCCTGTATTGAATGTGTGAAGGGAAAAGAGGATGCTGCAGAGTCGCTCCCCCAACCCCCTCCTCTCCCCTCTGCTCTGTGTGTGATTTATTCCTGTGGAAGTGAGGCTTCGGTGTAGGCCACAGCTCCAGGGCAGAGCGCATTGTTCCGAACCTGCCCATTGTTCCCGAGCTCAGGGCCCAGTAATGAGCAGCTGCAGAGGAGCCCCAGCACAGCGCTGCTGTCAGCGTGAAGAATGCAACCACAGCAATAGCGCTATACACACGCACATACGCGCACACACACACACACACACACACACACATCCATGAGAACAAGCAAAAGGAGCATGCTCATACACAACAGAACACACAGATATACAAGTACTTGAACAGAATCATATAAACAGAGGCATGGGTGTCATTTCTAAGGGTGGGACAAAGTCAGGTTTAAGGTATTATTGGTGGATTGCATAAACAAGGATTAAATTAAATTGACTTTACTAAGAATTGTTATCTAAGAACTGTTAAACCAAGATCAATTTCTATGTTAACACCATTGCACAAAATATGCTTGAATTAATATTGATGTGTGTTGCCATACTGAAAATATAACGCAGCAAACACTCAGTATCTTCCAAAAACAAAGCATTGAATTAGATCTGTTACTTGGGATAAAGTTTATGAGAAATTATTCTTTGACTCTCCAGCCAATGACTGTTTGCAGCTACCATTGAGAATCTGGATTTGGATTTATATATCAATGTTATAATGTTGGTGATTTCAGTTTAGATTAATCCAATCTGTTTTATGTTTGAAAGGTTAAATCTTGATTTAATCCATGTTTAAGCCTAACCCTTGTTGGTGCAACCCACCCAAAAGCACTATCCCAGTTTACATAAGCCAACCAGATAAAACAGTGGTGTTCCCTCCTTCTCCTTGTGTCTACACTCACTGTCCATTTTATCAGCTCCCCATTCTATATAAAAGCACTTTGTTGTTCTACAATCACAGACTGTAGTCCATGTGTTGCTCTGCATACTTTATTAGCCTATTTGGTGTTAGTTGTTCAGGAACCCCATGGTACCACAACAGAGAGGTTGTTATTTGGGTGGTTGATCATTCTGAGCACTGTATATTTATATTTATTGTGCTGGTATGAATGGATCAGACACAGCAGCACTGCTGGAGTTTTTAGTTTTTAAAGCCCTCAGTGTCACTATTGGACTAAGAGTAATTAACTAACAACCAACAGCATCCTGTGGGCAGTGTCTGGTGTCCACTTATGAAGTACTAGAGGAAAACCAACACAAACTCTGCAGCAACAGATGAGCTACTGTCTCTGACTTTACATCTACCAACATTGTGCACTCTATGAAAAACCATAATACAGGTACATTACAGTCACTAAAGGTAAAAAAGTTTAAATGTATAGTACCAATGTTTGGACATGTCCACTCAGGGAGGGTTTTCTTTGTTTTGGGCCATTTTCACATATTGTGAAGGTACAGTACCAGTCAAAAAATTTGGACACATTTAATTCAATGTTTTTTCTTTGTTTTTTATTATATTCTACATTGTAAATGAATATGGAAGACATTAAAACTATGAAGGAACACATGAAATTATGTAATAAACAAAAAGTCTTAAACAAACCAGAATATGTTTTATACTTTAAATATTTTATTCTTCAAAGTAGCCACCTTTGTCTTTGATGACAGCTTTACACACTCTTGGTGTTCTCTCAATCAGCTTCATGAGGTCATCACCTGGAATGGTATTCAGTGAACAGCTGTGGCCTCGTCAACAGTTAATTTGTAGAACTTCTAGCATTCTTAATGTGCTTGAAACCATAATGTGGGTTGTGCAGAGGTAGAGCTGGTACACAGTTCTTTACAGTGAATAGCCCTATTCCACCAATGACTAATGAGAAGATGTGCTCAAACTTTTGAAGGGTACTGTACATTTCAAGGTACAACAGTGGGGTAATGTCCAGTTGTGTTCCTTAAGGTACATTACATCCTCTTCTCCCGAAGGAGAGGTGAATTTTTATAAGGTTTCATTACAGAACTGTGTAAAATAAAAGAAAATAAAATATGCTTGAATCCTGTAAATGAAATGGGGCATATGTAATTATTGCAACAAAAAAATTGTAAATGTGTAATTGTGAAATTAATATAGAATACATAACCAAAGATATACCTTTGAGGGTAATTTCACAATGACAACAAATATTACCACCCAAACACAGTGACAGTTTTTCTGAAAGTGTAGGTGTGTCTAACAGTGAGTGGACATAGTTTTTAAAAGCTCCAGCAGCACTGCTGTGTCTGATCCACACGTACCAGTGCAACACACAATAACACAACACCATGTCAGTGTCAAGTGCTAAGAATGACTCACAAGAAATATATATTATCAATTCATTCTCACACATTAAACATCTCATTCCATTGCCTTTTTATTTGTCCTCATGCATTGTTGTTTTTACACTTTTTTACTCTTAATTGAACTTTTAAATTATGCCACCAGCAGTATAACTCTTTTTTTCATGTAGACACAGTGACACCTGGTTCCTATTACCATCACAGTAAAGAAATCACAGTCAGTTCATTGTTCTACAATGAACCATTTCACATCCAACTGTAGGAATGACTTTGAATTAATCTTAAAATGTGAATCGATGATTTAGAACAATTCTCCCTTAAGAATGAAGTAGGCACTTACACAGAGCAGCACTCTCACACCTAGCCACCCACACAAACACGTGAGCATATATACATGCAAATATGCACACACACACACACACACACACACACTGTTCTTGTTCACAGGCATCCTGGTCCAAGCATATGTAAACATGCTTGTCCACAGCTTTTTGCTTCTCTATGTATTAATAAAATAAACACTGGACTGGTATCAATGTCCAATACTTTTGCAGTTCTGACCATGTATCTGCATTCAGCTTCAAAATGATGTAACATGAAATTTAACATGGGTCTGATTTGGACTTGATCAGCAATCAGAAATTCATTCACTGTCCATTAATTGCAGCACTGTTCATTTATCTGCTCCCACTGACCATACAGGAGCACCGTTCTAAAATGTTCTAAAATGACAGATCTATAGTCCATCTGTAAGGATTGGAAGATTCTGGCAGCAACTGCTGTGTTTGATCCACTCATACAGCACAAAACATGCTAGCACACCAATAATGCAGTGAGAATGATCCACCACCCAATTCATACCTGCTCTGTTGTTGTCCTGTGTGAGTCCTGAGCACCGAAGAGCAGTGTAAAAAGATGCTAACAATGTATTCAGTGCAAAAGATGGACTATAGACTAATTGTAGAACTACAAAGTGTTACTCGGTGGAGCTGAGAGAGTGGAGAATGAGTGTAGAAATAAGGAGATGGTCATAATGCTATGACTAGACAAATTGGACAACCTGGAGCAACTATGCATGAGTCTCAAATCAAAATGGCTAATGCCAAGCACTGGCCAGAAGGATGTAATGCCTCCTGGCATTGGTCTGTGAAGCAGTAGAACTGTTTTCCTTATTTGAAATAGATGAAGCTAAAAGCCATCAAATCTTCACAGAAATGGTCCATCATTTAGAAGCAAGTAGAAGCTAGAAATGTTGGCTGTACTGGTAGTGTATTCAAGCTTTCCCAGAAGGGTTTCTGAGAGTACAGGAGATATTAGGGACGTGCAAACACAAATACGCCCACCAGCTCAGCAGCAGTAACAGCAGCGGTAAGCTTCACCTGCTGTGGGACCTTAAATCATACACTGTCATTTCACTTTGAGCCTCCCCTAACTCTTCTTCCAATTAGGGCGCAGGGGCATGCATCACAGGCCTCTCTAATATGCATAAGCCTAATGAAAACAGTAGCGGGGCAAGTTCCAATTCATACTTTATCATTGTTTCTTTGACTATCATTTAGATGATGGATTAAAAAAAACACCCATGGCGCATAATGGGACAAAAAGGAAGGCTTCCTTAAGAACTCCTACCGCTCGCCGGACCCAAAGTCCTGGTGTTATTTATTTGTGTCAGTGTGTATGTGTGTGCATAGTACGTTGGATTTTCTTATTTCAGTTACATATTTTAATCAGCATGAGCTGGAACAAACAAGGTGGGAAGCTCTATAACACTGGGAATCGGTTCCCAACTGTTTATTTGTGAGTTTCAGAGTTTCTCAGGGATGATTACTGCGCAAAACACTTCTTCGGCGGCCCAATTCCAGCAAATTCCTGACTCTCCAACTTCCTCCCTTTCACCCTCCCCAAAAAAAACCCACTGGTCCTCACCTTGAAAATGAGCCATCCGTCTTTGATTTATTGTGTCGGAGCCGAGAGTTTCCATCTTCGCCCCTGAGTTGTCACTGCTGTTCTATAATTGGCCCGAGCCGCGTGACCCACCTAGCCAGCGTTTTTTGGGCCGCCATGTTTGGGAATCTTGCCTCGCCTTGACGTGGTAGCCGAGAACAGAAAGGCATGGGGTGGGGTGGTGGGGAGAAAGAACAAAACTAGGACGCCACTCGCATCGTCATTAATTGTCCTACCCTTTCTAGAGCCCAGTGGATGAGGGAGGGAGGAGCAAAAAAAGGAGAGCTAGAGATAATGAAAGAGACGTTGCCCAGTTACCTCTTCCTCCGAGGATAGTGCAGCGAAAAAGATTTCACATTGAGAGAGGTGAGTGAATGGGGATAGTGGGGAAAGTGGTGCTCCGGAAAGTACCAGAATGTTCCTGCCATTACTGGCCTCAAAGTGTCACAAGATGGTGGGACCTTGATTTTATCCTCTCTGCCTCATTGCGTCACTTACTTGGAATTTGCTAGAAGTTGCCTACATCTTGCTGATCCATAGATTACATCAGGACCGTCCACCTCAGGCTAACCCATCCAATAAAAAGTTTTAAATGTCTATTTTAAGATGCATCCATTGCTGACAAAGTTGCTCAACAGGCTCATATCTCTTTTATCATCTTCAGAATATGGCACTGAATATGGAACTGCAGTACATGAGTCCCAAGTCATCAATGTCAAGTGTCTGCTAGAGGGGTATAAAGGCCCTCCAGGATCGGAGTGAAAGAATATCTTCCCATAATTTTAGAATATGTTCAGTGACCACCACTAGGGGGCATAAGTCAAAAAGTAGTTTCGTCAATTTGAGTGAAACTTGATGGGTCTTACTTGTCTGGTTCACTTAAGAAATATTAAATCTGCACGTCCCAAAATGCCCAATGATCAACTTCGTCTCCGTCAGCTTGGCTGGCACTCAGCAACTCTTGCTTTACGTCTTTCATCCGCTGCCAGAGATTTCTTGCCTTCACATACAGCCACAAATACAGGAGGCATGGCAGCTAAAGAGGAGGAAATGCTGATGGCAGGAAGGTGAGGGTGTGTAACTAGAGATAACCTGGTCCTCTGGACTACTTGATGCTCTGCGCTTTCTTGTTTTTCCGAACTTTCCCTCGCTGCTGGCAGCCTCTGGAACTTTCTGAGCCATCCTTCTTCCTCTGAAGTGGTTGCCATGGCAACCCCATGGGAGTGCTGAACTTTCCCTTCTTCCTCCCCACTTTCAGAAACTAAAGTTAAATTAAAACGAATCCCTCTCGGGTTCGAGCGCCGAGCAGTGGGAAGAGGATTTAGCTACAGGTAGAGCAATATCTCACGTAAACGAGTGACCTCAGAACGAACGGCTAAATGAAGAAACAGCGGCCTGAATTAGCTACTTTGTTTTTCTTTGCCGAGGCTCACGTTAAGCCAAAGTGGGGGGGAGGTGTGGCACTGCATTAATCTTAATAAAATCTCGTCCAAACAAAGCAAGCAAGGGCACTGCCACAGCTTGTCGCGCTAAACCCGGAAAACGGAAAAAACTTCTCGCAGTCCATGGGAGGCTAATGGAAATTTCACCATGGATGCACTCATCCTCATTCATGCTTCTATTCTTCCTCTCCTTCCCACTTTTACACTGCCTTAGCGAAAGCTGGGGCTGCTGGAGAGCAGTGGTGGCACAAATCTACGTCTCCAGTGGCAGCAGATGTGCGCAACGTCAAAAATCTTCCCTCCCTTGTCGCCCCATCACCCAGAGAGTCTGCCGTGGTAAAGACACACGCCATTTCACCCCACCACCAGCTGCCTGCAATTACTCCACACCCAAGACTCCCACTGCTTTATTTGAGGGGTTGTTGTGAAACAATGTGAGGCTTGAAAGGTGTCGGTCACACTAAGACAACGAGAGGAATAGAGAACTTTAACATTTTAATAGCTATATTGTAAGCATAATGAAACTGTTGGGTGGCTATATATTTAGGAACAACAATGCATTCCACTGTAACCAAGGCACTTGGTACTTGTGAGATGTGCAAAATTTGTGGCACCTGTATAACTTTCTAACCTTTGATCACATACATTAGCTAATGATTGACCCTTTAACATGTACTGTTAACTGATATAAATATTTAAACGGAGCCCAAGCAATTCCAAAAATGAATTGGACTGAAAGGTGATGTTCATGATATTAATCTACATCACTTTTTCCCCCTTAATTTCAAAGAATGATTCCTCATTTGCTAGCTCTCTGGTCTGTTTGTGCACCGGAAAATGCTCAGTTGTTTGTACACAGCCATAGCTCAGTAAATGGGGAAAAAACTAAGGGTCTCTGTCCAAAATGGCTCAGGCTCACAATTGGTTTCACTCTTGGACTTCTTCCTCTCCTTCAGCACTCATGCTTCATGCTCTTTGGGTTAACATAGGAAACAGAGAGTTAATGTTCTCCTCCAAGCGTATTGAGCTGAATTTTGCAGAGATAATAATTTTGCATGATAAAAACCCACCTGACCTTGAAAGTTTTGCTGTAAAAGCTTGTGGAATGCAATGGATTACTCAGTTACATTATGAACTACTGCATGCAGTGGAGTCTAAAGCCGTCACCTGCTAGCACTAGTCGCCTGTCAGCGTCAGGAGCAGCAGGCAGCTTCTTTGGAAGTGTGCATGTGTCAAAACGAAGAAGCGAAAAACACCACTGCTTCCTCTCCGTTCTCCTCCAACTCCAGAGCGAGAGTCTTGTGAAAGAGGCGGGCCACATATGGCATTAGCACTTCGGATTAATTTACACCCTCCTACACGGAGAAGGTAGAAGGGAGGTTATTTTTGAAAAGAGAAAGAGGAGGGGTAGAACAAAAAAAGTGCTGGCATGGGCGTTATGTTTTTACCCGAGCCGTCAGAAAAGAGTTCATTATCAAACAAGATGCTGTGTGATATTTCATAGGTGCACTCCAGGCACACGCATCAGTTTGGATCGGAGAAATGTGCCAATACCTTTTTTATTTTTATTATTCATTTATTTATTTATTTATTTTTGCTGTTTCAAGTTTGCAGAGGTATGGATGTTGCAGAGTGACATAAACTTGAGTAATGCAAATAACACAAGGGAACACTGCTTTTGAAACAGCCCACGCTCTGTATACAAAAACAATGTTGTCAATAGAATCAAAGCCAAAAGAAACCTGTCATATGCTATATTCACTAATACATCCAGCTTATACCTTTAAAGGGCTGATGTCCTTCGTTTTTCATGCACAACATTTGTAGATACCCTTAATAATGAGTGAATGCAGCTTACTTAAGGTGATCACTGTTATTCAGTTGTGCAAACACAGTTAGTATAACCTCCATGGAAAACCATGAAATGTAATGCAATGCTACTGTAGCGAATGCACATGCGACTAAGGTCACCACGTCCAATGGCAAGCATTTGCTAGTAGTGTATAAAGCTCCACAGCATAGGGCAGTGAAGCACTGGAACTGCATTTTGAAATGATAGAGCGCCATTGAATGTTTGTGATACAGAACTAATCCAGCATCAGTACTCAACCTTATTAAAGTTCTCGTCACTGAATGCCTTCAAATCCTAATCGAAATTGGGAATGAACAAACTTTGAAGGCTTTTCTCATATCTTACACCAAACTCCATGATTTAAAGCCAGAGGTGAAGAAAAAAACTTTTCAGAGCAGTCATGTGCATTTAATGGCGGAGATGAAGACCGCTTTCAAATTATGAAAAACAATAGAGAAATTAATCACCCAAGAACAGGCCCGATGCAAATTAGACAGTGTGAGAGAAGGTTCCCCGCCCACAGAAGCAAATAGGAAAGAGTCGGTGAAGGTGGATGGAAGGTGGTGTAAGAAAAATATGATTTGTTTTGCTCTATGGAAACATGCACCCGAACTTGTGGTAATTATCATGTAGGGGCAAGTAGAGAAAGTTCCTCACCTGTCGGCCAGGCCCTGATTCCGACACGCTCACTGGCTGTTACAGAGGCCGCCGGCAATCATTGCCATCTACAATTACCGGCACCTGCAATTACTGCCACCTTGCCCGCTGTCATGGACTCGGTAACGCACTGATTAACAGAGCTGGGGGCATGTGTGGGGGGGGGTGACGTTCTTGGGGGTGGCTAGTGTATGGGCAGCGCATGGGCAGTGCTTGTCAAGAGCGCCAGGACCCCTCGGCAACCCTGCAACTCTGCAATTATGGCTTAGTGGAGTGGCCGCAGTTAAAGCTCATTGCTATGGCTGATGACATCCTGAGGCCGCATTAGATACAGCAAAGTTGTCTGTGAAGGGGTTGGAAAGATGGGACAGATTGAACAAAGATTGTATAACCACCATAAAATAAGCAACTGGACATGAGCAGTGCTGACCATGCTCAGTGTCCCCAGAGAACCTGCCTCAGACATGTATGTAAAGATATACTCCATGGTCTATGGAGCAGTAAAATAAATTTTAAGTTAACTGACATATGTGATCCAGACCTCATCCTCCATCATCTAAAATCTGAAATGTGACTGAATACCATCAAATTCTCACAGCAATTTTCTAGTCTACAGAATACTCAAAGGAACAGATTTTGCTGCAAAAAAGGGGGACAAAGGCCATAGTAAATAGGCTTTGTTGGATGAGCAGAGTATTATTAGCATTTACCTCCTCACATAGGAATTTGTGCTGAGTGTCACTCCTAAGGGCTGAAGCTAGGACTTTGGAATGCAAAAGTACAGCTAAGTCATCATTCATCTTCTGCAACCACTTAATCTGGATTAGGGTTGCAACGGGTCAAGAGCCTTCCTGGAATCATTGGGTGCAGTGGACCACAATTACCTGATCAGTGCCTACCAACTCACAAACTGAGAAACAAAGCAACCCAGTCAGTTTTTTTTTTGTGAGCTGCCTAAATCAATTGAAGACAGAAATGGGTTGAATGAGCTCTTCTGATTCTGCTCCTCTTTTAGTGGAGAGACCTTAGTGGAATGTTCCACCACCTCATCTAAGCATCTCCAGTCACAGTGGTGAACAGTCATTTACAAATATTATAAGTAAAATATTAGTCATTTATTTGTAAATGTATGAAATAAAACATACGAAATGTAGAAAATGTAAATAGCAATTAGCTATTTGATTCTCTGAAAATAAAAATTCATCTTTACTCAAAAAGTGATAATATATTGTTATCAACTGCAAATCACTTTACACTGAGATCTCGCTTCAGATTTAGGAGCAGGTTAAAATTCCTCTGGGCTGAGTCCAGGCTGTAGGGTGGAGGACTAATCCGGATTCCTCAACACACCTGTGTCACTCAGGATGGTTTAGTTTTCATGGAGATTGTAACAAAACTAATCAAAATGATCTGATATTTTCATTAAATCCCCTCAGAAAGGGTCAGTTTCTAGAGCTATTATAAAATGACCTGCTGGATTTGAACTTATTGACTTATGTAGTAAACCACATAAAACAAAGAGTAAAGGAAGAGAACTGAGTAAAAACAGCAAAAATGAACATGTTCCGAAGAGGATGTGGTGGGGGGTTGTGGCCAAAACATACAGCAAATTTGGAAATTAAGACCCGAGGGAACTGTTTTCTCTGTTGAAAATATGGTCATATTACTTACATTTTAAATTGTCCCGCTTGGATTACATCTACTGTCATTTTATGTTATCATCAATCAGCTCTAGCCAAGGGGACAGCTATATACTCTCTGAATTTTCACCATATCATTACTTACAGTAAGTCTGGAGACTGCAGATTGTTTCCTGCAGCCCGCGTTATATTCATTATCTGCAGAACTTCAGGCCCCGGTGTCATCCTGCTTTGTCATCATGAACACCATGATATTCCATTTCCGAAACACATGAATTCTTAAACTCGGAATATGTGCCACAACCTAGAGTACCGTCTCTTCATTCTGCATGTATTACAATAAAACCACTGGCAGCAGAGCTTTTATTACCACTAAAATTATTCGTGCTCAGCTTCAGATCTCTGTTTTGATTTGAATATTTTTTTGAGATTTTCAGCGAGCTGCCTCCAACAAATCCACTCAAAACTTCATCCGCCACGACATGCCACCACCGCGGTTGTCCCCGTTTAACCCCCCTCCCCCTAAACACCGCACTTACCATCATACCACCTCTTGTTTTGTCTCGAGAGGTGAAAAGTGATGGAGAAGTCTGCTTCAAACGGGAGGGAAATGAGATTTGTGTTATTAGCACCATGCTCACAAGCACCCCTCCACCAAGGCCTGCTTTGCCTCAACTCAGGAAACTAATCTCCACAACACACCCTTAATGGCAAGCCAGGAAGGTGTGAAAGAGAAAGAAAGTAAGGAAAAAAAAGATGGGTAAAAAGGGAGGGTGGTGAAAAGAAGGTGTCTGCTGCTACGTGCGCAATCACACCTCCCCACGCGAACGTTGTCACACTCTCGCATTCCTCACCTCCAATTAGCAGGGAGAGGGGCCTAAATATAGCGGCCCTGGCGCTCTCCCAATCAGGTCGGACTGCATGGCGAGAGACTTGAGTGCCAAGCAGCTTGATTAGTTGAGAACGGGCGTATGGACCACATCTGAAAAGGTTAGCAAGTTAGTTGCACAAGATCTGTGGTGTCTCTGGCCATGCTGATTGATCCCTTCTGTGGTTAACTGTGCGCATCAATCAATGTTGTCTTTGGAGCTTCTTGCACCGCAAACCATCGACATGATTATCAATTGCACCATTGATCAGAGCCGACTTTGACGGCTAAATTGCAGCATCTGTGGCTGGCACCCCTGGGGCATCACCCGGGTCCTCATTAAGACAAAGAACATCTTGCAAGCCTTTGTTTGCTTTACTGCTATTGGATGTATCCATGGAGATGAAGCTGCCCTTCTCAGCAACGGTGGCAACCTGACCCTACGGATGGCCATTGCTCACTTTAACTTTGAACATTTGATGGCTCTCTCATCGACCCAGGAGCAGGAACATATCAACCATTCATCTCCGTCTAAAACCACCTCAGTGAGACTGTTGCCACAGGCAACTCCATTCATCAAAGCCTACATCCATCCCGAGCCCATTCAAAAACATCGGACCGCAATTAAACAACTTTCCTCGCTTTCTCGCAACTGGAACCACAGACCTTCTGCAAGCACAGCCATGTAATTAAAAGGTGGCCTACGTCGGCACATCCCGAGAGCTTGCTTTGACTGCTCTCCTCAGCTTTGAACCAAAAATGGCTAAGGCAGAGGCCCCGGAAGGTGTGGATGTCCTTAAATTTCAACCTCAACAAGTGCAAGACATTCAAGGATAAAAACACAGGTTGTTTCTTGCTGGAAGCAGTGCCACTTGAAACCCAGGGGTGGAGGTCGTCAGAGGGAAGCGCTTGTGGAAGCAAAACAGGATTAGTTCCAGCAGTCTGTAGCCAGCCCAAGAAACAATGCCCTAAGTAGGTCTGAGATTATGCAACACTACGGTTTGCAACACAGTATAAAGGAATTACAGCATGGGTTAAGAGTTCTTACACAACATTAAGCAGCACGTTGTACCCGTGTGTCAGCAACCAGGCCCACGACTGACAGTAAGTGATACATTTGCACATTTAAAGGTTCTGCCTTCATCTAATGGATGTAATGGCACTTTTCGGTACCTGGCAACTGTCGGCAAGGACTTCTCCACAAGCCACGCCAGCTTTCTCCTCTTATAGATGGGGTAATATAGTAGCAATCAAAGAGCCGCTAGTTGAAATCCCAGCAGGGGATGCTTGTCTGTATACCCTTCAGCAAGTCACTTATTCCCGACTGTTCTGAAGCGGTTCCGAGGAACATACAGCACCTCTTAGGTTAATGGCGTGTCAGCTATATGCCACAGAAAATAATGACCTAAACGGGAAATGTCATTTTGTCGAGTGGGGATTCGTGATCATTTCATCAGTGCTGTGTGCTTTTAAAAAGTACACAAGGTACCATTTTCCTCACTGTGCCATTCTGAGGGTGAGCAATAAGATTACAGCTATATACAAATAATTAGGGTTGCACAGGAAAGGGAATTCTAAATTTTCACAGTTTTCCGGTGTTGATAATATTTTTGAGTCTTAACTTTTAAATTCACCAATAAGAAATTTGAAATATAATCATATATGCACATATATAATAAAAGACTAAATAATGTATGTAATGGTAAGTATCATATATTGCATAAGTATCAAAAATATGCATAACATATTTTTAAATGGTAGGTAAATACTTATGTACATATTGTTACGGTCCTAAGAAGAATTTTTTTACTGCATCATTTGAACTCAGCTGCTGTCCTTCATGTTATGTGAAAAAATCATAATGAATGGACTAATAGAAGTGCTCCAGTGTTACTTGGAATAAAATCTTTTTACATTGACTTCCATTGAAAGTTAAGATGTTTTTTCATTCTATGAAGAGTTCTGGGTAATGTTACGTCAGTGCGTCCAAAACCATCCATGTGAGTGTGTGCACCATATAATCCTTTAAGTAACACAAAAACAACAATAAAACCCATTTCTGTCATATATTATTGAATTAATGTTTCAAACATATTTGTCTTTATATTTTGATAAATATAGCTAAAGAAGGCCTATATGGTTTTATTTGAACCTGGACAATTTCAAATAAGTTATACAAGTTAAGATATACAGTATATGTGACACGTACATATTTAACAAATGTGTGTTGGAAATAAGAGAAAACCATGTGTTATATATATTAAATCTATATATTGCAGTAAAAAAATATTTATGGGCCTAAATTTATTATATTCCTAATCAATTATAAGGAGCATATAAGACTTGTGGCTTTCAGCTGTTAAGAGGTAACCAAAGCTATTCATAGTTGTTTGATGTGAATTGTTTAATCAGTCAAAATTGTTCACAGTGCTGAAAATAGGAACCAAACGTCTGAAAGGTTTAGTGTCCCTGAATGTTACACTATATGAGAAAACTTTTATCCACATTTCTTTCAGAATGGAAGGGTATCAATATGATGTTTTTCCTCATTTACTGCAGTAACAGCTTCTCCTCATCAGTGTAGGCTTTAGACTAGATGCAAAATCACTTTTGCAAGGGTTTGATGGGAACCTTAGTGTGGTCATGTGCTGTTACCCATTCACACATTTCATATACAAATATGGCATATTATTGAAAGCATATGGAACCTAAAGCTGTCTTTCAACAGAATTGTGTAAAAACCCATGTGATGGGGAATGGCTCTGACTTCCTCTTTTAAAACTCAGAATGTACTTTTTAAGTCATGTGATGGACAGTGTCCTCCAGTGGGAGAGAATGAGGGATGGTGTGAGGTCCTGCCCCTCGTCCTTTGTCCCTCACCTGGATGTGCGAGCCAGTGTCTCAGCATCTATGCCACAGTGAGAGGACATCTGTCTGCCCTGCCAGTCTTCCGGCTACCTGCCAGTCGCTCAGAGGCTGCTATGGTGACACACACACACACACACACATACACACACACACACAGTGGGTCTGTTCCTAAAATAGAGCTGCAGCAAAGCTTACGACAGCTTAACGGAGAGCCTCCTTCATTATTCAGAGCCTTCCTGAGCCAAATTTGCCTATTACTGTGGATGCCTTATATCCTAATACATGGAATCATACTAGTAGTGTAATCCGCTGACATTTAATTCCTAATAGTCCTTTGATAACAATGCAATTTATGCTTTATAAAATGCAATATGTATGTTAACAATTACCCATACAAATATTTGTTTAGTGGCAATATTTGATGTCCATGTATATGATATGGTCCATGAGAGGAGTGTGCGATATGGCCCTAAAATAATATCACGATATTTCACTTTTTTTTTTTTTTTTGGCAATCATGATATGATTTGTCAATATGAAAAAAAAAACGCTGAAAACTAATTCTATTCATTTCAAGAACTCACAATTGCAACTAAATAAATATTATCTTAATATTACATTTTTAATGTAATAATATATTCAATTTCTTATTTAAATTTTATTTAATTATATTTTAATTTAGTGCAAATCTAACAATTTCAAACATTTAGAAGAAACAACTAATAAATATGTAAACATTTGCTTATTTTACTGTAATTTACCAATTTTATGACATTATATAAAAAAATATTTATAGTATTGAATACTTTTGTATAGTATACTTTTGGAACAAATTTTTGAACAAAGAGCACATTTTCACCGTACCTATCTCTGTGCCTAAATGACTCACATAATGAATGCTATATTATTGCACACGATACGATATGGCACAGTTCTAGTCCATGATATATTTCATTATTTTAATATACTTCCTCACAACAGGATTTTTCACAATATGAGCCAAAAAGCATAATTGATGCATAATATGATTGCAGTACATGAAACTACATTATATAAATAATAATTTGTGGGTTGTGTCAGAAAGGGTACACATTAAAAATATGCCAAGTTGTGTGTGCAGATCATTGGATGCTTTGGCAGGGCGTCCATCATGGTGTCCCTCCTGACCCCAGCTCTACATTTATAATCATTTTCAGAGAAATTTCAGTCTGTGTTCTGAAATTTCATGCACCGTTCAGTTTCAGAGACACTGTATTACCATAGTTTTATTTTGTCTAATACAACTTGATATATATAAAATGATATATTTTTGACTTAAAATACTACTATACGTTTATGCAATTTCTGCAATGAAGAAGCCAGACACTACATATCCATCTTGTTCCTCTCTACCAGAAGCAAGCACAGTTGGTCAGATCATGTAGATTTCTTGCTGTTGTTGGACTCAGCTGAACAACCTGAAAATGCCCAGAAGGAAAGAGAACAACAGCACCTAGTGCAAGCTGCTGGCGCCACATGGTCCAGTCTCTGCCTCGTGTAAATGACAATCACACCTTTCTCAGAGCCGAGAGGCTGATTAATTCCATGCCAGCGATGCAGCTAATTAATTATCGTCAGGTATAACCTTCTCTGTTTTTTGTTCCCTTCTCCTTGTCAAGAGAGGAGGGAAAAAAGGAAAAACAGGATCCACATGTGGCCTTTTCATGCGTTGAAAAAGCATAAGGCCTGGTTTTGAAATTGTATAAGAAAGGAAACTATGAGCCCATGTTCGTTTCCAGTAAATAATAATAAAAAAAAAAAACTAAAAAAAAACAGCACATTGCTATGTATGGGACCAGGTTAAGTAAAGTCGTCATGGAAACATTCATATTTCACTTTCAGCAGACCAGCTTCCATCATACTATGGACTGAGATGGAACCTCAGGAATCTCGCAACACCTAGCTGCTGGCTAATGTAGCTGAAGTGGAAATTCAAAATCAGCTCTAAAACACCATATGTGGCCACTAACCAAAGCTCATGCTCCAGACATTAAACTCCAAATGATAAACAAGAAAACAGCACATTCATATATAAGCGGCTAGCTCTAACGTTGTCATGGAAACATTCATATTTTGTGTTCATCAACATACTACCAACCAAGATGAAACCTCATGAATGGCATGCAGCAGCCATAAGGAATTTAAAACGTCCATTTCACATGTGCTTCAACTGGCAACTGTTCTGAATGTTTTGACCTACCCCCACCATTACTTTTTAGGCTAGGTTTCTGCTCTGTGATGAAGACACAAGAACAAATGATCTGGCTGCAGGTGCAGGAAGAAGCAGATCCTCTTGTCACATTAGGGACCTCTTGATTTCCCACTGGACATAGAGCGCCAGTTATAGTATCATAAAAATGCAGATTCTGACATTCTCTCTGACTGTCGGATGGGAGGTAAGCACACACTGTCCGGACGGCCCCTAGTTCGGTGTAATTAAAGGAGCTGATATGGTGTTAGCCGATAAAACCTGAAAGGATGGTGATAAGAAAGAGGTATTGCTCTCTGAAACACAAACTTAACCTACACTGTAGCATTTGTGTACTTTGTGGATGCGAATTCCCCAGTATATACACACAACTTGTGTATTCTCCATAGAAAAAAATGAATTGCATAGAATAGAATACTGTGGAGCAGCTGCACCTGAGCCTGCATTCACCATATTCAAATCATTAGTACGACTAGATCTTAACAGCATGAGATACAAAATAGTACTGCCTTTTTATCTGAATTTCTTGAGGCTGCTGCCAGTTTGCCCAATACTAACAGAGGCCACTGCAGCCTTGGAGATTTGTGTGTGTGTGCTCTGGCTCGGGTCAGCCACTCTGTTTCCTGTTTCTCTAAAGAGCGAGCCTCCATCTGGGCCCCGAATGTTCTGTAGCACATAAAGACGCCTCCAATCTCACCTCCTCGTATTTTCGGCCTTTTCACCCATGCCCAGAATAGCTTTTTGTCTCCCAATGCGGTGGATGATGAGTTTTGGCTCCAGAGAACCGTCCACAGCTCAAACAGGTTTCGGCGAGGTTGCGCCGTTAATTCGCTGACGCCAAAGTCCAGCATCTGAAAAGAAGCACTGACCCCTTAGCCCCGGCAAAATGAATACTGCATGTGCCTAAAGCATGCTGAGAACTAACCACACAACACCCCACACCCCTCCCTCCTACTCTACTATTGCACTTTCAATAACGGCAGTACAGCACAAACATTTCATAACTCACCGAAAAGGGCATGATAGCAAAAGGATGAGTAATTATTCCCCCCAACACAAGCATGAAGGCAAAGCTGAATTGTTATCTATTTGGTATCTTGACTCTCAGAAATGGTTCATGGCCCAGTTTTGTTCATATCAGTAAGGACATACAACAAATGCAGCCAAATAATTTGAGAGAAAAAAGGGTTTATATAATTAACGGCAAACTCACAAGGTACAAAATGGAATAATCTCCAGCGGTGCTAGTAATGCTAACTGAGATACAAACTGACCTCAAAGTCTTTAGACTCAAAGACTGTCCTTTTTAAGAATATATTTCAAGTCAAATCACTCACAATTCATTTCTGAAATGCTTGAAACATACACTTTAGAAATGCTCTCTAAGGATTTGCCTGTATAAGATTTTATTGCCTTTCTAAAATGTCATATTACATGACTTTACACTGTAGAAAAGCAGTCTAAATTAGCATTTCATTGGAATTTCTCTGTTTACCTGGTAATGCTAGTTGAGGTAAAAGATGATTAGTACTTGTCTCTTTAGTGCAAGGAATTTAGATTGACTGCCATTCATTTAGCTCAAGCCATATACTGTCACATACTGTAGAAAAGCCCTGAATCAAAAATTTTGAAGGTAAACAGATAAATGCAAATTGCCTTTTTTATTTTAGCTAATGATGCTAGGTGAGGTACTGATTGAAATTTACATTGTAGAAAGGCAGGTTAAATTAGCATTTAATTACCATTTGTCTGTTTGCCTGGTAAAGCTAGCTGAAGCAAGAGAGGCTTATTTTCTGCTTGCTTCAAAAACTTAAGATTGACTCCCATTTTTAAACACAAACTATATAATTACTGTAAAAATTTCTGGCTTGAAATTTATTTAACATTTTAGAAAAAACTGTTAATCAAATATCTTTTGATATAAACACATATATTCAAACTGTATTGTAATTAAGCTAGTTACTAGCTGAGGTAAATGGTGAATAAATGGTGAATATCTCCCCACACACTGTCATACTGTATCATATTTGTGGCTTGGAATTTACATTTTAGAAAGGCAGCCTTAATTAGTATCTAATTAGCATTTTTTTCTGTTTACCTGTTAAAGCTAACTTCCAACTTCTCTCCCAGGACCAAGGCTCCCGGGGCTATTTGAGATAATAAGTAATGAGAATTCAGATGTTTTTGACATTATTTATATTTAAAACATACATTCCAAGCCATATACTGTCACATACTATCAATTTCTGTGGACTGAAAATGACAGTTTAGAAATATTGTGAATCTAAAATCATATAGCTAAACAGATAAATGCAGATTGTTTGTTATACAAGTGACGCATGGCTATTTTTCTGTTTATTTGTATGAGTTTAGATTAACTGATTTACTAAATTGTAAATATCAAGTCACACACGGTCACATATATCCATAGCTTAAAATGTACACATTAGAAAAGCGTTATACATTAGCATTTCCCTCTTTACCTATAAATGCTAACTTCCAACTGCTCGTCCAAAACAAAAAATAGTCCTCATAGACTGGAAATTTTGATTGTTGAGGTAGCTGATATAAATGATTATCATTTATTTGTTCATCAACATTATTATTTTTTTTAATACAAGGCTGGAAATGTACACTAGCGGGACTAGCTGAGGCAAAAAAATGTTGGCCATTTATCCATTCACCTGTGACTTTAGATTGACTGCCTTTCTAAAACATACATTTCAAACCAATACTGTCACACTGTCAATTTCTGTGACCAAATGAAACTTAATAACAGAGCAAAGCTTTGTTCTTTGGATTCAACTGCCCGAGCATTGTTCTTCCTTCTCCAAAATGTCACGGAAAGAATTTTCTCCTTTTTTTCCTGATGACATCTAATCATTACAGAGCAGCCAGTCACAATGAATGAGACGGTGAAAGAGAGAAGGAGAGAACGAGAGAAAGGCGACAAGAAAGCTTGGTTTGTTACAAGTCTGTCCAGGTGACGTGCCCCGAGCAGCAGAAATGCGCAACCATTGCTGAGTTCTTCACATGTTCCTTAACAACCTGGCAGCTGGGAGACATCTGATTGGACAGCCCTTATCGCCGTGGCGACATCGCAGCTGCATTATATTTTTAACCTGCAAAGAGACAATGGGAGCCCAGCTAGGTGTCAATCACAAAGTTTGGCTCGCGGAGTGTTGATGAGGCCTCGGAGTTCGTCGAGCTCTCTCTGAGGCACATCAGTGCTCACGCTGACGCATACACTGCTGAAACACCCTCTCTCTCACATACACACACACACTCAACCCACAAAGCCAAAGTTTCCACCTGAGATTAGCTCGCTACACTTCCAGCTGCTCTATCCCAAGCACCAAGCTGCAACATCTGAGAGAAAACCAGAAGATCCAAAAAACCTAAAATTTCATATACATTTGAACATCATGATCATCAGATCATCAAAGGGAGACACTCTGGAGCAGATACACATGAGCTGAATGTCACCATGATCAATGCCAATTGTCTGCTAGAAAGATTTTGAGTGTAAAGTCTCCAGGTGTTGAGCACAGTCCCTCTGCTTCTAAAACTATCATCCAAGATCTCTACTTGGCCTCAATAAAACTCTTGTGCCATACAATCTTTCCTGTAATGTTTCCACATCTAGTCTAAAGGCTTCCCAGAAGAGCAGAAGCTTTTACTGCAGGGTCGAACTTCCTACTGTTACTCTTAATGTTGGAGGTGTTCACAAACTGTTGGTTTTATAGGTAATATTTTATTTTAAAGAGTTTGGGTTTGTGGAAACACCCAGCCAAACACATTTCCGCTTACTTCAATAAATGTCAGTAGTTACATTCACTTTAAAACAACATTACAATGAACCTGAACCTATGCAGCAGTGCGAACATGGCCTTAAGTGAGAATTACCTATTGAAAATGGCATTCCTAATATAGAAGCAAGATGAGACATGTGCTCCTTCTCTCCCTGACTTATTACCCATCGGTAGCAGAACTGGGTTATAGGAGCCGGGCTATACGCTCTCAACATAAAGCCGAAAGTCACCTTGGATTAAGTGCAGCTGCCCTGAAGATGAAGAACACCACTGGGGGATTGGGCGCTCCACCAATGTAGGAAAATGAACATTAAAATGATGCTCGCATTTGGGGGAAGAGAACCCCTCCCATGCACATTCCCCATGCTACCACCCCCATGTTTCTTTCAAATGAAGATCCGCACATGTTCCCCAACTCAAATGAATGCGCACGTGTGAATCTCATTCAAAGCAATTCTGGCGCAGACCTCTACTCCCATAATTCATTCCATCACTCATCAATATCATCCTAGCTGTAATATGACAATCTGTCATTACATGGTGTGTGGGCTCAATGGCGCTTTTAAATTGGATTGGGCTCTTTCTCTAGCATGTGGGCCTGGGTTGTCACATTAACTTTTGCTGCTCTGTACATTTTTGACCGTAACCAAAAGAAAAGAGTAGCATTAAACATGTGCATATAAATATATCATACATATTTTAATGTAAACCATTAGACGTGAGTTACACCTGCTCTAAAAGCTGCCATTATGGAAGTGGAAATTGCTAGGTATCTTACCAACATCTTGCTGGACAGTCTTTATACATTGCTCTCTATTCAGTGGAGAATTTTTTTGTATTGTTTCTCTTACATTTTCTAGACACCCAAGGACACTTACACAGTAAGCCATTCAACACTTAATCCACACACAGACACTGGTGAGGAGTGGCAGCCAAACGTTCACAACGTACTCTCAACAAGGTATGACCTGGAGGACTGCATCGGGCACTAGAGGTTTCGCCAAGGCTAGAGTGACAGTCCATATCTGGACACTAAAATGTGAAAGGCTGATAATTGTACAATTGGCGCAGGACAAAGAGGAAAAAAGTGGCTTTATATAAGATTGCTATCAGGACTTGGGAGTTAACTGCATGCACAGCTTGTATTAACTCCATGAAAATGTATTGGAGTAGCTGCACATAAGCCTAAGGCCACTATACCGTATATACTATAACTATACATAAGTGGGCTGTGGAGCAGTGGAACTGTGTTCCCTGGAGTGATGGAGTTATCTCCGGTACACTTGAAGTGGTGTTTGTGATCCAGAACAAATCCATCATTACTACATGACCTTGCTAGTGTTCTCATGGTTGAGAACATGAAATCAAACTCCAGTATGTACGGAAGAATGGATGCTGCTACTGCACACAGGACAAACTACATATTAATACCTTATAAATAAATAATAAATACCTAATGACCTACATAATATTATATATATATATATATAAACATGAAAAATAAATACATGTGCATGATGCAGTAATAAACCTAATTAGATGCATGGATTTGCAAATGTGCTTAATTAACAAGTGTATTGATATCAGTTTTATGAAGGTTCAAGGTTATGTAACTATACCAGCTGGATTTGTGATATTGTTTCTTTCATCAAATAGGTTTAGCTCTAGTGTCCCCTAAACACATTACTGCAGTCCAAGCATTGCATTTTGCTGAAAACATTCTGACAGTACCACGCTCCCAGTAATAATCAGCACACTGTCCAGAGAAATGTCAGCTACAATTGTCAACTGCCTAAAAATCTATTACCTAATATTCAGTAGACAGCAGCTCATTTGTTCCACAGCCTTAGGCCTACACACTATAGCTAATATGTGGAACTCTTAACAGATTAGAGGTCTCAGGCCTGTTCTGGGCAAACATATTGCTTAGATACCAAACTGAAAGCAGCCAACAGGCTGCTTGCTTATAATTGACATTATAACATGCCAGCTGCCCTTTACATGGTGTTAAAATTTCATGATGGATGGACAAATAGAAATGGTCAGATATGACTTTGGGGTGGGGGTGGGGGGGCTTTGCTTGTGTTGCATTTACTTACATATGTTTTTTCCTTCTGTTGTCATTTTGGAGATATGAAGTTTTTACCAAATGACACAATAAATAACCACTTAGACCTGTCTCAGAATGTATTATACATCCAAAGGTTTGCAGGTACTGCTTATAATTAATAAATTCAACTAATTTTGAACACAAATGCCCAGTTATGCATGTTCATCCTATTAAATGGCAAAGTCTGAAGTAACTGCACAATGGCCTATGGAAGTAATTATATTGGAAATCCTAAGAGAACATGAAGGACCTGGTCTGTGGACACAAACGTAGATCTAGTGTATGCTTCTCTGAGTGTTAAAGGTAAAGTTTACAATTGTTATTATATAAAATTTAAATTCAGTAATTATTTTTGTTGTCAAATTATTAATTAGAAATCTGCTCTAGATTCAGGAGACTGGTAACTGCATGAAAATAAACACAACCCAAAATGAAACAACACGAGTTACAATGAGTTTCTGTGGTATTCCAAAAAGTGAATAAAAAAAAACTACAAAAAAAAAAACTAATTTTTCTTCGCAAACATTCCTTTTCACCTTAAAAAAGTGGAGCTTCAGAATGTAAACAAACCAGAAAGAACCGCACTTCCCCACAATTGTAGGTGTCGCCTTTAAGGGGAGGATTGCGTGAGGGTGGTACAATTCTGCACCTGTTGTACAACATGCCTGACTTTTGCATTCACTAACATGGTGCATTTGTTTAACTCACAGTGAGTCTGATTCACTCTAATCCACATGGAAAAGTCTGTGTGACTTTAATCAAGACCTAGATGTGGTTTGATTGAGGTGAGAGAGAGAGAGATATGGGTCACTACTTTAGCCTTGTAGCCCAGTGCCTAGCTAAAGAAGTACAATTTGGTGTCTCAGCTGATCAACTACAACTGGGGTAAATTATGTAAATTGGATTTTCCATAAATTGTGGAAATGGCAGGAACCACAGTTATATATCGCAGGGAAAAGGGAAGTGATGCGAAATTACGTTTTTTTTTAAAGACGTTTCTGGCTGACTCGTCAAACCTCTGCGAGTCTTCAGAAGGAAGTGAGCTTATCTCCAAGCGAGTGCCGATTTCAGCACTCTGACGAAAGCCTTCCGAGACTCTTGCGCCCTCCATCCTCTGAAATCTACAGATAATGACTTGGTTGGTTGGTGGCAGCGAGACAGATAAATGTCTAATGCAGCGAGAGCTGTCCACACACACACACTAATGCTCGTCAGCAGCCCCTCACCACAGAGAGCAAGAAGCAGAGGTTTTGCTCAAGGGGGAGTGTGGGACCCCCAAACTCTGATGACATTTGAGAAAAATCCATACATGTCCCTGGCCTTTTGAGAGACAGACTCTTGGGGAGGTAAAGACAATTAGCAGCATTTCTGGAGCTCGGCAGAGGGAGAACGAGCCAGTGTGAGCCTTTTGTTTCTCTTCCAGCTCCCAGAGAAACCTCCAGAGAAAAGCCCCCTGAAAGGAAAACGACAAGAGTCAAAAGCCTGCAAGGTACTGGACAAGCTCAACAACAAATGCCACACACACACACAGCATCTCAGCTCTGATTAGAAAAACACTGCCTTTAGTAAAGCTTCCATTCTGTTCAGGAGACCTGCTTTCAGAAATTGGCACCTCATAAATCCAGCCTTAGAGGCTGGTTGCATCTTTTGCTTCACACAATCTCAAAATAAATCCCAAACATATTTATGTTGCTTTCCACTGCATGGTACCTTCTCGACTCAGTTCGGCCTGACACACATTTTGGACCCCGGTATGGGTTGGTTTTCCATTACAATAGCTCCCCCCTGAAATGTAGCTAGTGAAGTCGCAAAACACTGTCCCTAACGGGAGTCATGGGCTTTGGAAACCATAACAACAGCGATAGTAACATTAAGCATTGTTTGCTGATTGTGTATTTGCAAATTGTTTTTTTTTTTGGGACTGAACACAGCTGGGCTCTTCAGTTCAGACATATCAGTACAGTTATTTTGTTTCTTGTTGCACTGTCCAGCTCTCACTGGAGTCTTTTAGGTACCAGGAATAAAATTTACCTAATGAAAAGCAAATAAAACGAGTAGAGCCAATCCGAGTGGGACCACACACTGGAAAAATGCCATATGTAATATTGAGGTGTGAGCTCTGGGTTGGTCAGTCCATTGGTCTGACACCATAAGCAGCTTTTTTGTTTGATCAGAAATGTTCATCTTTTGTGTCTATTTCCTTTTCTCAGTATGGCTTTCTTCACAATTCCACATCCTTTCAGATCCATATTGTTGAGTTGACTTCTCACACTGGGAGGAAAGACACAAACAGCTGTGCATTGTTTCATATCCAAAGCAAAAAATGGAGCTTGGTTTTCTCCTGTTTCTCAAAAATGAAAGCTTTATCTTTGCTTTTGGTGGGCTGTCATGGATGCTGGTTTTCTAGTTGCATCATAACCTAAATTTTAGATTCGAAGCACATCATGGAACTGGCTTATACATCACTTACTCTCTTCTACAAACTCACTCATGTTTAACATAATGCTCCACAAATGGTGCTATTCATTGATGTGAATCAGTGGCAAATTTGTCCGTGTTCACTTATCTTCCTTTTGCCTTTTGCCATTAAGTTACTCTCTCCTGAAAAACACTGATGTTGTTTAATGTTGCTAAGTTTCTTTACAAAAAAGCCCTCCCTGTGTCTGTGTGGGTTTCCTCCAGATGCTCCAATTTCCTTTCCACAGTCCAAAAATATGTTGGAAGGTGGGTTGAAAAGTACTGTGAAATTGTCCACCAGTGTGTGTAGGGGACTGAGTGTGTGATGCCCTGAGATGGACTGTTTCCTATCCTAATGTGTTTTTACCATGAGTCTAATATTTCTTGGAAGGCTACTGATCCACCATAACCCTAAAATAGGATGAAGTAGATATAAAACATGAATGAGTGAATGCATTATAAAGCAACATAATGTAATTCTACAGATACAGAAATGTAGCATGTTTACTAATAAGCACCGCAATTAAACAGGAAAGGTATTATTAAAGCATGTGTATATAAACAAACTCAATGAAAGCACCATCATTAACCTCTTCACTTCAACAACTCATTCAGCGCAAAGAAGAACTTCCAAAGTGCTTCAGATTCATCTGACAATCCTAAATAGCTGAGTTCATTGATGCATTGTTGGAAAAAGTAAAAGTTTGCAAATACTCCCCTCCTCCCTTCCTCTGAAAACTGACACACTGACACGAGCCTCTCACATCCCATTGTGAGCACCTCACACTTTGTCAGATGGAAAACACAAATGCCGAGCCTCTAACACCTGTTCAGTCTGAGAGCAGCCCGGCGCCAGCTGCCAAGATACAGAAAGATGCAATTATGTACCAGTAAAGCCACTGTTCTTTTCCTCCAGAAATACACCTTACTGAATACAACACGTCATTATCACTGAAATGTATATATTTTTAAAGACATTATACATTCAGTGTATATTTATATTCATGAAACTGATAGTTATGGTCCAACTGGTAATTATTTCTATAAATGCCATGTCTATAAAAATCTACAGGCAGCTACTGTGTTATGGAGTGCTGCTGCATCAAAGAGGAATAAACTACTTGATTACACCTTTCATTTAAGAAATCTTGGGGGAGTATATTTTCACTTTCGGTTGCATAGTAAGTAACAAGAGCTCCAAACATTAATAGATATGCAGGCAAAATATTTGTAACAGTTCTAAGTTAAGGTTAAGGAGTGAAACAACTCACCATCCACTGGTGGCACTGTTTCTCTAAATCCAGACAAATTTACCATTCAGTAACTGAAGAAGAATCACAGAAACAGTGCTGTAAATTGTTATGGGAGAAAATTAAACAGGAGACATTCCTAAAATGTCACTGCTAAAAAGTTCTTGTTACCCTTTATACAGTTTAGCGGACATGCCTGTAGCAGCTCCAGGAAACTTAATGCCCATGACTGAGAGGATAATTGCAAAACACCATAATACACTCCATTACTGCCAGCAATAATTGGCCACAATGTTCATAGGCCTTAAGTGATTACACGCTAAAAGTACAAAATCAGTTTGTAGACACAGGCCATCTTTTACCATCTACATGGAGCGTCATTTTGTGTCATTTCTGTTGCTTTGAAATGGGCAAAGCATTGATATTTCATTCAAAATAATCGTTAGCACTGGACATTGCTCATTTCCCACTAAATCCCAGAAGACCCCAGGCATTCAGAGATCCAGAAATATAGATTTCCACCACTCTTACCAATCTATTCTTTATTACACCAGAGGCTATTCTTGGCAAATTTCAGCTGGGGGAGCAAGGTCACCGTGATGGGGGAGGGCATAGCGGAGAGATGCTAACAAAGTGTATTTATCATTTTTAGCATATAGATGCAAGGTGTCCAAAAATATAAAGAATAAAAATCATTTTGTTTGATTTTTTTTATTTTCCAGCATCTTTTTTAGCACAGCCTCTAAATTGCATGGACATCATACAATGAACAGAGTAATATAAATCCTCCAAAAGTACTTGGAAAAAACCTTTTTACATTAACATTATTAAAAGTTTGGATTGTTTTTTGCTGTCTCCTGTAAAGTTACTATATTGAAGCTAAATGGTGATATTCTAAAAACTGGGACAGTGGAAGATGTCCACAGTTTCTACCAAGAATATCTGTAATATGTTTAAGTCTCTATATTGAACTTTTGTCTAAAATAGGCCTCATTAACTTTTAAGATCATCAAATGAAAATTAACATTGTGTTGTTAAAGTGATTCCAGTTTAAAGTGATTGATAACGTATTATTTTAGCAATTCATAATTAATTATAAACATGGTTATACATTAATTCCACCATTCATCTTCTGTAATGTTTCATCTTGTTCAGTCCAGAACCTACTCAGAATCACTGGGCACAAGGCAGGAACATTTGTGGACAACGTTTTTGGACTTTGGGAAGAAACAGGAGCACCCAGCCCAGAGGAAACCCATGCGGACACAGGGAGAACACACCAAGCACCACACAGACAATGACCAATAAAGTAAGGATTGAAGCCAGGACCATGCCCCCATGCTGCCTATCAAGTCAAGTCAAGAGAGTTTTATTGTCAATTCTGCATATGTACAGGACATACACAGGATTGAAATTACGTTACTCTCCTCTCCAAGATGCAGTAACATTTAACAAAAAATAGACTAAATTCAACTAAACTAAGTATATAAATATATGAAAGTGAACAAACAGAAGACAAGTGCAGGACATACGATACCAGCAGCTCACTGATAGACATACATCAGACAATGGGACACTGACTGAAGACAATAACCTGATTTGGAGGTAGGATACTGGATGTACAGGGCAGAGTAGACAATAGTGCAAGATAAACATATAGCAACTAAATAAAGTGAACAAGTGCATTCCGGTTCTATCTATTGAAAAAGTCACAGTTAGGTCTGGTCATACTATGGTTATACAGTGCGAAATATTTCTTAGCAATGTTTATAACAGAAAAATCTTTATAAAGCATATGTCATAAATGTATTATAATGTGTGTTTAAGTGTGTTTATTACCTACATATTTCTTTCTTTCTTTTTTTTCTTTTGCTAAAAGTGCAGTGATACAATGTAAATGTTCTTTTAAAGGTCCAGAAGGGGTCTTAAAGTACAATCGTGCACCTTAAAAGTTGAGAGAACTGTTTTAAATAGAAAAAAAAATTAATTGCAATTAATTCAACCTTGAAATTTACAATTAAAATAAAATAGGTGGTCCCAGCACAGTGACAGTGTGGTGGTATATATAGAGGGTCTTGAAGTGTAAGTATGGCTTCCAGTACCTGACTTATTCCCACCTTTGTTCAGGCTTTGTAGGGATTCACAAATTAAAACCTCTCCCTTTGATTTTTAGGGTCTTAATCCCCCTTTTAATCTCGTAAATGGCAGAAAGCGATGTTTGCTTTTCTCAAAAGTGCATCCAGACCTGGGCATCAATTTCCCCCAGCAGCCCCTTGCTGTAGTAGTGGGTGGATGCAAGAGATGTTGTGATGAATTATTGAAATGTTTAGGCAAAACAGCTCTCTGGGGTTCGTTTGGCCACTGCATTTGATGTTAGGGCTTTGATGGTGGGGAAAGAAATCGACCAAATCCTCTTCGGACATTTCTGAGGAGAAGGCAAGCGTACACTGACCAGACGTGGGCCACTGTAGGTCAGGCAAGGTTGTGTTCTAACGAGCTGGCACTGACCCATAGAGTCCGGCTCGTCCTCTCACTGCAGGCATCAAAAGATCTGGTGTCAGCTCACACCCTGCAGGAACACACACACATACACACACACATAAGCAAGGGAAGGTTGGGAGATTATACAGAGGAAGCCAAAGATAAATAGAACAGCAGACCTCTGAGGATGTGTCGTCATTCTGTGGTTCGTCATTAGCATCCGGACGAGTCCTGGTTCTGTGCTGATTTTCTGAGATAAATTTGTGGTATTTTTGAATGCTCATCACCTCCAGAGCAAACAGAGGTGATGGTGTTGAGAGGGCTGATTTCCAGCATTCATTCATTCATTCATTTTTCCATAACCACTTCATTCTAATCAGGTTTGCGGTGGGTTTGGTCATCACATACTCATCCAGTCACTCACACACTCACCCAGTCACTCTTACACTAATCAAGATACACACTCACACATTCACACCTGTGGCCAACATGTGCTTTTCTACTGTGGGAGGAAACTGGAGAACCTGGAGAAAACCCATTCTGACACAGAGAGAACACACCACACTTCTAATAATCAATGACCAGAGGTGAATATCAATCCCAGGACACAGAGACCCTGGAGCTGTGTGACAATATCGTGGTCAGGGGCCTAGGAGTAAGCAGGATAGGACGGCCCCCTCTTCCCTCCATAATACATACTGCTAACTAAAGCAGGCCTGTGTGAGCCAAGGTAACAAATTTGGAAGTTGTTCTCTTCCAAGTGCCAGTGTATTTGAGAACTTCGGTTCTCAACCTTCATGTAAAAAAATTGGCTATTATGCAAATTACCACAGCATGCCAGGTCAAATCTGGCAAATCTGTCAGGGCTTTTAGTTTATAATAAAATAAATTAAAAGCAAAGCATCACATGATGATTGGGCATGGGGTAAGGGGGGTGGGGGTAGTGGTGGGGGTGGGGGTTGTTTTCTCCTCATCTAGGGATCGATAAGCAGGCTACATTCAATAAAGCTAAATTTTTCACATGACACTAATGTTGATTTTTTTTAATCAATAAACCAGTGTAACTGAATTATACTGTGAAATATAAGAGCATTTCTGAGAAATGAAAATTAAAAGTTTTATGACAGACTCATACAGACATTAATTTTGGAGCAGCCATGGCCTTGAGGTTAGAGAGGCCGGAGGGTCGCTGGTTCAATTTCTGGGACCGACAAGAGAAAATTCATTCACGGCTGAAGTGCCCTTGAGCAAGGCACCTAACCCCCAAACTGCTCTCCGGTCACCGAGGTGGTTGGCAGCCTCCTGCTCTGGTTGTGTATGTGTGTGTGTTCACTGCCCCTAGTGTTTGTGAAGAATTGCTCACTAGTTTCTTTTTTGTGTGTTCACTGCCATGGATGGGTCAAATGGAGAGAAGCAATTTAGAGAAGCAAGGCGAATAAAGCTGTTTCTTCTTCTTAATTTTTGTTGCAATCTCACATTTACCTTTTTGCCCCTGCATTTCCTTCACACTCCACAAGGAGGGAATACCACTGATCTAGAGAAAAGTCTCAGTAGAGGAATAATAGCTATTACTGCAGCAGAGAACAGCCAAACTTACACTTCTAATTTGGGAAGAAACATTGGGTGAGTGTGTGTCTACAAACCGTTCAGTGTTCAGTGCACATACAGCCATTCATTTTCCCCATAAAGAAAAAAAGGCATTGGCCATATTTGGGCATTTCACTGAGTACAAACAGCCTCAATACCTCAGGGGTCTATTGAGGAGGTGTGTAAACAACGGAGTTTGGCAGGAAGGTGAGAGAATGGAATGCCCTGAGTGGGAGTAAGAAGGAAGGGTCACGCGGAATGAATGAGGGTGCCCTTTACAACATGTAGAGTACTAGCCCCATACCTATCAACACTCCAATTAACACCTCCAACTCCCTGCAGATGTCCTCCAACATGTCCTCAAGAACGAGGGCTCTGAAGCAAGCCAAGATCCTGTGGTGAAAGGAGTGTGTGTGCATGTGTGTGTTGGGGTTGGGGTGGGGGGTGAGGTGAGGGTACAGAAGGATCACTGACACAGCTTCTATTTTCCTCCACCTTACCTGTCACTTGCCTCCACTCTCAGCCAAGGAAGCAGACAGCAGCTTCCGGCAGACAGGTCTTAATGGCCACTAATGGCCTGACGGGCATACTTTCGAATACTTAAATTGCCCAGTCTGCCTCCTGCTTCCTACATGGGCTCGCTGAGACCTCGGCACCAGCGTCCAGCATTAATCAGCAGGTGGAAGGGTCACTCATAGAGCTTTACAAAAGGTTGGAAGAATCTACAAAGGTATGGATACATTTTCTGGTTGGGGTATTAGAAGTTCATAGAAGATAATTTTTATGATCCATGTTCTACTTTAGAGGTCTTAATAGCAAGATTTTTATTTGGAATCCTGTAAGCAGATTAACTAAGACTGTTGGTTGTGACTGAGGCTCTGTTGAGCTGCTAGGGAGCAAAGAGAACTTCTTTTTGAAAACAAATATGAGGATAGCCATGTCAAGACAAAGCACACAGCATGACTGCAGCTTACTTAATTGATACATTCATTGTCTATAACCGATTATATACTTCAAGGTCACAATGTGGATGAAGGGGTGAATGGGATGCCAGTCCATTGCCAGATATATATATATATATATATATATATATATATATATATATATATATATATATATATATATATGTGTGTGTGTGTGTATGTGTGTGTGTGTATGTGTGTGTGTGTGTGTAATTGATTTACTCATGAAATTCATTGTTTATTCATTTAAAGGTTTGTCCATGAAATGCATGTCAAGATCAGATGTGCAATCAGTCTGCTGTGTAGTCTCTGGAGGGACCTGTTTATATTCCATAGAGTGGGCCCCCCATATGAGGGCAGGCACATTCTAAAAGGTGTTAATTAAAGAATCTGGTACAGGTCACCAAGTGTCAGTATAATAGCTGTTTCATAACATCATTTTGTCAGAAGACAAATCATTAGAGCAAATAACTGCTCTTTTATGTATTAAATATGTTTGCATTAGACAAAAATACAGAATGAAACTGATGCCTGCGTCTGAAATAATTTTCAAATGAAATCTGCTTAATGTGAGAGACAACTATATTTAGGGCTATTAAAGCTCATGTTTTACACAGTAATCCTAAAATGCAGTTTTCACCTCGTTCACACGTCCCTCAGTAGAACCTTGCACACTTTTATTTAAAAACTCTGATGGATTTTTTTTGTATTCATTTTTGTTATTTTATACTGTGCCAGGTGAATATGATTGGCTTATATCAAGAAATTTGCAGCTGTGCTCTGTTTTGTCTTCTGTATTGGTTTTACATTAAGGGTTCTCACTGCTCTCCTTTGAATCTTAATTGCTCACTAGCAGTACAACAGAGTCTAAACATCTCACTCATAGACAGCAATGCACTGTAAACAAAGTGCTTTTAACAATAACACATTGTTGCTCTATTATTATCGTATTTTACTTTGAATTATATCCATTGTTAAAGCCCCTGTGTACCCTATGTATTGAAATGTAAAATGCCAAATAGGATCCTATTTTTCCAAATAGGATCAAACTTCTGGGTCATAATGAAACATACTTTGGCCAAAACACCACAAGTACCACAGCAGCGTACTTCCCCTGCCTAACCAGCATTGTTCAGAACGGCCAGTTTCAGTGCCTCTCGCTGTTCACCCCAACCCAAGCACCCAGAAGTGAGGGACGAAGAGCAGAAATTCTTTAGCAGTTTTTTGCACAAACAAGGAGGTGGGACTTATTCCAAAGTTTCTGCAGTTGACTTCAAAAGCAGAGCAGAATCAACTGGCTTTATCCCATGTTTCAGACTTGCTCACAGTAAAAAGACCAGATTCATGTTTGTGCACAGGACAGGGAAGGGGAGGGGCAGGGTAGACTCTGTATCTGGTGCATGTAACATGTTGAATGACACACATAGTAAAGCAGAGATGAAAAACAGTCAAAAACGTAGTCATCTGATGAACAAAATCAAGCGAGGGCGAAGACGTGTAAATATTGGCAAGGTGTTTGGACAGCGGAGAGACTGCTGAATGTTGTAAGGCATGAAAAGGGAAGAGGAGGTTTCTCTATTTCTGCGCAAAAGGTGGGTAACACTGACTTATTTTTTGCTGTTTCACGGAAATAGGTCTGTATTTTTTGGCCTGTTTGCAAAAGCGTTTGGGGATAGATTTTCTGAAAGATTGTTTTCTCAGTTCAAACAGCATTGTGTACAGCATCTTTAATTGTTTAGTGCATAATTTATAGTACATTCCTGTAAAATATACCCCAGAATTTCCTGCAGTATCCACCGATTTAAAATTCAAATTCCACAACACAGATACACAAAGAAGTGACAACATACTGCATGCCTTTCCAAGACAGTCAGCGCAGCACACAGTCCACAAGTAGCATGTAAAATGGAAGCTATATGTCATGAAATCTGAAAATGTGAAGCATACGGTAGGCATTAGCATGGCCTTCTGCATATCAGCATAGAGTCCCTTGCTATTTTTGAGGCATACTGCCTGGGGCTTTGAGCTGCCTCTAAATCTGGTGGTCAGTGTTTTGCTGTGGCCTCCTGCCAGACACAGGAAGGCAGAGTTTAGTGTTGCTGTCCATTACTGCACAAACTCCAGTCTGAGAATGTGGGCTCTGCACTTGTCCAGTAATGCCCCTTAGTCAAGTGGGATGTTTGGAGTAGACATGAGGAGTAGTGTGAAGGGAACTAACAGTGTATAACCGTGCGATCATGTCTCCAGCACCCAAACAGAGCCCATTTTATTTGGGATGGTTTAGTTTTGATTTTTAATTTATACCCAATAGTGTCCAAAGGTGTGAGTGTGTGAGTGAGTGTGTGAGCGTGTGTTGCCCTGCGAAGAACTTGCTCCAGACCCACTGCAACCCTGAACTGCATAAGCAGTTACATACAAAGAACGAATAAATGGATTTAAATATATTTATTAAACATATTGATCAGCCAGAACAAAATAAAAATCTCCTCCTTATTTCTACATTCATTGTCCATTACATCAATGTTAAAACAATGTTAATATTACAGACTGTTTTCTAAATAGTTTTTTTATTATTATTATTTAATTGTGGGGTGGCACGGTGGCGCAGCAGGTAGTGTCGCAGTCACACAGCCCCAGGGACCTGGAGGTTGTGGGTTCGATTCCCGCTCCGGGTGACTGTCTGTGAGGAGTTGGTGTGTTCTCCCCGTGTCCGCGTGGGTTTCCTCCGGGTGCTCCGGTTTCCTCCCACAGTCCAAAAACACACGTTGCAGGTGGATTGGCGACTCAAAAGTGTCCGTAGGTGTAAGTGTGTGAGTGAATGTGTGTGTGTGTGTGTGTGTATCTGTGTTGCTCTGTGAAGGACTGGCGCCCAATGATTCCAGGTAGGCTCTGGACCCACCGCGACCCTGAATTGGATAAGCGGTTACAGATAATGAATGAATGAATGAATTATTTAATTGTGCTTGTGGCATCTGTTGCAGTGAAGACACACACACACACTTGGAGCAACAAGCAGCACGTCAGTGGACCCTCAGAGCCCCATCACAGAGCAGGTATAATATTGGTGATGGATAATTCTTAGTGTTGCAGTGATGGTGGTGTGTTAGTGTGGGTTGCATATGTATGGGTGGATCAGACACAGCAGTGCTGCTTGAGTTTTTAAATGCTGTGTCCACTTGTAGGTAAAAGAAGCTGTAGAGTCTGTGGTCGACTTTCCTCTGTCCGGCAGTGACACTGAGGGCTTTAAGAACTCTAGCAGCAACTGCTGTGTCTGATCCACTCGTACCAGCACACCACACACTAACATTTGTGAAACAGAAGTTATAATATGTTTAGCCCAATATACACCACATAGACCATTCAGACAAAGGCCATGGCATTATGCCTTCCACATATCATCAGTCAGTACAAGTTTCAGAAGAATCTACTGACCCTTGACTCACCTTTTTGGAAGCTTGAGAAAGTGCAGCACCAAGAGGATTCCTGAAGGATCTGGAGTCCCAGGAATTTGTGAGGTCTCCCCGTCAATGCTGGTCCCCCTGTGGCTTGGGACACATGCGCCCCTTGGTTTCATTGACATTCAGGACGGGCTTGTATCAGGTCGCCGTTTAGTGCACTTTGGGCCTTCATGTTCTGCATGGGAATGGTGCTCCATCATCTGATGGAGAAAGTTACGTTTCCCATTGTGCGTCTGGAAAACTCAGTAAATCCTGGTTCAAGTTTGCAGCTGAGGCAAAATGCCAGCTACCTGACCTGAATGTCAGAGAGCCTCAGATGTTCCACCCGAACAAATTGCCTGCTAATGAGCTCCTGCATCTTAATACAGAACTCAGCTTTATTCCTCACTGCGTGAACATTGCGCTTTTCTCTTTTTTTGGAGCTGACAAAACATTTGTCATAATAAAGTAAAGCAAGACTAAAGCAAGAGATTGCACCTGCTGTGCTGCTATTTAATTAGACAGGAGCATCTTAACGAGAAACTTGTTGTTATAAAACTCCCATGAACACTTCAGCTTTATTCCAAATATGAAGAAAAGAAATTGCAATAATAATTATAATATTAGAGGGGAAAAAAAGAAATTCTTCATTCAGCATCAGGGAAAAGAAGCAGAATGAATACACAGCCCCAACATTAAAAAAACGAATTCTTAACCACAATATTGTCCATTTCAGCAACTCCATTGACCATACAGATACACACTGGAAGTTGACAATTATAGAATGTTGCTCTACATACTTTATTAGCCCCTTGTCGCCCAGTTATTCCATGTTCAGGACCCCTACATGACCACCACAGAGCAGGTATGATCTGGAAGATGGGTCATTCTCAGAGCCTCATTGACACTGACGTGGTGGTTGTGTGTTAGTGTGTGTTTTTCTGGCATGCATAGATCAGACACAGCACTGCTGCTGAAGTTTTAACCCCTCTGTGTCACTGCTGGAATACGAATAGTCCACTAACCAAAAAATATCCAGCCGACAGCTCCCTGTGTCCATTGATGAAGGACTAGATTATGACCAACACAAACTGTCCATTAACAGATGAGCTACTCTCACTGACTTTACATCTACATGGTGGACCATTGATGGAGGTGTGTCTAACAGAGTGTGTGGACACAGTGTTTAAAAACTCGAGAAGCACTGCTGGGTCTGATCCACTCCTAGCATCCTATATATATATATATATATATATATATATATATACCTTCCCAGATCAAATTTTTCTTTCTTTGATTTTCCTCTTCTTTATTAGTAGGTTATCTTACATCTAATCTCATTCTAATCTCATCTGAATCACCAGAATGAATGCAAACTTAAACTACCAAATGATGGGTGGTCTCTGGGCTTCTTTACAGTGCTGTATACTCCAAAGTAGCTACATACATAAAAGATGTAGTCTTGCTATGCTAACCCTCCGCCATATATTACTCATTATTTACATATATTTCCTTTTATATTTTACGCTTGATTCTGAAGGCCCGGGAACAACAAACAGAGATGAATCAGCTTGTTAACATCAGAGGGCGCAGACAAAAGATGAGGGGGAAAAAATGCCTCAGATTTTTATGTAAAACTCTAATGCAAGCGACTCAGAGCAACAAGCCTTTCATTATCTGCACCTAAAGCAGGGAACTTCAAAGCGGGAAGAGAGACTATTTAATCTGTGGAACGTGCTGCGGTGGTGTGGCGTGGCTTATCGGTCCGGCTACTGTTCTGCTAAACACTGTTCAAAAGACCGCTGATTATTTCCATCACAATGAGCTCAATGCAAAGCAAACACTGGGAAAAAAGGCTGCGGATGAATTCTGGTTATCCTTGTCTGACCTTTGCGAATGATGAGCCTTAACTGCCCAGTGTTTTCCTCACCATGGCTCACCATGGCCAGTGTGGCCCAAATACTGGGTTGACTGAATAATGACAGCATGATTTAAGACCTCCACCAGTGAAAATATAGTGTTTAACATTGTTAGCTTGTTCATGTGTCGGTGTTCATAAATTGGAAGGTATATCAACACACGGTCAGGGACATGGCTGAGCTTTTCTGCTTTGAAACTCAGTGTTCCAGAGACAGTCTCTCATGGGCAGATTCAGACAACCAGGGTTAATTACATCATAAACTTAAGGAACTAACCCTGTCAGCTTGAGGGGTGGGGACTAATTGCATATTCACATTCACTGAATGGCAGTGAAGGTGTAGAGTTACATCTACGCCAATTTTAAGGCAATTTTAAGGATATAACTTGTTTAAAATATTGATTAAATACACTTTTTTATAATATTCAGAGAATGCTTCCTCATGGTTTGCATACTGGAAAAAGGTCTGGTGATTGTACGCATCCCTGGTTCGGTAAATGGGAAACAAACTAAGGATACGTACACAGCAGGCAAGTGGCCCAAATTCAGTGTGTGTCTTTGTATCGTTTGTAATCACACGTAATCAGACTTTTTTTCAGATCATACTTAGGTCACTCTCACTCCCGAGAAACTGCATTTGGAGGAATTTGGATGGTGGAGAGACCTGAATGTTCAAAAGTATTAAAAGGGTTAAGGGTGTTGCTCTGTTCCTGCTTCATAGGTGGGTAATATTGACTTATATTTGCTGTTTCAGATGTATTATTTAGCTTTATTTGGAACTAACTCCAATCACTAACTTTGCTTGAAAGTAAGCACATAACAAATGTGTTAAAAATGAGTATTTGTGATCATTTAAACAGTTAATAAAAATGTGTCTTATTTAAGCATACCATTCCATCTTAAAATGAAAGCAAACAGAGGGAGAGTGTGTTTTGGTGTGAGAACGGTAGTTCTTCAGAATCATTTATACTTCCTTTAAATGTTGATGAACCATTCAAAATCAGAACAAATCTATAGCCATCCTTCTCCTATGGGACACTGACTCAACATAATGGGTCTGTAAGGATGTGGATCAGTCAAGAAACCCTTCCTGAGAAAGATCCCTGTTTACAGTAAACTGGACATCTCAAAAGCAGTCACAGGTGGCTGCTATTGTCAAGATATTGTCAGTCAACAATTGACCTTATGGCTAATATGTTTACATTATTCAGGGAGAGGACAGGATCTTTTTGGAAGCTGTCCCGAAGTGACCCTATCCGTCCTTCCTCCCTCCTTCCTCCTTCATTATATTCTCGTCGCGTTGGACAGGTCCTCACACCGCACAAGCAGGTAAAATGCACCTGTGCTTATGGACATCCCAGCCACGGCGCTTTGACTTAATGACCAGAAGAGACGGACATATGGGGGAGCTGTGAAGGCGTGATGTGCCAGAGCTGGGAGCCTCTGAGTGGCGCCTTAATGAACAGCAGCGCCTTCGTTTGGCACAGCTCTGCTTCTCGTCTGCCGTGACAGCATCAGCGCCGCTCCGTTCTGCTGATGCCATGCGTCTCTCACGCCCAAAAAGTTCCCATCGCAGCTGAGTCGCTGACAATATCTGTCTCCGGGAAAAAAATAAATAAATAAAATAAAAAAGGTGCCAGGAAAGAAAAAAATGGGAAAAAAAATTTGCTGTGTCCCAGCACCATCTTGTCCTCCCTCTCCCTTTCTCGTTCTCACTCCTCTTTCTGTTTTGTCTGTTTTAACTTTCTTTCTCACTCTCTCTTCACACACACACACACACACACACACACACACACAGACAGAGAGAGAACAGGCCACATTTCAGGTCCTTGACACTTTTCTCCCCAATTTTCCTAATGTTCTTCAGCAAAATAGAAAGTTCTAACCTCAGATATCAGACTGGAAAGCTCTGTAATTAACATCAGGGAGACAAATAGAGCTGGAATGATTTGCCTACCATGGAAGCTGGGTTCAAATCGCAGGGGGAGCCAGGAATAACAGGTGCGGGTGGTTGCTTAGCTGAGCTCAGTTTCCCCATGGTTCATTTGCAAAATATAGACATATAGTGTATGGTAAGGTGTCAGTCATGTTCTGATTCCTGGTACTGAGTGAAGACCCCATTACCCGCTGCTGTCCCTACTTTCGAGGAGCACAGGGATGGTAAACAGCAAAGATAAATGCAAAATAATAAAATAAACACATATTTAATACCTGTCTTTTTTGTGTGGCACCCACAGCAGCCATTTTTTTTGCTCTGCTACAGCTCTGAAAATACTTTGGAAATATCTCCAAAGCCTCCTAAGCCCAAGTTTATTGTAAGTACAGAATGTGCTTTCACTCTGCCTCTTTGTCGAAGCATACTTCCTAAGGAGTTACAAACTGTTCCCATTGCCTTCAGAAATCGGCTGCCTTTGGGGCAGAGAAAAAATTTCGGTGAACACAAACGCAGCATCACGCACATTATTTCAAAGGAGGTCGGCTTGCCTTTGGAGCCGTCTTCGAATGTTGAAGAAAAAACACTGATGATAAATGAATGGGAGGAGGGGGGGGGGGGGGAACATGACTCAATCCGAGATAGTGTCCTTATCTCCTACAGCACAAGAGATGGAGCATCGCCCTCCGATGAAGCACTACCCAAAAAGAGGAGCTCAGGATATGGAGTGTGGATTATGCTAATCCAATAGGCATTCTACATGTTCCCCCCTTCCTCTCCTCTGGCATTGGATCTTTTCAAAGGGGAGCCATTCACATCCCTAATGAGATTACGAGAGAGGAATGGAATTGAGCATTTAGCAGGGCTGCTTCTTTTCCCCTCTTCTTTTTATGAGAAAGTGGTATCAGGGTCTCTGTCTCTCTCTCTCTCTCTCTCTCTCTCTCTCTCTCTCTCTCTCTCTCTCTCTCTGTTCATTCCACCAGCTGTCATTTCCATCGATCCGGTGGGCCTGACAGTATTCAAAAAGGCTCACTTAATCTCTTCCAAATGACTTCAGCTGTAGGCTGTGGGGCTGGCTGTGGGGAGGGCAAGATGGAAGCGTGAGGGTCGGCGAGTCAGTGACCAGCATCGATCAACTATTTGTATGCAATGGAACGTAGAGCGGCTGTTATTTTTGTGCGGGTAAAATTGGTTTTCGCTCGCGTGTGGGTGTCGGTGTGTCATTAGGGGGCTCACTGTTGCTCTCCGCTGCCTACTCACCGAGATATAGTCCTCTGAAGAATGGCGTAATCCTCCTGGGCTAAGAGAAAAAAAAAGGGATTGGATGGTGGGAGGATGGAGGAGAGGAAACAGTGGAGGAGGTTCGAGAGCAAAGAGACAACATGGCCTCAATGTGTTCAATGCACTTGCTGTGGGAGGGTGGTGTTTGCAGCAGTTTGTTTACCGTGGGTGGACCATGCACCTTTGGGAATGAGGGGCTCTAGGGGGCAGTCAACTTTACTCCAACATGTCCAATTACAAATTTGTTCAATCCTCAACAATTTGGCTGACACTAACATCTTGCTTTTCCTTTCAACAGAAGTCCAAATCATGCATGATTTTGTCTTTTCTTTAAAGGACACCACCTTCTGATGATGTATCTTGAAGGTGGGAGGAAACTGTGTTTCATCACCAGATTTATCCCATAGGTTTTGGATGGAGTCCCATCACCCCTGAGAATGCAGTTCAACTGTTCCATGGACCAATGCTGCATGGATTTATACCCTTTTAGCTGGCACTCGACATTTGGCATGGTGAAGTTAAGCCCAGGTATGGCCGTGCCAGAGCATCATTCTCCATTTTAAAAGCTTTTTTATGGTTTAGGCAAACTGGGTCAACCTACTTTTACACATTTAAGGTATATCATTTAGAAGCACCACTGTGCATTGAGCTAAATGCAGCTCAGGACCTTAAACACATACAAAAGCATATGGCAGACTCGCTCAATTGCTTTGAGAGGAGATAACAGGGCAATTAATAAGTGAGATTCCCAAGGAGAAACCAACCAACACCCCCCAGCAGCACAGAGAGGAAAACATCAGGCCTAAGGCACTCGTTTTGTCATAGTTTGGCTCAAATCAATTTGCACATTGTCCAATCGTCCTCCCAAACGCCCCCTCAGCAAAAAGCACTACCAACCCCCTTACCCCCCCAAAGTAAACGGCAGTTGTGCCGCACCTTTTATGTGGTCCTTTTCATCCCGCCAGTTGTCCGTTGCTCAATGCTACATGCTCTTTGAAGCGCAAGCATCTCTTTTCATGAGCTTGCCCTGGAAAAGCGATGTAAGCCATTGCTCTGCCATTTGATGCTCTTTCCTTTTTTTCTATCTTTTTGGCCCTCCCCATCCAAACATCTCCCAACACCACCCCCACCCCCTACCTCTTCATCTCCCTCTCTCTCACTCCCCCACCACCCCCCTCCCCCTCTTTGTAACACGGCACAGTGTTGTATCAGTTATGTCTTTGCGATTACGGCATCGCAGCAAAAGACAGGGTGTTAGTCAGTTAATTAAGAGAGCCACACTTCTAAAAACTAATTGGGAATAAAAATAGACCCAGCCTTGAGAAGAGTGTGAGTCTTCCTCACAAATGGCTGCAAATAACTCCAGATAACTTGTGGTATGAGCAGAAATTGAGGTCTAAGGAAAGTCGAGAAAAGTCCCAGCAAAATCAACAGCACCAGTCATCAAATTTTATAAAAGAAAGGGATACAAAATATATTAAACTTACATTTAATGTCCCTTTCATTTCAGCCTATAAACAACAAGGAAGGGCTAACTGTACCTGCTGCTGCTGGAATGCATTCAAAATGATCAGTTCTTACTAACCAAGTTCTAAACCAACCAGCAACTGATCCTAAACTTGTGTGCCATAGATTTTGAAAACCTGGCATCAATCAAAAGCTGCAATATGCAGCAAAGTTATGAGATCACAGGTCCTGAGATTTTGACCTTTTTTTAACAACAGGACCTCACTGGAATTAGCTGAATTTACTCAAACCTTTTCTCAAAAGTCCAAGAAAGCCCATTTGCCCCAGATCAAACGGATCAGTAATGTCTTTTTAATCATGGTTTCCTTGTAGCTAGATGTGGATTTCATCAAACTCCATAGCCAAAGTTTACCCAGCTGGAAGGAGATAAGCTTCAAAAGCCATCGTTGGGCAAGCAAGAGCAAAGCTGTCATGTTTGTTGCAAAATGTCGTCTTTAAGGCAGTCGTCTTAAAGGCGGTCTCAGTTGTGTTCCTGTTTGGTGGCTGCCTTTGATGTAGTACAAGCTGAAGCCTTGTAACCTGTACAGTCTGACAGCTACTGTGTCTCACATTGCATCCTCACAGACAAACTTCATAACATCCGGCACAACACAGAAACTGGATCAATATGTCAGACAGTGCTGCAACAATTACTCAACGATATAAACAATAACAAAGAAAACTAGCATGGATTTTACATTTACATTTTCAAAATGGTGTCCGATCAAGAGCGAGTTCATGGCCTAATCTGAACAGGGCTGAAGGACTACAGGGTCATACCTATGGGAGCACAGAGTAACTGTAATAAATAAACAGCAAATCACTGCCCCACTTACTGACCAGAGTTCACTGAAAATTTTTGCAAATTTTTAAGACAATGTCTGTAAAAACAGGAGGCTAAACGTGGCTTCCCGTTACCCAACTTTTTGTCATTTTCTGTTCCACATTAAATGCAGCATTTCCCTGTACAGGCACCTATACTTACATTTATGCTGGGATAAAAATGCAACAGCAACAACAACAATTTAAAAGGAAGGTCTACAGTTGAGGAGAAACACTGTTCTCTCTGGTTTGTTTATGTTCAGATGCACCACATCTTTTATGGTGGAATGGGGAAAAACAGACTGCTTTTTTGCACTTGTCTGTAAAATTTTATTCACTGTTTGAACATCTATAGAATATAATTTGTAACTTGAATTGTTAAGATTTGTAGCACATTTTCTCTGTTTTTACTTTCATGCAGTTAGCACTCTCCCGAATTTGGCATCAGGTCTACCTTACGTAATGGGAAACTGCAAAGATATGTCAATATTACCCACATATGTGCTGTGAACAGAGAGAGAAAGCCTAGCAATATGGACCGAGGTTGACAAGTTTTTGTAAACACATCAGAGCAGTTTTGAACACACAAACCGAGTGGAGAGCTAGCAAATTGTGAGGAATTGTATAATTAAAAAAAAAGAAAAAGAGAGTGTGACTGTCACCTTTAAGGTGGAATAAAATGTATATATTATGGAAAAATTCTGCTTAGATATTTGTTCATATTTTTATATGATAATGATAAAACAAATAGGATTTTTTTTAACTGTGAGGAGTTTGGTGTGTTCTCCCTGTGTCTGTGTGGGACCCACAGCAAACAAACAGCAGTTAGAACTAGTGAACTAGTAAATAATAAGAACAATCAAATCACCAACCAATTTCTGTTTCCATTTTAATGATTGGTTGAAAGCCTAGAGCCTTCTGTTTTTACAGAATATTACATTTATTTGAGATTATATATAAAATAAAAATATAATTATCAGCATATCAGGTCCCAAAACCAGGAGTTCAAGGTTGAAACTCATCATGAACTTGATCTCCACGGACAGTGGCTCTGAATAATTTCATAAATAATGATCCTCTCAATAAAGAGTGTTATATAGTGTTATATAGTGTAATAACCTCTGCAATATTGAATTATTTGACAAGGCATTCCCGCATTGCGCCGAACAGTGCAATATGAAGCTAGAAGGGGAAAAAAGGGAGTGGGAATCAAATATCACCAACGGACTGTTTGCTCTTCCAAGCCTATGGCATCAAAAAGAACAGAATTGAGGAACATTTCACAGTTCTGGAAAGCTGTTAATGTTGGGCTATGGTCAAGGGAAGGATAAGGACTAAATCCACCTCCCCAAAGGTAAGCAGAAGCTCACTGGCTGATGGGGTTGCCTAGGGAACAGCAGTTGGGGTTTAGGAAATCTAGCAGGTCTCCAGCCAAGAACCTCTGAGGGCTTGTTTAGGAGGGTGGGCAACATTACAGGTCAATAGGCTCTCACCAGGGCAACCTGGGAAACGAGTCTCCACTCTGCAAAGCCAAGTCGAGCTGCTGGTGCAAACATTTCAATGCTGACTTTCAAAGAAATGCAGCTGACGTTGTGAGAAGGTGGGCTGAGCCTTACGTTCTGCAGAAGCTGGAAAAGAAGAGGGAGTCTATATATAACTACACTTAAGGTCTTTTTCACATCCTCCACTTATTTGTATGTATATCTGTCAAGCCCAAAATAACACTTGACAAGATAAAGCCACATGGAAATGCCTGTAGTCATGGTTTATTACACGTAAAAAGTCTGTTCTCTGCTGCTTCTAAAGCAGTTTTACTGCAGGTAAAACACTGTTATCATCTTGAAAGTGAATGAAACAGTTAATGTCCCTTTCTTTGTAAGAGAACTTGTATTTCATTTCCAGAAGCTGACAATTCAGTAGTTCTGGGCTGACTAGGACTAACAGGTAAGAGCTACCTGTAGCTACCCCTAAGTAACTGTAGGAAAGTGTAAAATCCTCAAAAATCCATTTCTATTCAACTTCCACTGTGTTAAGAAAGATGGATTTCTTGGACTGTGAGAAATAGCTTCTAACCCTATTAGGTACAGCTAATCTTCTCGTTCTTTTGCAGGGTTGCTTGCCATCTGCTGCCATATCGCTAATTCAAATGGCCTGCTATCATTGGATGACAGGAGGTTACCACTATTTTGAATTACAATCTGTACAAAAAATATCTTTAAATATATTTATACACCTAATAAATAAGTGAAAAAGTGCTTCTTGAAACTGTGTTGACCACCAGCTACATTTTTGTCAAATTATACTCAAGGCCGGAACTTTGGTCTGACACCTAGAAAGGTGAGACAACAGCAAGGACATGAAAACACTATGCCAGATGTACTCACGGGAGTCAGGCAGTGTTATTAAAAAGAATAAAACAGCACCCTGTCTGAAATCCTCTTGAAAATCCCTTCAAAATCTTTCAAATCCTGGGTGTTTGACTGGTGTCGAAGTTACAGAGGTACTGAGGAGCGAAACATGAAATATCTGACATTTTACATGAGCTACAAGACACACCACTGCCCAAACATTTACAGAAAATAACAAGAAGCAGGGCCCGGGGGCACATGTTGTACCCTCTGGTTCTCACCATCTGCAGCTGCTTATGGCTAATGCAGAAAGGGAATGGTGCCTTGAAAGCGGACAAATAAAATGGAGGCGGTGAAGCAACACCACCACCATCTCACTCTCTCTCTTCTCTCATGCGATGTGGCGCTTTGTGTTGGGAAAAGATAAACGATTTGGGACTGCGTGGGATGCACTCCCTCAGGAAGCTGGCACTGATGCCAAGATGCCAGAGAAGGGTGCCGAAGGAATGCGGAGAAAGGGCTGAGCGAGAGTGACAGAGACACTGAGACAGACTGGAGGATAGTGTCAGGGCTGGGGTGGGAGAGTTGGACAGGTTTAGAAGGTTCTCACAGAAGCAGAAGATGTGCTTTTAAAGGCCCTGGTATATAACGTAACTGTAAGGTTATTATTATCTACTAAATTTATATTCAAGAAATACATTTACTATGGTAACACTTTACAATAATGGTACATGATATGGCTTTATTCATGCATTATTTCATCATGAGTCATCAAAATTATGCATGAAGTAAGCATGTCTAATTCATGTCTTAATGCAGGAGCAATGTATTAATTAATGTAGTAATTAAGGTACAAATATCATCATGTTACATTAGTTATTCATGATGTTCATACAGGTCTTCATTGTATTCATCAGATAAATGGCAATGACTGGCCAGCCAACACCTAATAGAACAAGACTGTTAAGCATTACTAAATATTCATTTTCCTTTTCATTTTTACATTGGTGCTTGTTCAAACTTATGTGGGCATGTCACATTGCACTGTGATTGACAATATGTCCATCTCTGAAACACCCCACCATCACCAGCTGCAGTCAATGGCCGCCGAACGATTCTGTGTTGATGGTTGTTCAATGCTCCGTGTGAGTGTAATGATTTTTTGGCACATAGTGTATCTCTAGATTCAGGATGACACAATGAATCTGTAGCGATCAGCCAAAACCTTACAATGACCTCCTTGTTTCTCTACTCATTGTCCATTTAATCAGCTTCTATGGCCATAGAGTTGAACTTTGTAGTTCTGCAGTTATAGACTGTAGTCCATCTGTTGCTCTGAAACCTTTGTTTTTCCCCTATTCACCATGTTCTTCAAAGCCCCCACAGGACCAACACAGGTGTGACTGGGTGGTTGATTGTTCTCAGCGCTGTAGTGACACTGACGTGGTGGTGTTGTGTTAGTGAGGCTTGTTTTTGTTACAAGTGGATCAGAAACAGCATTGCTGCTGGATTTTTTTTTTGTAGCTATAAGGATGATCCTGCTCTGTGGTGGTCCTGTGAGAGTCTTGAGCATTGAAGAACACGATCATGTATGTAAGTGATTAAATGATTTTTCATTTTATATTATTTTCTATTTTTGATTATAATATTCTCCATATACCCAGCTCCCCATGTTCGTGTGGGTTTCCTCCCCTAGTCTAAAAACACAGGATTGGAGACTCAAAATCGTCCGTAAATCTGAGTGTGTGAGTGAATGTATGAGTGTGTGTCGCCCTGCATAGGACCGGCACCTTGTTTTCTTGCCTTGCACCCAGTGATTCCGTGAATCTGTTTTATATCAAAATCACACTTGTGCATTCACAGATGTTTCTTCTCATTAAATGATGCCCACTTTGTAATTTTATATAATGCCTGTATTAAATCCTGATATTTTTTAATTAATTTAGAACTCTTCTACAAAGAATTGTGATCTAATAATTAGTTCATTATCCCACTCATAGCTTCCTTATTACAACACAACTGTCCACCAACACAGACTACTTTATGTCTTTCTCTGTAGCGCGTGTTCGACATAAACATACTGCCCACTCCAATTAGTACTTGGGCGGACCTGTCATCAGAAGCCCAATGCAGTCCCACCCAACTTATATCAGACAATAGAAGATGGAGGAAGAACCTAATTAAAAGATCTCACTAGAAAAGGCCTAGAAGACAATCACGAATATAAGCAGACAGGAGCTTTAATGGGATGAGCTTAGAGACCAACAGGATCCAAGATTCTGGGAGAACTGGGATTGATCCCGGTCCTCCGTCTTCTCTCCTTCCAGCATTTATGACTTCTTCTGCGCCAAGAGACACCCTCTCAGAAATCAATGGCTGGCAGGCCCTCAAATCTTGGGGGGAAACAGCCCGGCTAACAAATCCTATCGGCTGGGATCAGGCTTAGGGTTCAGAATCGTCTCCGTAGACAAGGGGCCGGTTTTGAAAAAAAGGTTTGGGTCTCATCTGAGGAGGTGGTCTTGGAAGAGTGAGCATGTTCCCAGGCATTTGAGTGATTGTCGCTCCCACTCTCAGCCACTTTACGCTCTGCCGTGTCCCTCCCCTGCTCTTCGGCTGAGTCCCAACTAATTACCAGCTCTGTGCTCCGGAATGAGGATCGATTTTTTTTTTGAGTGGCCGGATCCCTCTCACGGGCGTTTGCGTCTAAAGATGTGAATTGGCCCACTGGGTCAGACTCACCATTTCAAATGTCAACATTTACGCTCGCGTGAGCCACTCTGGGATTTCTTTGCAGCGCTCACCTCCTGACTGACTATCCTCTGGATATGACTGTATTTCAATTTCATTTCACATAAAAAATAGCCCTACTTAAGGTTATTCTGCAGGCACAGAGCTGGGTCCTAAATCAGATGAGCTTTTGTTGCCTTTGAAAACTACAGCATCATGCTCAAGACAAGTACAGTTGTGCTCATAAACCACAGGTGGATAATAACACTGCAACAGCAAATACATTAAGAAATATTATTAGGAATAATTATGAAATGTGGATATTATTGTGGTTAGGTTGTTGTATGGGGGCATGGAGACGCAACAAGTTGAGTGGCTGTTACACAGCTCCAGGGAGTATATGTGCAACTTTGTATTTGAGTGGATCAGACACAGCAGGTCTACCAACCAAAAATATCTAGCCGAGAGCATCCAGTGTCCGCTAATGAAAGACTAGAGAACGACCAACACAAACTGTGCAGAAACAGATGAGCTACTCTCTTTGACTTTACATCTACAAGGAGGAACAAGTGAGGTAGGTGTGAGTGGACACCGTGTTTAAAACTTCAGTCAGCACTGCTGTGTCTGATCCATTTGTACCAGCACAACACACACTAACACATTACCACAGTGTCTGATTAACATGAATGAAAATCATAAATCATACCTGCTCTGTGCGGGTCATTTCCATTTTTCCAATTTTAACTCTCTTTTTGGGGCCATGTTTTCTTTCAGTTAGCCAAGTTCTATAAACACATCCTTTTAACTCTATCACTCTTGCATGCCTAAAGGGTTCTTTGAACTATGGAGGTGTTCTTCAGATTGATTGTGCTAGGGGAATATGCTATAGATGGTTCTATATCACATTTTACAGAAGGGTTCTGTACGGCACCAAAAAGTGTTCTTCTATTGTTACGATGTCAAAGCTTGTTACAATAGGAGAACCATTTTTGGTGCCATATAGAACCCTTTTCTAAAAGGTGCTGTAAGTGTGTGCCTTTCCTTTTTTTTGCCAGTGCTTGTAATTATTATAATCACCATAACACAGGCGTGTGTGTGTGTGTGTGTGCGTGTGCGCGCGTCTCCTCACTCTTAACATAAGGACCATCGTACTTCCACATAAATCTCTGAGCTCATACACACACACACACGTCTTTATGAAGGTTTGAGCTTCATTTCCAGGAGATCTGTGTCCACAACCTTGACACAAAAGAGCAAGCCCTTAACTGGCCTTTTGTGCAAGCTGTCCACTTGTTCGAAGAGATCAGGGAGGGCACGTTACCACTCAGCCATCAATTAATCAACAGGCCCACGCTCGCTCTTAATTCGGCTCTGGCAGCTACGCTCCGTGTTCCCCAACAGGCGGAGAGAATCGATTTCCAGCATCTCAGGAAGATCAGTGGAAGAATATCGGCAAACTCACGAATCACATGGACCAGCGCATTCAAGCAGAGCGGCCCTTTTGTCCGTGGCTCCTGGATGGGATGGGTTGTGTAATCGCTCCCCCACACCATTCGTGGCTTGTATAATGGTGGATGTCAGCTTTTGCACTAGGTATCTAATTCGCAGCGTAGCACCATGCTCAGCGTCACTAACCACGGGGAGCAAGCGCCACCCACGCAGCCCTATCTGCCTCCATTCAGGAATCATTTAATCCTGACACTAATCTGTGCGTCTGCCTTTCTCACACAGCGTCAGGCAAGAGCCGAGGTTTTTAGAGTCAAAGCCTCCAGCCTGGGCCCAAAGTCGATCCGCCATCACGAAAAACACATCCGAAAATGATGACTTCTGTCTCTGAGAGGAAAGTCGGAACTCACAAAAAGGCAGATGAACACATTTGTCCATCTCAGTGCATCGTGGCCCTGAATTCTTCTGCTTTACCTTAGGCAAGCTGCAAAACAATCTCTTCAGGTTGATATTTCAGAGTCCGGAACTCAACATTACAATTATAAACCCAGACCCTAATTTCTGTGAAATTAATCTAATCCTAAAATGAATCCCATAATCATTTATCCAAAGCAGCCAGTTTTGTGGAGGTGGATTACGCTTAATTTAGGTCTGGGAAAGTGACCCAGACCTAGTGGCCAAATACTATGTGGTGGTTTCCCAGACAAGGATTAAGCCTAGTCCAGGACTACACAGCATTTTGGAGTGTGATTTCCCATTGAAAGCAGAATATAATCCAGGACAAACTGTCTGAGAAACCAACCCTAGGACATTTAACCAAAGCGGCCAGTGTTGATTAAGATTAATCTAGGCCTAAATGAATGGCGTTTCACCACTGAAATCTCTATAGAGCCTAGGAATAGGTTTAACATAGATCTAGGTAAGTGATCCACACTTAGCAGCCAAGTACTAAGTCATTTAACCATAGTGGCTGGTTTGGTGGATGTGGATTTAGCTTAATCTAGGCCTAAATTGATAGTGTTTTCCACTAAAATCACTCAGGATTAAGGGTAATATAGGTACAGGAAAGTGACACAGACCTAGCTGCCAAGTACTAAGTCATTTAACCTTAAGTCGATTAATTAAGTTTAATCTAGGCCTAATGGTCAAGTAGTAGTCACCTAGAGTCTAAGTTTGGGAAAGTGACCGAAGCCTAGCGTCAAACTATTAGGTCATCTGGAGTCTAGGTCTTGCAATGTGACCAAGTCCTAGTTGCTAATTACAAGTTCACTTGGAATCTACGTTTGGGAACGTAATCAAGACCTAGTGGCAAAGTATTAGGTCATCTGGAGTCTAGGTCTGGGAAAGTAATCAAGACCTAGTGGCCAAGTACTAAGTCAATTGGAATTGGGCCTGGGAAGGTGAGAGACCTAGTGGTCAAGTACTAGATCACACGGAGTCTAGTTCTGGGAATGAGATCTAGACATAGTGGCAAAGTATTAGGTCATCTGGAGTCTAGGTTTGGGAATTTGACCAAGTCCTAGTCACCAAATACTAGGTCACTTGGAACCTAGGTTTGGGAAAGTAATCAAGACCTAGTGGCCAAGTACTAAGTCAATTGGAATTGGGCCTGGGAAGGTGAGAGACCTAGTGGTCAAGTACTAGATCACATGGAGTCTAGTTCTGGGAATGAGATCAAGACATAGTGACAAAGTATTAGGTCACCTGGAGACCTGGAAAGTGACCAAGACCTATTGGGAACACACATCACTTGAGCAGTTTGAGCAGCAATGTTCCAATATTATTTTCAATATTATTTTCTAACCCCTTCCAGGAAAAGTAGATGCTGTTATTTTAGCAAAGGAGGACAAACATACCACAGATTCCCTTCCTGGGTGTCTAGAAACTTTTTCGGCACATCATCCATGTGTTACCTGAAATAATGACAATGCCTGTGAGTCACACTTATTCAAATACTCCCCAGAACTTTGGAGGGGGTGCTGTAAAAGAAGGCATTATCCAACCAATAATGCACAAGGTCACAAGTTCCAATGCCCAAAGACCAAGCGTTCCAGAACTTCACTTCAAACTGGACACTTCACAAAAGTTGGAGGGGTATTACGCAACCCATCTCATGTAGGAGTCATGCTTTCGAGGCACATTTTCAGCCACATTTAGCTAGATGCTATACAGTGCTTCCTACTCTGAAGAACCTGTTCCAGTGAAAGTTAGCGGCGTATTAGTTGAGGTCAGTGCTGACCCCATATTTGCCTCATCCAAGTTATTTGAGAGAGAGAGAGAAACAGTGAATGTGTGAGAGTGAGAGAGAGCGAAACCGGTGTTATCGTCATGACAAGCCAATATGTCACTTTAGTGAGAGGAACGTAGGTGGATCCGTACGCCTCCGCTGTCAGGAGAAGGTCCGAACCGGTTGGAGAGGGGTAAAAATAGACACCTATTCATGGAATTACTAACAGCTTACACTGGTCTATGTGCCGTGTGCACCTTCCATTACACAAACTGAGATAAGGAGAGGTTCATACTTTCTGGAAGATCTGTTCTGAACTAAGTTACTCTCAAATAAACCAGGGCTTTTGTGTTCTTTAGATGAAAAACATAGTAAACATCTTCCTAATTTAGCATTCATTTGCAATAACAAAGTGGTAAGTACACGCTGTTGTATCACAGGTTTAATCTCAGGTTTATTGTTTTTTAAGCAATTTATGATTTCTGTTATGGATGTAGGCTAATGCAGAATTAGGAGTCTTGCTCAGGGACTGTTATTGGTCCTGTCCAAACTGGGGTTCCAATCCTCATTGTGCTGAATAGAGGACAGCTGAATTATCCACTACTGTTTGTTGAGCAGCATATAATGGGTGAAAAAAAAAGTAATTTAATTCATTCATCAATTCTGTAACCACTTCATTTTGTTCAGGAACATGGTGGGTGCAGAGCTTATATGGAATTGTTGGGCACAAAGCAGAATCACACCCGGGACAGGGCTCCAGTACATCACAGGGCATTACACACTCACCCAGTGACTCACACGCTCTCTCTCACACACACACACACACTCCCCCAGTCACTCACATCTGTACTGGTGGATACTTTCACGCACTCACCCAGACACCTGTGGACAATCACACATTCACCTAGTCACTCACACTCTCACACCCAGTGAGTCATTCACCCCCCTCCCTCTCTCTCTCTCTCTCTCTCTCTCTCTCTCTCTCACACACACACACACACAGAGACACACACACACACACCTGTGGCCTGTGGATAATTTCACACATTCACCCAGTCACTCACACACTGGATATTCTAAACACGTTCAGTGCTTTATGGAGTGTTTGTGAATAGTATCTGATGTTACTGAATGTCTAGGGCCCTGGGTTCTACTCTCAACTTATGTCACTGTCTGTAAAGAGTGTGGTGTGTTCTCCATGTGTCTGTGTGTTTCCTCCAGGTGTTCCATTTCCCTCCCATAAGTATGTGTGTGTGTGTGTGTGTCTGTGTAGTATTTGATAAGAACAGTTTAGAGGGAGAAAAAACATAGAAAAACACTTTCTAAGAAGCCCATATTTATAAGCCTTATATTCATATTTATGTGGTTATAACTCATTGTAACTTGGCAATAATATTATAAACAGTAATAATGCCCCATAAAACTCCTATAATGAGCTATAGTAATGTTCTAACTTATACACAAGCGTCACTGTTCATTACAAAGCCTTTTAAATTGTTAACGACCTATAATTGTTATTGCAAAACACCTATGCTACATATTAACAACTATAAATACATAATACATTTTTAAAAAGCCATCACTTTGTGCTTCAAGCAGTGATTGATGGTTTACAATATTATTTATATAATATTATATTAACTAGTATACAATTATGCACAGGTCATTATCCATTTAAAAGGCACTACAATGAATAGTGATACTTGTGTTCCTCTATGTTTATACGTTTATAAGAAAAATACAATTCTAGCTCATTATAAGAGCCTCATAAGGCATTACTGGAGTTTATATGCATGCTTATAAAGAGTTATGCCTGGGTTTATAAAGTCTTAGAAATACAGGCTTCAGAGGAAGTGTTACCAAATCATTTTCTGGTCTGTTTTAGTTGGTCATTTTGTCTTCAGATTCTCACAGTGTGTAGAGGGCAGGCTGAAAAAAAAATGGAAGAAAAGGAAAAAGCCCAGCAAATATGAAGAACCCAGGCTTGTCCCGACAGCGGCTTTAAATATTTATAACAGCATTATCAAAGTCCAGGATGCGTTAAGTGGCTGTGGTCATGGGTGATGTTGGTGTTTGTCTCACTTTGACCCAAAGCCCAGGAGGTTTGAGGGGGAGGGCGAGGACACTCAAAGCTTGGCTGAATCTGACACGAACTGACCGCCGGCCAGCCACACAATATCCACCTGTAACTGGACCACAGAGCTCAGAGCGAGAGAGATTTGTCCAAGCGAAAGCCTCCGGGCTGACAGTTAGCACGGTGCTCAATCACGAGCGCTAGCATCCAGCGTGTAATCCGACGTTATCCGGCTCCGCATCTGTCTTCCTCCCTCAACTTTTTCTTTCTTTCCTTTTTTTATTTTTTTTCCAGCGGAACCGAGTCAGGTTTGATTTATGACAAGCCTCTCTGGCTTTTTTTGGGGGGGAAGGGGGGCGAGGAGAGCTGGGGAAAGTGTGGTGGTGGCAGGAAAGGAAGGAGGGAGGGAGGGCAAAAAAGGAGGGAGGGCGAAAAGGAGGGAAGCAACGTGAAAAGGGGAAGAGGAGGGAATACAGTTTGAAGTGGCATCTCTGCTTCTGAAAGTGGAGCAAAACTTTATGAAATATGGGGTTTGTAAATATTTTTTCTGCCCTCCCTCTCCCCCTTCTCTCACCAAAGAAGTTAGCGTGGTGTCTTTAGCCTTGTTTGGCTTGGATGCAAGCGGAAAGCTTTCAAACTGGAACAAAGAAAGAAGCTCTGAACCTTTTATTTTTTCTCCTTTCTTTTTTTATTTTTGTTGTCTTTTTTTCTCACTACTCCATTTTGCTTTTGTTCCCAGCGCCTCAATTTTCGCACGTCGCACGTTTGGAGTTTGGACGGCGCTTGGCCCACGGAAAGGGAATAAGAAATAACAAGGCCCTCTCTCTATCCTCCACAGACGAGCGTGTGAAAAATCTGTCCGTCCTGCACATGGGTGTGTGCACGCGATGCCGCCCACATTGCTCAGCGTCAGGAAGGGAAAGGGGGAAGGAGGGGATGAAAGAAGACAGAGAGAAAGAAATAAAACAAAGTGAAAGAAAGAGAGAGAAAGAAAGGGAGACTGAACATTGAAGAAAAGGATGAGAAATACAAAAAAATAAAGCAGGAAAAAGAAAGTCAGATGATGTTGGGGATGAAGGGAGGGGGGAGGTGGGAAAGAAGGAAAGAAAGAAAAGTCAACAGAGGCTGGGATGCTGGAGGTATGCACAGACGTATAAAGGAAGGAAAAAAGGAAAGAAAGAAAGAAAAGTAAGCAATGACAAAAGAAAAGAAAAAGCAAGAGAGAAAGAATTAAAGAAAGAAGGAAAGATAACAAGGAATAGAAAGTCAACAGAGGTTGGGGATGGAGGAGGGGATGGAAGGATGGAGGGAGGAGGGGCGGATGGATGAGGGGGTTAGGAAGTGGCAAGCATTGCTATGGCAACAGGAGCGTTAAGGCGCAGTGCTAAGGAGTGTTAAAGCGCTTCTGCGCCGTGTCTCTGTTCTGTTTATGGCGACGCCACAGGAGTGAAGATGGAGCTGTGAAACACTCTCCCACAGCACCGAGCTTGTGGAGCCAAGCCGCGAGAGCTCAAGCTGTCTCACACTCGCAAGTGTGAGAGAGAGGGAGAAAAGGAGGAGTTAAAAAAAGACAGAGATCAGCTCCAAAAGTGCTGAAAAAGAAACTTTAGACATTTTCTATTTAGGGGGCTTTGAGGAGTCTTGATCTACACTTCAGCATCATTCGGTTTTTCATCACAGGCTCTTTACACTAAACCTGACTTGCTCCTTTAATATTTATAAAAAATCAAGGGTAGAAGGGTATTATGCCACAAATCTGTGTCTGTCTCTGTGTCTGTGCGTCCTCTAACTGCTCCAGTCTCCTCCCACAGTCCAACAGCACATGTTGGGAAATGGATTGACTATGTGAAGTTACGGTGAGTGTGTGAGTGAATAAGTGAGTATATGAAAATGTCCACAGCTGTGTGTGTGTGATTGGGAGACTGTCTGAAAATGTCGATACGTGTGAGGGAGTGACTGTGGGAGTGTGTGAACTTGTCCACAAGTGTGAGTCTGTGAGTGACAGGTTGAATGTGTGAAACTGTCCACAGGTGTGAGTGAGTGACTGTGTGTGTGAAACTGTCCACAGGTGTGAGTGAGTGACTGTGTGTGTGTGAAACTGTCCACAGGTGTGAGTGAGTGAGTGAATGTGTGAAACTGTCCACAGGTGTGAGTGAGTGAGTGTGTGTGTGAAACTGTCCACAGGTGTGAGTGAGTGACTGTGTGTGTGAAACTGTCCACAGGTGTGAGTGAGTGACTGTGTGTGTGAAACTGTCCACAGGTGTGAGTGAGTGACTGTGTGTGTGAAACTGTCCACAGGTGTGAGTGAGTGACTGTGTGTGTGAAACTGTCCACAGGTGTGAGTGAGTGACTGTGTGTGTGAAACTGTCCACAGGTGTGAGTGAGTGACTGTGTGTGTGTGAAACTGTCCACAGGTGTGAGTGAGTGACTGTGTGTGTGAAACTGTCCACAGGTGTGAGTGAGTGACTGTGTGTGTGAAACTGTCCACAGGTGTGAGTGAGTGACTGTGTGTGTGAAACTGTCCACAGGTGTGAGTGAGTGACTGTGTGTGTGAAACTGTCCACAGGTGTGAGTGAGTGACTGTGTGTGTGAGAAACTGTCCACAGGTGTGAGTCTGTGAGTGACTGGGTGAATGTGTGTAATTGTCCACAGGTGTGAGTGAGTGACTGTGTGAAACTGTCCACAGGTGTGAGGGAGTGACTGTGTGTGAAACTGTCCACAGGTGTGAGTGAGTGACTGTGTGTGAAACTGTCCACAGGTGTGAGTGAGTGACTGTGTGTGAAACTGTTCACAGGTGTGGGTGAGTGACTGTGTGTGAAACTGTCCACAGGTGTGAGTGAGTGACTTTGTGTGTGAAACTGTCCACAGGTGTGGGTGAGTGACTGTGTGTGTGAAACTGTCCACAGGTGTGAGTGAGTGACTGTGTGTGTGAAACTGTCCACAGGTGTGAGTGAGTGACTGTGTGAAACTGTCCACAGGTGTGAGTGAGTGACTGTGTGTAATTGTCCACAGGTGTGAGTGAGTGACTGTGTGAAACTGTCCACAGGTGTGAGTGAGTGACTGTGTGTAATTGTCCACAGGTGTGAGTGAGTGACTGTGTGTAATTGTCCACAGGTGTGAGTGAGTGACTGTGTGTGAAACTGTCCACAGGTGTGAGTGAGTGACTGTGTGTGAAACTGTCCACAGGTGTGAGTGAGTGACTGTGTGTGTGAAACTGTCCACAGGTGTGGGTGAGTGACTGTGTGTGTGAAACTGTCCACAGGTGTGGGTGAGTGACTGTGTGTAATTGTCCACAGGTGTGAGTGAGTGACTGTGTGAAACTGTCCACAGGTGTGAGTGAGTGACTGTGTGTGTGAAACTGTCCACAGGTGTGAGTGAGTGACTGTGTGAAACTGTCCACAGGTGTGAGTGAGTGACTGTGTGTAATTGTCCACAGGTGTGAGTGAGTGACTGTGTGTGTGAAACTGTCCACAGGTGTGAGTGAGTGACTGTGTGTGTGAAACTGGCCACAGGTGTGAGTGAGTGACTGTGTGTAATTGTCCACAGGTGTGAGTGAGTGACTGTGTGTAATTGTCCACAGGTGTGGGTGAGTGACTGTGTGTAATTGTCCACAGGTGTGGGTGAGTGACTGTGTGTGTGAAACTGTCCACAGATGTGAGGGAGTGACTGTGTGAGTGAAACTGTCCACAGGTGTGGGTGAGTGACTGTGTGTGTGAAACTGTCCACAGGTGTGAGTGAGTGACTGTGTGTGTGAAACTGTCCACAGGTGTGAGTGAGTGACTGTGTGTGTGAAACTGTCCACAGGTGTGGGTGAGTGACTGTGTGTGTGTGAAACTGTCCACAGGTGTGAGTGAGTGACTGTGTGTGTGAAACTGTCCACAGGTGTGAGTGAGTGACTGTGTGTGTGAGAAACTGTCCACAGGTGTGAGTGAGTGACTGTGTGTGTGAAACTGTCCACAGGTGTGAGTGAGTGACTGTGTGTGTGAAACTGTCCACAGGTGTGAGTGAGTGACTGTGTGAAACTGTCCACAGGTGTGACTAAGCGACTGTGTGAAATTGTCCACAGGTGTGAGTGACCGTGTGAAACTGTCGACAGGTGTGAGGGAGTGACTGTGTGAGTGTGTGAACTTGTCCACAAGTGTGAGTCTGTGAGTGACAGGTTGAATGTGTGAAACTGTCCACAGGTGTGAGTGAGTGACTGTGTGTGTGAAACTGTCCACAGGTGTGAGTGAGTGACTGTGTGTGTGTGAAACTGTCCACAGGTGTGAGTGAGTGAGTGAATGTGTGAAACTGTCCACAGGTGTGAGTGAGTGAGTGTGTGTGTGAAACTGTCCACAGGTGTGAGTGAGTGACTGTGTGTGTGAAACTGTCCACAGGTGTGAGTGAGTGACTGTGTGTGTGAAACTGTCCACAGGTGTGAGTGAGTGACTGTGTGTGTGAAACTGTCCACAGGTGTGAGTGAGTGACTGTGTGTGTGAAACTGTCCACAGGTGTGAGTGAGTGACTGTGTGTGTGAAACTGTCCACAGGTGTGAGTGAGTGACTGTGTGTGTGTGAAACTGTCCACAGGTGTGAGTGAGTGACTGTGTGTGTGAAACTGTCCACAGGTGTGAGTGAGTGACTGTGTGTGTGAAACTGTCCACAGGTGTGAGTGAGTGACTGTGTGTGTGAAACTGTCCACAGGTGTGAGTGAGTGACTGTGTGTGTGAAACTGTCCACAGGTGTGAGTGAGTGACTGTGTGTGTGAGAAACTGTCCACAGGTGTGAGTCTGTGAGTGACTGGGTGAATGTGTGTAATTGTCCACAGGTGTGAGTGAGTGACTGTGTGAAACTGTCCACAGGTGTGAGGGAGTGACTGTGTGTGAAACTGTCCACAGGTGTGAGTGAGTGACTGTGTGTGAAACTGTCCACAGGTGTGAGTGAGTGACTGTGTGTGAAACTGTTCACAGGTGTGGGTGAGTGACTGTGTGTGAAACTGTCCACAGGTGTGAGTGAGTGACTTTGTGTGTGAAACTGTCCACAGGTGTGGGTGAGTGACTGTGTGTGTGAAACTGTCCACAGGTGTGAGTGAGTGACTGTGTGTGTGAAACTGTCCACAGGTGTGAGTGAGTGACTGTGTGAAACTGTCCACAGGTGTGAGTGAGTGACTGTGTGTAATTGTCCACAGGTGTGAGTGAGTGACTGTGTGAAACTGTCCACAGGTGTGAGTGAGTGACTGTGTGTAATTGTCCACAGGTGTGAGTGAGTGACTGTGTGTAATTGTCCACAGGTGTGAGTGAGTGACTGTGTGTGAAACTGTCCACAGGTGTGAGTGAGTGACTGTGTGTGAAACTGTCCACAGGTGTGAGTGAGTGACTGTGTGTGTGAAACTGTCCACAGGTGTGGGTGAGTGACTGTGTGTGTGAAACTGTCCACAGGTGTGGGTGAGTGACTGTGTGTAATTGTCCACAGGTGTGAGTGAGTGACTGTGTGAAACTGTCCACAGGTGTGAGTGAGTGACTGTGTGTGTGAAACTGTCCACAGGTGTGAGTGAGTGACTGTGTGAAACTGTCCACAGGTGTGAGTGAGTGACTGTGTGTAATTGTCCACAGGTGTGAGTGAGTGACTGTGTGTGTGAAACTGTCCACAGGTGTGAGTGAGTGACTGTGTGTGTGAAACTGGCCACAGGTGTGAGTGAGTGACTGTGTGTAATTGTCCACAGGTGTGAGTGAGTGACTGTGTGTAATTGTCCACAGGTGTGGGTGAGTGACTGTGTGTAATTGTCCACAGGTGTGGGTGAGTGACTGTGTGTGTGAAACTGTCCACAGATGTGAGGGAGTGACTGTGTGAGTGAAACTGTCCACAGGTGTGGGTGAGTGACTGTGTGTGTGAAACTGTCCACAGGTGTGAGTGAGTGACTGTGTGTGTGAAACTGTCCACAGGTGTGAGTGAGTGACTGTGTGTGTGAAACTGTCCACAGGTGTGGGTGAGTGACTGTGTGTGTGTGAAACTGTCCACAGGTGTGAGTGAGTGACTGTGTGTGTGAAACTGTCCACAGGTGTGAGTGAGTGACTGTGTGTGTGAGAAACTGTCCACAGGTGTGAGTGAGTGACTGTGTGTGTGAAACTGTCCACAGGTGTGAGTGAGTGACTGTGTGTGTGAAACTGTCCACAGGTGTGAGTGAGTGACTGTGTGAAACTGTCCACAGGTGTGACTAAGCGACTGTGTGAAATTGTCCACAGGTGTGAGTGACCGTGTGAAACTGTCGACAGGTGTGAGGGAGTGACTGTGTGAGTGTGTGAACTTGTCCACAAGTGTGAGTCTGTGAGTGACTAGGTAAATGTGTGTAATTGTCCACAGGTGTGAGTGACTGTGTGAAACTGTCCACAGGTGTGACTAAGTGACTGTGTGAAATTGTCCACAGGTGTGACTAAGTGACTTTGTGAAATTGTCCACAGGTGTGAGTGATCGTGTGAAACTGTCCACAGGTGTGAGGGAGTGACTGTGTGAACTTGTCCACAGGTGTGAGTCTGTGAGTGACTGGGTGAATGTGTGTAATTGTCCACAGGTGTGAGTGAGTGACTGTGTGAAACTGTCCACAGGTGTGAGGGAGTGTGTGAATGACTGTGTGAGTGAGTGAAACTGTTCACAGGTGTGTGTGTGTCAAATTGTTTACAGATGTGTGTGAGTGACTGTGTGAAATTGTCCACGTGTGTGAGTGTCTTGCTCAGAATAAAATGGTTATGGAAGATGAGTGAACACGTGAATGAATAAGGAGTAACTGAGGATGCCTACATTTGTGGCCATTTCCTCTCTTCAAAAAAAGTGAGCCTGTCCTCCCTTTGTCACAGTGCCTGCCTCTACTCTTCTGTGAAGACTTCAGCCACATAAACATCGGTAAGGTCAGGTACTGGTTTCGGACAATTAATTATGGATCACAAAGAATATTCCAACTCATTCCTAATAATGGTGGCCTTATATCCATCGAGACAAAGCTTGGGCATGGTGACCCACGACTTTAGCTTTAGGCATTTCTAAAACATTTGACGCCAGGGACTGCTGGATTTTGTGACATTACAATGATTTATTTCGCTAAAGTAGGGATGCGTTTACACTGAAGACCCAACATGTCCATCTGACATTTACAGGCTTTGGCCAGGTCCAGCATTTGAACCATTTTCTGGTCAAAAACTGAGGGAAACACAAAACAGACAAGACAAAATAAGATAAAATCGACACTCATTTGAACTTGCCACTGTTCTAGCGTGTACTGGGACAGTCTGAAAGCCATAAGGCTACAATATATTGTGTGTACAAATAAGTTTTTACAAATGTTTTTTGTCTGTTATATTTATAATCCAAAATAAAACAAACTCTGCTTTTTTGTCTTTTTATGGTAACTTTATGTATTATTAAAAATGACAACTGTCATTTAATTCAACAAAAAATAACCTAAAAGTAAAGAAGTATGAAAACGGCAAGTGAGAAAATGCATTCATTACTGCAGGCGTTGTGTGTCACATCAAATTTCGCACAATTAAAAAAAGGAAAAAAATGTAATGGCAAAAGCGTGTGAGAATATTTGAATTTTGATTTCCAATTAAACGTTACACAAAATGCTTTAAAACTTATTTGTACACCTAATAAACTCTATAATTGCACTTTAAACCTGGCGATGACTAGGCGATTGATATTTGGATCTTTTGAAGGGTCACTGATGAAATACTAAAGATAGCTGACCAATCTCAAGATTGGTTACTCGTTGAATACAAAGTGATTCTGAATACACAGAATCACTATGTTTCAGTTCATCAGAGAGCAGGAATGGGATAAAAGGTGGTGCACTTATTTGCGATTGGATGAAGCTGCGATTGGATCAACACCATTTTAGCCATTTTAGCAATGTTACAGGAATGAGGCTTAAGGTCTATTAAGCAAGTTTACATGGCTAAAGTCACCAAAGAGGAACACCACTTATCACTCCATCTTGGCTTTAACACTTGGTCTGAAGCAACAGTGACCATCTTTTACAGTCCCATATATTCTAGATATTATAAGTATGAGGTACCCGATTCAGTATGATGTTATTAATTTTGAATAAAATAAGGGTATGTAATTGTTAAAAGCATATCCTGTATATGTTGTTAGGTGTTAAATGCTCCATACCTTCACAGGACCTGTTTACCTAGAACTTAAAGGACTGCATAAGAAAGTGCTACCACCAAGATACAGTTCAGTTCATTACCAACTTCCACTTTGGCTTAGCTATTTAATGCCACCTCTTATGTCTCTGTACACAATTAATATATACTTTAATAGAAAGAAATAGTTTCCCGTATTATTGACCAAGACTCTCTAGATATCTATTCCTTCAGTGAAATTTAAGGAATGAAATTGTAAACTACAAGAAGGTGGTTTCAAATATTTTCATCTCATCTAGTTCACCACATGTGGGTAACTGATAGGGTGACTTGTGCAGTAACCCAAATGATTCTACCAGTTGGGGGCGATATTTGTGTTCAGAAATAAGTTGCTTGAAGAGAAACAGACAAAATCATGAGCCCATGGTTGTAATTTTTTTTGTCAACACTGTTTCTTCATCACCTCAAAGCAACTTGGTCCATGACCACAACCCCCAAAACCCTCTGGACAAAGCCAATATCAACTGGGGTGGGATCTTCTAAAAGGTGTCTGCTGGGTCACCCACTAAACCCCTCATGTCCTAAGTGTTGCCTTGCATTAGTGTTCAGAAGAAAGAAGTGTCAGAGGAGAAGGCTCCAGCTAGTCGGAACTCCTCCCTCATGAGGACACAGAAGAGCCTCTGGGGCAGGGCTTTGGAATACGGAGCTGGGCGAGGGACACAGGTGCGCAGGAGAATCTCCCGTCCAGCTGGAGGTGGAAAATCAGGAACTCCGCCTCCTCCTCCTCCCCCCATTGGCTTCCGATCGTCACCTCCTCCCACTCGGCCAGGGTCGTCTTCCAATGGAGCCAACAGGGCGGCCTACATAGATCAAGAAACATTCAGAAACTCAAGCAACACTTATTCAGGCTTCTACCAAACAAGCACAGGTCATTACACTATCGGTGCTTTTCCACTGCATGGGATCAACTTGACTCGGCATGGCTCACTTTTAGTTGGTTGATTTTCCACTAGCAAAGCTCCCTCTGTGAAACAGTGATAGCCAGTGATGTCACAAAACCCCATCTCTAATGGAAATTGCTGGTTTTGAAAACCATAACAACGGCAGTGATAAAGTTAGCTGCTGTTTACTCGTGTATTTGCATGTTGTTTTTGTTTTTTGGACTGAACACGGCTCTGTGCCCCAGTTTTCCCAGATCAGTTTTCCTTGTTGTCCGTTCAGCTTTTGCTGGAGATTTTCATTAGCCATCAACCCAAGAAGCCTTTTTATAACACTGTTGGGTAATGTTATGTGCTTCCATTTTGAGTGGGTAAATAATAATAATAATAATAATAATAATAATAATAATAATAATAATAAAATAAAATCTCTGCAGTAATTTCAGAGATTTTACAAGTGGTGCGTTTGTGCTGACGCTCTGCATTTCATGGTGATTCACAGGTCTCTCTGGCCAATCAGTGCTCTGCAGGGTTTACACATCACAATTTAATACCTACTCAGCGTGGCCTAAACAGTAAGCAGGGACGTGGTACCAGATTTTACTAGTGGAAAAGCAAAAGAGCTGAGCCAAGTTGAGTGGTGTAGGTTCCATGCCGTAGAAAATAACCATATAGGACAACATGCTTGTATTCACATATTGAAGTGTACGTATTTCAAAGGGCAATCAAGGTTATAAAGGTTTATGCTTCTTTGTCAAACCTACGATATAAGCAACACAGGTCCTGCGTCAACATGAACCCTATGCAGTAGCCTGACGCACATTTCCCCAGAAATGTAACTATTAACTAAATGTAACTACTAATTTTCTAAAACCAACACTACTACATTCCGTACTGTATTGGGTAGAGCACATTTTTGGCGAATCAGCACTAGTGTTATGGCAGTGTTACTGCAGATAATTACCATTGGATGGAGCTCAATATATTCAGAGGTGCTCCACAGTCCATTAATGGTGGGTAGATTTCTACCACTCTGGCTGACACTTCGTGTGGACTATGGTGACCTTTAAGCAGATTTATGCTTCTCCATCGAAGTATACTTTATAAAGTGTAACGTGTAAGTGTATATAGTGCTCTATGCCGTAGTGGGCATTTGTACTTGTGCACTGGTCTGTCTGCACTGCTCTGCAATTACACCACCAGAAAAATAGGGCTGAATCTCAAATACCTTCCTCCACCCTATGTAGTGCACAATGTAGGCAATACATTTATTTAATTTAAAATATACTTTGTTCTTCTGCCTCATTCATTCTGTGATGTCCAAACTGATGTTTGAAAAAATCTCTCGCGCTGGACTTCCTCATTTATCTTTACTTAACATGATCCATGTTTGCTTGTCTGTGGACCAATTAGAGATCTGCGTTGTTGCAATGCCTAGTTACATATTTTGGGAGGTGTGTGTCAGGCTACGGTGAAGGGTATGACACAGTTTATGCGGCTACACATTACCTGTGCATTGCTTACGCCGTAGATTCAACACAGGAGCCTAAATTTGGCTTGCTCCAGGGCTTTCCACTCTACTGGAAATACCATTATATGGAATTTAAACTCCTGTGGTGCATCATGAAGCAGCAAAAACCACTCATTAAAAGAGGTGTCTACAAACACTTGGACATACAGTGTACTTCAAGTCTACTTTAAAGAACTGGAACTAGTTCAACTAGTGTTTTACACATTCAGAATCAAGGGAAGGAGAGAAGAGAAACAGAAGCTGGATGGTCTTCCCAATATTCCACATCACAGACTCTGAGACTTTAGGGACTGGGAATCTGTAACAAATTGATACAATCTATTTTTTCCACAGTGGAGGAACAAATCTCGCTAATTAGTGAGCTGATTGCGAATTAGTATGTCTTACTGCATCCAAGAGATTTCATCTAATGAGGAAGGGGGGGTTACAAAAGTACACTCAAAGGACACGTTCAAAAAAAGGGGCTTCTGCGAAAATGGCAGGCATTTAAGAAGAGACATGTCTAGAAATGCAAAGGATACTAGGACAAGAAGGCTGGAAACACATCCTAATAGACCAAGACTAAAGGAAGAACTGAGCTTGGCAGTGGAACTTGGAATCCAGATGATACTGACCTCCACATCCAAGAGCAAACCCTTTTTATCACCAACATTGGTGAGATGAATGAGAGGGAGGCAACAGAAATGACTGATTAGCAGCAGGCTAAGGTACGTTGGGGAAATGCAAGGGAAATAGTTCAAAAGGCAGCAGGCCAAAAGCAGTGGAGGCCAGGAACTCTGGAACTCTGGCCAACATGCTTCTGGACAACGGCCGAACTGCTAGCCCTTTAACTTGCACTTTAATCATTCATAAACCTTCAGCGAATGAGATCAGTTTTGATGGGGAGGCTGAGAGTCGAGCCGGGGGGAGGGGGAGGGGGGCAAGAGGGAAAGTGAGAGAAGTAGATGTTGCTAGTGGTTACCTCATCACTGGAATCAGCCAGCTTGGCAAAGGGAAGAGGCAAGAGAGACAACAAAAGAAAAAAAAACAAGCAAAGAAACAAATAAGCCAACAAACAAAACAAAACAAAACAAACAGGCAAACAAGATGAAAGACCACACATATGGACAACGGCTGAGGTTTATACAATGCTCAAGTAATATTCACACTGTAAAGAGACTTGTACTTGGAAAGATACAACAACTCAAACCGGTTGAATATTCAATACATGCATCTAGAAGAATTGGGCACTTTATTTTGAAGGTCCACAACAGCTCAAGTTCCCAAGTTACCTTCCATCTGCTCCATGACCATACAAGGGCACTTCGTATTTCTACAATTACAGACTGTAGTCCAAATGATTCTCTGCATACTTCCTGACCCCAATTTCACCCTGCTCTTCAATAGTCAGGAGCCCCCACAGGACCACCACAGAGCTGGTGTCATTTGGATGGTGGATCTTTCAGCGCTGGAATACAAGGCAGTTCAACTAACCTAACTCTCTGGGTGATTAGCCTCCATTTCCCCACATCACACTAAATAGTGCTACCCAGTGCAAGCATCTGTTGGGTGATATGACAGTGTATAGTATCCCGCATCTCATAGGAAACATGCCCTCCCAAGTTGCCACTGCGTTTGATTGGACAATTGCTAAACAATGAGGGGAACTAGTGATGACTAAAGGAAAACTTGATGAAAATAATGCACAAGTAAATACAAGTAATTATTGCTAATTTATGCTATACCGTGCCTTTAATAATGCGTTAATATTCTCCCATTTATGTTGTGTATTAAACTGAATATACTAAAGACCTGTAAATTCCAGGAATGTTTTACTTGGACCATCAAAATAAAGATTAAACTGGTGCATTTCAGCAACTTTTACACATTCAAGAACATAAACATGCAGTACAGAACACAAACATTGGACAGAAAGGTTATTAATGATGTTAATTCTCAGAGCAATGTGTTCTTCTGACAAAAGCAGAAACCAGTGACAAACCAAAATGAAAATTTTTGGGCAAAACAGAAAATTAAATTTGGGACAAACTTGTCTAACAATGATTAGACATGGTATTTTCACTGTTGTTTTACTACTGCTCAAACTATGTGTAGTGTCTTCTAAAACAGCTTGACAAAGATTATTTGGAGGGTTTCAAAGTCTAATTTACTTATTATTCAGTTTCTGCTAAAATTAATGCTTCTGTTTGTTTGACCATTCAGATGAAATTTTGTGAGAAGCCATTTTGTATAGCATTGTGTACCACTGATGTACATAAACTGGTAGTGTGTATTCATATGTTAAATGTATGCACAAAATATGGTGACTATCAGAGCGTTATAGTATGCATACAATCATGGCCGAAAGTGTTGGCACCCCTGAAATTTTTCCAGAAAAGTACGTCTCCCAGAAAATTATTGCAATTACAAATGCTTTGGCTTTCTTTGTGTTGTTCCAATACACACAAAGGAAATAAACGTATAACAAAACATGTGTAATTGCATGTAAATGTATAATTTTCTGGGAGAAATACGTCAAGAGAGCACAGTTGAGTAGGTACGACATACCCTTCTCCTCCTTCACTGTCCAATGTGATAGCTAGCATGCGTCTTACAGCTAATATAACAGATCTGGGCAGTTTGCATTCTTCTTTGATGCCCCACTTGTTTTGGAGTATGCACATGTTTGCTTCAGCATCCTGAGGCTAGTGGCACTGTTTGTGATTTAGGTGATAGATGAACCATAATCGGGGGAATACTAGGCAAAAATATATGATATAAATATATACAAATAAATATAAAGTAAATAATCATAAATCACATTATGAATTATCTATTCAAAATCAGAAATTAACTTTGTTTTCAATAATAGGTTTGTTTGGTTTTTAGATGGTGCTTTTACTTATATAAAATAAATGGTGAACGTGACGTTAAAAAAAAATAATAATAATAAAAAAAAATGCTGCTCTCACCCCACATTGAATAACCCAAAATCAAATTGCAGAAACAGAATTGCATCTGTTGCATGGTGTTGCTGCAGACACATTCACAGCAGATTCATTCAGGGTAGGCGCATGCATATTCTTACATTCACACATAGAAAGAAAAGCCATCAAAAAAATGGCATGCAGTCCTGTGTCAGTCTGTCAACTCATCCCTGCAGCGCAGTGGTCAAATTTTAATGACAGGATTCCAGCTGTCTGCAGCGCTGACATTTCTCCTCCTCCCCATTGTTCCTCCTCTCTTTTTAGTCTTTTGCTCTCTTTCTCTCTCTCTATTTATCTCGCTTTCTCTTTCCAGAAAGCTCACCTCATTTGAATCCCCTGATTTCACATGATTTACATGAGGATGCTCGGGATAATTATTGCCTTTCTATTTCCAGCTTGGCAACATACAGGGTATAATTTAACACTCACACACACACCGTTCAGACAGGAGAGAGAGAGAGAGAGAGAGAGAGAGAGAGAGAGAGAGAGAGAGAAGGGTGGGGGGAAGACAGATTGAGGAAGAGTTCGGCCAAACAAAGTCGACTTCCTTTTTTTTTTTTTTTTTTTTAAAAAAAAAAAACGAAAAGACAAAAGCACCATGTTCTTTTTTATGTGCCCAGTTTGTATGAGAAAGCGCCGACACTCTTTAGAAAACTACCGGCTGCACTTGACATTTTAATACAGCCTGAACACACTTAGCACGTTTACCTGTAAACAGCTGAGAGTTAGCACACAGAGGAGCAATCAGACGCTGAGGTGTCTGAAGAAAGATTCTCGTAGTTTGGAAACGTTACGGGGAAACGAACAGCTTTGGGAATATTTGGAACGTACTTGCTTTTACACACTTAGATTGAGTCACCCCAATCTAAGTGTGATTTCACACCTGCATGTTCCAGTCCAGTTAAATCGAATTCTGGTTCGTTTTCACCCTGCGTGCGGTTCGCTTGGGCAGGCGTGAAAGAAGTAATCACACTAGAATGTGATCCAAAATAATCACATATGACCCTATAAAGTCAGGTCTGACCAATCAGCGGTGAGAACATTCTCACGTGGTTTGAAGCGTTTTGGTGCGCTTGGATTTTTCAGTGTGTGAAAACAAACCAAACCAAGGGCGCAAGGCAGGAATACACCCTGGAGGGGGCGCCAGTCCTTCACAGGGCAACACCGACACACACACACATTCACTCACACACTCACACCTACGGACACTTTGGAGTCACCAATCCACCTACCAACGTGTGTTCTTGGACCATGGGAGGAAACCGGAGCTCCCGGAGGAATCCCACACAGACACAGGGAGAACACACCAACTCCTCACAGACAGTCACCTGGAGCGGGAATCGAACCCACAACCTCCAGGTCCCTGGAGCTGTGAGACTGCGACACTACCTGCTGCGCCACCGTGCCACCCCACATATATACGTACTGTACGTAAATAACATACTGTTAGCACTTATCCTATTCTAACACCATCCTCCTCTGTCCCAAGCCGCGTAACCGTGTATTCTTCCGCCGCACACCAAACACCAAGTTCGTGTTACGATGTTTACGACGCAAAACCACTTAAGTCGAAACTAGGCTTTATATAGTAAATGGGAGATGTTTCGTAACCTCGAAACATCGTAACTCAGGACTGACGTAACCCGAGGACCTCCTGTATATATCTTTTTGTCCACTCACAGCATGAATGTACTGACCTCAAAATATTCTAACTTTATTCTGAAATATTCATTCATTCATTCATTATCTGTAACCGTTTATCCAGTTCAGGGTCGCGGTGGGTCCAGAGCCTACCTGGAGTCATTGGGCACAAGGCGGGAATACACCCTGGAGGGGGCTGGAATGTTCATATTTTATTATAATTATTTTTTTAAATATTCAGAATTAATACTTTAAAGTTTCTCTTTCACTCAAACATGACCAATATCTGCCCAGTCAGCCACTGTTAACTCACACACCTATTTTTGACGGCACACCTGGTCGGAGCCAAACGCCACCTCCGTTTGAGAAAGGTTCTTGCTTTACACCACTCTCCCAGACTCTTGACATTGGGCAAATTGACATTAGGCTCAGGCTTTTTTGAATGGAGAGTACACAACCTCTAAATTAAAAATATACTGTTCCAGCCAACAAACTTGGCTTATGGCCATACCACTCTCACAGCACCTGATCTTGGCCGATCTGAAGCTAATAAAGGTCCACCCCGGTTAGTCCTTGGATAGGAAACTTCCCAGGGACCTTAGGTCCTGTAAGTTTTTCCCTTAGAAGTCTATGAAGCAAAGAAAACAAGAAGAAATCACTGCATCTTTATAACGTAAAAGTTTTAAGGAGGTTCTTCATCCAGAAAACAATTTACACAAAGAAGCCTTCAAACAAGCTAAGATGTTTTTATCTTCCACGTGCGGAGACGAGTGTTTTTTCTTCTCTTTTAAACACGCAGATCGACCAGCATGTTCAATTACCTCTGTGTCACATTAAAGCAAACTAAATGAAGCCCAGACAGCTGCTTGGCTTAATTAATTTTCTTAATTATGACAAATGGCTAAAAACAGCTCCTCTATGCCGGTGAGAGAAGGTTTATTTATTTATCTCTTAATCTTCATTCAGGAATCAACTCCATATGATCTACTGTTATCAGCTCTGTGACTGTAGAGGCTCAATTATGCTCCCCTTAGGTACAAAAATGTCTCCAACCATGTAAATGTCACTGCCCACATAATTCCACATGCATCCTTTACATTGGCGAAGATATTAAATTGGAAGTATTATGGAAAAAAAGAATCACTCCTACAGTGCATTAGCACATTCATTTGGGGATCTGGAGCCTAACCAACCCACACAATGTGAAACAAGACCACACGCTCACTTTTTTGTTGGCTTCCTAAGCCAGAAACATGGGATAAAAGAAGTTCTGATTAGCGTGCGCATTACGTAGAGTGCACACTCTACTCCACAGCTTTGTCTGAGTCTCTCCAAACAGAGCAAAACTAGAGAAAGTGGGAACAGAAAAAGAACTGAGGGAAAACAGCTTTTTAATATATATATATATATATAAAAAAGCACTGCTGTGCTTTGAGCGTCGAGGTGAACAGCGAGTGGCTCGTTATCATTTAAAGGAACTGGCCATTCTGAAAAGTGCTGTTTAGACGGGGAGAATGTAGCTTTGGGGTTTGATCCTTCGGATGTTTTCACCAAAGCAGGTCACAGACTGAACAAATAAGAGAATTTGACAACAAATGTCATTTCCAGTGTTTCTGGACATCTGTTGGGGCCTTTGATAACAGAGACACTGGGCTGAACGTGGAGGGCAGACAGGGAAGGTTACGAGGATTGACCAGTGATATTGGTGCTCAGGCAGCATGCTTATCAGCCACGCTGGATGCAATGTGGCCCCTTGGGCCTGCAATCAACAGAGGCAAATTTTGCACTTGTGCGTGTGTGTGTGTGTGTGTGTGTGTGTGTGTGTGTGTGTGTGTGTGTATGTATGTGTTTTTGTGTTTACCCGCTGAGCGCTGATGAAAAGTTTATGGATGATGCTGCCAGCCGGGCCTCGTCCAGCACCAATCACAGCCACCTCCGGCTCCTCCAGCAAACTCCCCACAAACCTGAGAGTGGAGGGGAGAGACACACAGAAAGGGAAAAGACAGAGAGAGAGAGAGAGAGAGAGATTAGCAGCAAGCATACATCCATCTCTCTCTAATCTTTAAATAAACCATATATCTGCCAGAACATTAAAGCTACCTCCTTGTTTCTACACTCATTGTTTTTTGCACCACACTGTTGTGTCTGATCCACTCATTCCAGCATAACACGCACTGCCACAGTGTCACTGTAGCACTGAGAATGTTTCCCCACCCAATTCATACCTGCTCTGTCGGGGGTCCTGAGCATTGAAGTAAAGGGTGAAAGGGGGTTAGAAAACATGCAGAGCACCAGATGGACTACAGTCTGTAATTGTAGAACTATACCTGATTACCAAGTGGAGCTGTTCAAATGGACAAAGAAAAGAGAAAGGGGGTGGAAAAGCAAGAAAGAGAAATGTAATAGAAAGAATGAGAAACTAATGGAGAAAATGAGAGGAGCGAAAAAGATTAGAAGGAAAGAGAGAATATATAAGAAAGACAGAAAAGGTCAGGAAAGGAAAGTTAAAAAACAGATTAAGAGAAAAGAAAGAACAGACAAAAATATGATACGAGCGAGAGAGAGAGAGAGAGAGAGAGAGAAAAGAGTGAGAATAAAAGAGAGATGGAGTGCAGAAGGAAGCAGAGTATGAAAGAACAGATTAGAGTGTGTATATGAGCTGGTGAAGGAGGCCATTAAGAAAATGGCGAGAAAGGAGAGCATTCAGAGCAAGAGAGAGAGCGAGGGAGAATGGATGGAGGGAGGAAAATGAGTGTTTGAGTGTGAATCCGCTGAATGTATGCACAGACTCTCCTTCTCATTCTGCCAGAATAAAAAAAGCAGTGGAGAATAGCTCTCATTAAAACTACGGAAAAACAAACAAAATGGAAAAAGACTGCACCCCGGGGGTCTTCAACAGAACAGAACATTCTTCACTTAACCAGATAACTTAAGTCAGGAGGAGTCCAACTCGACCAATAGGAGAAGGGCTGTGGGATTTCGTTATTGGACCAGTCTCACATCAGCCTTGTTTAGTGTCAGCTAGAGGGGCACGAAGCCTTCCCCCAGTGCGGGGCTGAGGAGCAATGCCTTGAGATGAGTCTGAGGGGCTTGTGTGAACATCTGATCCCAAACTCTCTACTGCTGTTCTGGCTGCATGCCATTAAATCTTCTCAGCAATGTTCCAACACCTGGTTTAAAGCCTTCTCAGAATAGTAGAGAGTCTTATTGCAGTGAATAGGGGCTATCTGATTTCAGCAGCAATACTCAATGACCAGGTGTCAAAAACTTTTGGCTATATAGTGTAGCAGACACATAATGTACAGTATGTGCTGAAACATTTAAGGTGGAACTTATGATTGCTAGAAATTAACTGCAGCACCATGTAAGGTAGAATGTAAAATGTTTTATGAAAGGCACAAAACTGTACTTGCTGAACTATTTAAGGTGGAATGAAAATGGAAAAAGACACCAGAATGTACAATTTAATGTGAAATGGAAGAATTAATAAAAGGCACCAGAATTCACCATTTAAAGTGGAGATTCAATGAAAAGGCACTATAATATTCCTGCTGCTTACTTTAAGGTGAAACAAAAAATATCATCTGAATGTAACTACTACAACATTTAAGGTGGAATGGAAAATAACATAAATAGGGTCCAGTATGTACTTGCTGTTGCATTTAAGGTGGAAATGGGAAGCTTACACCAGCTTTGTTACAAAATGGAACTTACTGCCTTGGATAATACTTTTCTGTTTTTAAGGACACTGAATGTTGGAGCTAGTACTGCACTCTAATATTTTATTTTTTAAATTTAATAAGTTTTCCTCATTTATTTTATTTATTTCATGTTTTGTCATCTGTTTTGGCTCAACTGTAGCTATAGCAACAGGGATAAGAGAAGTTATGTCAGGGCTGGAGCTCACCCATCAAAATGGCAGGGTAGTGTTTTTAATGATGCAATTGAATTCAGAATTTCACAAAGGTGAGGTGTATTTTTATTTTTATTTTTTATTTTTTTGTGATACAGCAGTTTAAGTTTTAAATTTACAGAAAAACTCAGAAAGTATTCCTTTACTGGTGAGATAAAATCTGACCTGTTTTAATCCATTGGCACTATCCTAACTCTCTCTCTCTATCTCACACACACACACACTTGCTTCCCTCAACACTGCCTGCAAGCCTCCCCTCCTCCGGGCCAGCTCAGGGTCTCTCCTTAATGAGGCCAGAGAGTCTCTTCTGACTGGCCCCTCAGTGGCCCCTGAGCGGCCCCTGGGAGCTAACGAGGGCCCGGAGCCTTTTGCCTGACGTGACCTCGCCTGGCCCCGTCAAAGCCAGACTCCGCCCCCTCTCCTCCTCCAATAAAGCCTCACAGCCTCCACAGTAACGGACACGAGTGATGGATGTTAAAGGGCAAGTTCACCTACTTTCCAGAAATTGGCCAGCGGAGGCCAGGAGGAGTCTAGGAGTCCAGTTCGTGGCAGGACATTTGAGAGAGGGAGGGAGACCAAATGGAGCGATAGTTTTTGAGCATCCCGCTAAATCCGGAACCTCATCCTCTAATGGATCTGGCAAAAATAGCAGGACTAGAAGCTTCAAGAAGAGTTAAGAGCGTGAATTGGGTGGACTGAGGAGTGGACTATTTTTAAACATTTATGGACACCTGCTAATCCAAAACGTCTTCTGAAATGAAGGGCATTAATAGGATGTTTGATATTGGATGATTAGTTCCGGATCCCAAACCACTCTCCTCAAACAACTCACTGCAAAAGTATGGAACAGAGAACAAAGCTCCAGTGCTCCACAGACCTCTGCTTAGGAGCTTCGTACTCTTCTAGCCGACAAGTGGCTTTGAGCGTGGCGTAGGCTCCTGTGCGACTGCTTCAAATTGCTCTATTTAAATGGCAATGCTGTTCTTTATCGAGGTGTTGAATATACAATTAAAATGTGCAAAGAACATGCAAAGAACCATATTAATACTCAAAATCCATGATGGACAATCAGCTGGACATGATTCTTCAAATATTCTATACTGCATCACAAAATGGATATGGTTCTCTTATTGCTATGAGTCAAAAAACACATTTTAAATTCTGTACAGAGACATTTTGTATATCTGACATTGATTATCGCATTAAAGTGTTTGATTTCATCTAGTGTTTATGTAAGTCACACACAAACGCACACGTACACACACACACACACACACACACACACACACACACACACACACACACACACACATGCACACCCCAGGGACTGGCCATCAACAGGTGAAATAAAAACGAAGCCAGGGAAGAGGAGGCGGTGATAAACGAGAGGAGAGAGGGGTGTAAACAGACGAGGGCATAAAACAAGGACAGAGCTCTGTGGAATACGGAATGATGTCCGTTCAGCTTCCAGTCTACGATGCCGGACCGTCAATCTCCTACATCTGATCCACTTCAGGCCAAACACAAACAGGGTGATGGCCATAGCGTGTTTGCATTAGGTCAGATCTGCTGGTGTGAAAAGATTTTGATGCCCCTGGTCAATTTGCACACCATCCAGGTGGAACAAACAGTTGGGCATATTTGAATGCCTGTATTTTTTTCTGAATTAAATGCACTAAAAATGTGGCCTGTGCATGGAATTCACTGCAAATAAACACTACAAATATAAGTGAAACATGTCATTGCTGTTGTTCTTAATGACATGCAAGAATTAGTTTAATATTTACATAAAATGCAAAGCTCACTTGTCCACATTAATTTGGGGTTCTGGAACCTACCAACTGTGTTGTAAAAGTTGTAGAACTTGTGGAAAAGTTGTAGAATATTAATTAATTAATTATTTAATTATTTCATTGTAAGTAACCACTTATCCAATTTAGGCTTGCAATGGGGTCAGAGACTAGACGGAATCAATGGTCCAAGGTAAGAAGAAACCCTGAATCACATCACAGTCCATCATAGGGTATAGAATATGACTTTTAAAATAAAATATGTGCCAGGAATCACATCAGTTCACGTAGTTAATCTCAACTAATCACAAACTTATTGACTCATATTTCACCCTGGATTCTACATTTTCCTGTTTAAGTGCATTTAATTACATACATAAGAGTTGACAAAATGAGCTTCATCATAATGAGTTTATTACTGTCCGTAATTCAGGAGCATTATTTTCAACTTGCCTTCTGTTATTGAAGCAGAATACTTTAGCACATGGAGTTGTTCACTTATACAGCTGCACAGGGATCATTAAGGAACTCGGTTCCCTTAGTCTTCCTTTAGATTTACTGTTGAGGATGAGTTTGCAGTAGGTTTTCCATCCACAGGGTTTTTTGAATTATGAAAATGCACATAATAAAAGAAAACAAAAAAAGGAATGCCAAATTTGCAAAACCACCCAAATGTCAAAATAAGAGTTTTACGCTCAGACAAAAGTGGAAACTATCGATTAAGCTTGAATGCACAAAACAGATATGGACAAGGGTTGTTTGAATAAAAAATGAGGCTTCAGTGAGTTCAAACCTACTGCTCATGCAGCACAACGCCACCCCCAGAGACCTGGATTGACTCCGCGACCACAGGCTTTTAACAGACCACCCCCACCCCTCCCACCTCTTCTCTTCTCTCCATACTTTGGACAACTCTGATTTCACACCAGCACCACAGAGCTTCGTATTTTAGTGTATGTGTAGAATATTGTACACATACAGGGGTTGGACAATGAAACTGAAACACCTGTCATTTTAGTGTGGGAGGTTTCATGTCTAAATTGGACCAGCCTGGTGGCCAATCTTCATTAATTGCACATTGCACCAGTAAAAGCAGAGTGTGAAGGTTCAGTTAACAGGGTAAGAGCACAGTTTTGCTCAAAATAGTGCAATGCACACAACATTATGGGTGACATACCAGAGTTCAAAAGAGGACAAATTGTTGGTGCACGTCTTGCTGGCGCATCTGTGACCAAGACAGCAAGTCTCTGTGATGTATCAAGAGCCACGGTATCCAGGGTAATGTCAGCATACCACCAAGAAGAACGAAACAGATCCAACAGGATTAACTGTGGACGCAAGAGGAAGCTGTCTGAAAGGGATGTTCGGGTGCTATGTTTGGGATTGTATCCAAAAAACATAAAACCACGGCTGCCCAAATCACAGCAGAATTAAATGTGCACCTCAACTCTCCTGTTTCCACCAGAACTGTCCGTCGGGAGCTCCACAGGGTCAATATACACGGCCGGGATGCTATAGCCAAACCTTTGGTCTCTCATGCCAATTCCAAACATCGGTTTCAATGGTGCAAGGAGCGCAAATCTTGGGCTGTGGACAATGCGAAACATTTATTGCTCTCTGATGAGTCCACCTTTACTGTTTTCCCCACATCCGGGAGAGTTATGGTGTGGAGAAGCCCCAAAGAAGCGTACCGCCCAGACTGTTGCATGCCCAGAGTGAAGCATGGGGGTGGATCAGTGATGGTTTGGGCTGTCATATCATGGCATTCCCTTGGTCCAATACTTGTTAGATTGCTAGATGGGCACGTCACTGCCAAGGACTATTGAACCATTCTGGAGGACCATGTGCATCCAAAGGTTCAAACATTGTATCCTGAAGGCGGTGCCGTGTATCAGGACGACAATGCACCAATACACACAGCAAGACTGGTGAAAGATTGGTTTGATGAACATGAAAGTGAAGTTGAACATCTCCCATGGCCTGCACAGTCACCAGATCTAAATATTATTGAGCCACTTTGGGGTGTTTTGGAGGAGCGAGTCAGGAAACGTTTTCCTCCACCAGCATCACATAGTGACCTGGCCACTATCCTGCAAGAAGAATGGCTTAAAATCCCTCTGACCACTGTGCAGGACTTGTATATGTCATTCCCAAGACGAATTGATGCTGTATTGACCGCAAATTGAGGCCCTACACCATACTAATAAATTATTGTGGTCTAAAACCAGGTGTTTCAGTTTCATTGTCCAACCCCTGTATACATCACTGCGCCAAAGTCACTCAGTCCTCTCAGCATTTTACCTACCCTCAAAATGTTAAGAACAAACTCTACACCACAGAAACGACACAGACGCCCCAACAAATAAATAATAAATGAAGCTTTTTAAATTAAGCAAAAACCCACTCAGATCTCTCAATGTTCCTCAATTACAGGAGCCTATGTCATCTGAAATAGTGATCTAGAGGTGCTGACAATATTTCTGTGAGCTGTGTTTATTAGCCACAGTGGCCATTTAAAATCAGGTCCCATGGCTACTGATGTGCTTGTGTACTGATGTGCTTGCTCTCCTGACACAGGAGAGAACACACCAAACTCCTCACAGACAGTCACCTGGAGCGGGGATTGATCTCACAACCACAGGACTCTGGAGTTGTGTGACAGCGACATTAGATGCAGCACCAGCATACCGCTCTGTTACAAGTTACCAACCGCAAAAATGTGACAACTGACGCAGAGACAACTGAAACTTGTAAAAAAAAATATTAAATTACAAAGCCTTACTTCTCCAGATCGTCAGAGTCCTCTCCTTTTTCTCCTTTTCCAATGCCAAACTTGGCTTTGAGAGACCGGGACTGGGCAATAATACTCTCCACCAACACGAGCTGGTTAATGATGTCCTAAAAATAACAGTGAAATGAAAAGAAATTAAGAGAGATTAAGGCCCAATCCCATTTCATGTTTTTACACCTATTCCTTGTTTTAGAACTGAGTTAAACGGGTGTAGTGAATAAAATCTTCGAAATGGGAGAAACCTGGGACAGAACCTAATACATCATCAGAAACAGCCAATCTGCAGTGATATCATAGGAGCGCTGCTGTGCTACAACATCGCTGTTGGATTTTAGCTAAATTTGGGACATCTTATTCTGCGTTTTTTGTTTAAATCGCTGAGTTCTACCTTAAATGTTGCAGTAGTGTCAGGTGCCAGAATGTAATTGCAGTTGGAGCTGGGACCTTACTAGCTAACTAAAGAGAGATCAGCATACTACTAGCAAAGTTTTATGACTGTTATGAAGTAATGGGATGTAATTAATTGAAACTACATTAAATCATTATCATAAGGTGAAAATACTGATATTTGTTGGTTTGTTTGGCAGTGAACAACGTGTCTCCAGTGGTTTACAAGGCATTAATAATATTCCATTTGAATTGTGCATCTGAAAAATCTGAAAAGGGCCATGTAGCCCTAACCTTTCACCCTACCTCTCTATCCCAATAAGAATTGAGACACCCTACCCACCTAGGCAAAATGGAGGGGTAGGGCTTTGTGGTTTTGGGATTCACCCCAAAACTAGTGAGATTTACAGTCAGCTATCAACATGGCTCACCTCCAGCTTCTTGAAGTCAGGGCTGGGATGGCGCAGCAGTTTGCTGGCATGAGAAGTGACCTGCTGGATGGCCTTCCGCACTGAGGGGATGATCTCAACTGATTCTGAGAGAAATAGAGTGAGAGGAAGTGAGAAAAGCACGGGTTTTGTGAGAGTTCAAACAACTTCTAAAGCCCTATTTGGACAGGATTTGTTTTATCTGTGGATGTGGGGTAAAGACATATTTACCAGAGTATCTCAGTAGTATTTCTGTACGAACAAACAATTTCAGTCATTTTTCCAGACTGCACACTGCTGTTGCAAGAAAGATTCTTGATTCCTTTTACCTACTGTAAAATGAGCAGTAAAAATACCCCAGGTTATACTAATCCCATCTGAATGAACATGTGGGAGAATATTCCGGCATATCCTGGGTTTCCTCAAAAAGGTTGGCTTTGGAGGAGGCGTTTAGTTAAACTCAAATCGACAAACGAGCTAAAGGACCATTCAGTGTAGAGACATTTCTGGTAGCCTCAGTAGGTTTTGCCACAGTAACAGCCTACATGCATGTTACGAACAGGTCCTACTTATGATGTTACAGTTAACCGGTTGGTTTATAAGATTAGTTATAACTGTGTGAATGATTAGTGAAGATTTTCCCATCTTTTCGTCCGTTGAGGGCTGTATATTTGTGTCATGTGGTCTGTTCTCAAATTGGTAGTGACAGTCTAAATACTCCAGTAGCACTGCTGTGTCTGATCCACACTCTATGACAGCAGAGTCGAGTAGCCATCTCTTTTATTTTCAAGGTTTCCAAGACTTAACCAGCATGAATCCACCATAAACATTACTGACATCCTGTGGTAAATTTACCATTACCAAAGCTCTCCATGTAAAACTAATCCTGTCCAAATAGGGCTTAAGGCTGAACTTTAGAGGAGTGATCCTTCAGAATTATTCAGAAAACTGCTACTGAAATAAAGTTAAAAATTAATCAACATAAAAAATAATGGCAAATTGAATCTGCCTTAGTCTTATACACACACACACACACACACACACACACACATACACACATTCTTCAGCGGTGACCTCAAAAAGCTCCAGGACTTGAGCTCACCTTCTTCCTTCACTTTCAGCACAGCAGCGTGGAGAACGCAGGGCAGCAGGTGTCTGGTGAGGTCGGCGGGTTTCTGCACGGCCAGATAATGCAGCACCTGCACAAACACATCAACCCAGAGCTCATATTTGCGCTACTTCACCATGGCCGTCTGCTGCACGCCAACTCGCTTCCTTTCTGCCGCTGAGAGCCGCTTGACTCGCATGACATATTGTCCCGACGAAGCTATATAGAGAACGCCGTGCCAGACGGCCGACAACTTTTAATTGCTGTTAGGTCATTCTGTGTGATTTAGCATCTCTGCTGTATTTTCTCGCTTCTTTATTCCATCCTGATGAGTCTCTAATAAGAGAGAAATCCTTCAAGCCCTTGATGAAGCTGATAAAAAAAAAAACGTCCGCATGACAACTGCAGACATGCAGCCTGTCAAATGTTTGCATTTTAAAAACCTTTCAAATGTTTACATCTTCTGCATGTGGTTTATGTACCAAAAATTTTTTTTTTTCACGAACCAACCCTTTTTATTGCTTAGAAATAAAGTCTTTAAGATTTTAAGATTTTTAAATATTTGCAGGCACCTCTTTTCATCTTGAGCTCTATTATTTCACACACAACTACATACCATTTCTATCATTACCAGAGAAGAGCACAACCCAGAGCATGAAATGCTCCAGAATAGCTGCACATAAGCTTCAACCAATTCTCAGTTAGAGGGGCATAAAACCTCCCAACACTGGGCTATTTGGTGTTTTGGCGAGTCCTAAAGCTCCATTCAACAACTCATCATTCATCATCAGTACCTGACTTCACAAAAGTAAATGTGGCTGAATGCCAGCAATGTTCTAATATCATGTGTCAGAGCTTCACAGAGGAGAAGAAGCTATTACAGCAAAGAAAGACACGCTATTCATTCTCTTCATTTCAGAAGAAATGCTGGAGTTGACAGACATTCCAATAAGGTTTTGTGGGTGGGTGTGCCCAAATTTTTGACCAGCAATGCTCATGTGGCGTTTCGGAAATGGAGGGTACTCATAGAGGGTTCTCCCCACCTCTGGGAAGGTTTTGCACTCAAATATGTCTAAAGATTGGTGTGAGGATTTGATGGTATTCAGCCACAAGGACACCTGGAAGGTGAGATGCGAATAACAAACACAACACCAATCCTCTGTAGCACCATCACTCACATTTGATGTTTCTGCTCTTCTTACCCACAAATATGTTGGAGGATTTCTATGAAGATTTGTTGGCAATCAACCATGCAAGCATTAGTGAGATCAGGTGTTGATGCTGGAAGATAAGATGTGAATCACAAACATGACTTCAACCCTCTGAACTGCTAACACTCTAGTAAAGATGGCAGTGTGAGGCAGGTAATGCAGCAGAGGAACCAGCTGATGTACCCAAATTTTTGAAAGGCAGTGGCTTCTCTCAGCTGCGAACCGTTATGAAGGGAAAACACGGATACTCCTGTCATTGTCCAGGACAACTTAGTGGAGCAAACAGACAAAAAAAAAAAAAAAAAGACGAGGGGACAGGGAGAATTAAATCAGCGAATTAATTGGAGCTGAACTCCGCACCTAGAGTTTCCCCAAAAGATTGGGACAGACGGCTGAAGGACGCCCAGAGACAATGACCTTCAAGCTGGGCAATGTTCCCCTGAACTCCCCTTCAACTCCAGTTCGGTGGGTTTGGGGACACCTTGCCAGAGCTCCGTGCTCTAACCCATTTTCCGGCAGCTCTGTGAGCTGATTGGTCGCCTGCCAAATCACTTGGGACGGCCCGTTTGGGGCTGAGCTTTGCGTTTGATGGTGATTTTTTTTTATAGCACAGGTGGCATGCAGATGGAAACAGGACTTCAGAAGGTCCTCAGGTTTGCAGGAGCACTGGAGTGTGCAAAGGGGCTGTGGGAATCGTTACTGCTTTCACACAGAGACCTTGAAGTAACTGTAAGATCATGTGTGTTATACTGCACGTCCAATATTTGTAGGTACCTGAACAATCAAGGTTATTAATATGGGGTTTGTCCATTCTACTGTTCTGGGAAGGTTTACAATGGTGGAACATTATGTTGCTTTTCCACTGCATGGTACCTACTCTACTCAACTATACTCTGCAATTTTTGTGTGTATTTTTAATGAGGAAATTTTGAACCCAGTACCTGGAACTGGGGACATTTTAGTACCTGCTCACCAGTTGTTCTAAGTGAGCCGAGTAGGGACTAAACATAACACGTAAACATTGCAGAGTGCTGACTGGCCAGAGAGACTGGTCAATCTCGACTAAATCCAGACTCACATTGATAGCTTGTATAATTACGCTGTGGTTTTTTGAAGAGGTTCAAACCCTCTCTTGTGCGAAGCCGTGTTTACTCCCAAAGAAAAAAAACAACTCATGAATACATGATAAGTAAACAATGCTTAACGTTATGGATGTGTTGTCATGGTTTCCAAAGCCTGTGGTCCATGTTAGTGACAGGGATTTCAGGGGAGGCTTTATACATCTCTGGAGAACTCTTGGCATTGGGCATGTTGAAATTAGGCTCATGTACTTTTCTAATAGCAATACTTTTCAGTGGAGATTATACTAGCTATGTGTGTGCAATTATCAACACCAAAGTTTTGGACAGTGCGTTTTTACATGTCACTTGACAACAGGTGCCCACACAATAGCACATATCCATAGATAATGAAATGCATCTTTGAAAAACATGTATTCTCAGAGTATGCTATTTAGTTCTAGGACAATTTTCCTGTCCATCATTATTGTAAATCAAGTCCTTGTATCTCCAATTTGTTGCTATCCATTTTTCCCCACATAATTTGTGGAAAAACCTGCTGCCTTTTATATGGTGTGAAACTGACATAATAAAACCGTGCAATATAAATTGTATTGTTTTGGTCCTTAACATATTCATTAAGGATTTTTTCCTTCTCTTGAAAACTGTTCAAAGTGATGAAACAAGGTTTTTAACCCATAGTGACTTGCAACCAAAACAAACCATCTATTTTTTTTTTTACCCTCTCAGCCTCCTTGGTATCGTCGAACAGTCTCCTCTGTCTGCGTGCCGGTGTGGCCTTGGCTGTCTCCCAGGCCTCCACCCACATGTTGCCGGGGATACTCATCCGAGCACTCAGGTTGCCGCGGACGACAGTCTGGCCCGTCTCGTCAGTAACTTCTTCCTCCATGTAATCTCTCGGCGAGTACCAGCGCACAAAGTCCTCCAGAGAACAGCCGGGATTGGCCGCCTGAGGGAGTTCAGAAGACACACACATATACACAAGCCACATTAATGCTATGTTCACCCAACAAGAGTTCTGGCTTTTTAGCCATTTTAACTCAGTTCTCTTTCCTTCATTTCCATTCTTGTTTTCTATGTTTTTACTCAGTTCTCTTTGTTTTTTTTTCTGTTTAACTTTTCTTTGCACTTTCATATAATCCCAGGTCCAGCACTGGGAGTGGAGAAACACAGATGAGGAGGTGGGACAATTGCCACTCAGAAGGACTCATTTTATATATTTTCTTAATGGGCGATCTTGTTTTACACTGTATGTGTTGGTAGACTCCAGCAACCCAAATGAACATACGAAAGCATTTTCTTTTTATATATATATATATATTTTTCAGTATGTACAATTTAAAGCTTTCATCTTAAACTAAGCTCAAAGCTATGTGTATGAAAGGATACGGAGCTGTCAAGAGCAGTGTAGGTAGAATCCCTGCGTAATTTTTAGAATAACAGAAAGCAAGACACCTGAAATAATGAAGGCTCTAATAAAGGCCAAACCATATCAGAATCAAATTAATTTCCATTCCTGAATGGTGTAAATCCACATGCTATCATGGAAAAATAGAGAACCTGACTGGTGTGAAAATGAAAATGAAAAGAATGTTTAAAAAAAAAAAAAATCTGGTATATGCAGTATCAGGTCTTTTCCTGGTAAATGGACACTGGTGCATGAATCACGGTGATAGTGAGCAATGAGCTCGCTGCCTTGTCAGCCGTTCCTGTTGTAAATGAGCTGGCTGACAAATTCCAGCTGCAAACTTTCAGCGCGTGACCTTTCTGCCCGTCTGTGGAAGTCCCGTCCACTTTCATGGTCGATAATTACTGGGAGATGGAGCAACGAGACATAATGATCTGAGTTTTACAGAAACGAGACAGCTCAGAGACTTAAGAGAGCGAGGTGAGGGGGAGGTGGAGGAATATTTCCGTGAGCTGATCTGAATATATTTCAGCACAGGAACGTTCGCTCGGGAACTTGGCCTTTTTTCACGCAAGGAGAAGATTCCCTCGGATCGGGTTGTGTACTTACTGAATGGAGAATTATGTAAAAAGAAAAAAGAAAAATATATATAAGTACTTTTAGATCAAATACCACAATTGGGCTGAATTCGTAAGAGGAGGCTTGACATTATAGTAGGAAAAAACAAAATGAATGTGATCATTCATTCATACACTTGCTGTTCAAGAATGCGATGGGCCCAGAGCCTATGCACTGTCTATATTCATTATCCACCTCAGAGCAGGTACGATTTGGGGGGTGGAACATTTTCAGTGTTGCAGTGACACTGACAAATTGATAGTGTGTTAGCGTGTTGTGCTGGTATGGGAGGATCAGACCGTTTTAAAATCCCTCAGTGACACTGCTGGGCTGAGAATAGGCCATTGACCAAAAACACCATGCCTGTGACCACTGGATGATGAAAAAAAAAAAAAAGTTTTAAAATGCTTTTAAATGCTTTAAAACTTTAGAAGCACATGCTGTGTCTGATCCACTTCAACCAGCACAACACACACATACACACCATGACCAAGTCAGTTTCACTGCAGCTTTGAGAAAAATCCACCACCCAAAAATAATTACTTCTTCTTCTGTATTTAGCTACGTGCTTTTGTCCAGAGACCGCTTATTATAGATAACTTGACCTGACACTACTCTAAGTGTCTTAGCCTCAGTACTACGATGTCTTGGTTAATCAACATTTGGAGTAAGAGGAAAACTGCAAAGCTGCAAATTGGATTACACATCAAATTACACTTCAGAAGCTATCCAACAGTAATCAAAAGCTCTACTCAAAAGACACTGGACACTGGTGCTACAACTAAGCAGGAGCTTGAAAACGAATGAGTGAAGTAAGTAATGCAGCTGGGGACAATAGGAGATGTCCAATCAGCTCCGGCATTCCCAAGCCGACTGTGCATAGGAGAGCCCGTCAAGAGACAGTGAGGGGGAGCAGGGCCTACTTGGGAGGGTTGGGACACCGCTTGGTGCTGAAACAAGGGTGGGGGCGTTGAAAGCGCTGTCATATTGTGAAGTTGCCCCATTCATCATATCCAAGCCTCTCCATTCTCCACCCAGAGGGAGATGGTAATTAAAGCCAAAATGCCAAATTATGCTTGGCTAAGCACAATTAGAGACAGTGCCGCCGCTAAAATTAGAGGCCATCTCCAGCTAAGGGGGCCATTTACCGCGATGGCCATGCTCGCAGCAGTCATTTTGCTGCAGAGTGCAAGAGGAAAAAGTGGGGAAAAAAAAGAAGTTGGGGTGTCTACTTGAGAGAAACTGGAGCATTTTGTAGGGCAGCGGGGAAAAAATGCGGAAAAAAAATCACCTTTCATCAGCCGTCGCCCCCTGCTGGTGGCATCAACTGAAAGAGATGGGTGCTACGTAAACAAAGGCTGGAAATAAGGGTACGACTCTTCTTTTCTCCCCAAATCCCTTGTTCCTTAATCTCCTGGGACAGTTGGCAGAATAGCGTCGTGGGATAATTCCTCCGTTATCCGATAGACAAGGATGAAGAGCGCAGGATAAGGTGCTTATGGAAATGAATAGGTGTCCGTGAATGACAAGCCGTGAAGCTTCTCCTCTACATCTCTCCACCAGCTCCTTCTCTACAATCTCTTTTACTCCCCCCCACCCCTTTTAAAAGGTGAAACCCATAACAAGGGAGAGATTGTCAAGGCTTTGCACCTCATCCTTGGGTCAGCGCATTCTAGGCCTGAGATTAAGGCAGAGTTACATGGCCGAGGGACGTCTGATCTCGGCCCGGGGATGAGGTGCACGGCCTTTACCTGTCATTGTGGGGGTAAAAGATATGGAGTGAAACTTTGTGTCTTCTTCACAGCTGCATACATTTTGCAGCCATCAATGGGTGCCTTGCCTGTAAATATTTGACGGAGACCTGAGCAATTTCATTTGCTCATGTTGCAAATGGGAATACTGAGATCTGACAAAGGCCTTGGAAGTGGGCCGGAACGTCATATTTAACAAAAGAGATTTCTGTCATTTTTACCACCAATAAGTCAGCTTATTGAATAACTGCTTATTCAGTTCGGGGTCGCGGCAGGTCCAGAGCCTACCCGGAATCACAAGGCGCAAGGTGGAAACACACCCTGGAGGGGGAGCCAGTCCTTCGCAGACACGGGGAAAATACACCAAACTCTCCACAGACAGACACCCAAAGAGGGGCTTGAACCCACAAGCCTAGCACCCTGGAACTGTGTGACAGCGGCATTACCTGCAGCGCACTAATTCCACCCCCACCTATTTATTTGAATTACACCCCACGTTGATAAGAAGGCGATTATATTACACACACAACAGCAACATTCACTAGAGATCTGCAACAAACATTTCTCCTGAAATAAAGGGTAGTAATTGATAGTAATGTTCTGTTTTTTGCAGAAATGCCTTTGATTCTATGATTCATTCAGCCACAAAAGCATTAGTGAAAGTCCTTCCTCTTGTTCATTTATTCATTTTCTGGAACCACTTCTTCTTGTTCGGGGATGTGGTCGGACCAGAGCCTACTCGGAATCACTGGGCACAAGGCAGAAACACACACTGGACAGGGCACAAGTACATCGCATGGCACTTGCCCATTCCCCCAGTCACACACATGCGATTCGGGTCACTATGGAGTGTCCTCTCAGTATCTGCATGGGTTTCCTCCAGGTGTTTTTTCTATGAAGATTATAAAAACTGTTTGCGCACACATCTGGGCAAAATCAGACCCGATTCACTATTCACTAAGTATAAGAGCTGTCTACAATCCTTTGAAATGATAGCATAATTGGTATAGGCAGGAAGTAACACATGGAGAGAACAGTCAGGTCACTATCTGCAAATTCAGCTCTGGCGCTGCTTAAATCTTTAAGAACTAGTAAAAACACCTTTCAGATCCTTTCTAAAATGCCCAGGTAACTGCTGCAGTTCTTTCAAAACCAGGATGCTCTCTCTGCTGTGTTTATAATAGGATTCACACTGCTGCATGCTGTAGAAGATGTATTGTTTCCCTTGGACGCCCTGAAAAGAAAGCATTACAATAATCAATTCTGCTGGAAACAAATGCACGAACAAGTTTTTCTGCATAGCCGTGGGATAAAAAAGACCTAACTTTAGCAATATGGCGCCAATGATAAAAAGCAACTTAATAACTGTGTTTACATGCGGGGAATAAACGTAACTCAGAGGCTAATTTTTCACCAAAGTTTGTTACTTTGTATTTGGAGTACGAAGCGCAGGGGCCTTGTGTCTCAAATTGCTGCCTTCTATTACAGTTTATTTCTTTGCATTCAGCCACAAGGACATTCCGTGAGGTCAGGTACGGCTGTTAGGTGATGAGCTTTGAATCATAAAGGCCAGTCAATATCATCCAAAAATCCTAGACTAAATTTTGCTCATGATGTGGGGATATATACTCTGCTAGCTGATGCTTGTCGTTGGGCATGGTGAGCTTAGATAGGTGCCCTTGCTACGGAGACTCCCATTCTATTACTATTAATGGGGGTAGCTACAATCTTTTGGACTTCTAGTGAAAATCAAACGCTCCACTTTGCAGAAGATTAGTATGGTTAAAGAAACACTAATTAGTATTTTAACCTTCAAATTAACCTTTCAAACCTAGTAAACTATACTCTGCAATTGTAGATGATGTTCTACCCAAAACTACCCAATCTTACCGAGTGTTCCTTTAAATAACTACGAATAGATAATATTTACACTACCCCTCAATCCCACATTAAACCAACCTCGCCAGAATAGTGCTTTAGTCATCAAGAAGAAGTGAAGGATCTTTGTAAACAATCCATTTCAAATCCGGACATCAGAGAGATGGGCAGAAGGGCGAAAATCTTTAAGTAAATATTATGTTGGGGAAACCAGACGGTCAGCAAACTTTAACGACTGCACCCATTCAAGCCTGAGTAACCAGTGTGTGATGATGTGTTGGTACAGCAGGACTGACATGGTTAGAAGACGACGTGAGCTCCGGTCACTCTCAAACAGACTTGGTCAGTAAGCAACACTGCTCTGTCGCCAAGATACCAAGTCCATTCCAACAGAAAGCAGATATCAGATACTGAAAATACGGCCTGAGTGTTGGGGACATAGTAGTGAGATATTCACTCTAACATTCAATTGAAAAATATATAATCCTGGGAGCCTTTGATGTACTTTGATCAATATCATGTTTCAGCTTATAGCTGTAACCCAACTCTGTCTCTTAAGTGAATAGTTTGACGACAAGCTTAATTTTTTAGTTTCCCTTTTCCCCAAATGTAATAGATCAGTCAAGACACGTCTGCTGCTTTAGTTTTGTGCTTGAACTACATGGCTTAGAGCAACACTATGTAGAATTTTACCTTAAAATTACAGCTTCAAAATTAATGTGATGCTTTATCAACCTGTAATAGGGAGAAGAGAACCTCGGTTGTTAATTGTTGTTGCTAATTGAGGCTCAGCACTGCAGAAACTGCACTTTGAAGTTTCAGAGGGGGAAGGAAACCATCCCCTTCCCCCCACCTTCCTCTCCATCCCTTTCCTTCCCTTGATTTCAAGACAGTGCTGTAAAATTGAATTACACTCTGCAACTGTAGGGGGAGCCCAGGAGCCAAAATACCAAAGCTGCGTCCCAATTGCGCACTTAACACTAATATTATAATAGTGCACTTCACAAATTATTAGACTAATAATACACACAGACATAGGTTTTATTTTCTGACAGGAGTGTACTATTTTAGTATAGAAAGTGTTATTTTAGGGCATACACTGTGCACTACGCAGTGTGGAAGGAGATATGACTTTCAGCCTTGGAAAACATGCATTGTCCTGTCCTGTTAATATGAATTGGTGTAGTATGTTAATATTGTGTGTACTAGCCTGCTGAACTCACAATATTAAGGTTAGCTCATAGTATATGTATAGTATACTGTATAGAAAATTGCATAGTGTGTAGTACCCAATTGGGACACAGCCCATATCTTACCTAGTGTTCCTTAAAGGTTTCATTGAGCCACATATTAAGACCAAAAGCAACCCATAACCATATATTCACACCAATCAAGGGCATAGAATATGGTGAATGTCAGTGCCCTGCTCCCTCACCTTGAAGGACTCCATATCTGAGAGAAGGCAGGCACTCTGCATGCGGGCTCGAAGGTGGGCACCCTCTGCCGAAGTCCCCAGCTTGGCCAGAACCTCAGACTGCTCCTCCAGCAGGTCCTCAGTCATGGGGGCCGGCTCCTGTTTGAGACAAAATCAAAAGGACAACAAGCAAGTTCCTCAGGGTGTTCATTATTGCAAACTGTCCAAGACATTTCCTGACGCAAGGGCCCTAGCCGATTTGTAATGCATATAATTGGTCACATTTTATAATAATAATAATAATAACAATGTTATCCCAAAATCCAAGTGCAAACGAAAGCAAAGAACTACAGTATTTAAAGTGTGTACATACACAGATGCTGAATGAAACTTCTCCTCGGGAGAGCCAAACCTCCGAAGTAAGACCATATTGTGTCGTGTCTCCAGGTGGAAAAAGCGCCCGCGTGCCTGTCTGTTCAATTGGACGGGGCCAGTACATTGATTGGACTGCCAGTCATCAGATATGGAGTCCCAGACAGCTGACAGCTCTATAGATTCATTAGTGAGCTCCTGACAGGCCTCAACACCTGTCCCGCAGCAGCCGAAACCTCCAGATTCAAACCTTCAACCCACTAATGACCACTGAGCCGCAATAACAAGTCCGCGGTAGGAGGCCAGGAACAAAACCAGACAATCCGAAGGAATGCTGTGTACTATAACCCAAACATCCTGAAGTCCACTACCTCTCTGGACAAGCCATTTAAGAAAATAGAACCCCGAAGTATATTACGTCAATTTCTTTGGACAGGAAACTTCAGAAACTTGCTTAACCAACAGGTCTTTAGAAGTTGTGGGCAATATAGTTAGGGATGTTGATTGATTAAAAAATAATAAACAAATAATAAAAATAAAACTATTTTTCAACTGTTTTTTTTGCACATTTCAATTTACTGTCCCTTCTTAAGACTGAAGATTTTTATCATGAATTTTTAAATGTAAAATAAAAAAATCAATTTAAGATAAATGTAATGGAATGTAAGATTATGATAGATAAGATAAGAATTATATTTATATTAGCAGAGTTTATTGATTAAAAATGTAATAAAAACAACCTTAAAATGTTAGTACATCTTTGTGTCCCTTTTTTAAAATTTATTCTAATATCTTCATGTTGTTTTGATGATTTTATAATTAACATATCTTAATTTGCTGAGTAAAATTTCAGGGAGAGCTTTAGCACCATATACAGAAGCTTTAATAGAGAATGCTAAAATAATTAAATAAAAAATATTTTGTTCCAGCTTCAACAACGTTTTCAAGAGATAAACAGAGGGATTAAATGATGTAGAAGACTGACTTCATGTGTGAGTCTTCATGTGTGAGTGTGAGAGAGAAGAGGGAGACAGAGGAAGTGGAAGAGAGAGTTAGTTATGATATTCAAAACATATTTACTTATTTACTTATCTTTACACTTATATAGCGCCTTTCTAGACACCCAAAGATGCTTTACAATCTACACTGCTCAGAATGCTCACACACACACTGGTGAGAAGCGGCAGCCAAACGCGCACAGCGTACTCTTGACCAGGAACGACCGTCCACCTGGAGGACTGCATCGGGCACTAGGGTTTAACCCAGTACAGAGTGCCAATCCATATCTGGGCTCACACAGATTCACTCACACATACAGACATTCATTCACATACACACTCATTCACTCACACACCAGGACATTTATTAGAGAAGCCAATTCACCTGCCCTCCATGTTTTTGGACTGTGGGAGGAAACCCACGCAGACACGGGGAGAACATGGAAACTCCACCCAGATGAGACTTGAACCCAAGATCTCAGCGCTGGGAGGCGAAGGTGCTAACCACTAAGCCACCGTGCCACATATAAAACATATTTCAGCATAAATAAAATGTAATCTACCTTCTGAACTCAACAGTAAAGGTGCTATGTTTACATCACTAAATAAAACTGCTAATATGTCAACAGACTCTGTAAAAACAGTGAATTATGGGAGAAAGTTGTGTCCAAATTTGGTTAAATAAATTATTCAGCATAAAAAAAGGATAAATATATACATAAAAAATAAAACATTAATATTGACAGCACTAATAACCATAACATAAATAGCACTAGTAATGCATAATAGCTTCCAATCTTTCTGAACACTCTAGACTAGATTTGGAAAATTTCTGCATGGATGGAATGCCATTAAGGTTAGGTACCGATGTGGAGTATATAGTTCTATATCACAAAGACGACCTCAGCTCATCTCAGAGGTATAGATAGAGCTGACTCCAGAGAAGTCCCACTGCTCCATGGCCTGGAAGCCCTGGATGATGTCCACCATTGAGCATGGTGATTCCAGACTCAGTGTAGCTCACATGGCTGCTCATGAAGTCTCATCAGGTGATGTAGACAACAAAAAGCCAATGTCAGCATGGTAGATCTCTGGCTATATGCCTTAACACACCTCACCAAGTTTGGCTTTTGTCTCTGGCATCCATTTCTGGCTGGCTACCAGTCAGGATCGGTTGCCACCACAGGGATTCCCAGTGGTGGTACATAGTATTTTAATAATACACGCTGTAGGGAGAGAACTCTGATGAGCAAAACTTGTAGCCAGTCATGCAGCTCCACAGGTCTGATCTTAACAAGGTCCATTTTAGCATTTATTGTTGATGCTAATCAAGCCGCCCAGCCTTGTCAGTTAGGCTTCTTGGAAGGCAGCATGTGGCAAGCACCATTAACGTCGCCACGACTAGCCGCTCATTGTTACCCCAGGCCTTGAGTTTCCTAGTGGGTCGTGTATGATTACGCAATGCCGCATTAGCAGAGAACAGAAGAGGCTCAGTGAGGGCTTTCCAGTCTTCGGAACGAAAAACCCCACTGATCGCCCGCTCCCTGCCAGTCACTTCTTTAACTGGTGGCAAAAAGGGAGAAGAAAATAAACACAGCTGGGATCATGGCTTGTAATGAATCAAGGAGACATGCAGGTTCTGCCTTGCTAAGTGCAAAGTAAGACTACAAAGCCCAAAAAAATCAAATTATTTATTAATTTATTAACTTCATACTTTAACCTTGTGAAGTATATTTGATGCCAGTAACGCATTCCAAAAATGTCTGGCGCAGGATCACCACTATATTCCATCACCTTTTCTTTAATTTGCACCTAATTATTTGCTTAGGGACTGAAGAAAACAACTGATCCAGGTTTTAAAGCTACTTTTAGGGCCATTTGTCTGTCAAACAAGTCTTAAACTGCATGTATGCATGATTTCCCTTTGACATTCACATATGGATTTTACACACCGATTCATGGCATTTTTTGTTATTCTGCATGAAATTCATTCCACCACTGTTAGTACTAAAGATATTGGATTATTTACTGGAGCGGGCATTTTTTGGATGCTACATTTATATTCATGCATGGTTGCATCACCTGTGAAAGATGTTCTTGGTATCATCACTGGCCTTTTTTTTTATTATTATTAAGATTGTGTTCCAGGATTGTGTTTCATGTATTGTAGTCAAGTTCATTAGAGTAATTCTATGTCAAGGCTGAGCACATGATACATCAAGTCCTGGACAAAACCAGGACTCATTGGCTCAAGATCAAGACAAAAAATTGAGATGCATCAAATCTGATTCAAGACTGGGACACATTGAGTCTGAGTCAAGAAATTCCATAGTTTTGGGTCCAGAGATGTCCCAGAGTAGTCTTTTACACACACAGGTGAGTTTACACACACAGTTGGCTTTGTCAATATTAATATTCATTCATTCATTATCTGTAACCCTTATCCAGTTCAGTGTTGCGGTGGGTCCAGGGCCTACCTGGAATCATTGAGCGCAAGGTAGGAATACACCCTGGAGGGGGCAACAGTACTTCACAGGGCAGCACACACACACATTCACTCACAACTACGGACACTTTTGAGTCACCAATCCACCAATACCAACATGTGTTTTTGGACTGTGGGAGGAAACCGGAGCACCTGGAGGAAACCCCAAACTCCTCACAGACAGTCACCCAGAGCAGGATTTGAACCCACAACCTCCAGGTCCCTGTTGCCATGTGACTGCAACAGAACTTGCTGCGCCACTGTGCCGCACCAATATTAATATTTTTAAGCAACATTTTAAATTGATCGCTGAATTGATGACAATGACCTGTAACGAATGTCAGTGACAGTCGAAAACGTGTTTAAAAATTTTTACTGAAACATTTTATATTGCAAAATATATTTTGAACTATTGCCCAGCCCTATTTAAAATACAAAACAGCTCACTGATTGGATACTGAGTGAGAAGAGAATCAATCGGAGAGCAGATTTGACTGAAATAAGGAGAAAGGGCTGTTTTATTCTGTTTAAATGCAATATTTATGTTCAGTGATGTGACCAAAAACTTGTACCGCTAAAGACATTCATCTAGCTGGTCATGAGAACAATTTCGGCATTCACCTTACTCCGAGACTGAGACAAGGCAGAGTCAAATTGATGCTAAGAATGAGACAAGGGCGATATTTAATATTTACAAATAGCAGTAAAGCTGATAAGTTTAAAATTAGAAGTCTTGTCTTTGCAGTGTTTAAAAACAGGCCAAAGTGGATGTTACACATCGCTGCCTCCATTTTAATTTGCAGTTTACACAGAAGGCACCGTCCAATCCAGTGCTCTGCAGTTCTCTCCCTATCTGGCAAATGGGTCATTTTAACAATAGCTTGTCTTGAGCGTCTGCCCTGGTGTTGCGCGTGGCTGATGTATTAAGGCTGGAGGGGAGGGATTCAGAGAAAGTTCTAATAAAATTAGAAGCGAGGGGAAGGAGACAGGGAGTGAGTCAGAGGAGCCATTAGCAGCGCTCTCCAGAATGTGCGTCGAGTATAAATAAGGCCAGACGAGGCGTCAGCGCTGCAACACTTTAGCAGCCGACTAATTAAAGGGGTAGAAGGTGAGACTGGGGAGTTGGGCGCTTCATTAGAACTGAAGTGCCACCACTATGAATCTAAACCCTCCCTCTACCCCCCCATTTACCCAGCCCCAAATTACTAGCCCCCTCACACACTTCTGCCCAGACGTGATGACAGGTGTCGTGTGAGGGCGAGGACAGCTGTGGTGGACAGGGCAAAGGTGATGGGGTGAGGAAAAAAAAATCATAATAACACTGTGGGACAATATAAGTATAAAATAGCACTGTACAAGTATATTTCTGGTCACAAATGAGCTTTTTCTAGACCCAAAAAGCACTCACAAAATCCCCTCAACCATTCATACCAGCACTGTTGTGTCTGATCCACTTACCAGTACAACACACACTAACACACCACCACCTCAGTGTCACAGCAGCACTGAGAATGAACCACCACTCAAATCATGCCTGGTTCTGTGGTGGGGGTGCAAAAAGTACGCAGAGCAACAGATGGACTACAGTCTGTAACTGTAAAACTACAAATGTATGGACATTGGAGAGTAGAGAATAGACAGTAAGTGTAGAAAACAATATTGTGCATATCAATTTAATTAAATGAAAAAATACATTGCTAATGTTCAATTCTACACATCCAAAGCATGTGTAGCCCCATCAGTCAAGCAGGGAGGAGAATCAGTGTTTGGGATGTGTAACATTTCAATACTTCATGGTATACCATTGGGAAGCAAATTAATCTACTGCAAGATTATTGTCCTACAAATCCTAAATCATAAACACATCACTGATAAGATCAATGTAATCAAAAAATGGACTGACCACCCTAGAGCCCAGACCTCCACATCACTGAATGCGTTTTTGAAGATATGGGAAAAAAAAACCTCTCTTTGGTGAACCCCATCCACACAGATCTTTTTATTTTTAGAGTTCAAACAGTCAAAGGTAGAACCCTATTTTTTTTGTTGAGATATTTCTTCTTCTTCTTCTTATTATTATTATTATTATTAAAAATGGAGATTTTCCTCTCTCCGATTTATAAAAATATTCCCATCCAAATGAATACGGCTGCATTCTCATGCCGGTTTTTCTTGTGTTGTTTCTTACGTATTTGAAAGCTTAAGAAGGAAAATGTAGCGTAAAACAGCAGCTGTGGAAAAATTAGTACTTCGTTAAACCTAAACTTCCTTTACAGCCCCTAGTTTTGATTTTGTTTTAATGTAGTATCCTCAGGTAAATATGTCTCACTGTATTTTTACCTCTGGTGTGTTTTTGACATTTTTTTCCTAATTACCTGCGTGTGGGTTCCTCTGCCCTTTAGAAGACTTAGGAGATGCTTCCTTTGAAATGACACACACAGCAGCAGTCTTTCTGCTGTCTCATGAGTTTAGATAAAGTGTGTATTATTTTACTATTTTAAATATGCTTTTTAATTAAGCATGTGTTGTAGAGGCACAGTAAACGTTCAGAGAAAAGCTGCTGATATCACGTCTCACTATAAGGGCAAAATACGCTAATTAATTCGTCCTTTCATTTCTGTAATCAGTTCATCCTGTTCAGGGTCGAGGTGGGTTTGGAACTTACCTGGAATCCAGAGCCTACTTAACCTTAAGTGTCTCTAATAATTGTTTAGTTACATATTAACAGTGCTTGTAATAAAAATATACGTGTACATATTTATCTCAAGCTAAATGTGAGAAATATGTTGAATCATATGTATTTACAATACGCTAAAATACTTCTATATTTCTAACAGTGAACAACTTTAATTGAAATATTGCAAATGTGTAACTACTGTTATTGAATAAATATGAATTTCTTCTGGACGTTTAGAATTAGAATTAGAATAATTTTATTGGCCACTGTGATTGCACACAGAGGAATTTTGTTCTCTGCATTTAACCCAATCCGTGCAGTGAAACACACATTTTCACACACACTAGTGGACACTAGGGGGCAGTGAGCACACATGCCCAAAGTGGTGGTTAGCCCTAGCCACGGCACTCGGGGAGTAGGATGGTTGTTCAGAAACTACGAGGCATTCTGAGGTGTGAAAAATGTGTGTTTGTTTCACAGTAAATGTCCTTTATTTTGGCAGAGGCTACTGATATCAGTTTTCTTGACAGAGTAAGCCGAGTTACTGTAGACTCAATCCACAAGCCTCTTAACCTTTTGGCAGGCATCCTTTGCTTAAGTCTTCTCACCTGAGTGATTGGGATGTACAGGGGCTCGTCCGAGTTGAGCAGGGTCAGTTTGCCGTGAGGCTGGAGACGACCGTCGGGTTTGGCCTTGGCCCCTTTGGCTCCCTCTGCTGGCGCCTCCTTCATTTCCTCCGTGTCGCTCACGCACTCATAGAATTCATCGTCACTGTCGCTCCACGAGTCCCAGGACTTCCCGGATGACCCTCCAGAACCAGTCGGCCGGCCGCTGTTGGGCCCCAGGAGACCATTCTCACAGGAGGCAGTGTCTTTCCTGTCCCGGATGCCTTCTTTCCGGCTTTCGTCTCTTGCTTTCTTGTGCTCAATGCAGCAGTTGAGCATCTGTGACAGATTGGGAAAAAGCATATGAAGTGTCAGTCAAGTGCTGATCCAAGCATATCCAAAAATTGTGAAAACTGGGATTGCTTTAATCTGTATGGTACCTACTCTACTCAACATGTTCCATTAGGCAAATTTGGTACTTAGTATCTGAAACCAGGTACTGTTTTACAATCTGGCAGAGCTCTGATTGGCCAGAGAGAGTCATCACTCTATCTGATAGACTGCAGACATCCAGCACAAACTTGCCATCTAAGTTCTCTAAGCTACAGCAGAGATCACATTTGTTTTTATCTGTGAAATCTGTAGAATTACACAGTGGTTTGAAGAGGTTCTAACCCTTCTTGCCAAAAAGGGAGTAGAGTCAAGTATTGTAGGTACCATGCAGTGGGAAAGCACCACTGGTATAGTTCAAGTATAAGACTTCAAGGCTACTTTTCACTAAAAATGACTACGATGTTATATAAGCAGTCATGTCAGTATTCACTAGTATTAACAATGCTCCTGCATCTAACTACTGCATCATTTATGGTGGAATGAAAAAAATCAAAATAGAAGCCATCTTGAACCTCATGCTAAAGCTACACTTTGAATGACCTACAGACCTTGAATAATGCTATCACTCTAAGCTAGATGCCGTTCGTTCATGGTGGTTATATCTTGTAAAGGTATTTCAGCAGTGACAGTGTTTTACGAGACACTATGTTTTAGCATTTGTCTCCAGTGATTTGAACCACTCAAAACTAGCAATATTGGATAACAGCCCTTTGATTACTTTCCACTCATCAGCACACTACCAACAGTTCTGCTCTTTCACTTACTCTGCTCATTATTTCACCTATTTAGGCCTGTTTACACCTGGCATTAACATGCATTATGTATCTAGATAGTATCTGGATATACTTTGACCAGATTCTGTTCACACTTGTCATTAAATTGCGTCCCCAGCTCAACCACATGAGATTCACTTTTACTTTTCTGTGTACAAAAAAGCACACTAATGCCTACATCATTTTGGTTTTCCATCCTCTTAACTGGCTGTAAACAAGTTTTTTCACCTGCTGCTCCCACTGTAACGTGTCCATAATACGCACTCAAACCAGAATAAATGTTTCAATGAAGCAGGGAATTGTCTCTGGAAGGTTGTGTCCTGCAGCCGATGTGATTTCTGCAGTGGTAAGTGCCATGACTATCCAGAGGTATTTTTGGACATGACAGAGAAGTCAAGACTAGCGGGAAAGAACTGTGTCCGGATTTCTGGACATGTTTCATTCCTTCACCTAAGACTATGGACATTCACATTTGGGGAAATAAATCTAGCCAATGCACTCCAGAACACCACACACCTGCGTTGTCTATCCTCTCGACCAAAGGGTTTCTCACATAATTCTATCTGAACATGGAAAACACGCTATGTTTACACTTGAGTTAAATGTGGGCGAGATCCATCCCTGATCACCTCCAAATCCGATCCATCGCCAAAATCACATCTTAAGGCCAGGTGTAAACAGGTCCATTGTCAAAGAAACTGTTATTATTGCTCACCTCAGATGGTTTATGATTAATGAACATTACCTACCGCACCACTGAGGTGGACACAGCTGTTATTTGCCATATAGCCTGCAGTTATTATTCACAATAATAACCCCATATAAGGTAAACCAGCATGTATTATTATTATTGCTATTAAACCATATCCTAGGGTGGTAAACTGATTTATAAAACCACATTCTGCCCTGACCGCACATACCACTTGTGCAGACATCAAAGAATAATTTTAAATTCTCAATCTAGGTGTTCTGTGACGTACTCAGCAGTTAGGATGTGCTGAAGGACATGAGTATGTAAACTGTATTGCAAGTTTGCAGATCTATCAGGTGTTGAGTGTCTAGAAATAAAAGATGAATACTGAGTGATGCTTTTAGGATGAAAATAGTTGTGGAATGGTGGTATGAAAGTGCACACTGTGGGCTCAAAGAGAGCTCAGAAGAAAGGCCTGAAAGATATCCAGAGTATGGTGGGAATTTTAATGCATAAATCTGACCCCTCTCTGACATCGGCTTTCAAGTCTCGGGATAATAGCACACCTGACGTGTTTAACGTTGCCCCTCTAAATTGACTGCCATGACATTCTTTCTGAAAAATGTCAAGTCGTCTAAATGACATGCGTAAGAATTTAAAAAAAAGAATAAATAAACCAACAACACAGAATATGCATCATGTATTCAATTCCCAATCACGGTGGGAACATTCTGTAAGACACAATGCTGTGCACATTTCAGAGACCACATTTCATCCGATTAATGTCTAGTCAAAATGAATGATAGATAAACTTTCTAGACATTCATAACTGCTTAACGTTCTTTGGAACATTAGAGAGATGCCTCAAGCACCACACATTCGCAAAAGAACACTCACCACACCTCAGCTATTAGGTAGAGAGGGGACAAGACTGAGTCAGTGTATCTGAATGAGGGTGATTATGAAACCTGTAATGGCCATATTGGTAAGTTTAGTCAGACACTGAGGTAACACCCCAGCTATTTTCAAGAACTACACTGGGGTCTTGTAAAAGCTGTTTCTGCTTCTGATGAGCCAAATAATTCCAATCACTTTCAGTGCTAATGAGGTCTGGGCTCTGGGGTGGACAGTATATTGTTCTGAGAACACAAGCAGCCACTTTTGTATATCTGCAAGAGATCTTTTGTGTCTATTTCCTTGTCTCAGTGTGGGCTTCTTTTTGATCTCCTCAGAACTCCTCAGAATGAGTAATGTGTACTTAATGGCCAGCTCTGACTGGACGTTAAACAAATGGACTCTGCAGTGGACTAAAGTACTGCAATAGTATTTTGGGGTCCTCTTTCCATTTTCTTTCCGTAAAATTGACTTCAGAATTGTTATAAATATAAAAACCCAACATATCTGAATTCAGCCACACTGTCCTCATCCCTCACTCTTCTCAATACAATGCATGAGGCACCATTAACTTCTGTAAATGCATAAAGAGATGGTTGAGCGAGAGAGCCAGACATAGTGGGCGTGAGAGAGAGAGAGAGAGAGAGAGAGAGAGGTGTAATGGCTGCTTGGTTTATGCCACTCACTTTATGACCACAGGTCCCGTCTGGACGCCCCATTTTATTGAGGTGATCGCAGATAAAGAGGCTTTCTCTGCTCAGCTACCCAGACGCATATTATTTTCTCTCTGTCTGTCTCTCTCTTCTCCCCCTGGATGGCTTTATTACAGTCTCTCTCTCTCTCTCTCTCTCTCACACACACAGGTATAGCGTGGGTGAGTAAATAACAAAAGCCAGTTGCTGTGTCTCTGACTCAGACAAATTTCACTGGAATAGCTGGGAAATGGTCATCAGAAGCCTCGCCAGACCTCAGTCTTAAATAAGGGCTCTGGTAATAAACACATGGGCATTGTGACTAATGCTGGAAGCAGACACACAAAAAAATATACAGTTTAAAGCCATTTCGCTGCTGTAAATCTATTGAATTCTACAATGGATGTGTTACAATGCGCTATTTAGGCCCATTTAGCCATTGTTCTATGAGTCCTTCCACTTTTAATGAGCTAGATATACAGCCCAGAGCATCCTGGTGGTGTGTGATTTAAATTTCCATTAAGTGGGTCGAGAGTCTCAGAGCTAAAGGTACAGGAAAATCTTTCAAAACAAGCTTCAGGAGATGTTTGAAGACAATAATGTAGTCAAAAATCATGTTTACAACTCTTAAAAAACCTTACCACACCCTCTTATCAGCTCCCCATCCTCAAACACCCCAGCCCAAAGAAAGCCAGGACGTTTAGTTATATTGACACAGAAAGTAAGAGTGATCCAAATCTGAATCCACCCACTCATCCAGTAACGCCCCCATTCTCACCTGTGTACGGTTTCACACACAGATTTCATGCATCTTCTTGCCTGTACGCATGCTCTTAGTGCTGTTGAAAACTACTACACCCAGACAGGGCACTAGTTTAACAGGGAGATGTAAAGTTTATATTTATTAATATCATATTTTATGACCTACACTGTGCACTACATAGGGTGGAGGAAGACATTTGAGATTCAACCGATCTCTCAATACCTGGAAAACAGCAAGAGCAAGCCAGCTATACTTTTTTTTTTCCTGATGAACTGTTTGCTGTCCTCTCAAGCACAATGCAATGCATACATGACATTTTTAAACATCCATTTTGTCAGTTTTAATACAAGGGATCATAAAAACATGATGATATTTGTCAGTGGTGACAAAGGTAATTTGTAAACTTGTATCAATGTGGGCATGCATCCTGTTTTAAGGACTGATTCATTCACATTACAGACACATTTTAGATGCTATAGCCAAATCTGATATGAGCAAGCATCTGAATTGATTAAAGAGGATTATAATGTGAACACAACTTTACTGGGTCTCCTGTTTACGGATGGTTGTGGCATCACCTCGGATTGAGCCTGCAGTCTCTTAACAATAACACCAAAACAAAAGCTCCAAAAACCGTGCACTGGTTTTTAATTGTTTACCTGGAGTTTTTGGTGGAGAAGGCAACATCTGAGATCAGGGGGACCACCAGGCAATCTGCAAAATACCAAACAGGAAACAAAAGCAACATTAGCTGACGCACTGCTGATAAGCTGTTAATACACACACGGTTCATACACAATAGGACTATTGCTTACGACCACTGAGGCATTCTTTGTACAAACAGACGCTGCATCGACAGGGACGAGAGCTGGAACTGCCCCATATTCAAGTACGAATCGCATCTCATTTGCACACAATGACTTGGCAAGACGGAGTACCTGAGGGAGTGAGCGTCTCAGGGTGGGTATTGTTTCTCCAGTCACTTTATCAACGAGCGGGACATTCACAGACTCCTCCCTGTAGACACTGAGCAAAGTCTGATGCTCCAGAGCGGCCAGACGCTGCCGGAACCCGTCCGGAATTATTCACATTATTTGCAGAAATATTGCACAGTCTAAGGTTGGTGCTGCTTAAAGAAACAAACCCCTTTCTTCTTCGTAATGAGGCATTTCCGAATAAAACAAGAAAACTGTAAAAATAACAGTGGGCGGGATATGACTGCATCTTCAGGATTTGATAGGATGTTTAAAAGCAGGCATTTCAAAATTCTCCACTGACCATATAGGTGCACTTTGTAGTTCCTCTACCTCCATTATTATGTCCTTTAATGGCCAGGACCCCAATAGGACCACCACAGGGCAAGCATGCTTTGGGTGGTGGATCATTCTCAGCGCTGCTGTGTTAGTGTGTGTTGCTCTGATACAAGTGAATCAGTCATTTAGACGTTAAAATGAAAGAAATATAAGTATGAATCCCTGACTCATTTATCCATGTCACGTTTGTAAACAGAGCTCTGTTCTTCAGTGTCAGTGAGTAGAGGAGCTTGAGTTGCATTCCAATGTAGTGCCATATTCCTGACATAGTGCACATCACAGGTAATATAAATAGTAATACTGCACAAAGAAAGTAATTAGATGGTAATTCGACAAGGAAACATGAACCTTATAGCTCAGATTATTTACCCTGTAAAAAGGGATAAAAAAACTTAGATAACAGAATATGTGGCTTGTGTCTGTAGTCTCTTACACACTAAAACAAAACTGGAGTGAAATATGTCGATTACTGAAACTTGTATATAATCTGTGTATGGATAACTCACTCAGATTCGGTCACAAGGGCAGAGAAATCCATATGAATCTGACGTGCTGACAGTTTTCAATTAGATCCTATGACAAAATGCTAATATGGCTAATATATTTTATATATAGATAGTCTTTTTTTATTCGTTCATTATACTACACAGTGGGATCCTTTACCCCCTGTGAGGCAGTAAAGAGGCAGTGGGCGTCTGAGCTTCAGAGTGTTGTGAGACTCTCTCCAGTTCAAGGAGAGGAGTTGTGTAGAAGATAAATGTATCCATCTTTCCCATCTTTTTACATTAGACAGCGGTCCCCAACATGGCGCCCACTCCAAAATAAAAAATGTGACAGTACCCATAAAATGGACAGTGAATGGACATTGTTTACAACCAGCACTGCTGTGTCTGATCCACGTGACCATCAGAACACACACTAACACACCACCACCACGTCAGTGTCAGTGCAGCCCTGAGAATGATCCACCACCTAAATCATACCTGCTCTGTTGGGGTCCTGACCTTGAAGAACAGGGTATAATGGGGCTAACAAAGCACGCAGATGAACTTGTGGACTACAGTTTGTAGTTGTAGAACTACAAAGTGCTCTTGTATGGTTAGTGGAGCTGATACAATAGACCTCTAAGTTCTTTATTGTCACTAACCCTAACCCTAGTTTGCAGATGTTCTCATTCCCTAGTCCACACCCTGGGAATAGCCTCCTCTCACTGTTTACACCAGTTTCCTCCATTGCACAGTTGTTAATTCTTCACAAACCCCTAAATTAACCCACCTTGAGTTGATCAAGCCTTCAGGAGCTTCTGAATGGAAGAATCAGGTGGATCTGATTAGAGCTGCAATAAAACTCTGCAGGAGAATCAGCAGGAGCTAAACTCATTAACAATCAGTTCTTACAGGCACCGCCGCTGCAGATATTTGGCCAAACTCTTATTTTCTGTCTTAATAATCATATTACTCTCTGATATCACTGGAAAAACATAAAACTTATGTTTATTTTCACAAAGTTTCTGCCTGTAGTGTAGATATCTCCTCACTCATATTCATTACAATGCTTAATGGACCATATTTCATACTCTATATCAACTGTGATTTTATTTTATTCTAGGTGTAGGGCTGAAGGGACAAAATAAATCTTTATTACCATCAAAAAGTAGCAAACAAACTGTAAAGGGGCAGTATATTTCCACAAGTAAACATAGATCTGCGGTCTTAATAAAATGTCTGTGACCTGCTTTGATCAAAACACCACAAGGATCAAATCCCACAAATTCCCTGTCCGAGCAGTCATGTTCAGAATGGCTGTTCCTTTAAATGAGCCGCTCGCTATTCACCCCCAACACTGAGTGTGCAGCAGTTAGGAGTGGGCTTAATCTTTAAGCTCTCACATAAATGCGGGTCTAGAGCTGTGATTGGAGTGACTCAGACGAGGAGGCAGGGCAATTCTAAAATCTCTGCACTCTACGTAAGAATCACCACAAGGTTTTCTGACCTATGCAGCCCACCACTGACAGGGTGGATTTGTGTCATAGTGTGCGGACTGATGGGTTCCACATCCCCAGATTAATGTTCACATGCATGGAAAATGTGATTTTATTTTATTTTATAAAAGTGATCATTGTTATAATTGCTTTATGATCCGTTAATACCATTTTATGAAATAGATTTAGTACAGAATCTCTAAACCATCCAGGCCACTAGGTGTCAGTATAATGGTTGTTTCAACTTTTAACTTTTAAAACAATCACTGGTGGAAAAAAAAACAAAATTCAATGAATGGCCTGGAATCACTGACCACTCAACAACATCAAAAACAGTTTTTACCCATAGATGAGGTAATTGTTCTCCCAGCGATAGCGCATCTCCAGAACAAACTCATGCCAAAGATGAGCCACTGCCTTCACGCCTCCGTGGTAGAAGTTGACCAGGCAGATGCAGAGGGCCAGTCGATAGGTCAGACTGTCAGAGGGGGCCGACTTCAGGAGGTTAAACAGGTTCTAGAGAAAAGACACGAACCAAATAATATTTAGAAGAAGTAGAAGAAGAAGTGATACTTTATTGATACTTTATTGGAAATTAATCCTTGCATTTAACCCATGAGTGGCAGTGAAAAACACACACACAAACACATGCACTAGTAAGCAATTAAATCTTGGCACCCACAGAACAGTTGGAGATTAGATTATTTGCTCAAGGGCTCTTTGGATATTGTAGGAGGAGAAAGAGCTCTTCCTTCACCCAACCCCCCCCCACACACACCACTAACTTCCATTCCTTCCCACTGGTCCTGAGGCTTGAATGGGCAATCGTCCTGTCCCAAACCTACTTTTCTAACCTTAAGCCTATGGCTACCTCAACAGAGTTTTATTACTGTATTTTGAGGCTTTGTATAATTACATTATATAAACTGCAGCAAAAAAAAAAAAAAAACAACACTACTAGGTAGTATATTTACCTTAAAATTACAGCTTCAAATTTATTGCGATGCTTCACTGGGAATGGAGACTGTGTTGTGGCTAGTCCAGGTTCAGCACTGTGTAACTTTAGGAAGAAGGTAGGAAACCAGCCCCCTCCACTTCCACATTGATTTTATTACATTTTACAGCACTGTCTTCACTTAAAAGTTGAGTGAGAGAAGGGGGTGGCATTACAGCTCAGTGAAGCATCACAATGATTTAGAAGCAGTAACTGTAAAGCAAAAATATTACATAGTGTTTCTTAAAGGGATATATTTAGCCTTGCTTCCAATGCTAATGTAAATTTAGATGTGATTTTCTGATTTGTGTGCATGCTCAATCAGAAATGACCACTGTGCATCCAACAACAAAAGCAACACTTTACACTGTGGTGGAAATCAGCAAATTGGAATGGTTGTTTTAGAAAGGTGTTGACATTGTTTACAAAATCTTATGGAAAGTAGGTGTACAAATAAGTTTGAAAGAATTTCTGTGTAACTTAATTATAACACAAAACTCATACATTCTCCTGGTATTTTGTCATTTTATTGTTTTATTTTTGTATGTCAAAATAAATAAATAAATAAAATATGCTACACTCACAATCACCAACACTGAAGACACCATCTTTAAATCGTCTAAACTCAAAGTCACATTATTTGTATAAGTCCCCAATAACAGAACAAACTAAGGTTATTATTTGTTTTAATAACTTGATAATTGTCATTTTAATGCTATTCAATTGTTACCATAAAAATGACAAAACAGCAGGAGAATGATTAATTATTAATTATGTTTTTATTTGCAATTATACATGACACAAAACTTAACTGTACACAAAATATATCACGAAATATATTACACAAATGAAACTGGAAACTGTCCAAGCGTTAAAGCTGGACTTACATAGTCCTCTGTGTCTCTGTCCTGGTCACATTTCCCCCCTGGGTTGGACTGGGTGGCTTTGGTTTCAACGGAGTCTGATTTATCCAGCGCTGCATCTGGAAAGAGATACTACACACAGACACACACACACACACACAGTCACTAAGTGTGTCCTCTTTACTCAAGCACCATGCAATTTCTTTCAACTATACTCCTTATTAAGAAGAGAGCATTGTTAAGCAGAAAGCCGTAACACGTAAGCGAAACGGACCCCGGGAATATGTTTCTGTGACTTTCTGACAAATCTAATCCTCCACTCTTCGCAAAAACACACAGGCACAATTAGTTTCGCCCAACTAATCAACTCATAATTGGTCCCTGGCATCAAAAAAAGGACTCATTAGCAAAACTTATATTCATTTTCTCGCACCTACAATCGCCTCAAGTGCCCGAGTCCTTGTCTCAGTGACTTTGCCCCTAAACCACACGGCGTTAATGTACAAACACCCTCCGCCGAACGCAGCGATGTTTTATTCATCCATGAGTCACTGCTGAGCCTCTGGGCCAATGAGATCCAGCGGATGGGCGATGAATAAAACATGAGCGTCTTTAGGCTAATTACGCTGAAATATGCCGTGTCAGCGCCAAGAAAGCTGCGTTCCTCTCTCCGCTAAAATCCACAGTCGACTCTTTGCTTTGATATACGGTTAACAAAAGAATTAGAAACACAATAGCCACATTGCAGCAAATGGGAGTTTAAATGCTTCGCTGCTGCAGCCGTCGTTACATCAATAGAGCTACAATCAAGGAGAGAGAGCACTCATTCATTTTCTTCTCCGAAGAGAAATAAATTTGACAAAACTTTTGTTTATAACCACATCCTCAGAATTTATGTTCAGACGAAGGGCTGGGAATCATCCAAAAAGTGCATTTTATATCTGAGTATAAGAAAGACTAAACGTAAAAATACAAGGGTGGCACATTACGCTACAACACAGCTCCATGGTCTTGGGGTCACTGTCTGGGAGGAGAGTGGTGTGTTCTCCTTGTGTATGTCTAGGTTTCCTCCCACAGTTCAAAAACACGTCAACAGGTGTGAGTGTGTGACTGAGTGAGTGTGTGAAACTGTCCACAGATGTGTGTGAGTGAAAGTGTCCACAGGTGTGTGTGAATGAAAGTGTCCACAGGTGTGTGTGAGTGTCTGAGTGAGTGTGTGAAACTGTCCACGGGTGTGAGTGTGTGAGTGACAGGGTGAGTGTGTGAAACTGTCCACAGGTGTGAGTGTGTGAGTGACAGTGTGAGTGTGTGAAACTGTCCACAGGTGTATGTGAATGAAAGTGTCCACAGGTGTGTGTGAGTGACTGAGTGAGTGTGTGAAACTGTCCACAGGTGTATGTGAATGAAAGTGTCCACAGGTGTGTGTGAGTGACTGAGTGAGTGTGTGAAACTGTCCACAGGTGTATGTGAATGAAAGTGTCCACAGGTGTGTGTGAGTGACTGAGTGAGTGTGTGAAACTGTCCACAGGTGTATGTGAATGAAAGTGTCCACAGGTGTGTGTGAGTGACTGAGTGAGTGTGTGAAACTGTCCACAGGTGTATGTGAATGAAAGTGTCCACAGGTGTGAGGGTGTGAGTGACAGGGTAAGTATGTGAAACTGTCCACAGGTGTGAGTGTGTGACTGAGTGAGTGTGTGAAACTGTCCACAGGTGTGAGTGTGTGACTGAGTGAGTGTGTGAAACTGTCCACAGGTGTGAGTGTGTGACTGAGTGAGTGTGTGAAACTGTTCACAGGTGTGAGTGTGTGAGTGACAGGGTGAGTGTGTGAAACTGCCCACAGATGTGTGAGTGTGTGACTGAGTGAGTGTGTGAAACTGTCCACAGGTGTGTGTGAGTGACTGAGTGAGTGTGTGAAACTGTCCACAGGTATGTGTGAGTGAAAGTGTCCACAGGTGTGTGTGAATGAAAGTGTCCACAGGTGTGTGTGAGTGTCTGAGTGAGTGTGTGAAACTGTCCACGGGTGTGAGTGTGTGAGTGACAGGGTGAGTGTGTGAAACTGCCCACAGGTGTGAGTGTGTGAGTGACAGGGTGAGTGTGTGAAACTGTCCACAGGTGTGAGTGTGTGAAACTGTCCACAGGTGTATGTGAATGAAAGTGTCCACAGGTGTGTGTGAGTGACTGAGTGAGTGTGTGAAATTGTCCACAGGTGTGAGTGTGTGAGTGACTGAGTGAGTGTGTGAAACTGTCCACAGGTGTGAGTGTGTCAGTGACTGAGTGAGTGTGTGAAACTGTCCACAGGTGTGAGTGTGTGACTGAGTGAGTGTGTGAAACTGTCCACAGGTGTGAGTGTGTGACTGAGTGAGTGTGTGAAACTGTCCACAGGTGTGAGTGTGTGATTGAGTGAGTGTGTGAAACTGTTCACAGGTGTGAGTGTGTGAGTGACAGGGTGAGTGTGTGAAACTGCCCACAGATGTGTGAGTGTGTGACTGAGTGAGTGTGTGAAATTGTCCACAGGTGTGAGTGTGTGAGTGACTGAGTGAGTGTGTGAAACTGTCCACAGGTGTGAGTGTGTGAGTGACTGAGTGAGTGTGTGAAACTGTCCACAGGTGTGAGTGTGTGACTGAGTGAGTGTGTGAAACTGTTCACAGGTGTGAGTGTGTGAGTGACAGGGTGAGTGTGTGAAACTGCCCACAGATGTGTGAGTGTGTGACTGAGTGAGTGTGTGAAAATGTCCACAGGTGTGTGTGAGTGACTGAGTGAGTGTGTGAAACTGTCCACAGGTGTGAGGGTGTGAGTGACAGGGTGAGTGTGTGAAACTGTCCACAGGTGTGAGGGTGTGAGTGACAGGGTGAGTGTGTGAAACTGCCCACAGGTGTGAGTGACAGGGTGAGTGTGTGAAACTGCCCACAGGTGTGAGTGTGTGAGTGACAGGGTGAGTGTGTGAAAATGTCCACAGGTGTGAGTGACAGGGTGAGTGTGTGAAAATGTCCACAGGTGTGAGTGACAGGGTGAGTGTGTGAAACTGCCCACAGGTGTGAGTGTGTGAGTGACAGGGTGAGTGTGTGAAACTGTCCACAGGTGTGAGTGTGTGAGTGACAGGGTGAGTGTGTGAAACTGCCCACAGGTGTGAGTGTGTGAGTGACAGAGTGAATGTATGAAACTGCCCACAGGTGTGAGTGTGTGAGTGACAGGGTGAGTGTGTGAAACTGCCCACAGGTGTGTGTGAGTGACTGAGTGAGTGTGTGAAACTGTCCACAGGTGAGTGACAGGGTGAGTGTGTAAGTGACTGAGTGTGTGTGTGAGTGAAAGTGTCCACAGGTGTGTGTGAGTGAATGTAGCCACAGGTGTGTGTGAGTGAAACCGTCCACAGATATGAGTGTATGAAAGTGTCCACGGGTGTGAGTGTGTTAAACCGTCCACAGATGTGTGAGTGTGTTAAACCGTCCACAGATGTGTGAGTGTGTTAAACCGTCCACAGATGTGTGTGTGTGTGTGAAACCGTCCACAGATGTGTGTGTGTGTGTGTGAAACTGTCCACAGATGTGAGTGTGTGAAAATGTCCACAGGTGTGTGTGAGTGACTGAGTGAGTGTGTGAAATTGTCCACAGGTGTGAGTGTGTGAGTGACTGAGTGAGTGTGTGAAACTGTCCACAGGTGTGAGTGTGTGAGTGACTGAGTGAGTGTGTGAAACTGTCCACAGGTGTGAGTGTGTGACTGAGTGAGTGTGTGAAACTGTCCACAGGTGTGAGTGTGTGATTGAGTGAGTGTGTGAAACTGTTCACAGGTGTGAGTGTGTGAGTGACAGGGTGAGTGTGTGAAACTGCCCACAGATGTGTGAGTGTGTGAAATTGTCCACAGGTGTGAGTGTGTGAGTGACTGAGTGAGTGTGTGAAACTGTCCACAGGTGTGAGTGTGTGAGTGACTGAGTGAGTGTGTGAAACTGTCCACAGGTGTGAGTGTGTGACTGAGTGAGTGTGTGAAACTGTTCACAGGTGTGAGTGTGTGAGTGACAGGGTGAGTGTGTGAAACTGCCCACAGATGTGTGAGTGTGTGACTGAGTGAGTGTGTGAAAATGTCCACAGGTGTGTGTGAGTGACTGAGTGAGTGTGTGAAACTGTCCACAGGTGTGAGGGTGTGAGTGACAGGGTGAGTGTGTGAAACTGTCCACAGGTGTGAGGGTGTGAGTGACAGGGTGAGTGTGTGAAACTGCCCACAGGTGTGAGTGACAGGGTGAGTGTGTGAAACTGCCCACAGGTGTGAGTGTGTGAGTGACAGGGTGAGTGTGTGAAACTGTCCACAGGTGTGAGTGTGTGAGTGACAGGGTGAGTGTGTGAAACTGTCCACAGGTGTGAGTGACAGGGTGAGTGTGTGAAACTGCCCACAGGTGTGAGTGTGTGAGTGACAGAGTGAATGTATGAAACTGCCCACAGGTGTGAGTGTGTGAGTGACAGGGTGAGTGTGTGAAACTGCCCACAGGTGTGTGTGAGTGACTGAGTGAGTGTGTGAAACTGTCCACAGGTGAGTGACAGGGTGAGTGTGTAAGTGACTGAGTGTGTGTGTGAGTGAAAGTGTCCACAGGTGTGTGTGAGTGAATGTAGCCACAGGTGTGTGTGAGTGAAACCGTCCACAGATATGAGTGTATGAAAGTGTCCACGGGTGTGAGTGTGTTAAACCGTCCACAGATGTGTGAGTGTGTTAAACCGTCCACAGATGTGTGTGTGTGTGTGAAACCGTCCACAGATGTGTGTGTGTGTGTGTGAAACTGTCCACAGATGTGAGTGTGTGAAAATGTCCACAGGTGTGAGTGTGTCAAAGTGTCCACAGATATATGTGTGTTAAAGTATCCACAGATATGTGTGTGTCAAAGTGTCCACAGATGTGAGGCTGTCAAAGTGTCCACAGGTGTGAGTGTGTCAAAGTGTCCAAAGATATGTGTGTGTCAAAGTGTCCACAGATGTGAGTGTGTCAAAGTGTCCACAGGTGTGAGTGTGTGAGTGACTGGGTGAGAAAGTGAAACTGTCAATGGTGTGAGTGTGTGAAACCGCCCACTGGTGCGTGGGTCTGTGTGTGTGAGTTGATGCAATGTACTACAGCCCTGGGCTGTGGATCCATGGACCTGTGGATTCTGGACAAACCAGCCACACAGCGCCCCAGCCTCACAGTGCATAGGCAACTTTGAAAGGAGGAATGAGGGAGATGTCTTCCTGCTGAACGAATCCAGAAGATTCCTCTAAGCTAGTTTTAATATTGAATGTCCCCAGACACATCTGTGATATTAAAACTAGGTTCAAACGTCTAAATCTACTGTCTGATCTTACTGCACTCAAATATTCTAATACACTGTGGACTGCGGAAAAACTGTACTTGTCTAATATTCTAATTCTTTTTTTATTGCATTCTACTCCTCCTTTAATAGTGGTCTCAAATTCCCAATCATCGTTTTAATAGTTGCTGGGGTTTTTTTTAATCCATTTTTAATAAATCAGGCCTACACACTGTAATTACCCACTAATAAACCAAATTTACATTTACAGGTCATTTAGGCCTTTAATTTGTCTTAACTGTAGAAATAGAAGGGAACTCACGTCTATTTATTAGCAAAACAAACAGAAAATAATATACATGTATATATATATATATATACACAATTAACAGAGCAGACAGCAGATTTTCCATTAAAACAAAAATTGCACAATGAAATTCTTGCTGAAGATCTGTGTATTTGAAGGAGGCTGTTATTGATTTTTCAGCTTCAGAAAATGGCACACGAGTCTAGCCAGTTACAGGAGCAATAAAGCAATTTTGTCACCAAAAAGTAGCAACGTTTATGGAAGTCACATGAGATGAAGACACATCTGCACTGTCCCTACATCAACCAGCTCATGTTCCATAGAGAGGGTTCCCAAGAGAGAGTACAACCAGAAAAAGACCACCGCTTCTTTCATAGCACTTTTAGTATTAGCTGGAACCCTCACCTGAAGGATGGAGTTGAGTACGTCATTGTTGAGGGGCGACTGCTCGATACGGCGGTGTCTGCGGATGCGCTTGCGAGCGCTGTGGACCATGTTGCTGACCGACAGTTTGGGGATGGGGACAGCCGTGGGCTCTGTCAGTTTGGACAGTGCCTGCGTGATGTCACTGTTTTCTGCAAACAAAGGCCAGGGCACTTTATACAACAGTTTCAACTTCAAAGAAGCAGTATATCATGTTTAGCCCCAAAATTTCACAAACAAGTAATATGGAATTTATTATATACGTGTGTAAAGTGTGTATTCTGCACAGAGTGGGCCACCCGCAGTGAGGTAGCCAAGTCTAAAAAGGGTTTAGTACAGAATCTGTTATGCACCTAGGCCATCAATGCTGAGGAACTAGAAATTGGCCCCCTAAAATCTTTGTAAAGATAGTTGTGGACATAACTCACCTTTGTTTTCCTCCTCCACTGAATTCTTGCCCAGTATCTCATCTGTGGTCTCCTTCCGACTGCACAGCTTGAAGAACTCCATGAGGAAATCACCTGAGGTTCAAAGGAGGTCAAGCAAAAATTTAAATAACAGTGATACTCAACTGTGTGACATTTGGTCAATGGCATTTCTGACATCTCCACAGTTCCTGTATGATGAGCCACTAAATGGTACTTATTTTACGTGATTGTAGTCCACTGGTACCTGGCTTGTTACCACTACCATGCCCCCCCCAAACCCCATCACTATTTAATAGTGATTTAATCATTGTGTTTTTGCATGTTGTTCTGCACATCAGACATATACAGTTTTTTCGTTCCTTGTTGCAACGTCCAGCTCTCGCTGTATTGTTTTGTCGGCCACCAATCCAAGAAGCGTTTGAACTCAGTGTTAATTTTGGCAGCTGATTTTGATTTAGTTTCAGTTTGAGACTACTGAGTAAAATGCACATTTGTTTTACTCATTTTAGTGATATAACTATTGTTAATTTTAGTTGATGAAAAGAGTAACACTTTACAATAAGGACACTATACAATAAGGAAACAATAATATATATATATATATATATATACACACACACACACATTAATCCCTCGCTACTTCGCAGTTCATCTTTCACGGATTCGCTACTTTGCGGGTTTTTTCAAGGGGGCTTTTTTATTACTTACATGTATTAGACTAGGCCTGTAGGTGACAAAATATATCATTTACAAGTATTTCTTACGTACAGTACATGTATTGTTCATGTCCACATCCGAGTAAAATTTACTGACGCTATATTACAGCTTAGGAATTACTCTATTATAGAAATTGGTAGGATATCATGTAGTTTCAGCTAAAAAACATTATAGAATGACTGATTAATGCATATGGTGGGTTGTTAACAGCACAGGGAGGGTTTTAAAAGCGGGTGGTCTTGGAATGCATCCCCCGCAAGGGATCACTGTACACTGTACAAATACTTGTAAATGATATATTTTGTCACCTACAGGCCTAGTCTAAAACATGTAAATAATAAAAAAGCCCCCTTGAAAAAACCTGTGAAGTAGCGAATCCACGAAAGATGAACCGTGAAGTAGCGAGGGATTACTGTATATATATATATATATAGTTACATAATACATTTTAAAGTAATGGGACAGTATTACGCATTACTAAATGATTAAGTAATATCACAATTAATCATTAAGTAATAAAGTAAACAAGAACAAACTTTATTTTAGGATTTTTACTTAAAGGTAAGGTTTATTACTTTCTTAATTATTGTGAATTATATGTGCTTATTTTAAATTTGTTACTGAAAAAACTAAAAACATTTTAGTCTAGCCTTAGTCCATTAAATATAATCATGCATTTGTAAAGGCACTGTAGAACTACAAAGTGCACCTGTATGGTCAATAGAGCTAATAAAATGAACAATGATTGTAAAATATTAGAAGTGCAACTCGTTTCTGTAGATCTCACACTAATCTTTAGAAGTCCTCAGAGGATAATAAATCAGTATAAAATCATAGCATGGTAACTGAAAAGGTTGGCTGCTCAAAACTTCATGGATAGCAATGCTGACCTTTCCTTTGTTATCAGAGCTTTCAGGTTTTCTAAAAGCCCACAAATTGTGGACAGAAGAAGGCACTATATAGTGGTCTCTTTTTTCCTGCAGCTTTCTTGATCAAACCAATGTTCCCCACTATTTTTCATCCCTAGAGTGTTTTATCTGTTTGTGAACGCTGTGTGCTCTGTAAAGCCGAAGGGAAGCTCAACTTCCACAGAGAAATCCAATCCGTTTTTCCAGAGAGAAGAATCATAAAGCACAAAAAGACAGGGTTAGTGTGTGGCCTCTGAAAGCTCCTACAATATCCCTGCTACAATATCCGCCGTACTGCGCTGACTGTTACTAAAATGGAGAGTATTTTTGTGAAGTGTCGGGATGTCCATGGTTTCACTGATGTATTCCTTTATTATTAGACTCCAATGTTGCCTCTCCCTAAAACAGTAATAATGGATTTTTGAGTGACCCAATCATCTCAAACCATCTCCTCTATCACTTAGTGTGTTAGCTGGCATAACAGAGCGGGGCAGTTAGTGTTCTCCTCCAAGCTTGTTGAGCTGACCAATGATGCAAACAGAAACAGAGGACTTAACATGACTCCAGAAAGCTCATTCGAACATTCATCCTCCCAGTTTGATAGCACTGTGTGATCCAGGGAGGTCTTAGCTAACAGGTGGAACTGGTCCTGACTAAACCAGGGAGAAAATTGGGTTAAAAAAGCCTTTCTCTTAAGCAATGTCTTAAGGAGACACCTGGGAACCATTTCCAACAGGATTAAAGAAGACATAAATGCACTAAGACTCTGCTGGCAACTGCAAACTACTTGGTTTAGGGGGTATTTATGTTATTATTTTTGAAAATAAATTAATTCATTCATACCCAGTCATCAAATCCAATGTTTATAAATGTAAATCAGATATCGGATGACAGCATTAAATAATACCAGGCTTTGGAAATGGTTAAATTAATTTCTTTATTGATGTTATTTGTAGTTATTCTGATTAGTGTGTATTTTCTGAGGAAATATTTTAGAGCATTTCTATTACTACAAATGCAAGAAATTCATATACAAGGTTTTTTCAGATTGTACTAAAAATGATACATTCAAAAGGACAAAAATGAAAAAAATGAAGATACAAGGGTTTGTTCTCATAGCACCTATCTCTTTGACTCTCCCTCCCCATAAATGTATTTTCAGTTTTAAATGGCAGAAAAGCAGTTAAAAATCATTATGCGGTGATGTCTAGGCCCCACGCTACTGATGCTTACATCACAGGTTTATTGAATCTAGACCCCCCCAAGATCATAGGGACAGGTGGCACCAATTGTGTAGGTCACAAATTTTTTTACAGTGAAAAAAGTGGCAAATTGTTTTAAGATTTTTGCACCGGCACATCACCAGTGGACAAGAAGCTTATGCTGTGTCACAACTTTTACTGGCCCCACAAATAAGTCATAGATTACCGCACTCTTACACTGTGCTTGTGTTGGTACATCACCCCAGTGTAATTATCCTAGAGAAGATTTTACATCTCATTCAACCACTGGCTCAAGTCAGGAAGCGCACATTTGACTTTCCGTTGTCTCTTAGTTGCACTGGCTTGTCTAAAAAACAAATGTCATTTCTGAAAGCTGACAAACACAGTTCAGCTAATTAGCTTTCTCACTAGCCAACTTTCAGACAACAACAAACTAACTCTTCCTAGCGTACTTCTTGCATCATGATGATCTGCGAGTGTATGGGATTGTATTTGATTTATTTGTTTGCTAATCTGGAGATCTGCAGCTCAGCACTTCTGGAAGGGCATGTGTACGGTCCTTAAAAAAGCATATTGTTGGATTTTGTGGGTATGCAAAGTATTTTTTATTCCATTCTTGTGATAACTTGAAATGTCAGAACCAATTATCCAACATCAATAGACCATTTTTATGTTTGTAAACAGACATGATGTCTTTTGTGGGCGGAGCTTAACTGATGTTGATTACAGGGCACGACCGTCATTCATTGCACCCAATTTTGAATGTAGTTTTAGTTCAAAAATATAATATTGACCAATCCAAAGGGTTCATGTTCGATGGTGATGTCATGTTTTTTGTTGATTCTTGCCAGTGTTTCAGTGGCTTTTATAATGTTCAAATTGGTATTAAAATTATATAATATTGACTAAAATTAAGAAATATATTGTGATATAATTTTTGGTCATATCGTCCATCCCTATCTTTGCCAATTTGTTTTTTTTTTGTGGCTAAAAGATAATATACATAGATAATTGTTCTAAAATCTAGTCTGCAGCTTTCCCAGAGGAGGAAAAACTGTCACTGCAGCAACGGGGGGAACTAATTCCCTATTAACAATCCTGATTTCAGAAGAAGCGTAGGATGAGCAGGTGTCCAAATGCTTTTGGCCATCTCATGGAAATAAGGAGGAGATGAAGGAGGTGTAAAAGCCCATGCCACAGCTGTGCTCAACAGCGTACAACACAGGTGTGCCATCGCTATTTTCTTTTATTGCATGGCCCACGTACCTGATTGGTCCACGTACTTGACCAATTTTTGGCACTGCCTTTCAGAGGGTGCTTTTTCTTGAAGTGCCGTTGTGCTTAGCACAGCTGTTTCAGAGCCAAGAGGCGAAATCCTGATTAATCACCACACCCTCCTATTTCTATTCAGCTCTGTCCACAACTTTATGCATAACACATGGTCTGCTATTGTTTTCTTGGGTGATGACTATTCAAGTGTTGGAATATTTAGCAATAAATGTTATAAAATGACAGAGTTTATGGAACGGAGCTTGACAGATTTTCAAACTGGTTAACAGCTAAAAGCGCTGGCAATTAAACACCAGTAGGTTAACGTCAAACTCTACCAATCCAATCTCTCCAAAATATAAATAGTGCAGTTTCTCCAGTGCTGATCCTGGAGTAGCAAAGACAGAAGCTCTATTCTCCCTATTACAGGACAGTGATTTTAATTTAAAGTCCAAATACTACCTAAAGTTCCTTTAAACAAATCTAGAGTGCAGTTAGGGATGGACTATCAATTAATAATAGTTTAATCCCAGTTCAGGACATAAGTTTTACAGTGCCCACTACAAGCATGACTTTTTTTTTTGAGTTTTTTAGTTCAGACATATGGTAATTTTAATGAGGACAATAACATAATTAGAAAAGGTAATTTACACATCAATTTTCAAAACTTTCCTGAGTAATGGATTAATCGGATAACCATGTCCATCCTTAGTTACAATAAAACAGATGTGTGATTTACACTGATCAGCCACAACAATGACCACCTCCTCGTTTCTACACTCACTGTCCATTTTCTTAGATGCACTGACCGTACAGGACACTTTGTAGTTATATAATTGTACAGACCATATGTAGACCATCTGTTGCCCTGCATAATTTGTTGCAACAAACACGAACACACATCAGTGTCACTGCAGCATTAAGAATGATCCACCACCCAAATTATACCTGCTCTGAAAAAGGACAAACAAAGTATGCAGCACAACATTTGGACTACAGTGTGTAATTGTAGAACTACAAAAATGCTCCAGTACGGTCATTGGCGCTGAGAGAATGGACAGTGAGCATAGAAGCAAGGAGGTATTCATAATGATGTAGCTGATCTGTGCATAATTCAATGCCTGTGTTTGCTTCTGCACAAAGGTACTGAAAATAATGAATAAACATTATATTGCATAATGGCCATGTTAATGTTTTTATTCCCTGTATTACATAGTGTACTAATGTATGGAGATAAATAAGTGTGAATATATCTTTCTTACCGAGCAAGCACTGGGGATTGTCTGCTTTCCGCACTCTAACTGACCAATGAGGAGCCTGAAGTGGGTCCAAATCCCTAAAGGAACAGACATAGGACACAAAGTTTTACACACCATGAGCAAGCAACAGTGCAGTGATGAAGGCATGGGTAGATCACAAAAACCGTAACCGCTGTGACCTGATAAGTGTCAGGTCCAGAGCACACCCTGAATCATTATGGGAAAGGCAGGGACACACCCTGAACAGTCCATCACAGATCGGTGATACGTTAAATCTAAAAATATTACAAATTATGCACTCTTTTTAATTGGTATGGAATCAATTAATCAACCCTCAATCAAAATCTTCAAAACAGCCCAAATATTCAACAGGCATATATCTTTAATACATAATGCTAATCAAAAATTTAAAAAATATGTGAGCTAGACTTTGCTGTGTGCACTGAAATAAAATATGTCTGCAGTCTTTCTGGAGAATTTCTCACTCCAACCAAGTCAAATAAATAAAGGCGGGTGTTAAAGCTTTCATCTTGGATTTTGTAGAAACCAGTTTATGAAAAAGTAAAAAAAAAATCCCCTCCCTCTATATTCTCCCTCCTTCTAAAGCCCATCCTCTGAACACAGGAAAGGCACAGTGTGTTTGCGTCACACTCCAACCAGCCAAAAGGTTACAGTCCCTAGGGCTGAATCTCAAAATATCTTTTACCACACTTTATAGTGCACAATGTAGGTCAAAAAAATAACAGTTTCCGCATTCAAAAAGCGCAGTGTACTTCAGATAACTACAGCATTTGTATCCGTGATGTCCTAACGTGTACTGCACTACTGCAGTGTCAGTGGTAGTAGTAGTGGGAGAAGAATCTGTGAAAATCACTATGTAAAGATTAGGGCACTATTTGGGACCGAGCCTAGATTAAAAGTGGTGCCAGTAATGAAAGAAACAAATTCAATACAGGTATTCTTTCCTGCCTGGGTCCCTGCTCTTCATACAAAACGTGTAAAAGGTATTTGCCCCTCAAATACTTCCACGTCCTCATACTCTGTGACACCCAAACCAACGTTTAACCCAGAGACAGAGCGAGGAGCCCTTTTCAAAAAGCACCATTTTCAATTATAATGTACATATTTCATGGTCTATATCAAACATTTTTTATGTTCTTTTACTGATTGCTATTTAAGAGTTCTTAAAAAAAAAACACCTACTTAACTACCCTTAAGTGTGAGATGCTACACTTTAGAATGATATGCGATGCTTAATCTAATGTTAGCTTCTTATATGTCACCTTCTAATTTTGGCTCTCAGGGTTGCTGTGGCCTTTGTGGAGCCCTAAGAATTTGCTGTGCTCTCTGGGTGGTTGGGATGGGCCCCTCCTTACCCTCATGATACCACCCAGCATAGGCAGCTGTCATCTGATGTGATGGACCTGGCCAGTCGCCTGTCTCCTCTGGGCATGGGGAAGTCTGGGGCTGTTGCAGTACTGGCGGCCATGAGTGAGGAGGCAGTGGTTGACATCATGTGTTTTGTAGGAAGCACATGCTTGTCCTCACTCTCACAGCATTGGGGGCATGTGTCATGGGGGAGCTCAGCTAACAGCTAACAAGCTAAGAGGGTGGAACTGGAGACAACATCTGATTGGAGGAAAATTTGGCAAAAATAACCACAGCAGGTTTCTGGAGCACCATTTTGACACCCCTCGTGCGAGTTCCGCAAGGCAGCGGGATGTTTCTCCTCACTCTAAAGAATGATGCAGCGTGTGAAGCTCGAGTAGCAACAGGCTGCCAGTGATAAACATCATGGTGGAGAAAGTGGTGTAGTGGGAGCAGTGATACAATGATTCTGAATGTACTGCCCAACTGGAATTGACGTTGACATCTGGTTACTCAAGTCCACTCAGTTACTGATTTTCCTGAAAACTGTCTGTCTATTTGACCTCATTACAGGAGAAAAAGACCAAATATTACATTTAATAAAAATCATAACCTCTGCACAGAGCAGTTATGTTTTTTTTCGGCACCAGAATGTAGAATGCAGTCTCTTGTCCAAGCTTTTTATCTGACTTTTCCATTCCACCTTAAATGATGCAGCAGTTATAGTCTATAGTCTAGTGCTTTCAATACAATTGCTGTGTGGTTTAAAAGTGAACTGAAAATCTAAATAAGAAATAAGAAGGTACACAGGCACAAAAATGTTACTTCTGCACCATTTAAGGAGGAGATAAAAACCCTAAGAAAAATAAATATATAAATAAACAGAATTTAGCTGCTGCACCATTTAAGGTGGACTTTAGCAAGAATGCAACTGCTACAAAATTTAATGTGGAATGGAAAATCGGATTAAGAAACGTAGTCATCAGAATGTAACACCTTTTAAAGAGGAGTTCTGCAACAATACACTTGCTGCACCCTTTAAGAAGGACAGGAATATTTAAATCAAAAACTCATGGCTGCAAATGTGGCTCAAATGACTCAAATGTGGACTGGTGCAATAACATAATTGCTGCATTTTTTAAGGTGAAAAAAGAAAATTTGAATTAGAAAATCAGTGGCCTGAATGCACTTGCTGCACCATTAAAGTGGACTGATACAAGAATGTAACAGTTCCATCATTAAAAAAGTGGCATAGGTTCCAGAAAGTAACTTCTGAAACATTTAAGGTGGACTGGTATAATAGTGCTAAAACTATTTAAGTAAGAACGGAAACACTAATACGGAATGTAACTGCTGCGCCATTTATGGTGGAAGGGAAAATTAAAATAAGAACTGTAGCTGCCAGAAAGTAACAGCTGCAACATTTAAGGTGGACTGGTGCAATAATGTAGCGGCTACATTATTTAAAAAAAAAAGAATGGAAAACTCTAAAAAGAAGCACAGTAGTCAGAATGTAACTGTTGCACTATTTAAGGTGGCAGGGGACATTTGAATAAGAGGTATAGGCCTCAGAAAGTAACTGGTGCATCAAGGGGGACTGGCACAATAATGTACATGATACTTTAGCAAGAATGGAAAATCTAACAAGAAGCTTATCAGTCAGAATATAACTGCTGCACTATTTAAGGTGGAATGGCTAGTGCCAGAATATGCGTAACAAACGTATTTAATTTCAGATGAATTTGGGGTTTGTTTTGGTGCATCACACAGCTCAAGAGTACAGCTGTCCAGCCCATATTCCAAACTCCAGCGAGAAAGCCCTGCAAACTCTGAGAGCTCTGAAAGGCCCAACAGCGATGAGTGCCGTCGATGCGTACGCCTCGAAAAAGCCCAACATCATTCGGACGGCACTGCACCATGAAGAGGCTTGAGAGGATGTTTAACGAGAACAGGCCTATTGTTTGCTCGAGCACCCTTCATTATTCTTTTCCCTCCTTATCTACAGGTGTGAGTATTTGTTCGTCTACTTCAGAAAAATAAGGACAGAGGGAAAAAAAAAAAAAACGAAAAGCCCTTCAGAAGTGAGAGCTCTATCATCCCATCGTGTCAGGCTGAATGCAAATGGAGGGAGGGACTTGAAGGAACAACACAAACAGTGTTAATGCAATGCAATGGCTCACTGAGCAGCATTTCATCACTAAACTAAAAAGCGTAAAATTATTCGGTGTGAATTAATTCCGGCATTGGTGCCGTTCAGCGCCGGTGTTGCTGAGGTTCATGTTTCGAATCCACCCCTCCTTCCCCTTCCATCCTTCCTCTCTCCCTCGAAGCCCACACCCCACTTTCCACCCCTCCAAAGCCATTTGGAGCTGTGAAAAATTATTATAGGTAACAGGTTCTTTGAGAGGTGACAGAATTAAAAAAAAAATTAATTTGGCACCGACATCATGTGGATGCTTGGATTTTTCGCACCTGATGCATATTCATGCATCGCACGCCCTGCTCATCATTACCTCATAGCTTTATTTTTTCAACACCCTTTTTTTTCAATCCCCAATGTTCTCGACTTTCACAAAGCCACTTCAGGCATCATTTTTGTAAACAGCTGTTAACACGTGGCGTGTACTCACGAATAAACATCGTTGTCCACCACGATGCCCTCGGTCAGGTGCGGCCAGGTTGTCGCCAGGTGCAGTTCGCTGAGGAAAGAGGGGAAACAGCTTTAAACAAAAGTTTGTGACCACAAGTTATAACGAATGAGTTGAATTATAACAAATGTCTACAAGGGGCATTCACTAAGAACACAGATGTGCACACAGCTGGTCTCCATAGAAGAACATTATAAAACAGAAAGAATTTATGAAATAGCACGTAACGTCGTTCAATGCCAAGTGTCGGCAGGAGAGGTATTGGGATGAAAAATTTCTAATGTAACGCTAATAATCCATAGTGCTGGATATCAATGTATTCTGATATTTGAATGCAATGGAGGAACTTGTTCTTTAAAGTCACACTGTAATATTTGGGGTTTTGCTCATGGGCTGCCGTACAGTTGCAGAGTTATTTACTTTTACAGCACGGTCCTGAAATCAAGGGGAGGGAGGAGGAAAAGGTGGAGAGAGGGAAAGGGAAGGGGGTTTTCTACCCTCCTCCAAAAGTCTCATAGTGCAGTTTGTGCAGTGCTGAACATGGAGTAGCTATGACAGAGAATATTCTCTGTATTGCAGTTCAGTGGAGCATCACAATGATGTTAAATTTTAAGGTCAAAACACTACCTAGTCTTGCTTTAAATCAACAAAGTGATCACATGCTGACATCACAACACAGAGATAAATGTCTAAGCTTTGATATTATTCCCAAAAATAAATAACTGAATACAAATAATGATTTTATAATAGATGTTCTTCATATTTTGTAGTTTTTGCATAGATTTTGTATTTAATGTGTTTATTACATATACACTACCTATTTTGCTCATTTCCATTCACTTTGTTCTTCAGTGGTCAGGACGTCCGAAGCACCACCACAGAGCAGGTATGATTTGTGTGGGGGATTGTTTTCAGCACTGCAGTGACACTAATGTTTTGGTGGAGTGTTAGTGTGTGTTGTGCTGGTGCGAGTGGATCAGACACAGCAGTGTTGCTGGAGTTTTTAAACCCCTCAGTGTCACTGCTGGACTGTGGGCGGTGTCCTGTGTTCACTGATGGAGTACTAGAGCATGACCAACACTGGCTTTTGGACACAGTGTTTAAAAACTCCAGCCGCCCTGCTGTGTCTGATCCACTCGTTCCAGCACAACATATTGGTGCTAAGAATTATCCACCACCCAAACGATATCTGCTCTGTTGTGGTCCTGTGAGGAGTCTGACCATAGACCAGTAACTCACTTTTTAACCAGTGCTACATTCTGAGGATCTAAATCCTTTCTCTGATTTTATTAATAGTATTATTAAAGACCATTTTATTAATATCAGTCACAAAGGTAGATTCAAGTACCTTATTGGATCTTCACAAGCGCCGAACGGAAGTTTGCCGAACTCTACGCCACCAACTTCTCCAGCGAGGAGGGCGTCAAAGTCTGCAACCAGAGGATAATGTATGTCAAAGTAATTATAGACTTTTATTATGGCGAGTTATCCTGGTCATAAAGATATAGCGTTTCACCTCCCCCCCCCCAGCATTAAACCATTAAGATATAAATGGAAAATATCATTAGGCTGAACAAACATTTTCTAGTGCGGCTTAATACACAGGTAAACAACAGTGTGGTGATGAATCCACTGAGCAAACATAATCTTAAGGTGTTCCTATCCGTGCGGTGAGCTGATACGACTCCATGGCAACACTGAACACTTTCTGAAGTGCATGAAATAAAATTAAAGCCTTCAGAGGGCACCTGGTTAAAATGAACACGCTCTAGTGTTGCATGCCGGCAGACCTGGGTTCGAGTCTCAGCTGTGAAATAATAACGATAATTACTTTCATTCAACAATTTACAATCATTAATGCATCTACTTCAAGTAAAATGATAACCCAACAGCTTTTGCAATACTGATATCACAGAACAAATATAAGCCTCTGACCACAGGCTTAATATTTAAAAATTGTGCACCAATCACAGATGTTTCTGTAGAAGTCTGAATGAATAAGTATTAAATCCAAAACCAAGTCTACAAATTTCTCCAAGTCATTTATAATTTTTATATTTTAATGACAAAATTACCTTTTAATTAGGGTTGGGCGGTATAAGGGTAATACCGTTTAATGTGGATGGCATCTCAAAATGAGGCCAGTATTTATGACGTGTGGGTGATGTGTCGATATTCTGTTGTGTCTTTAAGTATAAGGCCATAAAGTTCATTTATTTGCATTAAAGAGAGCCACGGGGAGGGTGCGCTCTGGACGCTTACTGACTGGGGATGTGACAGTTTGGAAAGAAAAGAAGGTAAAAACACATAAAACACTCGGAAGACCCTTTACTTGACGTTAGAGAAAAAGCTTCATACGTATGAGCATAAATACGTGCAATTTGAGGCTCAGTTCACTGGAAAATCATCTGCTGTGGTGTGTTAATCCTCAAGTGCTGGTTAGCTGTGTTCTAAACAGTGTAGAACCATCTTAATTTGCTTATTTTTAGACTTGTATGTTCCTCCAGTACCAGTGGCTTAAATTTGCTCTCTTAGAAACAGTTTTTTGTATCATCAACACGTGTGTAAGTGTGCAGTGTCAAGCTATGCTGAGCTGAACTGCACAGCGCTGAAAACCCTTCATTTAACCCACACTCTCAGATATGAGGCTCACGCAGCCCAACAGAGCAACCCCAAGCCAACAGTGCAAACCCCATATTTTGAGACAATATGACAGTATGAACAATGTGGATACAGCCCATCATATATTTAAAGCATAATTAAAAAGGAATAATAAAATTATTAACAAAAATAAAATAATTTAAAATTGCATTAAAAATTGCAATATGATATTTTGTTCCATAACTGTGCAAAAATGGTACTTTGACTTGTAGAACAACACCTTCACTATGGACTGAAATGTCAAAAATCATGTGTATTACAGTGTTAATATCTGCTGGCACCTCTATGGGATTTTGTATAATATTTTAGCCTGATGCCAGTGTTGGCGTATGGATTTGTTTAAACGTTTAATATTAAAAATGGATATTTGATTACTCACTCTAAAAATGACAGATTATTTTACATATTTTTACAATAAAATGAATTATTACAATGCTTCACTGTGCTGTAACAGAGAGAAAAGACTCCCTGTCATTGCTAGTCTCAGCACTTCAGAAACTGCACTATGTAAGTTTTGGAGGAGGGTAGGAACCCACCCCTCTCCTTCCTCATTTATTTCAGGGCAGTGCTATAAAAATGAATTATCCTCTGCCACTATAGGGGGAGCCCATGACAAAAAAAAAAAAAAAATCTTACCTAGTGTCCCTTTAATAAAAACACAAGGGTGTGATGACAATACCAAAATGAAACAGACAACTCTGGAATTCTAACAGTTAAATACAGCCACATTTAAAAGTTAAAGAACTTCAAAAAGTGCACCCTCTTACAGCATCAAATTCCCAGATATTCCCAGAAGTATTTACAGTTAAAGTAGTTTAAAGTAGCCTTAAATAAGGTCACTTTGAACGCTGGAGGACACTAAATAAAACCCACCATATAGAATAAATCATTTTTCAGGAACTAATCCAAGTTAAAGCAGCTTCAAAATAAAGCCTCATTTAAGTATAGAGAGCATCAAAAAAATACCCACCTTACAGCATCTTGGTTTCCCACAAATGAAGCCATGGAACAACAAGGCTTTTAGTAAAATAAGCAGCAAATGAAGGCTTGGGAAGCAATGAAGAACGGAAGCTGAGGAAGAAAAGCGCTGTAGCCGATATCTGACTTTGACTTTATTGAAGTACTTACTCGAGTGAAGATCTAAAAAGCTCTCAGCTCCCTCCTACCTGCAGCACATGGGCCTTCCACAGTGCCACTCCAGGCCTCAAGGATCTCTCGGCCCTTCTAAAAGCAACGTCTAAGAGCTGGGCACTTAGTGCCGCTCAAGGCAGGGTCAACCGTAAAGCGGCAAGCGTCCAAGAACAAGGGACAGGAGAGTGAATTAAGAGCAGGCGTTATATCAACCCTCCCTAAGAACACGGACTAATGCTCCAGCCTTATTCACGGGCTCACGCCTTCTACAAGAAGTCATGCTCGAAAGTGAGGTAATTGAGGGGAATTTTTCCTTCATTATTATTCATTATTCTTTTTGATTTTATAGATTAGCTTTGAGTATCAAAATGTGCTGCTCTGCATCTGATGGTTATTTAAAGATTCAGACACAAAGTCAATCATATTATTCCTCTTCAGTTTCTTTGCAGAGGTGCTGAAAAATGCAATTACTATCTGATTTGGATGAGGCCCCACAACTGAACTATGTGTTTTCCTTCAGTTCCATTAATAGGCCTTCATTCATTCTTTTCGTATGCTATTTGTGTAATGGTACATTATAATATATATATATATATATATATATATATATATATATATATATATATATATATATATATATATATCCTTTAAATTAAACAGATGGTATCATATTGTCCCCCTAAGGTAGTTAATACAGCCTGTAGTGTAAAAGGTAAAAGCACACACACAAACAGAAACACGAAACTACCAGCACATCATCCTCGTCCCATCCACCACAATCCTGGCTTGAAGTAAGCTGTTAAAATACAGATTTTATTTGGAATACTGGTTTAATTTAATTTATTTAAGTCCTAAGGTGAGAACGATGAGAGATAAAGAAAATAGCTACATAAAAAAAGAAAAAAAAAACTGTCTTAGTCACTTTCTACACGCCATAGTGAGAGGGAAATAGAGGAGAGCGATGAGGAGGAGGGGTGAGAGACAAACAACAATACATATACCACAGCAATACTCCTAAACCACTACAGTCCCCATAGTACCACACATGTGGACATACCATATTTACCCTAACATTCATACAAATAATTTACACATATGGCCTTCCAGTCCAAAAGTGGATGTGGATATTTTCACATGTGCATATAAACACACACTGCTTCTCATCCTAGTTCTATTTAAAATATATTACACTGTGCTTTTATTTTATAAAACTGATACCACAACAGCACACTGTAAACATCTCCTAAGGAACACAATCATACTTCAAATTGTTACCTTCAACCAATCAACACACTATGTTTATTCCACAGAGTGCATTTCCAGTTGTTATTTTAATATTATATGAATTTGGTCAGTAGGGGGAGCTGTGCACACACTTTTCAACTTCAAATTTCATCTAGAAGCACTTCTATTGGCCCATGAACCTCTGAATTGGATCTTTTAATTGTCTATCTACAGAAACATGTGCAAAAATAAGGAGTCATGTAAACAATATGTAAATAAGGCCTGGTGGGCTGTCACTGGTTTCTCATGCTGAAGCTGATTCATGAACAGCACTCATATCTTCACTGAATGTGAAATAGTATGAAAATGTACGAAAGAATACATTAAAGAAAATGTATGAAAATGTTACGATCAAATGTATATGAACAAATTATTTAAATTTTTTTGTGGCCGAATGCTGCAGTTGTGCTCTCCGTTTAATCAAAGAACTGACATGTTTTGGCAGGCTGCCATCTGTTCCATTTCATTTCTCATTGCTCACGAGCAGCTCAACACAGAGCCACAAATTTTTACAGAGAATCTACGGTGTTCTTATGAAGCAGATATAAAAATAAAATACAACATGTATCTTCAAATTTCCTTTGAGCTACTGAAACATCCACCAGGGATATGTTTGCAAAACCTACCAGGAGGCTGCTGAGGCCATGAGTACTGCTGCCAGTCCTGGAGGATGTAGGTGAAGCGGATGGCGATGTTGATGGGTGGCAGTGGCGTCAGTGAGCAGCCCTGTGGATTCCAAGTGTGACAGAATATTGGAGAAGAAAGAGGAGAAACAAACTGAATAAAGGACAGACACAAGGATAGCAGCAAGGGTATGAATATTTCTAATCCTCAAAATATTAAGTACACTTTGTGCATCTATCCTTCCGAGAATGGAAGGATCCATTACATACTCTTAGCCAAAATGAACGTAATTTTTCGGTCCTATATTCATTTTTTTTTTTTTTAAAAAGCACCTATAACAGGGTATGCACTCAATTCTCCAGGTCTTTACTCACAATCTTGGCCTTAAAGATGTCCAGCAGGCCAGAGAGGTGGTTGTACTGACTGGGAACCTTGCGGAGATGCACCATCTCAAAGTCAGTGCGGACTCCTGGGCCCTGGCACTCGCCTGAATACATCTTCCTATACTTCTGCTGGATCTGGACATATAACGGCACCTGGCTAGAAACACACAACACAGAATCAAAGGTTATAGTGTATAGCACATATATAGAGTAATGTTTAGGGGATTTATACCCCTGTAGCCAATGACTGTCTTTGAGCATAGAGACCATACGATCATGTGCAATATCTTCAGAGAGAATCCCATTTCCTTTAATGCTTACCTACAGAGATTGTACACAACTGAATGCCTGGGTTCACCTGAATTTACTAATTACAAGAGGAGTCTACATACATTTGGACACAGGCTAAACCTGTATGAGTATTAAATGAAGTTGATACATATTTTATATAAACTGTCCTATGGTAATCCACATCACCAGTAGTTACATCTTCATTGCATGAATAATAATTACATTCTAATAATAGTTTTATACGTATAAAGACAGCTATTACATATTCTGAATATGAAGTGGGGCTGTTGGTTATTACACAAATCATTACAGTTATGGTTGAAGGCTGTAAGAAAGCTGGGAGAGAGCGGTGATGAAGGCAGGACCTAGATAAACAGTTACCACAGCCCAAGAGCATCATCTGGTGGAAGTGCGGAGTAGTTACAGTTACAGGAAAGCGATGATGTCATTAATGTTTCATAAAGACACTGAAAAACCCTGACCTTAGCGCCAGTCACTCGTTCCACTGCACACAACTCGATTTGAAAGATTTTCAGGGGATATGGGTCAAATATTTAAGGCTCGGTCATGCTATTTAGCGCTATTTAGCCGGTCATTGACAGGTTACGTATGACGGACGAGAAGTATGTTATCGCCTCCATTTTCTCCACAGTCAACTGTGGCTACGCTGTAATGGAACTGTTATACTCTGAGCATTTTCTTTTACCTTGTTTTCTTTTACTAATAAAGAAATACTATCCTATCCTGTTTGTGTTGTGTGCAGTCCCATGATGGAAAAAATTAAACATATTAACCAATAGGGAAGATTTTAATCCTTTAAAATCCTTTTATAAGATTATAATACATGAAGCATTTACAACATGAGGGATTATTTTATGGGTTCGAGCACGGTACCGTGTCAAAAACGTGTTGTTTTATTAAGACGATAGACTATTTTTAAATTATATATATAAGAACATTTGCTCTGGTTAAGACTACACTCTTAAAACTGAAAACTGAGGGTTCTCCAAAAGTTCTTAAATAAAGGTAATGGTTCTACTTAGAACCATCAGAATTCATGGAGAATGTGGTATATGTATTTCTATACAGCTATAAAAGTGTCCATCTGTTGTAATAAACCGGATTTTGTTACAATAGTGGAACTATTTTTAGTGCTATACAGAACTGTTTTTTAAAAAGTTGCTAAATAAAACCATGAGTAACACTTCACTCATCAATTTGAAGAACCATTCCATCATTGAAAGAAACATTTCAAAACTGAAATAGTTCTATTTAGAACACATACTAGAAACATCATCTTAATTGAAGAACCTTGGCAGAACCCTTTTTTAAAGCTGTATGTCAAGCACTGGCCGTGCACAGAAAATTAATGGGTAAAACATATCCAATATATGATTAGACACACTGTATACACTGACCAAGCCCAAGATTAAAATCACTGATGGGTAAAGTGCATAACACCTTGATACAATGGCAACTGTTAAGGGCTGGGAAATATCAGGCAGTGAGTGAAAAGTCATAAGAATGCAGAGGAACGTTCAGCAGTCCCTAAAGCAGCTGGCACTGCTTTAAAAAAGAAACAAGTAGGAAAAGGACACCTTGCACTAATCCCTGTGGAGTGGACTCCTCTAGCTGTAGTCAGGAAGTGCAGGTTCATGAGTTTTTGAGGGTGGCTTTGAATGGAGGGTGTGGTGATATAGGCTTTGGGATTTTTTTTTTAAACTAAATTTCACATGCAGTGCTCTACATAATTAAAATTTAATCAAAAGAAAGCAAGCTAGCAAAAAATGGCAACTAATTCTTTCATTCTCATTCTACTGTCCTTATGAAATGATCATAATTAATAAAACCAGTTATAATCCTTGAATAAGCATTTATTCAACTGTGATTTTAATTATGAATATATATAATAATTATTTTCTATAATTAATCAACTAATTAAGGTGTAATTTTTGTTGTCTGTTTGTTTGGCCAAGATGACCAGTAAGAGCCCTGTTCCCAGCTTAATGAAGGGAGAGCCTAACCTACATTCTATAGTCAGACTACCAGGGAGTGGTGGTTATGAAATCACGTCTAAACAGCTTGTACCTTGGGTGAACAAAAAATGTCCCTGTAAAGTACCTTTTTATTCTGGCGGTGTTCTGAGCCACAAAGCTTAGTGGACAAAGAAAGCACACTCATTTGAATTCTTAACATAAAATGCAAGGTATCCCCAAATTTTGGACTGGCAGGGCATCTTTATCTGCAGCACAATGTGTATCAGCATTGCTGCTATCAATACTTTCCGCTACGAGGCATTAGAGAAAGAGTGACCTCGTGCCCTGCTGAGCTCCGGAAAAGAACCGCAGCCAGTTGCCGGGGGCAACACTTTCATCTTCCAGCATCGCTTCACAGACATGTACCGCTGTAAACTATTGTAGGAAGGTTTCTCTGGGAAACAGGGCGCCCACACACACTTACAGTTATTTTTTACACCTTGTCAAGACTTGGGCGCATACATATCTGCCGCATATATATATATATATATATATATGGTATCAATATGAATTTGTTACCTCTTGTAAAATGTTTTATATTTTAGCCAGTCACGCTTCCCTGTTTTGTGATTTTGTCTGGTTCCCCTATTCTGTGGGCTGTTTGTTTGACTGAAATGTTTGTTTTATTAATTTACGATATTTAAAAACTTTTGTCTTTCAATTACAATATCTAGATATTCATAATAATACACTTTTTGTCTCAAGTTCATTGCTATTTAAAGGGGTGTAATTGCATTATTATGCTATAATATCATCATTATATCAGTGACATAAAATGTTCCTAAAATGACAATGCAGTTATTTATCACAATTCTTGCTGGGACATATTATATTTATATTATAATAAAGTGAAAAAAATAATTTCCTCTCACAAGTTTGTCACATATCAAACATGTATCTCTCTCCCAAAAATACACAGATGTATTAGCATTTTAACTTCTGATTATATCTCAATAGACATAGAATTCAAATGTCTTGATCTCACATTGTTTCATTTATTTGATGTTTAATTATCCATTATTTAAAGCTTCAGTTTTCACAGGGTGCAATGAGGGCTTTTTTATTATTAATCAATCAACAGCCTTAATCCTGTTGCAAGAAAAATCTTGTTAGAATTCAGAAATAATAACAATGCAAATGCCTCCAAAGTATTTGGAAATAAATATTTTCACATTTGCCCCAATTCAGAGTTAAGAATGAGATTTCATTGTAGATGCAAGTTTATGCCCAGTATGTTACGAAATGTTTCTAAACCTATAACCCACCTTAATCTCAGGAAACTAAAGGCCTTTATATTGTGGCTAATTTCTCTGGTTTTATGAAAGATCGAAAGCAAATTTGTCTTTAATGTTTACAATAAGGAATACACACACACACACACAGTCAGAGTGCATTAAAGAGCCAGTGGCGAAGGCTATAGCACTGATTGAATGTAAGTGTACTGTTTTCCAGCAGCTCCAGTAACTAAAGGCGACAATTGGGAGCAGGAGAACACACGCTTGCTTGGAAGCGTCCAAATACTAGAGGCAGCTCACTGACGAAGGAAATGGGAAGCAATTAAATCTAAATGTGCATTAGGCTCAAGCCCACTTCTAAAGCAGGCAGCTTATAGTTAGTGACCATCAATGTGAATGTGTGATGGCTATTCAAGTACACACACACACGCACATATATATACATATATACATACATATATATATGACATAGCTAACAAAGTGAGTTTCAGCTCCAAACAGTTTAAAATGCAGAACCCAAGGGCAGCCAAGCAACACAAAAAATAACCATCTACTCACCAGCCAGTGTTGGCCAGAGAAATGGAGACTGAGCTGAGAAGCAGGTTGCATTTACTCTCACTGATGACGGCTTCACAGTTCGCCCCAGGTGATATAACCACAAACTCACGAATACCATACCTACACGAAAAACACAGAAATGAAACACTTCTGGCTCATATATATTTTTATATGACAGTGCTTTTAGCCCATAAATAAATAAATAAATAAGCAAGCTGATATTGAACAACACTGAACAAAAATAACATAATACTTAGCACACAAGAACAGACAATAAATAGGGTGCCAGTCTATTGTGGGGCATCACACACACACACACACACACACACTATCACTCCCACATTCACACCTGTGGACATTTTGACCAAGCCATCCACCCCCACTTTCAGAGGAAAATGAAACATTTCGAGAAAGTGGAAAAACACACCTCACAGTGAGCACAGCCAAAGTTTGAACCCAGTACCTTGGAGCTTTGTGGCAGCGACACTACTTATAGCACCATTGTGCCCCACACCTAATGCAAGCAGATGCTTTGAAATGTGAATAAATAAAATAAGAGTAGTCAGCGGCTCCTGAGTCAAGGGTTGTGTGACCACAGTTGCACTGCTCCCAATACTGACTACAAGTGAAGTCGCTTTACAGTTGGAAATTGATATATATGATTATAACATGATATATAACATTCACATTTTCACACATACATACATATATATATATATATATATAATGTGAATTAAACCTAATGTTTAATATTGTCATAGAACATTAATGCCATCTTGAGCATAATCGCCACATATGACTGCACCCTTGAGGTTGAAAATGTCTACAGACTCCCTGCCATGCTGGCTGCTGTGGAGTAATGTTACAGTTCCCCCTTGTGTCCTTTTTTACATTATTTATTTATTATTTTTAAATGGGTTTGGAATTTTAGTTGATTAGTGGAACGCTGAGTATAACCCATTGTGATATCGGAGTTATACATCGGCCAACGCTCACCCTGGAAAAGGCCTTGGCAATGAATACGACATCAGGGCAACCACTAGTGAAAAGCATCTGTGGACTTTACTGTACTTAACTATTGTAATTGATATTTTATTAAGTAAATAAAAGAATTTAAATAGGTGAATTTTTCGAGAGCGATGTGTAGTTATTAAGACACAGATTTGACAGTCGTTCAAAATTTGAATTCACTATTGAGCTAAAAGTAGTGATCGATCAATATGGGTTTTTTGATGACGGATGCCGATTTTTAGACAGCAGTAGTGGCCGATATTCCCATTCCTCAGGCAGTGAATAAACTAGAGGCATTATCATGATTTATTTTTACAGAACAACCTTCAAATTTGTAAAAGAAACCATTTAGAGGTCCTGAAATATATATCAAGTGGTCATAAGCTTATGAAAAATTGTAGGCGCTTATCTTATTTTTGAAAAAAAAAAAGCTAAATAAGAGGCTAAATAATGCTGGGTCTCTATGTTACAACTATCAACTCAGTCGTTTATGATGCAGATTATTGAGTGTATGTTACAAGGAGCAGCCAGTAACAAATAGTGAGAGATGAAGAAGAGAAAATAATTCATACCGTTTTCTCTGATGAGACGGCATGCAGCTACAGGTTGGAGGCTTGTACTCGTGTACTTGTGCTCAATAATGTCTGCCTGTAAGATGGTAAAATGGATGCAAGGGGTGCTCTAACAGCCAGAATAACGGAGCTGCCTACAGCATTGCCTGTGTGCATTGTGTAAATATTGGCCTCTTGCGCTAATATATCGGCTGATGCCAATTATATAAAAAAGGCCAAAAATTGGCCGATTAATCGGCCAGCTGATATATCGGTTGATCACTAGCTAAAAGATGACCTTGGACATTCCACACAGCGCAATCACACATTATCTGCACTTTTACAGCTCATGAGTGTGTGCTTATTTTCATATTCTACTACACTTATCCTCCTCTGGCCTGTTAGGTTTTCTTTACTTGTTTATTTTACGTTACCATTGTGTTTATTTTAAAAGACCCCAGAACTGTGCTCACTTTAAGATAATGGGGTATAATATGTTCCCAATAAGCTGAAAACCACTAGAGTAATCCCTTGAAGAAGAGTGCACTAAAACATTCTTTAGGGAACTGAAAAATGCTTTTCTACAATTTTTTAATGGAGAGTGCTTTCGCCAACTTTGTTTTCAACACTATCAGGCGTCTCTGATATTAGAATAAATGGTTCAGTGCAGTTAGTTGTACCAACCATCTGACGAGGCAGTGAGCTCTGGGAGGAAAGTCGTTGTTCATACACAGCAGGTCCTGCATGGCCAGAGGGAAGGCGTCTGAAGGAGGTTTGAAAAGGACATGGTGAGGCCTCAGAGCAGAAGATTAAAGCAGCAGGTAAATATCTCCCCACAGTAATCTGAAAGCAGCAGCTGTTACCTTCTTCTCCATCCTCTTTAGCCTCGCTCTCTACAGACTCCTGCTTGAGATAGTGGTGTGTTATGGAGAACTTGAAATCGGCAAAGTTGATCTCGCGGGACTTCTCCTCCCATGTGCCGCTGTTGTATTCTCCCTAGGCCGAGAAGAAATATTTGTTAGGGGACGACTTGGTTGAGGAGGACCTTAAATTCAATATAACCTTAACCACATAAAGTTAAATTGGTTATTTGGTTATTATTTGGTTTTGCCTGCATAAAATCAGAAACGATGGTTTTTAAATACGTAGCTCCTATTACCGAACAGTGAGAGGAGTACATGATGATGTAAGTTCCTTTTGGTTATCAACTAAACTCCTAAATATCAATGTATCATATGTGCAAAATTACAGATACAGAAGTTTTTTCCAAGGGGAAAAAAATCTCTAAAACTTTTAAAATGGTTTAGATGCATTTCTTCAACTTCATTCAGTATGTAATATTTTATGAATAAAATATGTCCCTGCCTCTATCTCCACTTACCCAACTTCCAATTGCCAACATCTTGAAAGCCCTGCAAGTTCCCAAAATTGGTTTCTCACATTTATAATGTCAGGAACCCTATCTGAAGTCTGTGTTGATTGTTTATTAATCTAGTAATACGTCTTCTACCGTATGAACAGCCCCACCTCTACCATGTCTACCATCTATAGTCCTGTTCACACAGAGTCCAAATGTTTCAGACAAAAAACAAAATGCATATCAAATTGTGTAAACAAACACACATACGTTATTGGTGATCTTCACACAAAGGACTGCAAAGCTGCTTCAGTTTTTCAGTTAGAACCTGTTAGGTGTTGTATGGATGTGTCAAAATTGGGCTGACCAATCAGAGCTCCATTGTCATGGTATCAGACCAAACAAATGAGCATCAGGCCAGCAACAGAACAGCCTGTCTAGTTCGTACCAGAAAACGCACTTTTACAGAACAAGCAAAATGCCAACTTGCGAGAAAAGAAGAAATGTGGAGGTTAACGAAAATATAATCCTTTTCAATGAGAAGACTTTCACACATAAGCAGAGCCTCGAAGCCCCTACTGACCTGAGGAACTGCCTTCAGGACAGCTGCTTTATATTCTGAATGATGTGCTCAAACTACACATATATTCATTATCTCTGCTGCTGCTATAAGCAATCTCTTCTTGTTTCAGCAAACAAACAAAAATGGTTCCACTATGTTAAAAGATGTATGTGTCAACAAAAATGTGACTCTGTGTGAGCAGGCCCTTATTGTTGGCCCTATCATTGGGAGATCAATGCCTCAAACATCAGGAGTCCAAGACTGCACAATTGTCCACATTCTCTGGGTGGGTAGGATGGTCCTACTTTTCCCCTCATCACCAGCACAATGCTAACCAGTGGTTGTCATCTGACTTTGTAGATCTGGACAGTTAGCCTTCTCCTCCAAGAGTGTTGAGCTGTCCAGCGGAGTTGTATTAGCAGCAGTTTGGAAAAGATTAGTTGGCTTCACGTCTTGGTTGAAGTATTCCTTACCCACCCAGGTTGGGTAGAATTTCATTCATTCATTCATTATCTGTAATTGCTTATCCAGTTCAGGGTCACGGTGGGTCCAGAGCCTACCTGAAATCATTGGGCGCAAGGCGGGAATACACCCTGGAGGGGGCGCCAGTCCTTCACAGGGCAACACACACACTCACTCACACACTCACACCAACAGACACTTTTGAGTCGCCAATCCACCTACCAGCATGTGTTTGTGGACCGTGGGAGGAAACCGGAGCACCCGTAAGAAACCCATGCGGACACGGGGAGAACACTGGGTAGAATTTATAATTAAAAAAAAAAAAAAGGAAAAGGAAAAACTTCCCAGTTGTCAAATTTACCCACAGCTGCTTTTCCACCACCTATACAACATTATTAGAGCTCAACAAGCTTGGAGGAGAACACTAATTGCCCACTTCGGTTATATGACTTAATATATGTCCACATTGGCTAGCATAGCTAAGTGATATGGACATGAATTACGCAAAGCTTGGTATAGTTGTGAGCCCATAATATTAACACTTTCAGGTAATGATACACTGGTCAAACATTTTAATGCACTGAAGGGATTACCTTTTTAGGTGGTTTGCCTGCATTGCTGCCGATCAGTTTCCAGTCATTTAGAACTTCCTCAACTCTGGATACAAATCTATAAACAAATTATTTACCAAGATATTTAACACTGACTTCAGCAGCAGGTTTTATGTAAGAATTCTCCCAATAAAAAAAATTCAAAACCTTTATAGGAAACAATTAGCTGTCAACAACATCACATGACAATCCTTTTCTCACCTACAGTTGGGTACAGATTCTCAAATGTATAAGTGGGCAATATGACGCTATTTTATTTACACATTTTTCAATTCTGTTATTATGTTTAGGTATTTAGTAATTAGAACTAAATTCCTTCCATATGTCAGTCTTTCCTTATGTTCAAAATGCATGCATGTCCTGGTTTGAACACCCCTGACACCATTAAAAACTTTCAAGTGTCCCAAAATAATAAGTCAAATATCCCAAAATATTTTCTTCCTATTTTAAAAAATTAAAGTAAATATTTTACTTCTGTTACATTTGCTGAATTGCTGATTCATCCTTGTCAAAGTAAGGATTAATTTAGGGGTTTAACTCCATCACTAAACAGTTGTCACTCTTCTTTAGACACTTTAGACTAGATGTCAGGATATGGCTGTAAGAATGTAATGCCATTTAGACACAAGTGTATTAGTCAGGTCAGTGTTGGAAGATCAGTTTTGGGACACAAACACCACTCCAATGCATCCCAAAAGTACAGGACGGAGCACTAACAAGAACAGCTCCACAGCCCAGTGACGGGTGAGATTTATTCCTCCCCTAGCCAGCACTTGGCATTGAACTTAGGCTCACTTATGCTGCATAATGTTTTTTTTCCATTTAGGGCTCATCTAGGGAGATTAAACAAGTTGTATCTGAGCTGCTGGACATATATGTCCACACCGGTAGCTGAATTCTCACGGATATTTGGACAGATCATGTTTGTGTTTAAGTAATCATTTAGAAATACTTCCACTGTACACTCGTGACGTCACATATACAATGAAACATCACTTTTTACACCCAGACAGTGCCATGCGCATAAAATAAAGCTCCTTCTAGAACATAAGGAGGTTAAACCTACCTAAAAATCAAAGAATAACCCAAAACTGAGGCCTGTCTGCTATACATTTAAGACTAATTGAGACCCCAGCTGCAGAAGGTAAACATTACCTTTCCCATTCGGACGCAGTGGTGAAGTCTGTAATCTCAAACACCTCGGACTCAGGCTGTAAACAGCAAAAGAAACATGGTTATGGTGTTATAAACTCATAAACCTTTATAAAACCTTGTGTCTGTGTCTGTTATTTTGTGTACAGTTTAAGCAGGACTCACATCACTGTCGGCCGCCATCACGACTTCTGTTTATAATTTTCCTCCCGCGGTGCGTTCTGGGAAACGTAGTCCATAAAAGGAAAACTGCGCATTGTCTAATAGCCAGTTTTGCTTCATTCAGAGCAAATGTCTGTTGATATTTCTGAACATCTATGCATTATTGGGATGATAACTAAGTCATTAATTTTGGTTTGGTGTAACATAGGTCACTGTAGTAAGTTTTCTTGTTGCAGTGGTGTTGATGGGAACCAGAGTGCTATCCCTCTACGGTTTGTGTCCAACAAGGTGTATGCCTCATTTAGGCATATAATTTAATCTCAAGCTTAAAGTTCAAAAGTGCATTTTTATTGGACAATTTTGGGCTGAGGTTAGCTGGCTATCCAAGAATTCCTGCTTATACACCACAGTATTTCTTGGTTTATTCAATAACCCAAAGTTAAAAGTAGTCTTCTGTAGAAGGAAAGAGCTGAGGGATATGGAATGGTGGAATATCCCCAGGTGTCACCATATCTAACACAGACATAAATGTTTTTTCACTATTTATAGCCACATATAAATCTATACTTCTACTGACTTCTTATACTGATGGATCATAAAAGAGTAATTTTGTGATTTGTGTTAAAAAAAATAACACAATATCTTATCTCAAGACAACATTAAATAAATAATTAAATAATAAAACAACATTGCAGGCATCACACAGCACATAACATGGCATTAAACTGGTTCCTGTCACCACCACTGTGAAAATGGATCATTTCAGCTCTAACCAGACACAATAGCTGTTTCTTTATTGCGGTACATTTGTAATAATGATGGAAGTCTACTTTAACTATTCTGCCTTTTGTCCCTGCACCCACTCGCTTCTCTAGTAAAGCCTTAAACATTAAATCTGACAAGAAAAAGGAGGCTTTTTGCATCATATTAAATAAAGTTTATATTATAATTTATAGGCCTATCTTTACATTTATAATATTTTTCTATTCTCATTTTCTGGTTACAAAATTATTAAGTGTAAATATTAAGTGTTTTTCTTATTCCAGACAGATATTGGAACCACCCTTATCACGTTGAATGAACATATAAATGAATTTGAGTGTGTTTCGTGTAAATACAATACTGAAATTATATATATATAAAATTTGAAATCAATGGCTTAACATCTGACTTAGTACAGTCCTTGTCAGTATTTCAGTATTGAATTTACACGAAACACACTCAAATTCATTCATATATATATATGAATCTCCATGTGTATCTTTTTTTTCCCTCATAAAACTACAACTCCCAGAGTGCCCTGCCCCTGACTGCACGTCAGTTCCGTGATGATTCTGATGGTTCTCGGGGCTTTGACAGCATCGGTGCGACTGTAACGCTGAGAGAATCCGAGAGAAAAAGCAGGAGAACCCGAGAAAACAGAACCATGCGCTGGTTCGAGGGCTCGATTCCAGCGGCCATCGCCGCCGCCAAACAGAACAACGCTGTCTTCGTCGTCGTCATCACAGGTAACGGTCAGTCCAGAAGCGGAAAGGGGCTAAAATTTAGCTGCCTGTAATGGTCCAGGCCTGAGTTAATGAGGACAAATCTCTACAAACCAGCACAGCTCTCACTAACGACACTCTTTAAAGATAGTGTGTTAAAATTTAACATGAATGTGCATTAAAAACCGGGATTTGTCTTACACACAAGGTCGAATATACTCTGCAGAGTCGGATTTGTCTTTACTGCTCGTCTATCGGCTAATGTAAACTCAGCCGCTGAGTTACACATAATCTCCTCAACCAGGAGACGTTACTACAGAAATGCAGCAGGTTTAGGAGTCAGACACAGAAGCATTTAAGCTGTCGTCCTGGTCGTCCTTATTCGAGGTTCTGTTGCGGTAAATTTAGATTCTAAATGTTTCATTCTATAACGGTAAAAACACATTTTTAACGTGTCATTGTGTAATAGAAACATATTTTTAATGTGTCATAATTTTTGTATTTTACTGTTGCGGTGGATATTATACCCCATACACCTATAATAAGGTGTCAGTCTCTTATGGTAATGTTAGATATTTAAGGTGTCATTCTTCAACAGAACCATTACATGTGAGGTGTCGTTCTGCTATGGTAAAGATAGATATTTAAGGTGTCATTTAGGTCATTAAAATGTCACTTTCTTTGTCTTTCCAGTGTGTAACAGAAATGTTACACATTTAAGGTGTTATTCTGTAGCGATATGGTTAAATTACTAAAGTGTAATGCAAGTGGTGAATGTGATTTTCAGTAAAAGTACGCTTAGATATTTGAAGTCTTTCTGTAATCTTTAAGGTTGTTATATATTTAAGATGTCATTCTGTTGCAGTAATGGTGATGTTAGATGACTAAGGGAATGCAGGTGGTTATGCACCACTCCTAGGTTTCTAATCCTCTGGGAAAGGCTTTATACTAGATGTTGGAACTTTACTGTGACGACATCATGGCAGGCAGCCATGAGCACATCAGTGAGATCAAGGGCTGATGTTGAGTAATTAGTTCTGGATCAGGAACCCCACTCAAACTCAAGGTGTCCCACAGCTGTTGCTCTTCATTTTTGGAAAAGGTACCTAGCTTTAGAACAACACCATAATGAGTTGCGCTGTTTTTTCCAAAGGTATCCAGACAGCCAGGGGTATGCATCGCTTGTTGTGTGATGCCCTTGGAGACAACATTTGTCATTCTGGTCTCTGAAAATGCAGAGCTTGTGGCTGCAGTGGCCACTGAAACAACTGCACTAAATTATGTTTTTGGAATCTGATGGCAATGTTCTAACATTCTCACTTAAACCTAAAATATAAATATATTGAATTTTATTTACAATGAATAAAATAATTGTAAAATACTAACACTAAAATATTTCTTTACATTTCTAGGAGACGATGAGCAATCCACGCAGATGTTGTCCAGTTGGGAGGATGACCGTGTAGCTGAACTCACAAACAACTGCTTTGTCGCAATTAAAGTAGATGCCAAAAGGTGGGTATCTGTCCATAGATACACAGCTCCACTGTGAATATGACCATATTGACTCACCCTTTATGAACATGCTACCTGTGTTTGTTTTGCAGTGAGACATGTGTCCAGTTTTCACAGATCTGTATCCTTTATAACACTCTTTGAACTGTGCTTTTGAGGACACCATGTCCAAATATTTGTAGACAGTTTATAAATGTTAGTACACTGTAAAAAAATTGCTGTAAATTTACAGTGAGTCTGTTACTGTATTTTACTGTAAATCACAGTATTTACAATAAATTATTGTATTATTCAATTCCAGTAATATGCTGTAAATTTGAAATACATTAGTGTTCCTGTAAAAATACGGTAAATGGCTGGGAACTCTGCTGCCAGTATTTTAGTGTAAAATTTACAAGAAATTTTTTACAGTGTAGCTTAGCTACTTTTAAAGGTGCACTCATTGTGAACCATGACTGTAAAATTGTATAATGTTTGTATATAGGTGGTGAGCAATGAAATGGGACATTCTGGAGCAGTTGCACATGAGCATAAGGTCACCATGCTCAGTGTCAAGCATTGGCTAGAGGTGTATGAAGCACTCCTAGTGTTGGGTTGTAGAGCAGTGGAACTACATTTTTTGGTGACAGTGATTCAGCAATAATTATCAGACCTTGTATCGACTTCTCTAATATTCTTATGGCCCAGAGCCACTACAGAAATGTCCCACTGTTTAGTCTAAAGCTGTTGCTGCAGCTAAAATGGACAAACTACCTATTAATATAAATATGTCCACAAAGAGCTGTCTCTCTCAGAGCTTCTGGGCCTTCTCCTCTTAAAAAAATTGGCCAAGCTTTGATGAAGACAAAGTGTTAGAGCCAGGTTTTTGAGAGTTACTGTTGAACGAAGGCCAGTGGTAGTGCCTGCTAAATTAGCCAGATTACAGGGGTTAGACAATGAAATTGAAACACCTGTCGTTTTAGTGTGGGAGATTTTATGGCTAAATTGGAGCAGCCTGGTGGCCAATCTTCATTTATTGCACATTGCACCAGTAAGACCATGTGCATCCAAAGGTTCAAACATTGTATCCTGAAGGCGGTGCCGTGTATCAGAACGACAATGCACCAATACACACAACAAGACTGGTGAAAGATTGGTTTGATGAACATGAAAGTGAAGTTGAACATCTCCCATGGCCTGCACAGTCACCAGATCTAAATATTATTGAGCCACTTTGGGGTCTTTTGGAGGAGAAAGTCAGGAAACGTTTTCCTCCACCAGCATCACGTAGTGACCTGGCCACTATCCTGCAAGAAGAATGGCTTAAAATCCCTCTGACCACTGTGCAGGACTTGTATATGTCATTCCCCAGACGAATTGATGCTGTATTGGCCGCAAAAGGAGGCGCTACACCATACTAATAAATTATTGTTGTCTAAAACCAGGTGTTTCAGTTTCATTGTCCAACCCCTGTAGCTCACTTTTTTAGCAATGGACATTGATTCTAGTGCTTTTCTATCACTTCCTGTGTGACATCTAGATATTATAACATCTAGAGTAATACTAACTTACATTTTATGGTTTTAAGAACATGTTCCAATGTTTATTATGAGCAGCATATGGGTTTTATCATGCAGTCCACAGCATTTTATTCGATTATACACATCCCCCTGGCTCAACATTGAGGTAGCGTGTGAGTGTAACACTAGCTAACTGTGTTTAGCAGTTGAAGCCCCTAGAGCTGGTCATGACCGATGTGAATATTCCTCCGCTCAGAAGGTGTGTGTGTGTACCCATTTCTGTGAGAGGAGAGAGAGAGGTTGCATGTCTGTGAGAGAGACACAGTACTGTAAACTTGGATTACACTCAGCAACAGGTATGTTTATCATTGCCTTAATGCTGGTTCTGTGTAGATCCGGTGGTATGCATTCCATCCAGTTTTTTCATAGGTGAGAATGGCATCCCCCTGGAGGTCATTGCTGGTGGAGTCTCTGCAGAGGAGCTGACGAAGAGAATAGACAAGGTCAAACAGGTAAATAAAGGCTGGTGCTAAAGAAAACAAAGACCATTTTTTACATGTCTTTATTTCCAGCTACATTTTCTCCAGTTATATTAAGAGACAGCTATTACTCTGACTCCTAGTGGCCTGGATGTATTAAGACATTTTGTACAAACCCCAATTTAAACATGGCAACCCCAATATGTGGGACCTGCTCTATGGAGCCTAAAACGGTACATTCAGAATTGTGATTCTTCATCTCGTGAATTGATTTCTAGAAAAAAATGAACAAATAATAAATAATTAGTTAGTGCTCATTAAATAATTATTTTACAGTCATTTACAGACTTTATAAACCCTGCTATTTCTCGAATCTTTTGCTGTATAGATGCACTCTCAGCAGAGTGGAGGCACGGCTCAAGTCAATGCACAGACAGAGATACAGATGCAAAGTTCCTGTGCAGCTCCAGAGACGGCGTCCTCTGCTTCTGAAAGCCATACTGTAAACAGCCCAGCTGACACGACGGAGAATCCCCCCACTGCTCCAACAACTAAAGGTGAGGATTGAATAATAGCTCCATTTACTGGGCATCAAAAGCTTCAGTGAGTGTATATTTTAATGGTCTACTACATTTTTGGTCTTTTTTTATCTGCTTTTGGTGGTTGTATGGTGGTCCTTCTACTATGTAATAGTTCCTTCTACTAAGAGCAGGCAGATACCAGGTCAGCTCCAAAATTTCTACTGGAAAAGCCTTTAGACTTGCTGTTGGGACGCTGATAAGCTGGTGACATTCATCCAGGAGAACATATAATGATAATCTACTGATGATTGATTATTAGATATGAAACTCATCTCCAACTCACCTAAGAGGTACCAGATGGAGCTTCATTTCTCCAGAGAACACAGTTTCATCTCTCAACATTGAAGAACTTTACATCCTCCAGTTGCAATCCATTATTACAGTGTATGTTCACACCCTAGGTGCACAAAACTATGGAGGGACGTAGGTTGGAGTTATTCAAATGCCCCTGGTTTGCATGTTTCGAGTCTTGGTTTCAGGTCCTTCTTTGCAGTGGTGGTCCTCAGCACATTTCATGTTGCTTTGTGTGCGCTTGGTTGTAGATCTACAAATTAATCCTGATTTAGTTTTGTGTGATCGTTAATGTTTTTGTCCTCCTAGAATCTCTGTCCATGCCTATGGAGGAAGGGGGGGCTTCGGGTCATGTGACTCCAGGGGACGACAGAAGCCTGTCGTCTGATGACACGTCTCAGGCCTCTCAAGCAGATGAAGGTTTGGAAGCCAGGGTTGAGAGGTAAACATTTTGTAAGGATGTTGATATTTGTTCTTTTGATAATGATCAGGATTTGTTCTAGAAAGCCCTTCTCTTTGAGTTGTATTTGATGATGCTGGCCCCTGACATTTCTCCAGATGTATGAAGGTCCTTCAATAAGGTCTCTGTACCAATATAATCTACTAATCCAGCAGAGTTTTTTTTATAATGGTTCTAGGAAGTGATACTTTCTGAGGGGATATAAAGAAAACATTAGCTCATTCCGATTATTAGTTTTATTGTGATCACTACTTTCAAAACTAAACAATTCTGAGTAACACAAGTCTGTTGAGGAAACTTGAGCTTCACGCTGTGTTTGACCAATACATTAGTCTTCCACTCTACAGCCCAGACTCAACCCCGAGGATTTTTACCTGTTCCCAAATTAGAAGAAACAGTTAAGTGAAAAGTGGTTTTCTGATGAAAGTGATAAATTACCATTATTGAGTAAAGATGTAATATATTCAGGGATTTCTGTGAATTGAAAATCTAATTTCTAGATATAACAACTGTGTAGAAGTTAAATGTGATTACATAGAAAAAAATAATAATACATTTTGCGTTTATACCTTTATCGAGAACTTGTTGAACGTCCCTGGTATAACAAACTCGTAATCGTGACTTAGTTCATTGACTGCAAATGTTATTAATTCATTTATTCATTAATTATCTTTAACCGCTTATCCAGTTCAGGGTCGCGGTGGGTCCGGAGCCTACATGGAATCATTGGGTGCAAGGCAGGAACACACCCTGGAGGGGGCGCTGGTCCTTCAAAGGGCGACACACACACATTCACTCACAAACTCATACCTACGAACACTTTTGAGTCACCAGTCCACCTACCACCTACCAGTGTGTCTTTTGGACCGTCGGAGGAAACCTATGCGGACACAGGGAGAACACACCAAAATCCTCACAGACAGTGACCTGCTGCGTCACCATTCTGCCCTCTGCAAATGTTAGCGAAAATAAAATTATTTTCCAACAAAATAGACATTAGTTAAATATATGCTGAATTAATTATTGCATAAATGACCTGCAGTGTGTAAAGGCTTTAAGACTCATACTCGTATCATGACTGTTTTGTCATATAACTGCAACTGTTTGTGCATAAACTGATACTCCATTTAGCTTCTGCATTGTTTTTATATATCTTAATGAATTGACCAATAAAGAATAGCCCAAAGCTTTATGGAATTCAACAATCCAAGTTTGGTTATACAACTTTTGCTGTAGAAATGCTGATATACTCATGTATTATATCTTTAATAGTCTTTGTAGGTTAGGTTTCGGTTTTGTGTTTCCTTTGTAGATTAACAAAGAAACTGGAGGAAAGACGAGAGCAGAAAAAAAAGGGAGAAGAGGAGGTAAGACTGTAGTGTGCCAACACTGACACTAAATAATTGTCATCACATGAGATTGTGGATCTGAAATGATGCTCACTCCTTATGATTGACAGAATGAGATAAAGAAGGAGGTTGAGCGGCGGAAGCTGGGGAAGGAGATGCTGGACTTCAAACGGAAGCAGGAGGACGACAAAACAAAGCGCATACTGGAAGAGAGGAACAGGGAAAAGGCTGAGGAGAAAGCAGCCAGGGAGAGAGTCAAGCAGCAGATCGCTCAGGTGAGCCACTTCGTCATAAAAGGCCTATGTCATGGAAATACCTTGATCTATAAGAGTTTATTGTGGGGTTTTGTGTTCACGTGGTAGATTTAAAGAAACGAGTCATTGTGAATATTTTATTTTCACGGTTAAGGATCCATCATTAACATTTTTTTTTCTAAAGCAATTAAGTTCTTTACTATATGCCCAAAGTTATATAAAGAGCAGCCTCCCTATGCCATCAAGAGCATTATGGAAGAGTGGGGCTGTTAATAAACTAGTGCAGTGTACCCTAATACTTAAAACATCTTGATACACATGTTACAGTATATACTCAGAGTGTGATGCTGTTTCCTGTCCTGCAGGACCGTGCTGACCGGGCGGCTCGCTATGCTAAGAACAAAGAGGAGGTTGAGGCTGCCAGAATAGCAGCATTACAGGCCAGACAGGCAGAGCAGGAGATGAAGAAAGAGGCCACAGAGAGAGAAAGAAGGTTCCTATTCATGAATCTCATTCAGTTTATTTGTGTATTTCATTCTTTCTCAGCTAATAGATTTCTTCTATCTAGAATAAAGAGGCCGGATTGTACGTTTACTTTGGTCCTTACATTCAACATAAACCAAGGAAACATTTTGTTTTTGATTCGAAACACTGTGCTTTCTATAATTTGGGTGTGCATTGTGTAAATATTCCAGCAGCTATCAATAATTGAAAATATTTGAGCTGTCTGTGTGTTTTGTTTGTTTTAACTGGTAAATCATTGAAATATACTGGCATGGGTCCTTATTTGCGCAGTTCCTGTATTGGATATGAATGAAATAGTATAATCTGTAATAATTTAGTGGAAAAGAAGTATTAAAAATTGATAAATCTTCACACTTCGGCATACATTAGAAATGGAGAAATGCTATTTGGGACAAGCTGGTTTTGATTGTTTCTGCAGTGTGGATTGGTTAATTTGTTGCAATTTGTTGGGATGCAGCTATTCGGTTGTTGATGTTTTGTTTATCATTATTATTATTATAATCATACACAATATAAGATGTAAAATATCCTATACTAATACACTAGAGCTTCACACAGGGCCAACCCCACTCTCTTCCTACTGGCAGCCACATAATTTCTATTTTTCCAAACCCTAAGGTTGCTGTGGCCGTTAATGATACAGTAGATGGATCTATTTTCATAAAACTTAGCTTGTAATGCCAACATTTGCCAACAACATTTAAAATCATAGCTATAACTGTTGCTTCTCTCAGCTTTACATTTATTTATTTACTTTCATACTTTCCAGTGCTGTCGCCAGGATACAGTTCCGACTGCCCGATGGCTCCTCCTTGACCAATCAGTTCCCTTCAGAGACCCGGCTACAGGAGGCCAGACAATTTGCTGCTCAGGTCAGTTTCTCCAGCTCTGCATTCTGCAAGATCATCCAGAGCAGACACAGCCGTCTAGACATTGACCCTGTAATTGGGAGGTGCCTCAGCCATCTAAAGGCACGGTCACACTGTTTTTGTCTGTGATTATTTGTGAGAAAAATCCCATTAATTTCTACGATGTTCGCAGTGCTCGGTGAATTTTGCGTAGGTGACTTCCGAGCGAATAAAATTTGTCTGAATTGGCATCGAGTTTGTGGCTACCCACAAATTCACATCCCCCAACCAATTGTGCTGCTGCTCTGGCTCTGTGAGCTATGATGCATTGGTCTGAGCCAGCATGGAGGAAGTGCTAATTGTTGCAGTTTCAGAACGGGAGCTATTTGTGTAATCCACACTCATTTGGTGCAGATTACAAATTACAACACCAATGACAGTCAGCTTGGTACACAGTCTGTTAGAAGGTGGGATTAGATGGTTTATCTTTTCTTTAGGTGTTCAAGTTGTGATAGCATCTTAGCTGGCTTGCTAGCAAGCTACTTGAACTCAAACAAGATTGAAATTAGAGCTGTATCAGCAGTTTTATAATAGTCTTTCACAATTATATGGGCCCGCCCTGTGAAGAACTGGCGCCCCCTCCAGGGTGTGTTCCCACCTTGCGCCCAGTGATTCCGGTTAGACTCCAGACCCACCACGACCCTGAATGGGATAAGCGGTTTCAGACAATGAATGAATGAATGAATTGTATGTGCCAGTGTTTTGAACTCTTGCTGCTATGCTAGTGTTGCTCCTCTGTGAAACTGCTGAACAAAAAAGACAAAAACACAGTGTGATCGAGCCTTAAAACCAGGGGTTTCAAGAGAGAACAATTGGCCTCACCCTTTTTGTGTGGGTAGCATGGCCCTGTTCCCATATTATAATGATAGTCAGCTGAGCATCTGTTTGCTGACATCTGGACAGTAATTCGTCCTGGGCTGGTGGAATTGTACGTGATTCGTTGGAGTCTTAACTAAAAGGAGGAATTAAACTATTGACTAAATTTGGGATAAATTTGGGAAATATAAGAAAAACTAAAATATTCCAGAAAAGATAATGCCAAGAATTTGCAGCAGTTGTCACAAGGCTTAACATGACCCATTCAGCCCTATTGTAGACATTCACATTTTCATCGTTCACTAAGACCAGTGTTGGCCTAATGAGGAAGCAGTTAGAGAGTCAGGTTTCCTGAGGCTTTAAAAATTGTTATCCTGATTCTGTGCTCATTATCATAGATTACCCTGGGCCTATTGTGCAAACTGCCATAAGGTGGCTAGCACAGTATTGCAAAACAGCCAGGCAAGGTTCTGAAACGGAAATAATACATACCTGTCTTACAGGAAACCTGTCTGAGATTGCACTAACAAACAGTGGCCTGCATTCTCTCACCCAAGAGAAATATAAAATCACCCAGAAATAATTGATTGTTGATTTATTTGTGTAAGTTTGTATAAACAGTCAGTAAGGTATTGGAAATTTCCAGCTAATTAATAGCACATCTCTTAAACACGCAGGAGGTGGGCAACAGGTATGGCCATTTCTCTCTGGCCACTATGTTCCCCAGAAGGGAGTTCACAGCTGAAGATCTGGGGAAGACTCTACTGGAACTTGAGCTCGCACCAAGCGCCTCCATCGTCCTGCTGCCGGTGAGAAACTCACTCCGAAGCTTCTAGACTTCACTGTGATTACAGTTGCCACTATATTAGGGGCATATAGATGCATTTTGTAGACATTACTGAACGGGGTTGAATGACTTAAAAGAACAGCTAATAGGCAGCTCATCATCTACTATTTAAATTTTAAACAAGGCCATTTTTAATGTTGATATCATTGGTAACTACTTTTGGGCATTGTATATTGAATAGAATATGCAGAAGCCAGATTAAAATGCTGTGCATCTCATGGAAGTGACTTGTAACTCTCTCACTAAATTGTACCTAAATGGGGTTCTATTATCCTTCATAATATTGACACGTTGTGTCCTGCATTTAACGTATTAGGGGTAGGAATATGTTTTAAAGGGTTTTTTGTGTAACATATAATTGTAATTCAAAATTCAAACATTCTCCTACTCATTTTGTCATTTTTGGTAACTGCTGTATATTATTAAAAATGATTCATATTAAATCACTTAAATTATTTTTCTGTTGAATAAAATGAAGAAGTTTAATTCTATGCAACAATTACCGTAAAATGACAAAAGAGCAAAGAATGTTTAAATTTGAATCATAAATATACACGACACAAAATAAGCTTTATTTGTTCACCCAATATCACACACTATGGGAAATAATATATTTCTGTTATACTCTGTTAGACTTGGTCCATAAATGGGCATGCACCACCACACTGACCTAATAGAAATATTTTTGTGTGTACACATTACAAGTGACCAAATCAGATTCAAGCTTCCTGTCTGAACAAGGCCTTAATGATGTTGTTCTTGCGGTCCTATAGCAGTCAGGCAGGCCAGCTAACACTGTAGTCCAGTCCTCTGGTGGAGGTGGTATCTGGGCTCTCCTGGGGACCATCCTGTACCCTCTGCTGGCTGTGTGGAGGTTCCTCAGTGGGTTCTTCATCAGCAGTCCTCCTCCTGGAGCAGCAGCAGCAGCAGCAGAGTCCAGGGCTCAGCAACGTTCCTCAAACTCCTACAACTCAACAGCCTCTGGAGAACCAAAGAGGTGAGTCACACTGGCAACCTGTGTGATGTTTTTTCTGTGTGATCATTCCTGTTAGACCAAAGCCTTTTATCTCCAAAATATGGAAAAAAATGAATGGTGAAATAGTGTATCGCATTAATTATAAAATACTACACAGGGTATGCACATGACATCACAGCTGGCTGGAGTAGCTTCAGTTATGCCCACTGAGTGGCAGAAATGGTTCAGCACTCATTGTGAATGCAACAGAAACATAGGGAGCTGTTTGCAATTAACTTTACAAATAGATTTAGTGAGAATTGAGAGCTGTCTTTTTACATATTTCTAAATTGTAACAAGAACAGCACCAAATGACTTGGCAATGAAGTACACGGTGTCTCCTAACTCCAGACACAACTACAGAAAAGGAAACGTCTATGATTATGGGTAAACACAGTTCTTTCTGGTTGTTTACATTTAAAATCTAAGCATCTTTTAAGGTGGAACAGTGTGTTTGAAGGGAAAATGACAATTGTTTGTACGTAGCTGAAGTGTAACTTCAAGTGTAAGTTAAAGTCTTGATTCACTGTTTGAATTATCACAGAAACTCATTCAATTCAATTTTATTAATTTTTTTGTAGCTTTTCTGTAATGCAGTTAGCCGTCTCTCAAATTTGGAGACATTTCCGACTGAAAGGCTAATTATACATTTGCTTCAACCATATGCCCTAGGCAAAGTGTTGAAGCGAAAAGCTACGGCGTAGCCTGACATGCACCTCTCCAAAATGTAACCGTGCGTCGACGCAGACCGCAATAACTGATTGGTCAGAAGTCGGATGAACATTGTTTATGCTGAACCGAAGATGTACCTGGTATCTTATGTAAACTCTGTTCTGTCAACAACAATGACCTACTCTACTGCACCACTACATTGTGTGCTACATAGTGTAGAAGATGTTTGAGATGCAGCCCTAGTGGTGTGGCGGTGTAATTGCAGAGCGACACAGACACAAACGCAGTAGGATAAACACTCACAATGGCGTAGGGCTCTTGTGTAGGCAGAGAGTCGAGTAATATCACAAGTATAAATCTGTTACATGATCTGAGAGAGAGAGAGAGAGAGAGAACCATTGTTTTGACTGAAGAACGTACTTGCTTTTATAAGAGTATATCAAACATAGCCAAATGTTTATCTACTCAGTTACCACTCAGGAAAGGTATGTCAGTGCGTGCCCTATATATATATATATATATATATATATATATCCACCCTCATTAGGGTTCACTAGCTTTTACCCCTTAAATCCAAATCGGTAGAAAGATTGATGGTTCATGAGTGTGATGCTACTTTGCATTTCAGAGAAACAATCCGCAAAAGGGTATTAGAGAAGCGTCCAGAAGACTTCAAAAAAGACGGAAAGATCTACCGGCTAAGGACTCAAGAGGACAGTGAAGATGACAACAACACGTGGAATGGCAACTCTACCCAGCAGATGTAGTGCAATAACACTAGTCCCTCTCCCTTCTCTGCCTCTCTCTCTTTATCTGACTGAGTTTGACTTTGAGTGCGTGTCTTAATGGTCGATTTTTGCTGATTTAGGGCTACTATTTTCAATTAATTTCACCCATCCCTCTCTCCCTCCCTACCCTCTTGCTCTCTCCAATTTAACCCTTTGCTCCTCTCTTGCATGGGTAGATAAAATCCAGCTAATCTCTTGCATCAGTTTGAATGGCGATCCTGTCTGTGTGCAGACTCATGAGCTTCAGAGTCCAGTCGAGAAGACGACATCTCGTCTAAAGGTTAACAAAACAAAAACGCTCTAAATTCAAGGCTTGGAAGCTTGTTGTTGCAAGGACCTTCTGGCTTTTTATTTTAACTGTATCCTGTATGATGTAAAATAAAACAATAAATAAAATTTCCAGAAGAATTGTGAAGGGTTTTGAAGCATGGAGACTCAGCAGACTGTGAGCGTGTTTTATACAGAGGCTTGGGCCCCTTGGCATAACCTGCCTTGGCATAAGAATGTTTCTACTAGCTGACCATGGAAGTCACTTTACCACTGTCATTTAACAAAAGAATAAAGAGAAAAACTTTTTTGCAAAGACATTTGTGGAGCCTTGTTTTCATTATAGGCATCCACCACCCAAATCATACCTGCTCTGTGGTGGTTCTGACCTTAGAAGGGCAGGGGTTAATTGGGATAAGAATGCAAACACAAGAGAAGAAAAACATGTGGACTACAGTCTGTAATTGTATGACTACAGTGTTGTTCTTTATGGTTCGTGGAGCTGATAAAATGAACTGTTCCTTATCCAGTGTTTGGTTAGTGTATACCAAAAGAGTCAATTACATACATTTATATCACACACATTATCAAAATCCTCTTAATATACCACAGCTCCATATTATAAATTTAAGTTAATGGAGGCAAAATGTACTAAGATTAATTATTGGTGGGTGGGCTTATTTTTAGATGAAATTTTGGACAAGCAGATGCCTGCAAACATTTGCTTATTCATTCATTCATTTATAGTCTGTAACCGCTTATCCAGTTCAGATCCGGAGCCTACCCGGAATCACTGGGCACAAGGCAGGAACGCCAGACTTTCACAGGCTGAAACACACATTCACTCACACCTACAGCCACTTTTTTGAGTCGCCAATCCACCTACCAACATGTGTTTTTGGACCATGAGAGGAAACCGGAGCACCCAGAGGAAACCCACGTGGACACAAGGAGAACACAAATTTATTTATTATTGTTTATTTCAATGAGAGAGAATGCACATTAAAAATAGACGAGAAAATTAAATGCTAAAAGTTATTTAAAAAATGTCAAAGAAAAATTAATACAAATGTACAATTCAAATTAAACCTGTATTTGAAGCATACATGGGTTGATAAGTACGGTCCTATTGAAGAGTCATAGAGTAAATATATGGCTTTATATATTATTTTTACTTTATAATACAATCTTTAATTCATGGAGTGTAAAGTGCAGTTTGTAAAGCATAAAAAATGTCTTTGTAAGGCTTTATTAATGTTTTTACAAGATTTAAATACAATGTCATAAAGCATTATAGAATTTGTTGTTAAAAAAATTGAACATTTAAAAGGCATTGTTACAAGGTTTTAGTCTTCAATGATTTTGTGAATACGCGTAGAATGTGTTGACTGTGAGTGTAGCTATTTTAAATGGTCACATGGACAGCCTGAATTTTGGGACAGGCAGAAAACCCGTATCAGAGGACTGTAGAGATTTGACCCAAGACTCTTGGGTTGTAAATGTACACAGACTCTCTATGTTAATACATTCTTGAAGGTGATGAGGTAGTCTGGGTACGCTCCTGCATCACAGAACACCACAAAGATTAAAGGATTCTGTAGATCATCCACAGCACAGTCGTGTAAACCAGCTTGTGGATCATTAGGGTCCAGAGGGTCTGGTTCCTTCATCCCTTTCCTACTTTTGCAGGGTTTCCCAGTCACAACTCTGGCTCTGTAGACGTGCTTCAGTCCATCCTCATCTGGCTTTGAATACTGGTCGTTGCAGGAGTACCAGGCTTCTTTGGCGAAGTAGGTTCCGTGACCATGAGAAACAGCTTAAAATAAAAAAGACATGAGAGTTAGGTTTGAACATAGCTTGGAACGAAGAATGCAATTCCCAGGATTAAATGCTACAAAAAAAAAAAAAAAAAAAAAAAAAAAAAAAAAAAACTATAATCAGTTTAGAGATGGTCAATAACGTTCGGAAATGCATGAAAAAGGAGCAGTGACCAGGAGGTTCACCAGACTGCCACTATTTACTCTTTACTTTTACTAGAGTAACCAAACAATAACAAAAGGCCAAATAGAGCCATTTACACAACCAGGATTTGGTCCTGACACATCCAGGATTTGGACTTCTATATTTCCTGATAAACATCCTAGCTGTTATCTAATATGAATATTACTAATATTTCAAAAATATCATTTACCATTTCTCCCCCAGAAACTGCGGTTAAAGCCATTCTTATTGATCTTCTGGCAAATTTCCTTTGTGGTGCCATGGTAGAGGAACTGTTCATTGATCTGCGTTGGATATTTCTTATCCACCTGCTGCTTCAACACACTATAACTCTGCCACAGGCCTTTATTCTGGATTCTGAAAATCTGCACAGAGAAACCACAGGAAACACCACCACAGATTCATCACAAGAACACGAGTAATCACAACTTTCATCATGTTATTTTAAGAAGGGATTGTTAATGGGTTTGATTCGGGTCTTATATGTAATTATACCAGTTAGTTCTGACCCTGCAGTGTGATAAGCTGAGAGACGTTCTAGGATTGGCAATATTGCACAACAATGTCACTTTGACTGAATGTCTTCAGGTATTACTCCGCCACACACACGAGTACCCTAGCGAAGACACCAGCTCTTACAAGACAGCACATAGTTTTGAACACAATAAAGACACAGCTGACTCATTATCCCTTTTCTGATTTGGGCTGATACTTCTTTCCTGACGCCACCTGTTTATTTACAGCTCTGCCACTGTTCTGGTTTAAACAGATACCAGAACTTTTTGAAGTGACGCAGCATTAGCTCACATCAAATCTGGTGCAAACTTGTGCCTGTTTGCTGGATAGCACCAAAATGCAGAACAGAATCAGTCCGAGAAATCATCAACAAGGGCTAAAAGGAATGTGTGAAGGAATGGAACTATTTTACCTTGTGGAATATTGATATTATTATTTTCTGTCTTAATTATCTTAAAACCTAATTGAACTGTGGTTTAATCACAATAATAAATTTGAAGATTTTCTATAATGTGACAGCACTCCTGTATTACTGCTTAAGTACAGAAAAATCTTCTGTAGGTCCAGATAAGTGAGAAATGAAAAGAAAGACCTGGATATTAATTCACTACTTAAAATGTTTAATAAAGACATATTACAGTTAGGAACAGTTTAAAATGAAGACAAATTTAAGTTGTCTGCTCACAAGCGTGACTTGAACAGGATTCACACCGTGATGTTCAATTGACCTCAGAAAATCCGTTGAAATTCTCACAAATTCTTCGGAATCTGGAGTAAGAGGAATCCTTTCCAAATCTTTTCCCTCCATTTTAATCCATGTTGGTGGAGGCTGAATAATAGCTGTGAAACAATAACAAGTTGAAAGATGAAAAATATTTATTCTTTCATTCATTTTCTGTAACAACCTCATCCTAAAATAGACACACACCCTGGACATACCCAGTCACACTATCTAAAGTGCCTGAACAAAGCAGCAAATCTGAAATTATGTACAGAGAGGACTATTTACTGTAGACCTGACCAATAGAAGTGTTTGGTCTCATAAATATGTTTATTTAGCAATAATGTCTGATAAATCACTAAGAGAATATTTAATTTCAATACATACAGTAACTAAACAGTAATATATACTAACAAACAGCAAACAAATTTGTCATGTGTATTATATACTATGTGGTTGCTAAAGTGTTACTAGGCATATCCCAGGTGGTAACAATTTTTAAGATGTTGATTAGCTGCTGTTATCTCAGGCAGTTGGTAAATTGTTGCTGTGGAATCCAAGGTGTTTTCTAAAGTGTTGCTAGGCAGTTGGTATGTTATCCAATGTAATAAGCTGTTGCTAGGTATGCAAAGGTTTGGCTTAGCAGTTATACCAAGTAATTGCTAAGTTGTTGCTAGGCAGTTGCTATGCCATGGTATCTCAAATTGTTGCTGTGGTTGCTTTGGTATTTTGAATGCCAGGATGTCACATGTAATTTCCTGGGTGTTGCTAGTGTATGTGAAACAAACATTTGCATCCCATTCATTCCTACATGAAATAAATAAGTAAACAATCTGTTGCTATGCGCAGATAATATTTTGAATCAAAAAGCTGTATACAAATAGGCTTATTGCAAGTTAAAATATTTTACCTGTCTCAGCGTCACCAATCAGGGTCCTCTTGATCCTGCAGCTCTTTCCCCTACTGTCTTTCCGAGTCCGCTCCTCGAAGTCAACATTGTAAACCTCCCCACCTTCCTCATACGTGAAGATCTCTTTCTTGTGAAAGGCCACTTCCAGTTGGAAGCTAACGCTGGAGTCCAGTGGTACCCAGGCCTCTCCATCAGCCACCTCCCAACACAGGGTTTTGGACAGTTTCCGTTTCTCAAACTCTTGGCTGTACCTCTCTCTGACCACCTGGATAAAGCTACCAATGAGTAGAACTGTATCCAAGACATCGCCCTTTGTCCCAGACAGAGTTAGCTTGTCTGAGGAAGCCACAACTATCTGTACTTGGTTGTTCTTGCCTAGGGAAATTATAGCTTCCTTATCAGCTTCCTGTAGATTGGTTAGGTCACTGGACTGAAAGTCTCTACTGGTGCACTCTTCAAAGATCACGTCATCTAGGACATTTTTTACTTTGGCAAGGTCAGCAGAAGATGTTCCATAGACCTCCACAGTTGTTACAGGGAAAGATCCTGCTGCATCATTGTCCATGGACTGTGGCTCTTTGGCTGGGTTTAGATGTACTTGGTTTTGTTGAGTAGTACTGGTTGCTGTGTAGAGTAAAAGACATGGTAATTATGGCAAAATGGAAAAACCAACAAAAAACTTTAAGCATGCTTCATAGAACCAAGAACCAAGACTCAAAAATTCTGACATAGAACTAAGAAAAGGCAAAACCAAGAAAACCAAGAAACAAAGAACAACTCTTTAAAAGCAAGAGAAGGAACCTCCGATGGAACCAGGTCTCAAAAGAATATCATAATAAAGATCTAATTATCAAAAAGGAAAAAAAAATTAATGGAGCAATATGTATTATATGTACTGTAGCAGGGTGGCACTGTGGCGCAACACGTAGTGTCACAGTCACACAGCTCCAGGGTCTTAGGGTTGTGAGTTCAAGACCCGCTCCAGGTGACTGTGTGGAGTTCAGTGTGTTCTCCCTGTGTCTGCGTGGGTTTCCTCCGGGTGCTCCGGCTTCCTCCCATGGTCCAAAAACACACGTTGGTAGGTGAACTAGCTACTCCAAAGTGTCAATAGGTGTGAGTGAATGTGTGTGTGTGTTGCCCTGTGAAGGACTGGCACCCCCTCCAGGGTGTGTCCCTGCCTTGCTCTCAATGATTCCGGGTAGGCTATGGACCCATTCCAACCCTAAACTGAATAAGTGGTTACAGACAATGAATTAATGTACTGTAATATATAATAAAATGAATAGGGTGTGTCATCAGACATTAAGGAAACACATTAAGTGGAATCAATGTCATTTCAGAGAGCAGTGCTGCAACCAATATGCTGTATATGTGTTGACAAGTTTTCCTTACGGGGCTAAACTGTATTGGTGTTTAATCCAGTGATCCTGACCACTACCAAATACCCATACCATTGCCACACCGTGGCAAAAAAAACCCCTTGCTTTACTTCTAAAAATGTCCATGAGCAGAAACAGGGTAAAATGAGTAGATGTAGAGGTTTTAGAGAAATTATGTACACTTTTTGTGAAAATAGATTATGGCACATTGTTTTTTGCTATTCAGGTCCATAATATGTTGAACTCATTGTGCACCTTTTGTATGTTTACTTGGCAACCTGTCTAGTGACGAGAGACAGAGAGCTCCCTCCTTTGTTTTGAATTTGGAATGCGGCAGCCATTTTAAACAATTGTTTACTGTATTACAGAATGGTTTTGTAAGTATTTAAGGAGGAAACAGCCAACAGAAATTAAAACTCTTACGAGAACAGCTTCTATTATTAATTGGTAGAATTTTGAATAGAACCAAGGGGAACCGGTCACAGATCATATAAAAGAAAAACACTTCCTGAAACCCAGTAGTCCATTTAAATACTTTGATATTTTAAATGTTCTCTGCTGCCCTCACCATATCTTCTGAACTCTTCCTTGACTGCCTCCAGGCCTCCTCTTTTCTCAATGAAGTCAGCAATAACCTTCACAGTTTTCTTGTCTCTAAGTTGTGCCTCGGAGATGCCACATACATCAAACAAGGTCTTTAGTTCTGGGTCCAGAGCATGCACCTGGAATTACAGAGAAATTATAAGAAACTGTAAGAGTTATAAGAAACAACCTTCTCCAGTTATTACAGTGTCCAAAAAGCACAAGAAAAAGCCTTGTGTGTGTAAGTATATAAATAACTGGGTTTTTAAAATACTCACATCTAAAAGACCATGGGCGATGTGCCTGATAAACACATTAATTTAAACACACACACACACACACACACAAACAAAGGATAAATATGATGAATGGAAGCATCCATATCGCTTTGTAGTCCTTGAATGAACCAGTTTGTGCTTCATAGATCATGTCCCCCCACATGGGTTAGTTTAAACAGGTTTAGTGCAGAACATCTGACACTGCTTAACAGAAGTAATCTAATATGAAATTGAAACTTGCCGGAAGTTTTGGGGAATCCCAACATCTTCACTGGTCAGTTTTTTCCTCTTGTTTTTCTTCTTCTGCTTTTTTACGCGCAAGGTATCAGACAAAGCTAGAGCTACACTGCCTGAGAACAAAGGACAAAAAACTCAAATTGAAGCATCACAAATATAGAACATCAGAGAAAGCCCATATGGTCCCAAGACTCACAAGAAAAACCTTCTAAGAACAGTAAGAAAATGACTAAAACAAGAAACGAAGAAGCAACAAACAATTTCCAAAAAAAATGTTTTCTAAAATTCAATAAAAACAATAATCTGTGATTTGATGATTCTTTTGAACATTTATTTAATGACAAAGTACACAAATAATGATTTTCAAAAATTTTTTACTGAACAACTTGATATATAAAAGCACAATGGTAAACACACCTCTGAATGTGTTGCACTTTGCTTTTAATCACACTGTTTAATCATTTGGGAACTGAGGATACCAATGGTTAAAGTGGAATTTTTATTTACTCTTTCTGGCTCAATACAAGGCTTCAGAACTCACCATTCTGAACCCAGACTTTAAAGGCAAGTGTTCCTAATAGAATTATGAAGAAAAACTGAGGTTTTCTCAAAGACTTAAAAAGAAAATCTACCAATTAAAATGAGGAGAGAACATTGACAGGAATTAAAAAGGACAGAATCTCTTGAGAAAGAAACACAAAATACACAGGGCAACCAAGACTCCAATCTTAAGAAAAAAGCCTCCCTAAAAGCAATATGATGCAATACAAGCGGAATAATTACTCCAAAGATATCTCCATCCCTCTGTGGGTCACATATAAAAAAACAATATACACATTATCAGTAATTATTTCACCTGGATTCTGCAGCTCCTCTTTGATGGCCTCCACACCTCCCTTCTTCTGGATGAAGTCATAAATGACTTTAGACACCGCCTTGTCTGTAAGCTGCTCCTTAGTAATTCCACACATGTTAAAGAGCTGCTCCAGATAAGGGTCCAGACTGTCCACCTGGAATTTTGGATGTTGCTGAGTCAGGGTATTATTTACTACTTCACAGATTGCATTTTATACAGCATCAGGAGTATGAGTGTCACAGGGACTGAGATTATGACTGTACAGCAAGTCGGCCAGAAGCCAAGTATAATGTGTTAATGCATAAATGACATTGTAACATTTCAACTTTGAAATGACAGCATGTGATCCCCAATGACTTGTAACATGGAGAATAGAGCTTTTGTTTTTGATACTCTGGGCTAAGCATTGCAAAAACTGCACTATGTAAATTTTGGAGGGGGGTAGGAAACCTTAAACCCCCAGTCCCATGCCCCATTTATTTTAGTACAGCTTGTAAAATAAATTACACTCTGTAACTGCAGGGGGAGCTCAGGAGCAAAAATACCAAACCTTACCTACTGTCTATTTTTACTGTCTGTTCAAGAATATAATCTTAAGAGGACTATATCCATAATGTTAAGAGATATTAAATGACAAGTAGATGCAATATTAAGTGTAACTCACATCAATGCCTTTGTCTGGATCCCAGAGAAGCTGGCCAGCACACCTGAATAAACACACATTATCGGAAGCAGTGTGGAGATGACAAAGTAAGAAAGAAAGTAAGTAAGAAAGGCTGACAAAATAAGTAAATATTTGTTTAGGTCCAAGTTTGAATGTTGTCAGTATTAAAGTGTATTTATTATTAATGAAAAAGCATCACTTCTAGAAATATTGGAACATACTGTAATATACAGTAAGGCACAATTTTTGGAAGCAACATAAACACTGAGGCTGAACAAGAGACTTGAGCAGCTAGTACCACAGAAATACAGCATCTGTGGTTTGGACATGCTGTGTTGACTATAATTACAATGGCACAGAACAAAAAGAAGTCAAATGTAAACGCTGTGAAAAAACAAGTGTGGAACAAGCTCCCAGCAACATTAGAAAAAATATTTGATATTTGATACTGGAGCAAATTACAGTACAATCCTTGTCACTGAACTCTGAGGGTCAAAAATACAAAACAACAACGCTCATTAATTGTAATCATGGTAAAATGCTAAATTAATCGTGATATTGATTTACACTCATATCGCCCAGGACTAGTCCAGATCCTACCTGTAATCATTGGGCTAACCTTTTTGAGTCGCCAATCCTCCTACAAATATGCTCCTAAACTCTAAATTAGCGCTTTATTCGAGGTAGTGGAGCACTGTTTGACACAATATTTGACACTTTGGAAATTTATTACTCCAATTTTTCAAAAAGGACAAATATTTACACACCTAGTAAGTCCATTATTATTTGTTAGAACCTAATATTGCCCAATATGGCTTTATATGCATGTAATTTCTTCGGCAATTTTATGTTGTTAGTATTAGCATAGCATAGTTAGATATTTTAATACTGTAGATTGTATTAATGTAGTTAATACTACTTTGTGCATTTGTGTAGTGTAGTTATAGTTACTGTATTTTGTATAAAATACTAGTGTAGGTTTTTAGTGTATGTTTAGTTAGTATTTGTGAAGTTTATTCTGTATAGTGTATGTATTATTACTGCAGTAATATCATTCTCATTAGTACATGCGATAAAAAATGATTAGATTATATAATAAATATTATAACACTCACTTTATTGATTCCTGGTTTTCTTCCACACTGGTCCCTTCATCACATGCATCCCCATCGCCATTAAATCTAAACCCACTCTCCTGATGTAGAGATAAAAATGACTTGTTGCATTACATTTTTCCACTACTAGTGTAGAGATCATAACAAATACAAAGCATTTGTGGTTGCACTGAGGAGCACAGGAAGTGTTCCTGTGCCCATGCAGTGATTTCAGGTACAGAATCATGCCCCTTTTGAATGCATTGCAATCCAAGGGCCCATTCATATAGGGAATCCTCCAGATTCTCTGAACTGTTCAATTATATTCTGTTTAATTATGTATTTTGAGAGAAAATTATTTGTGACTTGTTACATTTTTTTACAGTTTTGCACAGAGCAGTGAAGCACTACCCAGGTTTTCTTTAGACAGTTGTATCAAGGAAGCACTTGTTTTGGGTTTTTTTTGCACAGCTTCACTTTTGTGTCCAGAGATTTGTTCTGTTACCAGAGAGACATATTCTGCAATTTAAAAAAAAATTATAATAATATATATATATATACCTGGCGTTGTGCAGCCCAAGTTTTGAATCCTTGCTGGAATTCTTTCAGGACATCATCCCGGTCAATAACCACAAAGATGTGTTTCAGCACAGTGAATAAATGCTGAGAAATATGATCTTCAAATGCCTGCATCATGGCATGGACAACTTCCCCACATTTAAGGCCGCATCCACCTTAAGCAGAATGAGATTTGAATACGGGATCAATTCAACATTTATTCAAAATATATGCAGAGACTTTTAATATGGCTGAACGGCATCATATGTTTAAAGCAATGTTTCAAAATCTAGTCAGAGGTAGGAGCTGTCAAAGCAGCAAAAGGACACATATGATCTATTAATACCCTTGATAGCCAAACCGGTGTGCCTTCATACCAGTGCCAACAGCAGGGAAGGAAACGGTGCTGATTTTCAGATGCTCACATCGTTCCAAGACTTTCTTCACCCGTGACCTGGCCTCAGCAGTGGTGTAGGGTCCCCTCATGTGGATGACATACTTACACAGCAGTTTTCCACCACTGGTCAATGCAGTTGTGTCTCTTTCAAGTGAACCTTTTACACAGGTGAAAGTTTGGGCACATTATGCAGTGTGAAACATACTGAAAAAAAGCCTAGTGCAAAAATATTTCAGACACCGAGCGGCAATTTCTGGGACCCAAGTCACTTCTGCATTTAGCATATTATATGTGATACGCTGAATGAATAAAATTTTTATGGTTCTGTTTGGGATTCACAGAGGGTCAGATTAGAATATGAAGGCCTTGTCATAAGTGCTTCAATTCTGCAGGACAGTGCCCCGTCCATGGTTTGCCTTGCATCCAGCGGTTCTGGGTAGGCTCAAGACCCACCATGACCCTGAACTGAATGAGGTTTACAGACAGTGAATGATTGAATGAATTAACAAGTTAATGTATGAATATATTCACATATATATAGTTCCATTCACTTCCAACAATCCTCCCAACAAAGCTTTTTTTTTTTTTTTTGTCAATGGGTGTAAATGCAAGACTGGCATCCGAACTTTGCATAGCAGTTAAGGATGCCCTTGAAATTATAATAATAATAATGCTAGACTTCTAAGATTACCTGATCAAACACTAAAAAGATGTTGATCAAAGTGTTGACCTTTTAAGGCAGGTAAAACTCAAGGGTTGCTTTGTGAAGACTGTCCACACTTACCATGTATCCGGATCTCCTTTAAAACAGAGGGTCCAGCTGCTTTCAATATGGCCTGTGAGACACCTGTAAGTATATAAGCTTGATGTTGTAGGGGAAACTTGTTGTTTGATCATATAAATATATTCATATGTGTGCAATGGAATCTTTCATTAACTACAATCTTTCTGTTGTTTGTGTGTGTGTTGCAATGTATTCTAGTCTTTTGGGGCTCTTTACTGCTTTTGGGGGAGACAAGGCTACAGAAGTAAAGGTATAAAAATGGACCACTTTGCAGCACAGGGAGAATAGCTCTCAGATTTGGGGTAATTCTTCTGCAGAAGAAATAAAAGACTCCTCTTCACATTAAAGCTGACTATTGCACAGTTTCAATAAAAATAATCTTTTAAGATGTAATTTCTTTCCAGATCTTCAACAAATATTTTCCCATCTCTAGGCATGAATTAACATAATGCAGCTATGCAAGTATATGTCCAAATGTTTGTAGACACCTGTTTATCCACTTCTCCTTACCCCTTCTTTGCTGCAGAAACAGCTACTACTTTTCTGAGAAGACTGAATATTTTATGCTGAAACACTGCTGTGAGGTTTTGATGGCTGCCATAGCTGTATTATGTTGATGCTGAATGATCAGTTTATGATCACAAACACCTCTAGAGAACCCAGTTCCACAGCCCAATGTTGAGGAACTCTATCCCATTTTGTCAACAATGAGCAGTGAACATTATGACCTTTGACTTATGATCTTTTTTTTTTCTACTGAGATCATAGAAGCTGTATGCATGAAATGCCTGACATTATAAAAGGTGTCTACAAAAAAGTACCTAATACAAGAAACTGACCTTTTTGCGAGTCCATTTCTCTGTTAGTTGTGTTCACAATGATGTCTACATTTTCCATGGTAATGTCCCCTTTCTTGATCTCAATTCTGACACCTCTGATTTCAACTGTTTGTTGGGATAAGCAAAAATATGAATGATAAATTCAGGTAGTTCAGACATGTTACAGCAGGTCAATTTGTGGTTTTTAACATAAACATCTCAAACCTTGATTTGTATGTGTTGCTATGGTTCGTGGGAGGGACTGATGAAGAGGCAAAAAGAAAATATGATATTAAATATATAAAGAAATTTCAACAGCAAAAATTTACTTATTTATCAAAGTGATATTTTTTATGTTTACAAACATTCATTCGTGCATTCATATCCTGTCCAGTGTTGCAGTATTATATTTACAATTCTTGAAAATGCAAAGTGCAAAGCCCACATGAGATGCAGAACAAGATTCATTTGTAGATCTCAATATGGCCATGAGGAAATCAGTAAAACAAGGAAAAGTCACAACATTTCATTACCTGACTTATGATGACTTTGAATTAAAACAAACCTCTCTGTTCCTCTCCTTGAAATAATCCCGAAAGGCCTCCCAAGTGATCTGATCATAGGCAAGCACAGTTATCTCTTTAAGAGAAGATGAATTTAAGATTAAATGGCTCTCCAGTCCAGTGAAGAAGGCTCTGATACAGTCATATGGTGATATTCCACCTTGTCCTGCAAATGGATATGTTTCCATTATTTGTAATCTGAACTGGCAGAATGCAACCAGTCAGTCATATTCCATTCCATTCATTAAATAGAAAGGCTAACATTTTAGGTGGGACTCTAATATTTCACCTGTTTTATTTATTGTACACAAACTGTATTATTTCAATTCTGAGCATAAAAGCAGCATGTGAAAGCACATCATTCACTTAGAATCCATTGTAGACTTGTTTGTCTGTATGTCCTTTGACTCCCTTAAGGTTGATTCTTTAGGCAATAGAGTAATGGAGATGATTAGCAGCAGTTTCGCAAAGAATAGGAAGGTGGCCGGATGTCGCTAAAGAAAGTGTTTTATCTTTAAAGCAATGAAATATCTACCCATACCATATATACTGACAGATTATGGTCTCACCGGTGCCGAAGGCAGGGGCAGCCACTGTTGCTACTTTCTTGCTTTCACATAGATTCAGGACCTTCCTGAAGGAAGTTGTAATATCTACAGCTGTAATGGGCCCAAACATATGAGCAATATGTTTACAGGAAAGGTTTCCACCCCCAGTTAAAATCACATTATCTGGTCGTGGATCTGTTGAAAATAAAAACAGCCTTCATAAATTCACATGTAAAACACTGAAACATTGCTGCATATGATAGGGTTCGACCATATGAATTTTTCTGCAGTCATATACTGATATTAGTTTTACTTAGTCCTGGATTAATTTGTAGATCTGGAGCCCAATATCCCACAAACTGTGAAACATAACCACCCATAACCATATTTTTGGGCTGCACAACTCAGAAAACAAGGGACAAAAGGAACCGTTTTATACATAAAGTACATTTGTACAGACTTTAGGATTGTCCCGCCTCTTTGTATGAGTTTCTTCAATCACAGTGCTAGACCCATGTACATTTGTGCTCTCATTAATATTTAAAGGTACAGGCACTGAAACAGGCCATTCTGAACAGTGCTGTTTAGACAGAAGGCGAACGGTTCTTGTGGTGTTTTGACTGAAGCAGGTCTGGGATGTTTAATTAAGACTCCAGGACCGTGTTAACTTTTATAAACTGAGGAAAATACATTAACAAATTTAATTTGACAAGTGCTTCCAAAGTACTTAAAAAATGACACTTTTGATATAAAAGAGTATTTTAATGGCTCATTGAGTTTAGGGAAGTATATAGAATTTAACACAATTACCATGTGCTTTGTATTCATTCACAATGGACTCTCCTGCTGCTGTGAAGATTGCTCCTGAAACCCCTGTTCAAAAAAGATACACATTATAATTGCACAGTAACATATTTTAGGACATATAAAACATGAAATTCAAGTCATATAACATTGTCAAATTCATCCTCAGATTATCTCGTCCTAATTTAAGCACTAGAAAAGAACAATTTCACTCAGGGATCAATAAATCTCTCCCTCTCTCTCTTATATATATATATATATGGTTGCTAAGTAATGGATCCTTTTACAATGTAGCTAACTAAATTTAAACTTTTGCTCATTAAAGCAAAAATTAAATACTTTAGAAAACGTAACTGAAGCTTGGTTTTAAAACACCGTAGATCACATCATTTCCATATTTTGTGATTCTATGGAAGTTTTAAAAATCAGCCATTTTGACTCACCAATCTGGAGGTTTAAATCTCTGTTGTTGGAATTAACGATAACGTCAGCAGTTTCTTTGGTAATGTCTCCTTTTCTGAGAAATACTTGCACTCCACGAACAAGCACTTTATCCCATTAATATAAAAAATGAATGTGAATGATATGTTATTTGGTAATTCTTTTTAGGCTTTATTTAAATAACAAAAATAAAATGTTTCTAATATTTGCACGGAATAACATGTAACTTTTGTTAATACAAACCATTTTGAACATTGATGCCTGCATCACGCTCCAAAAAACATGGGACAGTGCACAATAAGAGTGAAAATTTTACAGAAAAATAATTTTATACTATTTTGTAGCATTACACTACAAGCAGGTGCATATAAAATGTACAGGGTGAGTCAAAAGTCACAGGACACCCTTTTATCTGAATGCCCCAGCAAGAAATGCGTGAGGGGGGCACATTTTTTAAGCTATGTCCGGAAAATGGCCATCTTGTAAGCTACCATATTGAATCAAGGGCAAGTTTTCCAATGAGAAGGTGGTCATGTAGCATATTCAAGAACTTTTGACTGACCCTGTATGTGCATTCATGGAAGACTTTAAGCAAAACAGGTTTGTTGCTGATCACTTTATGCCAAACTTCATGACAGAATTTTCATATGTTTCAAATAAACCTTTCTTAGATGTATAATATTTTATCTTCTACCATAGATAATATTGTGAATAGGTTCAGAAAATCTAAAGAAATATCAGTTTATGCAGGGTAAGTCATGAAGTGTACCAGGAACATGGGAAGAAACAAACATAACAAAACATGGAGCATGAACGAAATGCACAAAAAGAACAACGAGTAGGAATGAACACGGCAAGGATCACACCAAATAAGCGACAAGGACAGACTAACATGAGAGGGCTTATATATGTAAACAAGACTGGAAACACATGTGAATACTTATGGATCAGGGGTGAGTGGTGTGGTTAGGAACAGAGAGAGGCAGGGAAATCAGAACTGAACATGACGAAGGACAAGAACAAAGGAGAACAACTACAGACCATGACAATCCTGGTGTGGAATGAGTTTGACCTTTATGTACACATAATATCCATGCTGGAAGTTAACCCTCACATTAGTTTGTGACCAAAATATATCAATATGAAATTACCTGATGTGTCTACATTAGGTTTAGGATCCAGATTTTGTCTGCTGACCTGAGGTGGACTAGTTGTAGATGTGGTTGCATTAGGAAAACCCTAAAGTCCAGGATAAACAGCCATTAAACAAACATTCAGCTTTAGAGAAACAGAAACATGCACACCATGCTGTTCAAAAATTGGTTTATGCTTTACACTGCATATAATTTTTGCACCCATATGAGCAGTTTTAGTCACAGATTAAAAGCTGGCCTCCAGAGTGAGTGATGCAACCAAGAAGAGTTAAAAATGTGGGTTTTTCACAATCCTCTGTGGAACCGATATAAGTTAATAGGCTATACAGGCATCCCACCCTGGTTTCAATAATAGCCTATATACACCCAACGCAGGAAGCCCAGGTTCAACCCATGCAACCACACTAAGGTGTGCTGCCTATGGTGCAATTTCCATTCTTGTTGAATGACTTGCTTTAAATTTTTAGAGAAGGGACTTTTCTCCACACCTGCTAAGTGGAATTGTGGAAATTAGTTTCATTTTCTGTTTCTAGCAATCCAAGTAATGGCAAACAAGTTTAACATTCATTCACCTCTATAGGGAGGTAGGTGCATAGTTTTGAGGACACCAGCAATTGTTTTGAAAATGAAATGTTTTTCATGTTTGTGAATTTTCTTCTCCCAGAATTGAGTGGGACTTTCCCCTATCTTGTAATGGGATCTCTCTATATAAGCTTCTATTGAAAAAACAATTAAACAAGGAATTCAAAGTAATTCATTGTTGTTGTTGTATGTTTCTATGACTGCATTTTGAATAGACTTAAAATAATAATAAAAAAAATACCTACCAGTTTAGCTACAAGGATGTTCAACTCCTCGGCCACAGTCACGTCAGAATCAACCACAGATATGTTCTTCACATTCCTCTGTGTACCTTTATTGGCGCAGACAAAATCCAAGATTGCTTCTCTGATTGCAGTACAACTTTCTTGAATGGAAAATTCAAAAATTCCACCACCTACTACAGGCATAGCTACAGAGGCACTATCCGAATGTTCTGCTTTCTGAAGAATGTCAAAGACAGTTGACTTCAAGTAGTGAAGGCCCAGGGATTGGGAACTTTTGGGCAATACAGAATAGATAAGTGTCTTTGCCTGAAGATTTCCAGGATTACTTAGAATGATATCCCCAGCAAGTAAAGTCTGTTTTTCTTCCTGGAGTTTGTTGCATACCTCTTGAATCTTAGAACCTCCAACTTCCAGGAACTTTAGGGCAGTCGGGTTGTCAAAAGCCAGGTTTGTTGACATCGGACACACTAGTGTATCAGCAGTGTACTCATGCAAGTCTCCATGGGCAATTGTTAGAGTGGTGCAGCTGTCTATCTTGTGTTGAAACATTCTGGCAGAACCACACTTGCTCTGTTGGCTGAAATACAGTTTGCAGTTCCACTCCTTGGCTTTAGCCTTAACATTGGATTCATTCTTCTCAAGCACTTTTGACTCACCAGGTTTGGAATATGTCAGCTTCTCTATGACAATAGTAGATAGCTGTTTTTGTACCAATACAATAGCATCTTTGATCTTGTCTTCTGTTGTTGTAATCATCAGATAAGGAGCACCATGTGGGTCACAGCAGTGGGTCAAGATTATCCCAAGGTTCATGATTTCTGGAATCTTTGACAAGTTCAAGAAAGACTCAATGAACTCCATTTCTTGCACAGATCTGAGGGGAATCTTTTCCACAGAGTTCCCATGAACCACAGGGTATATAGGGTCTCTGTCCCTGCTTAAATTTGCAATTGTTCCTTTTACAAGATTCTTGATCTTGTCAAGAAGGGCATGGACCACCTCTGTTTGGCCAACTATTACAACTTTTGAATCTGTTTTCCTGAAAATTATATCTGCCTCAGGACTTCTGAGTGCAAGGCAAGTATTTTCGACAGTTTTCCAAACCTCAACCTCAACTGCAACATCAACTGACTTGTAATTTTGGAAAAATGTTTGAGCTGTTATCCTTGCGTTGCTCTCCCAAGTCGGTCCAATACGCAAAGCAGCCAAAGAATCTTTGTCCACAGCCATCTCCAAAATTAACTTCCTTGGAATGTCAGCCTTGTCAAAAGTGACACTCACATTATTTATTTGAAGTTGACTCAGAAGGTCATTTCTGCACTGTTCACTGTTTTCTATGAAATTAAAGACCTCTGTGTCAACAGGGACGGTAATGTTTGTAGGTATTCCTGACAAAGTAGGTGTCTCTCCAGTCAGAGCCAACTGGAGACTTGAGTAAAACAATAGGACGGTAAGATCTTCACCACAAAGGTGATGCTTCTGTTCCACCACTCGATATGCAGCTGGAAAACAAAAGGTTTAAGGATATAGGTGCTTAACATATTCAAATTAAAAGTTGTTTTTCTATATTTTGGGTTCATGCCTTTTATGAGCACGGTCACTCTCACCGGACATTATCCTTGTAACAGTAATGCTGCTTTTTCATTTCTAAGAGTTTTTTTTTGTGTGTGTGTGTGTGTTATCAAAGTCTGTTGCCTCATATTTTCATTCTAATTTGTATTACACATACTCTAGTTTTTCACCAATGGTCAGGATCAGTATTTAACATGGCACAAGTTTGTAGATCTACCTTTGAAAATTACTCTTTGTAGAACTACTAACAGAGATACATACACACTTACCATGAAAATCCTTAAAGACTATGACCACACTCTTTTGTTGGCTGATCCAGGATATAGATTTTATATCTCCTCCTCCACTTCTCATACGGTTGCTAAAATGATCTCTGAGTGAGTCTTCTTTAACCTGAACCATGTCCACCTGGACCAGGACTGAATCTGTTAGCTCGAGCTGGGATGCACTAATGTCCATTCCCTGTGGTCTCCTTGAGGTGCATTTACTGAAGAAGTTGTTGATATCTAGGAAAGTGATTCTTATGATTAAAATAAACCTTCCTAAAACCATCCTTTGATAATCAATGTAGCAATTCCTGGTATTGGACATGGAAGCACACAAAAAGATTCATTCAGGGATGGGTATCCTCCAGTCCACAAAATACATACAGCCTTCTGCTCCACTGTAAATATCCTGCCAGATATTTACTAGAGTTTTATTTGCTGTATATTTCAGCTTTACGCCAAAGCTATTTACGGCTATGCAAATAAGCTGAGCATGGACCAGTCGACTGTGAGAACCATGACTGCAGTTTCATTCAATAGCCGTGTATCTGGTTTCTAGCATCAGCTGGGTCTAGTTTGTAAAATAGCTAAACAAATGAGGATGTCTTTAACAAAAAGTAAACACTGCTGAAGTAAAAGGAAAGGCAGTATGCTTGTGGATATTTTGTGAAAATTTGTGGAGATTCTAACAGGATTTACACTGAACTCACAAATATCATCTTTAAAGGTGACCACAATTCTGCCATCACCCAGAAGCTCCCAGGTGTGCTTTGCCTTCTCGCTGCAGCTGGTAATGAAGAGTGAGACTAATTTGCATTTGCATATAGGTTTGAATCCAGTTAAGATGAAGCGACGAAGGTCCAGCTTCTCAGACACACTTCCTTCTTTATACTCCTCCACCGAAAAACCAAATTCATGGTCCTTCACAGCAAGAATTTTTAACATATCTAAAAAGTAGTGTCAAATAATTAGTATTGATTTACCAATTGTGTATAAAAAAAGTAATATATTTATATATATATCCCACCTGAGTGATTTTTAAAGTTTAGGATCCAGTTGTCTTCTTCATGTTTTTGGATATCAAATTGATCTGAGAACTGCTCAAAATATAAAATAAGAGTATCTTCATCCATGGATTCACTGCTGCTGACAAGAAGGCTTTGACATCTGCTCTCTGCTTCATTCTCTAATGCAGAAAAATCACAGTGTCACTTATTTGGAGAACATTCTTTTTTTAATGTGATTTTTTTTTACTCTGTGATCATTTATTATTTTTATATACTTTCAGTTATATGCAACACTAAAAATAAGAATAATTAAAATGTGATGTATATAATGAATGAACCAGTCACAAAATGGTGCTTTTCCACTGCAAGGTACCTAACTGTACTTGACTCTACTTGGTCCCTGATTCTTTTTCCAATACCACAGCTCCCTCCACAAAAAGTAGATGGTGATGTCACAAAACACCATCTCTAATGGGAACAGTGGGCTTTGCAAACCACATAATCAGCAGTGGTAATTTTGTGATGTTTACTCATCTTATATAAGTGTTATGTTTTTGGGATTGAACACAGTTCCACTCATCAGTTCAGACAGAATATTATCAGTTTTTGTTACTTGTTGCACTATCCAGCACATGTTGGATTTTGTCATTGGCCACAGATCCAAAGAGAATTTGCATAGGAGCGTTTGAGATTTTTCAAATGCTTAGTTTGTGCTGGGTGTCTGTATTTCTTCATGATTTAAATGTCTCTCTGGCCAGTCAGCACCCTGCAAGATTCACACATCACATTAAGTCCTTACTCAGATCACTTGGACTGAATAAGTACCCAGTTCCAGGTAACGGAAAAGCAACAAAGCAGAGTAAAACCAAATCAAGTTGTGTAGGGACCATGCAGTTGAAAAGTGCTATGTCAGTATAATAGCTGCAGTATAATCACATGAAGAAAAATTACTGACTGCTCCTGAATGTACATAGAGACTAGGCTTTTAATGAATAAAACATTATTACCTTTAAGAACTTCAGTAACCGACTTTTTCATCAATGCATTTTCACCAAAAGAAAAGAAAATTGCAAGAAAATTACAATTGTAAGACACTGAAATGAAAATACTATGCATGACTTCACTTAATCCATATTTTGAAAACTCAAAATAGTCAAATATACATCTAAAGACAAACAGAACCTTGTTATCATGTGTTGTAATATCAAGAATATAAATAAGGTGTTTTTCCATCCTTGATGAATAAACAGACTCTTCTCTTGTAAAAAGGCGTTACACCACATAGTGAAACATTTCAGTGAGAATATCATGATATTCAGCCACAAGAGCATTAGCAAAGTCATGGAGCGATGTTGGTATATTGGTTCTTGATCACAAACATCATTTCAAATAATACCAAAGCTATTAGAGTTGGCTGCATTACTCCAGAGAACATTGATTGGGGTTTGGGATGTAATGGGCATGCAAGTGTATCAACCAACTTTAAGATAAACAGGATATTATTTGTAAAATATTTTCAAAATACAATTTTAAATGATTTAGAAAGTTTAATTTCAATATTCTACTTTCTGTATTTTCTTTAAAAAATACAATTCAGGTTTTAATCAGCCTTTAAAACCTGATACATCTTATCTAAAATTTCCAGGAATACTTCCTTATTATGCAAGTTACACAACAGACATATCTTAGATGAAATGACATATGATAAGAGGGTTTAATACTTTCAGTTCATTAGTAAGTGTTCATCTATGTTCCACACAAGGTCAAGAAATACAAACAGTGGGTTTAGGACCTGTAGGATTTTTCAAACTGTTCAACTGTGAAAACGAAAGTGAAATTAAAGTCACCTGTGAAGCAGCTGCTGGCAAATGTTGACTGTATCTGGGTCTGACAGGTGGTTTCACCTTTTTATCACAGACATTTTCGCCTTCCTGGACTTTTACTGTCAGCTGAACCACTCCTAAATGTCTGAAATCCAGGTGATGGGCCCTAGCGAGGACGTTCTGAACATCTGTAGTTGAAAAAAAATCTAACTATTGCAGATGTTCTGAACTAATGTACAAATTAATAAAATCCAAGAAACTGTCATAAACTGTTATACATGTACACACACATGCATTGTCTTAAAGGTGTTAGGATTTTAAGGTGGACATTATGTCTGATCTCACCTCCTTCATTCTGATAAACAAGTAGAGCCTTCCTTTTGTCTTGGGCATCCTCCAGAATCCTCACAGCTTCTGCTCCAGACCTCTTCTTGTTTTTGAAGTACAGCTCTAACTTGGCAATAACAAAGTCTAAATCATCTGGAAGACCCTCCAGGACCACAGTTCTCTCATCCATGAGGGATGTGCTCCAATTCAACACTCCACAAGTCTATAAGTCAACAGAAGAAACACTGTGACTGAGGCATTCACTAAATAAACTTTGGACCTGTCGATGTGTTGGTTTACAGTAGATTGACACGGACACTCAATCCCATAATCCACAGTTCGCACACTGTGGGAAAACAGATATTGTGTTATCTGTTGCACCTGAAATCAGCTCAAGCTCCGCCCACAAGCTCCACATTGATTGGGCAGTATTCCCCCACATTCTGCGCTTGGATTGGCAACTGAGGAGCGAACTTTTTTTTTTTTAATGAAGATATGTAATAAAATAATTTTGGGAGTAGGACCACGCCCAAACTCCTCCTCTCAGCCATATATATATATATATACACACACACAACCCGTCTCTCTCCACTGTTGTCTCGTTCCGGCTCCATACGCATTCATAGGCCGCTCTTAACACAGAGACACAGGGAGAACACACCAACTCCTCACAGACAGTCACCCGGAGCGGGAATCGATCCCACAACCTCCAGGTCCCTGGAGCTGTGTGACTGCGACACTACCTGCTGCGCCACCGTGACACCCCCTAATTGTTAAACTGATCATTCAATAAATTCAATTTATTGTCACATACAAAGTTATGCAAGTACAACATTGCAGCGAAATGATTTATTATTATTAATATAGATATTTTGCTGTGGCATAAAGGTGTGAGGAGTATGACTGGGACCAAGGTTTGCTGGTACCACCCCCTGGAGCAACAAGAAAAGTGTGCCAGAGAGTAACCAGAGAGACCATGCTTTCTCCTTCTCCAAGCTGAGGTGGCAGGCTACAGTTCTGAATGTGTGTGTTCACTGTTCCTAATCACTAGTGTGTGTGTGTGTCTGTATGTTTGCGCGTTCGCTGCAATTAATGGGTCTCCGGTAACGCTTTTTTACATTACAAAACTGTCACTATACTGACACCTGGTGGCCTAGATGTATCAGAGATTCTGTATTTAACCTATTTTACACATGACACTGCCCAGGAAAACAAAGCAAAGAGTTTCAGGAATAAATGATTACATATTCAAATACGTTTGGCCAGTTTGGGTTGTAAAAATGTCTGTTTCTTAAACACTGACCTAAACTTAATATAATATCCTGTGTTACATACTGTATAAAACAAACTGCTTGGAAAACATCTATTCATTAATTATATTTCTGAGATGTTGACAACACAAATAAAAGAGTACAAACATCTCACAGATTTGGGCAAATTTGGTCAACTTTTATTCAAAATCTGACATGAATAAGAAAACATGTGCTTACAATTGCAGTCACATTGTTTCAGAACAAGACATAACACACTTTCACTGGATGTGTTCAGACAAACAAACGAAGTCGCTCAGGTTTAAGACCTGGAGTGTTTTCTCTTTTGTCACCAGACACTTTCTCTCATTCTTTTCTTCTCTATAAATGTAAGAGGCAGCACAAGCACAAACCTCACAGAGAAACATAAAAGCCAAAGCAGCACAAGCCCATGTTTGCTACAAAATGAACCTCCATATATGAGAAGGTTCTAAAGAATTAAAAGCAATTTATGTCCAATCCAGGGACTTTTTATTGACCTTATTGTTTCTGCTGCATGGTAAATATGTTTGATCATTTAAAAGAAGTTGGTGTGTTTTTATTATTTTGGCAGTGTTGTTCTTAAGACTGTATAAAAAAATCAGAAAAGAATAAAACATGGATCAGAACCTGAGTTTGCATCAACATTAGTTAAGGCCCCAAAACTATTGATTAAGCACTTGATTTAATCAATTGTAACATTATAACAATATACATCAAACAGCCCTTTATTCTCACATAGGTTGCATAATTAGTGTATATAATTATAATAAATGTATTATGGAAAGGTTGGAAGATTAGAGTTTAATACCCAGCTCAGACAGAAACCCCCTGTTATAACCTGTTATACTCTCAAAAATAGCTCCCTATTAAGAACACTAATAATAAGAACCGCCTTGAAAATGTGCTCCCTCCTTTCAAAATTCAAGTACTTAATTTGCAAAGTATATAGATATATACGGCAAAGCTGTACAATCAAACGTTCTTGAAGGTGATGAGGTAGTCTGGGTACGCTCCTGCATCACAGAACACCACAAAGATAAAAGGATTCTGCAGATCATCCACAGCACAGTCGTGTAAACCAGCTTGTGGATCATTAGGGTCCAGAGGGTCTGGTTCCTTCATCCCTTTTTTACTTTTGCAGGGTTTCCCAGTCACAACTCTGGCTCTGTAGATGTACTTCAGTCCATTCTCGTCTTGGTTCGAATACTGGTCCTGGCAGGAGTACCAGGCTTCTTTGGCGAAGTAGGTGCCATCACCATGAACAACAGCTTAAGAAAAGATCAGAGCAAGAGTCAATGGGAGGTAAAGACAAACATTTTATTCAGATTTAATAAGATTTGACTCAAAATCTTCAAAACTGTTCATGGGTTATTCTAATGTCTACAAGCGCCAGAGCTTTAATATTGTTCAGGGTGAGAAAAAAACCCACAATTTATTCATAAACTCTACATGGCAGCACATACAGATAATGGATGTTAGGTACACTCAAACCCTTTTATTCCATTAAAGGATTGCATTAAATTTAATAATCTACATCCAGAGATATAATTTGAGTATTAATACATATTCTTCCTGGTTGTAGATTATTTAATTTAATGCAGCCGGTTGAGTAAATCTAACATTCTTGTTTTCCAGTTTATGAATATTACAAAAAGAGTAAGAGGACAGAAAAACACTCATACACCTTGGTTTAAGATCAACTATTGAGTCTCTCAGACATGAGCCAGTATGAAGTGTCAAGGCTCAAGTCTCTAAGGTATGACTCTTGGCAGTTTGAATTCTCTGAGGTGTGCGTCATGCCTTGAGTCTCTGGGGTTCAAGACCAAGTCATGAAATATTGAGAAACAGTACATACAGATGTAACGATTATAAACATACCATTTCTCCCACAAAAGCTGCGGTTGAAGCCATTCTTATTAATCTTCTGGCAGATTTCCTTAGTGGTGCCATGGTAAAGGATCTGGTCATTCCTCTGTGTGGGGTATTTTTTGTCCACTGCCTGTTTCAACACACAGTATCTCTGCCATTGTTGTTGATTCTGAATTCTGTGGATCTTAAATATCAGTTGAATTATAAGCAACTGAAAAAAGACATTGTGCTCAAGGGTAACAATAGATTAAGGTCTGCATACCTCCACAACCTGGACAGGAGACACATCCTTGTGTTTACTGGTGAGGATGAAGTGATTCTGTATTTTCTTGTACTCATTTGAACTGGGAAGGAGAGTGATTATTTCCAAGTCCTTTCCACCCATATTGGTCCATGTTGTGGGAGGGTGAATGATGGCTGAAAAAAAAACAAGAATTTTACTTTCATGTTGTAGAGCTTGACAAGCAATCAGTCGCTAGTGGATGCCTCAAGCCATTGTATGAATATACCCTTACAACACTGTCTTATGCATATTTACAAAAGAAATATGATATATGCTTGGAGGAATTTAGCTTGTTAATCCTAATTTATCCCTGATAATCCATTAACAAACGTTGCCTTTGTCCCCTTTCTCACCTATTAAATAGGCTGTGATTTTGCAAAAGCTTTATGTTTTTTAGCTGTGGTTGTACCCCAACAGCTGGTCCTCTCTCCAACACCAAATCCACCCAATCCACATCTGTAAATGCTTTATCTTGATTAGAGACATGGTGGGTCTGGAGCCTACCTAGAAATACAGGGCAATATCACACAGCCAATCCACCTACCAACATGTGTTTTTGGACTGTGGGAAGAAACCCACACAGACAAGGTGAGAACACACCACACTCTTCACAGACAGTGACCTGAAGCTGTGTTTGAACCCACAACCTGGAGCTCTGTGGCAGCGATGCTACCTGCAACACCACCTTGAAGCACTGTCAGACTGTTTGGTATTTTTCTTAAGTCATTACCTGTTTCTGAATCTCCGAGCAGAGTTCTCTTGACCCTACAGGACTCTCCCTTGCTGTTTACCCTTTTTAAGTCCTTGAAGTCCACAGTGTAGTTCTCTCCTTTCGCCTGGTAACTGAACGTCTGTTCTTTATTGTAAAATGCTCTCTCCATTTGGTAGCTAATGCTCACGTCCAGTGGCGCCCATGCCTCCCCTCGAGCTACCTCCCAGCGTAACGTCTCACTCAGCCTCTTTTCTTCTTCTTTCTGAAGCTCCCTGTCCTTTGCCGCCTGGAGAAATTTGTTGATCTTCAGCACAGCATCTAAAACATCATCCTTCTTCCCTGACACAGTCCACTTATCTGCAGCAAGCACATGGACATGCACTTGGTTATTTTTGCTAAGTGCAACTATGGACTCTTTGTCAGCTTCAGGAAGGGAGGGTAGATGGCTTGACTCAATATCTTGGCTGGCACACTCTTCAGAAATGAGATCATCCAAGAATGCCTTCACTTTGGCCAGGTCAGTTGTGGAGGTCCCATAAACCTCTACATTCATGATGGGGAAGGTGACAGAAGTTATCTTGGTAGCAAAGCACAAAGGTGATAGTGTTTGCGTTTGCTTTATTGATCCAGGCTTGGGTACTGAAAAGTAGGCACAAGATATCGGAAAATCAACTGACATGGTAGTCTACCAATCCTAAAATTAATATACATCTGAGGACAACTTATTAAACTTGCAGTTAATATGCTATCCTCAGACATTTCTCAGCATATGCACATCTGGCCCCACACAACAACTGTACTGTTTAAAAAATGTAACAGTTAAACAGTTAAATATATGAAAACACAAACTATTAAATATAGATAGTGAGCCATTTACCAGAAGTGGGTCTTGATTTTGGTGAAATCTTTTTGGAGCTTTTCAGAACTTCCTCAAAGTTTGACAACATTTTGGGCTGAAAAATAACTATGTTGATTTGTTTCAAAAAAGCTGGTGAATCTTTGGAAAACATTTCCACAGCTTTAATCATGGCTTGTGCCACCTGGTCAGCTGCTAGGTTCCCTGCTCCTGTAAAGAAGGACAAAAGCAAAGTATTTAACCCTCTTAGATCTGCCTGTGTCAATATCAATGTTTATGAACGTTTTTATTAATACCCTTGTAATAATACAGCACAATATGTTTCAAACAATTCCTAAGTTTGCTCTTTCCATTCAATATTATGGTATGAGCAGATATGCATTCAAGATGTTAAAAAGTGTGCATATGAGCAGGGTTTGAGCAGCATTAAAAAATTCTTACCAGTTCCAAGAGCAGGAAATGAAACCGACTGGATTTTGTTTTCTTCACATTTCTTCAAAACTTTATGCATGCAGCGTGTAATCTCTTTTTCACTGGTCTGACCCACCATGTGGATGATGTTCTTCAAAGCAAGGTTTCCAGCTGTTGTCAGGACCACACCATCACTGGGCTGAGGACCTTTATCCAGGGAGGAAACATTAATATTACCTTTGACAACTTTGCTTTCTTGTGCTGGGATGAGCTAATCTATTCCATAACAGTTGTAAAATGAAGTTTAATCCAAAGTTTCTGTATTAGAGGGAGAATCATACCCAGTTTCTTGCAATCTTCAACAACTGTCTGTCCAGCTGCTTTGAGAATAGCACCTGAAACACCTGAAATAAGTTTCAAAAAATATATAAATACATAAATAAAAAATTAAGATGTATATAGTACATGTGATTTTATGGAGATATGAACATATGATTTCCTATATCTTGCATAGTGACTTAGCTTCAATGGAAATTAACTTAATTATTATAATGTAGTTACTGTATTCATCTAAAACAAAACAAAACAAAACAATATATTCCAAACAAAGACAAACCCAAGTTTCTCACCTGAGCTTAGATCAAGACTAGTATTTGTGCTGCTGACAATAGCTTCTGTTGTCTCTTTCGTGATGTCACCACAAAGCACTTTAACTTTGATTTGGCCAATTAGTGCTTCTGTGGTGTTAGCTGTACACATAAAAACCAAAAAAGTCAACACAATGCCTAAAAAATTATGAAACATGTTCAATTAACTGTAACAGTACTGCTACATCGTACCACTTTTGTCTTCTTCTTCGTCCTCTTCATCGTACCCTTCTTCTTCTTCGTCCTCTTCATCATACCCTTCTTCTTCTTCTCCTTCATCTTCTACTTCTTCTTCTTCCTCTACCTAATAATAATAATAAATGTTATTTATTAAAGTGCTTACCCAAATATGCTGATAACCACTGTAAAAGACAAAATACCAGACAAAGAGGAATGTGAGATTCAAATGTGAGAGGGGAATCAAGCCCAGAGTTCAGGCCACAATGGAGGGACACAGAGTAACATCAGCATTTGAGTGTAAGGGAACCAGATTTAGTAGAAGATTTGGAACCTCTTCTTCTTCTTCCACTGTTTCTTCTTCCAATTCTTCATATTCCATTTCTTCTTCTTCTTCTTCTACGTCTTCTTCATCTGAGAACAATGGCTCTTCATCTGAGCCATGAGATGACTCCGTATCCTCCCATTCACTGCTATCTTCTCCATTAAATCCATCATCGCTGTCCTGCTGAAGATATTAACCTTCATTTATGGCTGTAGAGCACTGCAAACATGCTTAAATTCACCACATGCAATCATCATGAAATCATTTATGAAATCTATCTGTCCGGATGCACCCTATTAAAAAAGAAGACCCCATGTGGTGGCCGCGATCTATGGGGCATAGTTGAATCATGTTCTCAGGTGTGATGGAGCTCTATGTCATACCTTTGAGATGAGTTGGAGTAGCTTTTGTAATCCTGATCTATTGTCTAGTTATGTGTTTTATTTTGTATTGTTTCCTGTTTGTGTTCCCCTGTCATGTGATCTTCTTGTCCTCGTGTTCTAACTGTCTATGTCATACCCTTCCCTTGTGTTTCTAGTTTCATGTGTCTTGATATGTCTTTTTATAGCTTGTGTTTGTGGGTCATTGTCAGTCTTCAGTCCATGTTTCTTGGTTTTGTCTCCAGGTTGCTGTGTTCTGTTTATTGTCTTGTGTCCTTATTTAGCGTCTTTGTTTTGTGTTTAGCCCATGTCTAGTGTTTAGCCCCCTAGTCCTCTGTGTAGCCATCTTGTCCTTTTGGATAGTTTTCTTATGGCTTCTATGTTTATCTCGGTTTGTTTCCTTATTTCTTTTGTAAATAAACCTCCTGCACTTACATTCTTCTTTGCTCCTCGCTCCCCAACCCAACCTGGTTGTGACAGTACCAGAATGCAACAAAGCCAATGTGGTTGAATGCCATTAAATCCTTACAGAAATGTTCTATCATCTAATATAAAGCTTCTCAGAAATGTAGAAGCTGTGACCAGAGCAAACAAGTTTGTTCCCAAATCCCCAATAATCCCTTTAAATATAGAGGAAGTCTTAGGAAAAACAAGTACCCACAAATATATGACCTTAAAGTGTATAAACAATAACCAGTACTAAGCCTTTTTACCTGGCATTTTGTGGTCCACTGTTTCAGCCCTTCCAGAAATTCTTGCAGTACTTCATCTCGGTCAATGACAACATAGATAAGCTTGATAGCAGTGGAGGTGAGTTGAGATAAATGATCCTCAATACCTTCCAGCATGGCGTCAATGGACTCTGCACTCTTAAGGCCACCTCCACCTATAAATAGAAGGAAAATAACCAAGTAATTTCCTGTGTTGATAATCCATCCATCCATCCATTATCTGTAACCGCTTATCCAATTTAGGGTCGCGGGGGGTCCAGAGCCTACCTGGAATCATTGGGCGCAAGGCGGGAATACACCCTGGAGGGGATGCCAATCCTTCACAGGGCAACACAGACACACACACATTCACTCACACACCTACGGACACTTTGGAGTCGCCAATCCACCTGCAACGTGTGTTTTTTGGACTGTGGGAGGAAACCGGAGCACCCGGAGGAAACCCACGCGGACAACACACCAACTCCTCACAGACAGTCACCCGGAGCGGGAATCGAACCCACAACCTCCAGGCCCCTGGAGCTGTGTGACTGCGACACTACCTGCTGCGCCACCGTGCCGCCCTGTGTTGATAATTTTATATATAAAATATATTTTACAATATCCTGGTGGTATGACACTATACCTAGCCAGTTTGGTGTATTAGCAATTACAGTAATAGTGCTGCTAGCCCTTTAAAAATCCAGGCATGGAACCAGGATCCAAGATCTGAGATTGAACAGCAATCAAAGTATGGTAGAGGGACATTATTGGTCACTAAAATTACAAAAGGTACCTCAGTGGTGTCTAAAGATGTGTTCCCTAAAGGTATATTACATTCTCCAGAAGGAGAGAGGAATATTTGTAATATTTAATTATAGAACTGTGAAAAATAAAATAAAATAAGTCCTGGAGATTAAATGGGGTGTATGAAATCAATACAATTTTAAAATCTACAGTTGAAATCAAATAAGGTATAAATATGTTCCATAAATAAAGGAAATGAATATGTAACCTTGAGGGTACCACCAGTTAAAATTGTTTGCATTTTTTGGAGTTCCCAACTCCAAAATACATTACACCTTCAAAAATTTAGCATTAAACCGTATGGGTTGAGTCCTACGAATATGATAACCCTATTAACTGCAAACAACCATAGAATGTGAATTCAAATATTCAGAACAAATGATAAATTTAAATGTGTTCTCTGGAGAGGACTGATTATGTCCATTTAGAAAACTGTCAGAAGAGTTTAATTTGACCAATGTTGTCCAGACATTTTGTAAAACATTTTTCAGCATTTGTTTTATACCGGTGCCAACAGCAGGGAAGGAGACTGTGCTGATTTGTTTCTCTTCACAGCGTTCCAGGACTTTCTTTACCCGTAACCTGGCGTCAGCAGCGGAGTGGGGTCCCATCATGTGGATGATGTAATCGCACTGCAGATTTCCACCACTGGTCACTGCAGCTGTGTCACTCTGAAGTGGACCTTAGAAAGCATCAGAAACCATACTTGTAATGTGTTTCTAAAATGGATGTCATTATTCAAAACAACACAAATTTGCTGGGGAAAAAGTGCAGGAGTGTACTCTCTATGAAAGATGTGTCTGCTCAACAGAGTCTCAACATTTTCATACACATATACAGTATGACCAGAGCTAACAGATCAACCACACTCACCTAGTGTCTGACATTCCTGCTGAACAGAGGGCCCTGCTGCTCTGAATATGGCTCCTGATACACCTGAAAAGAGACAGGAAGGAGACAATGTCACATATCAGCTGGTAAGGTAAAATCAACTTTAAGTATGTAGAAATAATTAAAGCAGCATTTTTAGGAGCTACACTCCTGTGAAGCAAAACACACACCTCCCATCAAGTTCATCTTGTTATTTGTGGTATTCACAATGCCTCTGACAGTTTCGTTGGTGATGCTGCCTTTCTTGACCTCAATCCTCACACCAGAAATTTTGACTAAAGACAGAACATAATAATTCATATATTCTCAGTGTATCGAGGGAATAAAAATTATTGTGTGCGTATAGCTTATATTGTGTACTAACCCTGATTTGCAGGCATCATGCTTTTGGTAACTTTAGGAGACAGCTAGAAACAGAGATAAAACATCAAGATTGAGTACAAGAAGGATCTGTATCAGACTAAAATACAATTTGTAAAAAAGATAAAGGTTGACATGACAATAGACAAGAATTAACCTTCTTTCTTTCCTTGAAATAAATGCAGTAGGAGTCAAATATCTTCTGTTCAAAAGCCACTGCAAATATCTCTTTGAGGCAGGATGACTGCGACTGAGTCAAATGATTTTCCAGTCCAATGAAAATGGCTTTGATAGACTCAGATGCTCCAATACCACCTTTCCCTGTAAAAATATGTTTAAGCTTTACATTGATTATATTCATGCTTATATACAGACATGCCAAGTCTTCTGCTTCCATATCCCATGGAAGTTAAAGAATGCCGCACTGAACTATTGGATAGGCATATGGATCATCCTGCATTGAATGTTTGCATAGACAATTCTGGGCAGTGCCAATGCCTTGTCTAGTGTGGGTCTATGCCCTATTTCTGGTACAGACCAGAATTGAGGAATGTTAAATGTGGCATTGAACATTGAAAATGGAATGTCCCGTCTCTCTGGCACCCACCAACATGGCTCGTTCAAAATCAAGTAATTCATGTCGCCTTGCCATGTGCACATTTGCCAGTGATCAGCTTCACAAAAAAAAAAAAAAAACCTCAGAGCTGACACAGATGCGGGCATTCCCAAGCTGTCCCCTGAGGTATGGCGACTAATTTAATATTTAAATATTAATTTAAATTATGACTTTTTGCATGTCAGTATATATACATTCAAATTTTGTTCTGCAATCTAGCAACAGATAACAGTATACATTAATCTTACCTGTCCCTATGGCAGGGATTGCCACTGTCGTAGCATTCTTGCTTTCACAAAGACTCAGGACCTTCTCAATAGAGGCAGTGATATCAACAGCTGTGACAGGACCAACAATCTGAGCAATGTGCTTACAGGAAAGATTACCCCCACTTGTCAATACCACTCCATCTGCTTTCTGAGGACCTGTCAAATAGTTTACAGGAAGAGCAATATTATGAAGGTCCTCTATATGTACAAAACCATTCAAAAGTTTACAACTTATAAAAATATGCTATAGCTATATAATTAAATCTGCATGAAAACCAATATTGTACATGCATTTATTCATTACCAAGCTTTTTGCATTCATCGACAACTGATGTCCCAGCTGCTGCAAGAATTGCACCAGAAACACCTGAAAGAGGGTAAATTACATGAAAGACCTTGCATCATTTCTATTACACCACAACTGACACATCTAAAATAAACTTCCTTAAATCAAAAGTTTCAGGACAATAGATCTGTTCTTTTCCCTATAGTCACAAAATTGTTTAAAAAATCAAACAAACAAACAAACAAAAAGAAAAAAACCTTTACACCAATAACAATAAAACCTTTGTTAGCAGGGGATTAGATGGACAAGAAGTGCTTACCAGTGTCAAGGTCTAATGTTTTGTTGCTGGAATTAACAATGACATCCACGGTCTCTTTTGTTATATCTCCTTTTTTAAGAGATACCTGCACTCCATGGACAGTTACTGTGTGAGTTTCTATATGTGTGAAAACAAAATCAGTACATTAAAATTATAGCAATGTATGCTGTTACTTAGTGAGAAAATGTGATATAACAACAAGAGTATACCTTCTGTGTCTGATGCTTTTTTATGCTTCAGAGGACTTAAAAGGGTTTTTGATGTAGTATTTGTTGAATGTGCAGAGGTAGTTACAGTCAGATCAGTTTTCACCTCTACCTTTGTTGATAGGTAAGCCTTGCAATTGAACTCTTTGGCTTTGGCTTTTACATTGGCTTCATGCTTCTGTATCACTTTTGTCTCTCCTGCTTTAGAATAAGCAAATGTCTCTGTGATAATGGCGGATACATGCTTCTTCAACAGACTTACGGCATCTTGGATTTTCTCTTTTGCTCCTGTTACCTTCAGACAAGGAGGACTCTCTGTAGTGCCAGCAAGTATGGTTAAATCAAGGTTACGGATCTCTGGAACTGCTGATAAGTTCATGCAAGATTCAATAAACTCAACCTCTTGCAAAGACTGAAAATGGATGTCTTCAGTTGCCGGTGTCTTGTTTTCTAGATAGTCATTGACCTTTTGTAAGAGATCTGCCACCATTTGAGCAAATCCACAGATTACAATTTCTCCCTCAGAAGGTATAATGATGACATCATGGGTTAATTCCACATTAGCATTATGTGCCTTTAGAAAATTCACCCAGGTTTCACTGTTAATCACTGGGGTTAGCTCAGGTGTTATTTGAATGATCTCCACCCTGATGATGTCTGCTAATTTGTCTTCTGCTTTCTTGATGTTTTCTGTCTCTGCAAGGACCCCAAGATGGTCGCCATTTTTCATAAAGAAAGCCTGGATATTGCTTGCAAAAAAATGGTCCTGTTCAAATTTCTTTAGATCTAAGGACTTCAGAAACTGAACTAAATGGGATGAGAGGCTCAAGTTCTGAAGGGTAACATTCTCCTGTGCTTGCTTGATAACCTTTTCAGCAGCATTTACATTTTCCCTAAAACCTTTTAGATGGAAGGACAAAGTACCTTCATCTTTGGTGTAAATTTCATTACTAAGTTTAGAATGTACACAATTTGCTACCAACTCAAGCATCTCCTTTGACTCAAAGCGAATCACTTTATCGACAGTGTTCCTCTCTACCTCTAGTTCAGCCATTGCGTCCTCAAGAAGTTGCTTTAACTTGTTTATAAGTGTATCAACTGCCTCTTTGATGCCGACTATCACAATTCTGCTTTTGGCTTCTTCAATAGAAAGGCTGATGTCTGAACTGGTTAGCTGGTAACAATCCTTCTCTACCCTTTTCCACAACTCATTCTCAATTGTCTGCTCAGCTTTGCTGTACTTGCTCAAAAAGGCATTTGCTTCTCTTTTAGCCTTAGACTCCCAAGTTGGCCCAATTCTCAGTGCAGCTAAAGAGTCTTTGTCCACAGCCATCTCCAGTTTGATCTGTTTGGGAGATTCTGTCTTTTCAAAAATGACATCTGCATGAACTTTCTTGAGCTGACTCAGCAAGTCTCTTTTGCACTGTACATTTCTTTCAATGAATCCAAGCACGTCCACGTCAACAGGCATGGTGATCTCTGTGGAGATGTTGGATAAAGTAGGTGTTTTTCCAGTGAGAATCTTCTGCAGACTCGGGTAAAAGAGCGAAGTGCTGAGCTGCGTGTCAGATATATGATGCTTCTTTTCCACTACTCGATGTGCAACTGTGGAAATACAGAGATTCTGTCATTTAGGTTAAAAGCTCCTCTTGTTTTTAATCCCGTTATCTTCTCTGTTCATCTAATGATGGGGCCACATTTTATCAAAACACATTTATTGAATATGTTATCTAATTACCTACATTTAGTTTTGAGAGTTATGACTAAAGTTATGAATAAAGTTTTTTTTATGATTTAGGGAGATGGAGATAATTTAAAACTGTACCGTGGGAGTCATCAAAGGTTATGACCACACTTTTGGATTTGCTGACCCAGATTATGGATGTGATGTCCCCTCCACCACTCCGCTTATTGCTGAAGTAGAGATTCAGAAGCTCTTCTGTAATTTTGCTCATATTTCCTTGCACTAAAACGGAACCTGTGAGCTCTAAACGAGAGACTCCGATCTCCATGTCCTTCATCTTTTTGGAGGTGACCTTCTTCACGAATGTGTTAGCATCTGGAGACATAAAATTAACAATAATTACATATTAATTTAAAAGTCAATTAAAGATTAGCAAATTGTAATAAGAATGATCATCATCAGGGATTATATTAAATTTCTTATAAATGTCATCCAGTAAACAAATGTTTGCTTTTACTTAGGGGAATTCCACATGTTAAAAATGTTCTTGCAAAAGTGAATGCAAAGCCTTAATAATAGGTGTGATAAGCTACCTTCTGGAAAAACCTGTTCTCAGTAGTAGTGATAGGAACTGAACATCTAAGCACTTTGTCTATAAGATCTCAGTCAAGTAACCTTTTACATAGAATAGGTACAAATATCCCACATATTCTAGTCACTGTTTTATGATAGATTTGAGATAAACATTTATATTTTTCTTCATCACCAGTTACTTTATTTACTGTATTAATTGAGGTATGTCTATGAAATGACATACACATGCATCAACAAATACAAAATAACATAAAAAAAAAGTTTCTACAATGATTTGTCAAAACTGTATATTTTGGATTCTGAACTCACCAATAACCTCTTTGAATGTTACTACGATCCTGTCATCATCAACGAGCTCCCAGGTGTGCTCTGCCTTTTGACTACAGCTGCCTATAAACACTGTAATTAATTTGTATTTGCAGGTATCTTTGAACCCAGTTAGGATAAAGCGACAGGGATCCCATATCTCTGATGAACTTCGCTCTTTATACACCTCTACTGAAAGACCAAACTCATGTTCCTTCTGCTGGAGAATCTTTTCAACATCTGGAAAAAAAAATATGCTTTGTTATTTTTAATGGCATGGGTACTTAATTTGTTCAACAGCAATATTATCAGTCAAACCCATAAACATTTAAATACAATAAGCAAATTTACCATGTAAATCAGACATAGGACTTGTGTATGGTGTGTGTATGTTTGTTTGTTTGGTGTAAAGACATTGTAGATATTTTGACTGTTTTGCATTGAGTTTTTGTTCATATTTGTATCAGTTGTGATTTGTGTCATTTTTAATTTTCAGCAGATGCCCAGGGGGATTTTTGTCATTGATTGTGACCCAGTTGAGAGGTTAATATCTTGGTAGTCAAGCCTGAGATTTTCTCACCAGGGTATCAAAGTTGTTTGGCCAAAAGTTAGGGACTTTCTCACAACAGTAGGGGAGTAAACAGTGGCTGAGCTTATAGATAACCATCAGAGGAGTTTTCTTCCTGTCAGCGGCCAATGAATGCCAATGTGTGTATGTCTTGTTTGCTTTTGTTTTGTAATGGTAAAGAATTATATAAATAAAACACTGACAGTAGGAGCAGTAGTAGTATGACGCTAAATTTCAATCAAAAGAAAAAAATTTTTGACAATGCGTAATATTTTAGCACCTCTATACACTGTCAGAAAATTTGTCACCTTTTGCTGTCTCTGTGGTGGTACTGTGAAGGGTACATATCTGTACCTTTAATTAGGGAAAATAATTATACCTTACTTATTATAATTGTAGATTTAGATATTGTGTTGACTTTATATGCCCCATTTTATTTCCAGGACGTATATTTAGATTTTTTATATGACACAGTTGTATAATGAAAGATTATAAACATTTATCTCTCCTTCTGGAGAAGAGAATGTAATGTACCTTTAAGGAACAAAACTGGACTTTTAAACACGGTTGTATTTACACAGTTTGTACCTTTAGTGACCAATAATGTTCCTCTACCGTACTTTTTTTTCTGAGAGTGTAAGATTCTCATATTATATGAGCCCAGTGTCGGCTGATATATACATTTTTCATTTCTAATTACAAAACAAATCTCATGACGGCTGTATCACACATAATGTGCCAGTTACATTTACCTGACTGAGTGGCTACTTTCAGGATCCAACTGTTTTTTCCATGTTTTGTGAGTTGAGCGTGCTCTGTAAATTGCTCAAAATACATTGTGAGTGTCTCTTTATCAGACTCTGTAGTGCTTACAAGCAGGTCCAGGTCTTCTTTAGTTTCAGAGACAAAGAAAAAAATTACAATAATTTCAGAATATGTGCATTTCATAATAGACACAGTTTGCTACAAATTGATAAATCATATCAAATAAAATATAGAAATCATACCTTTGTGAATTTCAGAGTCAAACTTGTTCCTCTGTGTCCATGTACAAGACAAAAAAGATCAGATAAATATTTTAGAAAATACCTGATTTAAACTACATACACAATGTAATTTTGATTAAATATTGCAGATTGTATTGTCGCTTTTGTAGAATTTGAAGAAATATCCTTGTCCTTCCCCATTTTATTTCTGTAGATATGTCTGTGGGCAATTGACACATTGGGCTTTTCATAATAATGAAAACTAAAGCATACTTGCTAAGAAAAAGTATAGCATAGTTTCAAACAATTTTCAGCGCTGCCTTTGGGCATATGTTTGAACATCCCTAGTCAAATTCACATTTAATGAATTTATTAAATATATTAAAATATTTTACACTCTTAAAATTTGATTTAAGTGTTATTTTTTAATCAACATTCAGGATTATGCTGTGTAAATACACATTCCTCACATATATATTCTAATCTCTTTCAGATCCTCATACTGCATGTAAGCATTTAAACTGAAGTATCTTCTTGGGTTGTGGAAAGCTTCACTATCAGACAGTAGTGTCCTTCATCTAGAACAATGAGGAGCTAGCTATCTGCACATGGATATAAACATATTCACCTCAGAGGCAGTGGCCTGTGCTGACTGGTTTTGGTCCAGATCGTCCAGCTTTTCTTTAGGTAGTACATGTGGCTTAATGTTTTTCTCTGCAGGGCCCTGGTCTTCCAGAAGTCTTACTGTCAGTTGCACCGCTCCCTGAGCTTTGAAATCAATTCGGTGGATCCTTTTTTCAAGTACTTTCTTAACATCTGGGAATTGAAAAGTGGCATTTTAAGAAATAGCTCATTTTCTAGTGATTTTTCTTCACATTATGAAATAGCCATTATACTGACATCTAATGTCATTTATTCTTCACTCAACCTTTTTTAAACATGGCTACCCCATTAGGGGACTGGCTCTATGAATCATTAACTGATTCAGTCAGTGCCTACAAAAATATATGTATGTACTTTGTAGAGTAAAAATGTATAATAAAGAATACTTTCATAAATAGTGCTACATTCGGTGGTAAACATGACTCATTGCACTTTTAAAAAAATAAACAACTTATAATCGTTAAAATGTAATGCTATAATCATAGGTTAAAGGCGAATGGCAATTATTAAGATTCCGGATTTTAATTCTGATTTTAAAATGGTAGTCACATATCACAGACTTCATTAAAGTGGTTGTGAGAAGAATCAAAGCTCATGATTATCAAGATAGCAACATAGACATTTACTTTCTTAAATAACCAGTGAATTTGTGTCTTATAAATGTTAATATGAATAGGTAATAATTATATAATATTAATAAATACCTCTCTGTCCTGCAAGAATAGTTGTTATGGTTCAAGCCTAAAATGTTTTGTTAAAATTATAAGTAACCTAATCTGTACTTCAAAGTTCAATGTCCATCATCTTTCTGGATAATACTTTTTTGTGATTTAAAGTTTCCACATCAAATTAATCTAAATTACTCTGCCTACACCTTTAGAGTTAAATTAATTAGAGTTTTCATTTTTGGAATCAGAATATACTTCATGCGTGATACGTGTATTATGAAAGAGAAATGGCTAAAAGTAATATTTTGCTCATGTAATCTTACCTGCTTCATTCAGGTAAACGAGGAGAGCCTTTCTCTTGTCTTCTGGGTGCTGTTTAATGTGTAAAATCTCTCCTCCAGACCTTCTTTTATTTTTGAAATAAAGCTCTAACTTGGATTTCACGGAATTGAAGTCTTCTGGGAGCCCTTCTAGCAGCAAGGTTTTCTCAGCCATTATGAAGAAGTGTGCTATTATTTACTAGGCGCCTACATTCGTATTTTGATGATTTTTAAGCAAATACGGATAAAGTGAGATATGTTTCATTTCTAAGGCACTCAACAAAATAAGCCCTGCGCTGCGGTGACAAGCTTCAGTCTGTTTTTCGTTTGACTTACTTTCAGTTTTGTTTCAGACCAAACCCCTGAGCTGTGTGATTTCCTGGAAACAGAGTCGTCGCAAATATCACAGAGCGACACAAAGAAGACCAGAGAAAAGCGAAACAACAACCCTTCATTTTAAGCTTTTTCTTTACTACTGTTCCTGTTTCAGCGAGTGGAGAGCTATATATCTTTAAAAAATGTCACACACAGAAGAACCTCGAACCAACGGGGAGGTAGGATTAATATTTTTAGTCTTCAAAGGACTTTGACCGAAACATTTCAGTCCATAGTTCGACATTAACATTTGTTTTCAGAATGTGACTTACAATCTAATTTGCACGTCGAACCCGCATTTAATTCATGTAACGTTCATTTACGCCGCCATTTTATCGAATATGGCTTAAGATTTCAAAATTGTCAAATGTAGTCTTTCTACGGAAATCTGTGAAGGTGCCTCATGTCCCGCTGCCGTCGGAATTTGTGACCTCACTGAATATTAACTACATAAATGTACTTAAACATGAATGTTTATAAGGTTTATATGGAGATTCAGTGGGGGTAACACATTCAGATGGCAGCTGTCAGAATTTGTGACCCCCTATGCCAAGGCTATGAAGTAGCACCCTTTAGGGTCCCAGAATGTAGAGTGCAACAACAACAAACACTCAAGTTAAGATTTATACTTTTGGTTTAAAACGTTGAAAACATGCCTGATGCCACCAGTTTTTCTAAATTATGGTATAGGGCATAAGACTAAAAGTCATTAGACTGGTTTCTTTACTCCTTATTTATCCGCTCCTGTACACTGTAGTACTCTGTTCATAGGCATATTTTACTAACCCCTTTTCACTCTGCTCTTCAGTGGTCATGACCCCCCACAGGACCATCACATATGTATTAAATACTCTGACCACATTCATCACTCCAGTGACCCTGATGTGGTGGTGGTGTATTAGTGTATTAGTGGTGGTGGATCAGAAACAGTTTTTGACCCCTACCAAAATATTGTGTAAAAATATGTAATAAATAATATTCAGAATACACATTTATTTTGCTTTAATATATTTTTTATACAATGTTTAAATAATAAAAAGCCTGAAAATCATAGCAACATTATTCTCTATAGAATATTTTTCCAAAATATTTTCTCTGTCTATCTGTAATAGCTTATAAATTTCAGGGTAGAGGTTAGTCTGGAGTTTAACCTGAATCACTGGGCAAAAGGCAGGGACACACCCTGGACAGGGTGCCAGTCCATTGCAGGGCAAATATAATTTGACATTTAATAAAAGAGATTGCTCTGGTTCCTCCACAGACACTGTGTACGTGTGCAGGGTTAAGAGGGCCTTCCAAGGCTCTTATGGAATTCCAAGATTCGTCAGTTACAGTTTTTGTTTACATGTAGCCTCTTCTGTCTTTTGTCCTTTGTCCTAATCAGTGTCTCAGTCCTCGTATACAGGAGTTGGAAGATGCTTTGAAAGAACTAGAAAAATGGAAGGTAAGCAGGCCTGTAATTTGTAATCGTTACAGTGTTTGATCACTAGATCTGATGGTCAGTTACTTTAATAAATTTTAATACTTAATAGAACTTAGTGGAGAAAGCGGATACAGAGAAGTCCAGGTTACTGCTGGAAAAGCTGGACACAGAGGAGAAAAAGAAAAAAGCTCAGAAGGAAACCACAGATGTGCTGAAAGCCGAAGAGCAGCTTAGAGACCATGTTAACAAAACAATGCAAGCTATTCAGGTACAATAAAATCAGACATACAACTCAACCTTGGAAACACCTTTCAAACATTTGGAATTAATGGTTTCTTCAATATCAAACCAATTTAATATAAAGCCACCTGTTTGTTTTGTAGGACGAAATCAATCAGATCGATAATGATAACCAAAATCTGATGAGGAAATTGCAGAGGTGTAAAGAGCAGGTCAAGTCCAAGGAAGCTGAGACAGACTCTTTACAGCAGAGATTCAAGGTACTTGTCATAAATAAGGCTTGGTTTCAACTGTTTAATACATTCTAAAATTAGGCTGTCTTTTCTGTTAATTGAATGTGGCACCATAGCATTATCAGTGTTCTTATATACACTATATGTCTAAGTTTGTAGACACCCTTTATAATTGTTCAGCTTGTATATTCATTCATTCATTCATTCATGTCTGTAACTGCTTATCCAGTCCAGGGTCGTGGTGGGTCCAGAGCCTACCCAGAATCACTGGGCGCAAGGCAGGAACACACCCTGGACGGGACGCCACAGTTCACAGAGCGACACACACTGGAGTCGCCAATCCAACAACTAACAAGTCCTCACAGACTCAAAAGTGTCCGTACGTGTGAGTGTGTGTGTGTGTATGTTGTGAGTGTGTGTGTGTTGCCCTGTGAAGGACAGGGTGTATTCCCGCCTTACACCCAATGATCCCAGGTAGGCTCTGGACCCATTGCGACCCTGAACTGGATAAGTGGTTACAGATAACGAATGAATGAATGAATGAATGTCCATGTATCTTCCAAACATAATATTTCAAGAAAACCTGAAATGTCAGAAAGATGCTTCTCCTTGTCAGATCAAAGCCCAGATCCCTGCGAAAAAAATGAAGTTCACCCACGTGAATGCAGAGGCTGGAGGATGTGATGAGGCTGAGGAGAGTGAGGGAGAGCTTCTGAACACCAAATCAGTGTTTACCATCACCCAACGACCTTCTGTCCTGCTGAAGGGTGGTCAGGCACTTATCACGTTTGAGGAGGAGAAAGGTAGGGTCCAAACCAACCACATTCTTTCACATTTTCCTTTTCCTTTTTCCACATCCTCCAGAGAAATTCACAAAACTGTAATATATTTGTTGATATAAACATAAAACCACTGTGGCTAATTATTTACTACAGTAATTTGTTGCAAAATTGAATCTAACCCTAGATAATTGGTAAGCACTTCATATACAGTGTCCTGAGCTTTCAAATGATATTTGTAGAAAGCTGGATGTCTTCCTGTATTTGGTAATATAAAGTATAATGTAATTTTACTGCATTGATTTTTGCTGCTGTTACATACAAGTCATGCAATATTCAGTAATATTCATTCAAGTATTAAAAACATATGGAATAATGTGACTGTTCGTTGACTTTTTCCGAAACAAAAATGTGATACATATATTTGAAACCCTCTTTAGAATTTAAATTTTTAATTATTATTGCCTTCTCCTGTTAACAGCTGACAGGTCACCTATAAAGCCATAAGTTATTGATAATATTGCAAGTTATTTACTGTTTCAAAATATTATGTGTGTTCTGTTATAACACTGTAACATTGGCCTTTTAACTCAGAACAGCTGTGATCTATTACTTTTACTTTTGTAGTTTACTAAATATTGCTGTTTTGATATTATTGGTAGGAAATTGGGAGAACTTTGTTCAAATATTAGACACTGCTCTGACATATGACACAATGTATTTTTTTGTACTTTCTTTCTTAAAGTGGCAGATCAGATCCTCAAGCTGGTCAAGTGCTCTGTGACCTGTGACAAAGCCAAGATAGACGTGAAGCCATACTCCTTATCTCTAGACCCATCAGTGAAATTTGAGGTACAGTGAGTGAATCTTTGAAAGTAATATCTGAATCATTGTAAATGTGGCTAAATCCACAACTGATATTCTAACGTTCAACTTTGTTAATAATGTCTAAAACAGAATAGCATACAAATGACTGAGAGCTGGTTTTTTTCCAGGTGCATATGACTGTGTCCAAGAGGACCATCATGTTCTCTAAAGCTCCTGCTCTCCTACCTGTGGAGAGAATGCAGGACCGGCTGGAGCTGAGCTTCTCCAAGCCCAGTCGAGGTGGAGGAGAGGTGGAGAAATTAGAGTATGACCCCAGAACCGGAACAGGCCGTGTTAGTTTCGTCAACACTGGAGGTCTGTTTGTCTGCATGAAAATTTTGGAGTGCTGGGTTTGGACCTGACTATACATAATTGTTAAGCTTAATAAATGAAAGATCTAAGTTTTTTTGACCATGGTACAGTGGCAAAAATATAAATCTATTCCTTGAAAATTCTGATTTGGACCTGCTATTGGACAGTTGTTAAACTCAGTGAACTAACATTTCAATGTAATTAGGTTAGTTGACTTTTAAAATCAATTTAAAACCCTTTTAAAAAAAGGGTTATGTCTTGGTCTGTTATAAACACTTGAATAATACAGCTCAGTAATAGAAGTAAATTTGAACTTAAGGTCAATAAAAATTAACTGCATAAAAATATTGTGACTTTTACCAATGTCAATATGAGTTTACAGGAATTTTACTCATATTAATTAGTAACAAGACAAACCAGTTTTCATGTGTTTTATAAATATGTTGTGCCTACAGTAATGCAAATGTTTGTTTCACTTTCAGTTGCCGAGAATTTGGTTCTTAAAGGAAGTTTCTACGTAGATGTAGGTAACGGGATGGAGGTCAGTGTGGCACCACTGTATGAATTCCAGCTTAGGAAGTTTCAGGTGAGCCTTAGTGATTATATTGATATTAAAGTTTTAAGATTTATGTAGATTACATTATTTGTTAGGGCGGCATGGTATTGCAGCAGGTAGTGCCGCAGTCACAGCTCCAGGAGCCTGGAGGTTGTGGGTTCGATTCCCGCTCCGGGTGACTGTCTGTGAAGAGTTGGTGTGTTCTCCCCATGTCCGCGTGGGTTTCCTCCGGGTGCTCCGGTTTCCTCCCACAGTCCAAAAAACACACGTTGGTAGGTGGATTGGCAACTCAAAAGTGTCCGTAGGTGTGAATATGTGTGTGTGTGTGTGTGTGTGTTGCCCTGTGAAGGACTGGTGCCCCCTCCAGGGTGTATTCCCCGCCTTGCGCCCAATGATTCCAGGTTGGCTCTGGACCCATCGCAACCCTCAGTTGGATAAGAGGTTACAGATAATGAATGAATTAACATTATTTGTTCATTAAGGTTAATATCGTGGCAGGTGCAGAACTTATTTTGAAACAAGGACAAATCAGCAAATCAAACATAGAACAAATCACTGCCAAGCAAACGTAAAATAAAATGAATGAATGTCAGAACTTGCAGGAGCAAAACTTCTCAACATCTAAATGCATGAGGACATTATCTGACCACCCACAAATGTGGGTTAGGACATTAGCAGAAACACAAGACACAGACGGGTGGAGACAAGGACCAAAGCTAAACAAAAACACATTCAGGGTATTAAAAACCAAAAAAATATCTATAGCAACAGGAAGTACACAATATAGAAGAAGAATGGGGCAGTTTAGGTGTTTCTAAATGCTCTTACCAAAATATCCAGACACCCTTTCAAATTAGTGAATTATACTAGGCATATTCTTGTCTTTTAAAACCCAATTCCTGTCACATTTTTGAGATACAGGTGGATTTTTTTTTAAAAATACGTCACTAAGTGTCGATATGTGATCCATTCTAGACATTCTCTGGGGTTCCAAAGCGCACAGTCCTGCTGAAGGGCATCCAGGATGTGATGGATGAGGAGGATCTGCAGGACCATCTGGAGATCCACTTCCAGAAGCCCAGCAATTACGGCGGAGAGGTGGAGACCATTAAATACGTGTCAGCTGGAAAAGAGCTGAAAGCGTTCTTTGTCGAGGACTGTGCTGAAGTGGAAGCTGAATAAAGGAAACATCTGTCGTGCTGAATACAGTTCCCAAAACTCCCATCCTCAGCTTCTGAATGTGAAGAAGTGGAGTTGCAGTAATCGGATGCTGAAGAGATTTGGTGAATGTTTGGATTAATTTTGTTTAAAAAGGACGCATGTTTTGTTTGTATGGTCCCTGTTGTCCTCAAGATAGTTTACATGTCCAATACAAAGAAAATACTTTCTATAAACCAGGCAAAATAGCAGCAAAACACATTTGCTAAATATTTCTCATTTTTCAGTGATATTTAAATGCTTGAAAATGGTAAATACAGTATATAGAATATACTATAAATGTAGTGTAATATTACCCAAGAGCTTTTGCTTTTTTCTTAATTTCTCTGGTAGTGCAAACTACCATATAGCATTGTTACAGTTTGACTGTGGCAAGTTACTAGATGAATAATCTTGAGTAATGTATAGTTTAATAATAAAAAAGACCATAAGGAAATGACTGATCATGTTGTGTATTAATTGTATTGGACATGTAGATTATTTTAAGCCATACAGGTTTTATAATCAGGGTTCCCTGCCAAGATCTGCATCTACAATGTGCCAACAATCAGACACAATATTTAGGGTGTAAAATCTGCTTTATTTGCTCATATTTATCCTTAAAGCTCCAGGTATCCTGGCTGATTTGTGGTGAATTTCTTTTAAAACAAGAGCCAAAATAAAGTGCCTGAATGAACTACAAGATTCATTTTTAAGCTTTTCTTGTACAGTGTGCAATGGTGTTTTCTACTTTCCACTGGAAACCTCAGTTTTCAGTAACTCTGCACCTTCATCTTCGTTAGATTCATTTGATTTCTGGATGGTAATCTTCCCCAGTATGCTACACTGTGACAAATCTTACTCTCGAGTGTTTGTAATGTATCTATTAAAGCTGCTGTATGAAGATTAAATGTGTCTAACTTTCTTAATCAGCTGAGCTGATTTTCTAGAGGGAAGTAACAAACAGTTACTGTTTGAAATTGCTTTATAATAAATATACTATGATTTATAAACTAAATATATAAATGTATTTATGCACACACTGACTGTAGCAAAAATGTACATCCTATCCTTTGATTATGATAAAGTGTGAAAATGATGTTTTTTTTATGATATGGTGCTGTTGATTTATGAACACTAGATGGCAGTGGTCAGCTATAACAATGTTGAAAAGCCCAGGCACAGATTTAATGGGGTGTAATATAATCATTACCAAAGGAAATAATGAGGTTCAATGTGGAATGTTTTTCTTAATAATGGCTTATAGAGCAAACACTAACAGCTGTTAATTGGCCGGTATGTGCGATTGCTTATATAGGGAAATAACAAGAAATTTAAATTGAACCCCTGTCAGACTCTGTTGAGATTGAAAATGCCGAATACCAGTCCTTCCCCTTCTAAATCACCCACATGAATCTGAGACGTAGTGAATAAAAGTGGCTGAAATAAGGAGACAAATTTGCAGCATAAATTATTTACCTCCCTCACAGCCATTGAAATAAGATTAACAGCCCACAAATGTGAATAATTCATTGCTATTGGAGGCAAATTCAGTTAGACACACCCCGGAAATATCAGCCATTTGGCCATTCGCTGCCTATACCTTAAGGGTCCTGGGACAATTGCGGGGTATTAGAGGGGGAGATTAAGTAAGATTGGACCACTTCCACTGTCATGGCAACGTATGGCTCCAAGGTGGAAATGATGTCCCTTGGCACAGGCAATATGCTCTTTACCAGACAAAGCAGATGATTGATGCTAGACAACCAGGAAAAAGGGGACGTAAAGGGAAACCATTTAAGCCCATGCAATACATAAAAAACACCTCTAGGGAACTGCTCTGGGTTGACACTTGCAAAGATATGGAAGGCTGAAAGGTCCAGGGGCTATTGAACCACTGCTGCTGGCCATCCATATTGATCCCAAACTGAAAGATAGAATTTCTATGCCTGGAAAGGCCCACATCATGGAATGAAATTGATGAAGAATATATGGTCCAATATTTGTGGCTACCCTGCTCCTATTTTTTGAACCCAAGAGATATTCAGACAGAAGAACCTCAGGGACTGATGTTGGATGAGTAGTTCACACCAGCTCATCCCAAATATCTTGGACGGAGCTCCAATATGTGGTTCCACTGCTACACAGATCAATGCACTGCATCTGGCCGGGTTGTGCATGGGGATCTTAGGCTCATGTGCAGCTGCTCCAGAATGTCCCATTTTACTGACCAATATCTTTAATGGAGACTTTACATATAAGCATTATACAAGTGACTAATGAAAAATAAAATCTCATTTGCTTCTTATCAACATCATTAAGCATCCACTGCAGTGTCCATGAATTTATAAGATGCTGAAAATTACAATCTGAGAAAGGTTTATTCATCACAACCTTATTCTCTGATTTCAAGGATCCATTTTCATTTACATCTGAGGCAGTAAATCTCCTCTTGTTCAACATTTAAAATCAATGTTGCCATAGAGACAAGCTACACAAGATCTAGTGCATGACTTTTTCAAAAAGAAAAACATGCAGATGCCAATGGGTAAACAAGCCTCAGAGCACTTTGGCTTAATGATTCTTTGGTTCAAACTGTAATAAAGTTCATTAACCCTAGCATGTTCCACTGAGAAATCAAGTTAAAACAAATCTGAGAGAGTGCTGCTAAGATTTCTGAGTAGGATTTGATGTTCCACAATGGACACATTTGTGTGTGTGTGTGCGTGTGTGTGTGGTTGTGTTAGAACACTGGTTGGAAAGTAGTGGATATTTTTGGTGCCTGTGACCAGAACCAATGTATCCCTTTTTCCCTTGGTCAAATATTAATGCATTTTTTAAAGACACATTATTATTATTATTATTATTATTATTATTATTATTATTATTATTAAAAATAGAGAGTTACAATTTTACAGTAACTCCAGTAAAGAGCCATAACAATGAGGGTTCCCCCAGAATTTTCTAGCTGCTAAATGTTACTAAGCAAATTAGTGAGTGACTGTAAGTCAGTCCAGGTCCATGAGGTGTTTCTCATCTCAAGCTGAGGACATTCAGAATGGACTGGTGTTTATATCTCTAATATTGACTGCCTAAACTGAAAAGGTCTCTCTATGACACAATGGCTTGGGTTGAAAAGACTTAAGTGCTCTTGTTAAAATGTACCACAACTGTTGGACATGTCAACCACCTTCATCACTCAGGTCGAGCCTAGAGACTGGCCTGGGTTAGTTATTCAAGGGGGAGGCTGTCAGGTCTTTGAAGAAGGCTGCATAAAGAATGGCATATTAGCTTTAAGACAGGAGACGGCTGACTGCTTTAAAACTGCACACAGGATGGCATAAAATTTAATATAAGATATTCAGTGTTTACACATAGCATGTAAGTCATGATGAAGAGAACAACAGAGAAACATAACATGTATTAAAGTATTTAGGTTAGTGCTAAGCTGCCAAGCTAACAATATCTAACAATATAAAACTATAGCAAATCTGGTTCATTCAAGATTAATCATGGGGAATAAAAACTTGTAAAAGACATTCTGTGTGTCTTATTCACAACAGAGATTAATATTTACTTGTTGTATTTTTACAGAGACAATAGCATAGTGCTAATACTGTATTTCCATTCAGACAACTGATCAAAACTTGGCTGGATATTTTTGGTCAGTGACATATTTAGGTTTTCCTGAGCAACTAGAGTGAAGTCTTGTCCCATCTTATATATGATAGCCTTCTGTTCAGCTACTAAAGTGCTAGGCAGAACTGGGAGATAGCACAGTTTCCAACCCAAACCTAATGATGAAATAGCTGTAGTTTTACAGCAAAACATGTAAAGTAAACATGTAAAAATTGTAATTAAAATATGTTTGATCACTCTGTTGCATATGCTTATGTGCAACTGCTTTAAGACCATTCTAATGGTTCCTTCGATGTGTTGAACACCTGTGTTCTCAATGGTGTCCTCGAACTGTTGCATTCAGAGTTTACATACACACTTGTTGTGGCAGTACAAGAATATAAACCACACAAATCATATTTGTAGCAACTGTTGTCATGAGAACAGGAGCAAAAGTCAAACAAGGCCACAGCTCCAAGAATCTAACTCAGTGTGTAGATATTTTCAGAGACAACTTAGGTTTTTTTAAACGAAGCTAAAAAACACTTTTTACACACTTGTCTGCCTTCATTTCACAGTCAAATAAATGAAGCATAAGACATCCACAGACTTTTAGAGCCTCACTTATTCAACCACACCAGAATATTTTAGTGCCTTCGAATGGCTGAGAAAGATTTCCTGTATCTGCATTTTAAATGATGGGAATATAAATAGGAAACCAGTTTCTTTTTAGAAGCACCATGTTTTGTTTCTCCATCAAAAACAAGTTTGCAATTCGGGGACATGGTGATGATTGAAAATCAAGAGTTTAACCTTGTTAGCATGTTCCTGTGGTGTTGTTTATAGGTTAGAAGATGTATTAGGAGCCATTAATGCCATGGTTGAGCATTTCTGCTTTAAAAGTGAAGTATTCCAAAGACCATCTAAAAAGGGTGGATACAGACAGGGGTTTTTACATCATAACCCTAACTAACCAATCTCATCAATTTGGGGCTACAGGGTAGTATCAGAATGGTAAATGGAAATACAGGGGGGATCTGCACATACTGAATGAACGCAAATGTTTAGAGTTATTTAATGCCTCTTTTTTAATTAATTATTTAATTTAGTTAGTTAGAAAATAATTTTAAATATGCAATTGTAATAAACAGGGATACGCTTTTAGGTATTTATTCAAAGTTCGCTTTAATTTGTGTCCACAGTTTCTTCAGTTTAATCTCACACTGAATTTAATTGTGGCCACAATCTCTTAATTTGCCCCCTAAAATTTAAAAGACATTATTTTATCATTTACAAACATTTTTCCCCACACATTTTCTTAAAGGAACACTAGGTAAGGCTTGGTATTTTTGTTCCTGGGCTACAGTTACAGAGTGTAATTCAACGCAACAGTCTCCATAGGTGCGAGTGTGTGTCACCCTGCCAAGGACGGGTGCCTCCTCCAGGGAGTGTTCCCAACTTGTGGGAGGAAACCGGAGACCCCGGAGGAAACCCACGCGGACACAGGGAGAACACACCAACTCCTCACAGACAGTCACCCGGAATCGAACCCACAACCTCCAGGCCCCTGAAGCTGTGTGACTGCGACACTACCTGCTGCGCCAACATGCCACCTCATTAAAATATATGCTAGAATTAAATAAAATGAGAGCAAATTGTAAATTGTGGAAACAAATGAAGAAATTGTACTCACAAACTGTGTTCCCTTGAAACTGCTTTATCCTTCACTCGTCCCCTCCAGGGCTTTGTAGGACCTGCTCTTGAAGATGAATACATAAGCCAATGGATCTGTGCCGTGGCTGGCACGGCTGCAGATATTCGTCACTTTTTGTGGTTTTTTCTCGAGGCGCCGGCGCAAAAATCTCTTTGATTGTTGTTCACGTGAAATTGGAGTATTCTCTCAAGTCAAGGTTCTGGAAAGCCTTGGCCCACACCCTGCTGCAGATGTTTATGGGTCCAGGGAGAGAGCCCCATCGCTGGGAAGGGTGGCCATTATGTACCGACTCATCCAGAGTGTTATTACAAGTGACGGCGGCGTCCTATTAGACCCAAGCTGGAGGCCTTTTCGAATCATTCTGGAATAACAGTGACTTCACTACATGGACCCGGCAATGTGGCCTTTGCCAAAGGGGAACTTTTCAAACACTGTCTGGATTAATGGATGAAAATAAAATTGGCGCCAGAAGGCTGGTGTTCTGTTAGCATTAGTATGTAAAAAAAAAAAGTTCTACCTAAAGTGTTATTAGTGTGGTAGCCAGAATTACATTTTAAGGTGGGCTTGGCTAGCTTATATCCCTGAGACACACAACAGGGCCAGTACACTCACTTGCAAGGTTACTTCTGAAACCATATATATTAATATGAAGTTGGTCCTATTTTTACTGTAAATATTAACACATAATTTTTCAAGTTATAGGATTTATAGGATTTAATTGCATTTAGCCATTTGTAAACAAACTCATTTGTAAACAACCACAGATGGCTGATTTAAATTTGTAAACTATATATATATATTGTTTACAAATTTAAATCAGCCATCTGTGGTGGGCCTAGGACCCCCAGCCCACGTGATTCGTACTATATCTGAAAATGGTTTCACCATGTACTGGAAACTGTTCTGAAGTGTCACACAAGGAAGCACTGAGCTATAACTCCTTTGGACTTAGCATCTCTTTAGCCTCCTGATTAGCCATATGTCACCAGCTTAAAGGTCAGATCCTGAACTTTGACAATAGCATCTCTCCTTGCTTGTTTTAATTCTCAGTCATTATTGCAGTCCTAGCCCTGCTGCATGCTAATGAAGGACATTTTTTTTGTCCCCGGCTTTGGGTTAACAAGGTTTCTGCAGCTCTATGAGCCAGTCAAAGTGTTCAATATCAGGGGATCTGTCCCTGTGGAAACTGCAAGGAAACAGAGTGGAAAGTATGGAGTAATCATGGCGAGTGACTGGTGGTCTGATAACGTCCGTTTCGTGTTCAGCTTCTTGACTGACAGACGTATGGAAATCTGCTGTCTTGAAGATTGGAAATGCTAATGAGAATGGCTGCGAGCGAAAGCGTCGCTTTTTGGTATGATGTGATATATACATACACACACACACACACACACACACACACACACTTATGCACACATAGAGTCCTTCATTTTGGTCCATAATGAAACAGTCAGTCGGGAATAGACATATGTACCAAAATGCTAGCTGTAGGAACACTGTTGCCCTCTTAAACTGGAAACAGGCCACAGTGACTAATTTTGTATATTTCTGAAAACTTCAGCTTCACGAACTGGGTAAGATGCTGGTCACTAGTATGTAGACATGGGTTGCATTGAGGACTACTGGTTTAAGCCAATTATGTTATCCTGCTAAAACTAGTAGCATATTAGCATGAGGTCAAGATAATTTCTTCTCTTAATGAAAACTACGGACAGACATTTAATATTTATTTTATTTTGACATATTATGTGAATCATGTATGTGGTTAGTGGATCTACAACTCTGAATTCATCAAAAAAAAAAAAAAACAGATTCATGCTGGGCTTACATTAAAGCAGGAAAAGGACAATAGCAAATAAATATTTCATATTTTCCCAATATGGAAAAAGTCACAATTACAGCAGGGTATCACAGGTTCTGCTGATCCAGCAGGAGCTAAACACCTCTAGTTGAAATGTGGGTCTACCACATGTATATCAAAACCCAAGTTTCAACAAAAACACAACGTTAGAAACATTAGCATGTGTTCACAGCAGACCCTTGGACATTATGCAGGTAACAATCTGGAAAACCACCTACCAGTCTAAAAGGTTGACTCGTCAGAGCACAGTACACGTTCCCCTCTGTTTGTTCATTTATTTCAGATGGAATTTTTGACCATGCTTGAAAAATGTCTTCCGCTGTGCTGAGGGACCAGAGGTCAGGGGCATTCGGCTGTGATATTTGACCTTGACATGTTTGCACAGAAATTACTCTAGATTCCCTGAATCCTTTGTTGGTATTATTCAATGTAGATGGGGAAATGCTTAAAATCCTTGCAGTTACCTATTGAGGATCATTGTTTTTAAACAGCTGGGGTAGTCCCAACTCTATGGGTCTGTGTCACTCCATTTTAAACTCCTGTATTCTCTACTTGCACAGATTATAGTGTAAAAGGTAAAGCCAAAAGATATGAAATCTTGTACTTGTCCAAGACCTGATACAATATGAACATAATGTAAGGTTCTAAACAGATGTAGTTATGCTTGAGACTGTGGAAGGTACTTAAGGCTGATTCCTGACAATTCTGAAGTTAATGGCACTTTTTGCTCATGTTCATAGGCAGTTCCTAGCTTCAGGCACTGGAATCTTGTCTGTATGGAGACTGCATAATTTGCTTCCTGAGTGCTGTGGCTGTTAAAATGTGCCCGATTTCAAAGATATATATGAGCTGAGATGTGTAAATAAATCTTGTCTGATGGCTGGATTTTCTGACTCTGATTTGGGGGTATTCTGATAAAGCCCAAAGTAATGGCTAGCATGTGGGGTATTTCTCCTGGATCGCTTCCTGAGAGAAGTCTCCTGACACTCCCCGAAGCACACATACACACACACATACACACATGCACACACGCTCGATGAATTTCCTCCCTGTACCATAATGAGTTCCACATGGTGGCCTTGACACCGTTATTGCTTTGCAGACGGCACGGGCCAAAACGGGCCATTACTTTTGTTTATTTGAGTGCTTGCAAGCTTTGACCCCCAGAGTCAGTGGGGCACCACCTTATTGTACGGTTTGCAGCAAAAGACTACAGAGGAACAGTCCTATTTTAACATGTATTCCATTGTTTAATACAAAAAAATGTGCTTAAGTCAACCTTGATTTACCTGCTTGGAAATAATGGGTTTTAATTGTTTTCCTTCTGGATTAGGTATTAACATGTTTGTACACAAAATATAAAACATAGGATGAAAAATACATCACTGATTTATGCTGCAAACACTAAATTACTATTTGTTAAAATGTTGATTCTTTATATATACACTGCATAGACAAAAGTATCGGGACACCTCCGCATTATACCTAAAGGAGATTTTATGACATCCCATTCTAAATTCATTGACATTAATATGGAGTTTGGGATTCTACTTCATCCCAAAGGTGTTCAATAGGGTTGAGGTCAGAATTCTGTGTGGGACACTTAAGTTCGTCCACATCTAAGCCATCCAATCAGAATCTAGAACAGTAAAGGCCTTCCCACAATTGTCAAAAATATCTTGGTATGTTGAAATGTTAAGATTCCCCTTCATTAGAACTAAGAAGCCTAGGCCAACCCTATAAAATTATCCCTCCTCTACAAAATTTCATAGCTGGCACAATGCAGTCAGGCCACCATAGTCTGCCACTTTGTTGCTGAGTTGCTGTTGTTCCTAAACACTTCAGTTTTTCAACAATAACACTAAGAGTTGATGCTGGAATATCTAAAAAGAAGGAAATTTCACACACTTATTTTTTTTTTTTTTTTGCAACAGTAGTATCTTATTAACATACCACATTTTAATTCGGTGAGCTCTTTAGACATGACCCATTCTTTCAAATGTTTATAAAGGCCAACTGCAAGGATAGGTGCGACCTTTTTATACATTTGTGGCAGTGGGTTTCATTGAAACCCAAAAACTCTCTGATCCACTCCTACTCGCACAACATACAATGACACAACACAATATCAGTGTCATTAAAACAATGTGAATGATCATTGAACAATGTTCAAGACTATTGTCTGTCATTGTAGAACTACAGAAAACGTGGCAAAACACAGAAAGCTGGAAATACACATGGTGGTCCATATTCTGATGAACAATGTGTAACTATTCTAAAGGAAGATTTTAATTACATGAACCAAAGACAAAAACAAAACCTCAAAGCTCATTGCTAGCAATATGTTTGAAACTGAGGAACAGATGGTGTAGTGACATATTGCCTAGAAATGCATTTCTGGTACCAGTCAAAATCTACCCCACCCACCTTACCCTCACCACTTGCCTGGAGGTGGAGAAGGCTTCTGGGCTGGAAAACTTAGCGTAATCCCCTTGAGCAAACACCAAGAGGGGGAGGAGTGATGGATGGGAGTGGAATGAGGAAAGTGATGGGGCTGGTAGGCTGGTAAAGTCCAGCATAGTTGATCTTGGCCAGATGGTCCATCAATGCCAAGTCTCCTGCTTTAGGCTCCATTAGCCATCAGTGTTTTTACCAGGTGAGCTGATGACTGGGTGGGGCTGGTATTCCGTTTTTTGCTAAACGTCTCGATGGGTGGGCTTGTGGTAAATGAAGACCTTTGTTGCTGGGCAAAAGAGACAATTGCTTGGTGTGTAATATTTGCTTGTCTAGTTTTGCAGTGTGGCTGCAAGGATAGTGTAGATGTGATAGAAGCTTACTCTATGTTCTGTCACACTCATAAGTTGGATATTTTCAAGTCTGAACCCTTGATATTCAGTTCCTTGTGCATCTTAGCATTTTAGCATGAACCAAGATGAGGATGTTGCTCTATTCCTGCTCCATAGGTGGCAATATTTACTTAATTTTGCTAGTTCAGATCACTTATGGTGAAAATATCTCGAAATTCAGGAGCTTACTTCATGAATGTAAACAGACAGAAAGTACTACAACACTAAACAACTCAAGTTACAAATGAGTTTCTGTGGTAGTTCAAACAGTAACTAAACGTACAGACACGTTCAACTTCAGCCACCTACAAACAAGAGTATTTTTTTTTCTCAGACATACTATTCCACCTTAAAAGGTGAAGCTATCCTGAATGTTAACACACCAGAGAGAACAGCAGTTCCCTACAATCATAGACCTTCCCTCACATGTGACAGCCATAGAAGTGCCATGTAAGTCTTTAGGTATGCTGTACAAGCTGAACACTTTCCAAAGTGGAAAGTGTAACCAAAGTCAGAATGATGAGGGACTGGAATGTTGCCAGGGTGATTGTGCTCAGTTGCTCAATAAGGGGTGAGAGTGATTGCCTGGGCTTAACCGCCTCTTGTTTAGATTAGTGAGATCTGCCTTCAGATTGCCTTCTCTTGTGTTGTCCCAGGTGATGCCAATCACCGGATAGTCAGGAAAACACAGGCAAGATTAGAGACACCGGCACAGCCGTCTGATGAGGAGAGGAACAGAAAAAAACACACACAGTTCATCATAAGTGGAGGATTTCCACCATTGACTGGGGAGAGGGGTCACAGTCCTGATTGGGTTTGGCTTTAAGATAAATATGAGGGCTGTTATTGGAGAATCAATAAGGCTTAAAATGGCAGGGGCTCAGGGGGATTAAAGCAGCTTGTGTTTATGAATAACTTTAGCCTCCAAATGCCACCCAACATCCACTTTGTCTGTGTGGATGTAACTTCAGAAATAACATGGCTTTATTAAATTAAACGTACCAGTTAAGGTGTAGGGTATGTAACATATTAACAAAATTATTCTCACATTGTTAATATTTATATGCAAAAATATGGGCACACATTCAGATGACATTCATATTGTAGGTGAAAACTCCACAGATAATATAATGACATTTACTGTACGATGCAACTATTCAGCTAGATATATTCACTTAAATTATGCAGATGATGAAAAGTGAAGGCCCAAGTCAGCAATCAAACCTGGAATGTTTAATAAATTAATGTATATATGGAATAATTTGTTTTGTTGTGAATGTTAACCTTTGCCAACAGTTGTCATTAGTTCTTCCAGGCTGGAGCTGTTAGTTTGTCTCCTCTCATTTGAGTAAAAGCTGCATCATACATGTGAATATTTCAGCATGTAATTTAAATACAAATGAGGCTGAATATCTGGAAGCTTCTCTTACATCACCATGGATCTACCTCCCAGATGGATTCAGTTAACAGAATATATAAATTTCAAATGCAACTTGAGTACCTGACAATGAATGGGTGATTTTTAACTTGAATTCAATTATTATACTAATCATACCATGTACTAATGAACCACACTTTATGCACAGGGGCACAGTCAGGCTGGAACAGAAAAGGACTTTTCAATTACATGGTAAATACATAGTACTCGACTTGATTCTACCCTGTATTTGCTTTTCCATTTAACAAATATTCTACCTCAAACTCCCCGTTGGACATGCCCAGAACACCTCACCAGGAAGGCATCCAGGAGGCATCTGGACCAGATGCCTAAACCATCTGAACTGGCTCCTCTCAACGTGGAGGAGCAACAGCTCCACTCCGAGTCTCTCGCGGATATCCAAGCTCCTAACCTTATCTCTAAGGGAGAGTCCAGACACCCTGCGGAGAAAGCTCATTTCAGCGGCTTTTACCCACAATCTCATTCTTTCGGTCACTACCCAAAGCTCGTGACCATAGGTGAAGTTTGGGACGTAGATTGAACGGTAAATCAAGAGCTTTGCTTTTCTGCTCAGCTATCTCTTTACCACAGTGCCTGTTCTTTTAAATGAGAATAAGCCGATATAAAATAAAAAACTCAGTTTTATAGCCAATTTTGCTTTGTTCTCATTTTTGTTTTTGTCATATATAAGCAGTACATTATTTCTCTGTGCTTATTGTCAAACCTCTGCACTTATTATCTAACCTTTGTGCTCTTGTACAGGCTCGGAAGTCATTGGTAAAGAAAAAAGAAAAACAGACACCTCACAATTTTATTTTGCTCTTTACATATCTTCTTTTCATTATAAATATTCAACTGGTTTCAGTTTAACTCAAAATGAGAACATGCTATTACCTGTGTCTGCCAAAGAGAGCGTACAATACACAAGTAATAGAGACTAGAACCGTGCACCACGGAGGAAGAATAAATCCTCTTGTTGTGAAGTTTACATCAGCTCAACACGTGTGCTCTCTTTATTCTTTTTCTCAGTTTATATGCCCTCTGAGATGAGTCTTAGAGGGGCAACACTCTCACATATCTGCAGCTCCAGTGCTGTGATTGGAGAGGCCCAGATGAGGAGGTGGGAAAATTCTAGTGTTTCCTGTAGCCCACAAAAAATGACTGGCTTCTTTTACTTCCCAGTCTGTGGGTTGGTGGGCTCCAGATCCTCAAGTTAATTTGCACATGCACTGAACAACTGATATTTTTCATAATGTGTCTGCATTAAATTTGCCCATGTAATGCTTGGATTTGTAATTTGTCATCCTGTAACACCTCAGCAACAAGAATTCATCTTCATCTTCTTCACTTCTAAAAAGGCATCTGTTGGGAACTGCTCTACTACTTTAGCCTCTTTCTCCCTAAGACTCTTTGTTTGTTGTGCTAAAATCAGAACACAAAGCCCAGCGCTGAAGTGGAACACATCCGCTGCCAGAAATGCCACACTCGCCAACTTTTAGCATAGGGCATGTCTCAGGCCATAAACAACCAATCAAGGGCTTCTGGAGGGGGGCCGAAGCATGTGCTGAGGGTTTTGTGGCCTGAGCCTTGGCCCGTGTCCCCATTGTATCCCTCTGTGAAATTGCTGTGTTCTCCTTGGTGGTCCGTGGCCCAGGTCCCAGCAGTCTCGGCAGCCTGGGTATCTGCCTGTTGGCCTCCAGGAGAAAAGTGGTGGTGATGTCATAGAAGGGGGGGGGGGGGGCTGTTAGCACTGACTGGACAGGAAAAATCTGACTTTATTATTCAGAAGGAAATTTCTGGTACAGGCAGAGCACAGCAGAGCAGTTCTAACAGAATCAGTATGAATTACTAAAGGTTTTGAGATGTTAGGTATCCATCTTGCATTCAGGGTTTAGACTCAGACTGTAATTGAATTACTTTACTAATTACTTCACTAAAACATTATCTCAGCTCAAAGAAAGCAATTAACCCCAGTAAGATCACTTTGTGTCTCCTAACTCCTAATGCTCAACTGTGTACTCACAGCTTCTAGAACCTCCATGAAAATATAAAACAAACTGTACAAATCTATCATAGACTTGTCATGAGGATTTGATGGTGCTCAGCCATGATGAGTGCTGGATGAAAAACACCACTCCAGCTCATACTAAGGTGCCGGGGTGGGGGGTTGGGGTGCTCCTTCACTCCAGAGAAGGCAGTCTACTGCTCCACATCCCAGTGCTGAGGGGTATTATACCCATCTTTGCCTTAGGCATGGCAACTGTAGACTTATGCAGCTCCTAAGAATCTCATTCAATTGGCTATACTTTGGAGAAATTGTGGAGCCTCAACTAAACATTTGAATCAGCACATGGGCAGGATTTTTCAACCTTTTATTCAATTGACCCACACTTTGTCCATTGATTTTTATCACGACTCAACTCTGAATTTATACTACATTATAAAACAAAATATAATTGATGTTGACCTATATGTTTCTTGACCCCACTTTTAACAATATTTAGAAATTGGGTGAATCCCATTTCACCCCTTGTCCCTACGACTTAAAAATACCTCTCCCTTTTCCCTATTTGTGGGGTGGGGTCTCAGTCCTTGTAGGAAAATAAAGCCACAAATAACAGTAATTTCTACTTTAAAAACTATGGTAAGCATACGATGATCATTTTAATGTAATACACTACGTTGTAATACAGGACATTGATGTCTCAGCAGGTAACTAATTAATTTCATGTTCCACCTTAAATGGTGAATTATAAATACTAGCGCCCGAGGCTACAACACCAGAGGAAGTTGAAAAAAAAAAACAAGCTGCAGATTAAGAAGCTGAATTCAGCTTCATATGATGAAAGATTTAGAAGTTGGTGGTGAAATAGGATTGCTGAACACTACTGAAGGTGCATGACACCTTAAATTGACCAAAAGTCTTCTCTGATATTGCTGAACACAGATGTAGAGCTCTCTAGAGGGCACCACTAGTAGCCTGGAAAAAAAAAGCACTGATGTTTTTCATTTGTGTTCTGATGATGTATCAGGCTCTTGAAAGGTCCATTGGAAGGGTCATGACCCAGGGTTTGAAACACCATGCAGTAGTGGACATCACTTATTACTCCAGAAACATTTGGACATGTAGCGTTAGACTTTTAGATCAAATTAGGTTGTAGCATGTTTAGTTTTAAAGCACCATATGTCTAGTCTCATTAATGATCCAGGATATATATTCCTGCATCCCAAACACCCACTCTTGCCTGGTATAGTCTTGTGTAGAAGCATACTTCTAACACCCACTCATCACATTCCTTGCCATAAGACAGATTCATGCAAATATAGGCTGAGGAATTGGCACCTGCCGTCATATAATGACAGATTTGAGGCAGAATGAAAAGATGCACAATGGGAGTTGTCATTGCCGTCACTCTGCTGCGTATAATAAGCACATAGCTGCGTTAAAATTGCTAAGATCTGAAATTGGTGTTCACAAACAGGCAGGCAAATATGTGAAAAACACTCTGCTGTGTGTATCCCCGTCCCTGACATTTTCATCTTCTTCCAGTAAGATAGACTGAGGGTCACAGAGGAAACGGCTAATCTCATCCTTGGCTGTGGACAGGGTGGATTACAACAAAGCCAAAACCAGGACTGTGTGCTCTACCACACATTTTTCCCCAAATATGTAATTATTTCAGGACATGGCAGAATGGGAGGTCTAGGCCAAACCCACTGTCTGGGATGAGAATGTCAGGGTCTGGAGTAGCTCAAACTCAGTGGAAAACACCAGAGGTGTGGACTCTAGTCATAAGACTTGGACCAGACATTTCTGTGGAGTAGCCTTGTGATTTGTCTCCCATTCAATACCTATGGGATGAGCTGGACCCCGCTTACTTTGTTTGGCTCCAATGACCATATAGACGCACTTTGTAGGTCAGCAATTACAGACTGTCCTCAATATGTTGCTCTTGTTATATGTTGTTAGCCTCCTTTCACCTTAACCTTCAATGTTCTGGACACAGAGTATAGTTATAATATGTCTGGTGGACCATTCTCAGCACTGCAGTGACACTGTGTCATGCATCTGGAGTTTTTTTAATCACTGTGTCCACTCACTGTCCACCCTGTTTGACACCCCTACCTCGTTGGTCCACCTTGTAGATGTAAAGTCAGAGACAGTGTCTCATCTGTTGCTGCACAATTTGTGTTGGTCGTTCTCTAGTCCTTCACCAGTGGACACATCCCACAGGGCATTTTTGGTTGGTGGACTATTTTCAGGCCAGTAGCAACACTGAGTAAAAACACTCCAGCTGCACTGCTGTGCCTGATCCACTCATACCAGCACAACACACACTAACATAATACCACCATATCAGTGCCACTGCAGCAATGAGAATAATCTTCCACCCAAATCATAAGGGTGTTAAACGAAGTTAGTTCCCTCTTTACTGCAGAAACAGCTTCTACTATTTTGGGAATGTTTTCAGACCAGCTGTTGGAACATTGCTGTGAGGATTTGATGGCACTCTACCATGAGATCACTAGTGTAGTTAGGTACTGATGTTGAATTATTAGTTCTGGATCACAAATAGTAATTGGATGGCTCCCCAATACTCCAGATAATGAAACTCTGCTGCTTTACAGTCCTGACCGGGTAAACTATATATCCACTAGTGGACTTTAAATCCATTGATTTTCATGCATGTACATTGGAATGTCTATGTGGCGCATTAACTGAAAGCTAGGTAGAATTCAATTCTGGACATATAGTCATTGTTTTTTACATTAACTGAAGTCACAGCCATTTCTGTGCATGGGAACTGGGCATTTCCAGACAAACCTGGACAGTGTCCTGTGTGAGTTGAAGGGACCACATCCCTGTGCATATGAGAAGGTGTATAAAAAAGTTCGATTGCTGTAATAAATCCATACAGAGGAGATTTTTACAAGCAACAGAAACTCCAGCTATTCTCATGGGCGACTGCCTTCCCCTTCACAGCATGAAGAATACATCATGGAATGCGTGGGAGCTCTTAAATTCACATTGTGAAACATTAAATACAATCAGAATTGACAACAGGGCTGCAAAAAATTTGTTCTTTGCTTTCACACTGGGAATGAAAACAATAGACAGTGGTCTCTATCTTTTGCACAGAACTGTTAGTCACAGGTCTCTTGTGTTTTAAGAGATTGGAGTAAGTACAAGAACCATCAGTGCTTATCTGAACTGCACTCTGAATAAATCTAAAAAAAAAAAAACACAGTACATCCAAGAACTAAATACATCTTTGTGTGGATTTAATAAAACAGCGCCACCAGTGGACGGAAGCAAATCATAGTGGATAAATCAATGTAGAAATTTCTGGGCTGCTCCGTTTTTAACATATATGGGCTCATTTGTAAAGGCTTCATCGTATTTATCATTGTTCTGAAAAAGGGCAGTGGATCATCTTGTGAAAGTGTTTCCACTTTGGTGGGAAAGGGCTATAACAGAAACCTCTCACAGTATAACAGTCATCATATAACAGAAGCCTCTCCCAGTCTTTACTGTCAAATGCATTTTCATAAAGGGATAGTAGGAGTAGTTCATTTTGGAGAAACAAGCAAGAGTAAGAGTTTTTGAAAATAACATGCATCCACTTGTCACTGCATCCATATACCTTTTGTTTCATCCACATGTAAGAAAACATTGAATGAACATGAATTACCTGTTAAATAGAAAAATAGCAACCATGTGTTCCTTGTCCAGGCCCTTCATCTCCCTCAGATTTCACCAAAGATGGAAGCCACAATGATGCTCCCTCCAGTTTTTCTTGTTTATTCTGCTTATATTTGGTGATAGCACTTTTGCTATATTTGCCTTTCTTTTATTTCTGTACTCAGCAGTGCAAGCTGTTGCAGGTATCAGTGTCAGATCCTTTGCTGTTCTTGTGCCAATATCTTGCTGACTTTCTGAATTGTGCATAGAGCAACATGAAGGTAGGTAGGCCATGCACTCGTCCAGCATCTCGACTGGACTCACAGGTGAGGAAAGCCTGTGGAAGCAGTTCATGCTTAGTTTTCAGGAACCACCACACTCTCCTGGGTCCATTAACCTTAACTGATTTCTCCAACACAAAACTCCCAACACATAATGATCTCAGGGGTGCGGTCAGAGATTGACAGCCTTACGTTTTTATTTGTTCAGGTATAATTATTTATTTATTTATTTTTGACAATTGCATGTTTTATTTTATTTACCTCTTCACGCTCCGGTTTCCTCCCACAGTCCAAAAACACACGTTGCAGGTGGATTGGCGACTCGAAAGTGTCCGTAGGTGTGAGTGTGTGAGTGAATGTGTGTGTGTCTGTGTTGCCCTGTGAAGGACTGGCGTCCCCTCCAGGGTGTATTCCCGCCTTGCGCCCAATGATTCCAGGTAGGCTCTGGACCCCCCGCGACCCTAAAATTGGATAAGCGGTTACAGATAATGGATGGATGGATGGATGGATGGTTACAGATAATGGATGGATGGATTTACCTCTTCACACTAACAGCCTCTACTCTTTAGGATTAGGATTTGCATTAGATATTCGAACATTGCTTTGAGGATTGGCTTGTTTTCAGTCATATAGATATTAGTCAGGACAGGTACTTATGTAAACAAATTTCCAACCCTCCTCCAAAAGTTACATAGTGCCATTTCTGTGGTGCTCAACCTGGAGTAGAAAACAGAGAGGCTCTTTTCTCCCTATTACAGCTCAGTGGAACATCACCATAATTTTCAAGCTGTACTTTTGAGGTAAATATAGTATGTGGTGTTCCTTTAATGCCGTTTTACGGTTTATAAAATGATGAAACTATTACAGGCCATACGTTTTCAGACCTACAAGTGGTTGTAGATTTGTCTCAGTGGATTTGCTGAAAGATGAGCCAATGAGTCATGTCTTTTTTGAAAGCCAAGGATGGATGTGGGTGCTTTTGTTTATTAGTATGAAATTCAGTGGGCAGTTTCAAGTATAGCATTGTATTAAATAACTGCCTGATTTTATTAGGCTCTTTGTGTATAAGAGTATTATAGATTTTTACAGAACAGGCAATAGTTTAATGGTTCAGAGGCAAGCAACATTGCACGACTCCCAGCGAATACATTCCGTGCACAGTCATATCTGGCTAAGAACTCAGGCTGAATCATAAATTAATCTCAAAGTCTATTCATCACCACTTTTTTGAGGGAACCAGTCTCTTGTAAGCCTTGCTGGTCCATGGAAACTTTTTTTTCTTCTAAAAACACCACTATTTAGTGTTATCATTTTTATCATTATCTCTATCATTACCAGAAGCACTGCTGAGTCTGATCCGCTCATAGCAGCACAACACACACTAACATAACACTGCCATGGCAGTGTCACTGCAGTGCTGGGAATGATCTAGCAGCCGATAATACATGATCTGTGGTTGTTCTAACCACTGAAAAACAGGCTGAAAACTGGTCTCACCCCTTGTTTCTTTAAATGATAAAGGGCCATTGCTTTTCACCCTGACACAACAGTGAGGAGTGTGGTGCAGAAGCTATCTTTTTTTTTAGCTTTTTTTCTCATTCTTCTCCATTCTTGTTTTCTCCATTATCAAAGCTATTGTTTCTCAGGCCTTTATGGGTGTCTGTTTTACTCAGTTTAACACTGTCTTAACACTCTCACATAAAAGCAGGTCCAGTGCTGTGACTGGAGAGTCAGGACATCTTATTTGAGAATGTGAGAAAGGTTTAATCTTCTCATCTTATTTAACATCATCTGATAATTTACAGCAGGTTCCTTATAGCTTAGAGTAACCACTTAATCATGGCCCTGGTTGTGGAGTCAAACCCTGGGAGACACTCAAGCCTGGCATGCTCAAGTACTGGCAAAGTGGATCAAGTGCAGAACCAACATGTTCATCAGCTTCAAGACTTTAATTTTTTCTGATTCCTTCCTTCCTTTGCATTCCCTGCAAAATTTGCAAACTGCCTGCATGTGTTGCTGACTCTGGAAATAAAGGGGAGATTTTCCAAAAAGGTGGCCAACGATTAATATATAAACCACACCTTCCCCTCCCACCAGTAGAAAAAAAAACCTAGCAGTTCTCTGCTTCATTTTTGTGGGGGAAATTGTCCTGAACACTTGACTAATGTCTGATATTCTGACTGAATTGGAAGGTGAGGCCAAGCCTCTGCCATTCCAAGAAAACATTGTGACTTGTACTAAAAGCTGGAGCTTCCAGACTCACAAGGGACTGTGTTGTTTTTTATTAAGACAAATGTGGAGATAACATAATGAGTGGAAGCTTGTATTCCTAAAATATAGGAATAAAATCATAAGGAAAGTCAATTATTTTCATTGGTCTATACACTGTCAGAGATTTTGCACATCCCCTTGTGGCCTTTTGTCTGCGTTGATCATTGTAATTTGCATGAAGATATAAAGTAACTCCTCCACCACCCTCATGTTTGTGCTCATTCAAAAGCTCTGCATTTTTAGTGTTTGTTTGAGTAAGATGTCTACTGCAGCTTGTTCATGGTTGGCGTATAACATGTCTGTAAGTTTTATGCACTGTTTGATTTACCACAGAAACTCATTGGTAACTCGTGTTCTTTTTTCTCAAGATGCATTTTCTGTATCTGTCCCATATTTGGAGTCAGTTCCACCTAATTTAAGTAATACCTAAAAATATTACTCAAAAATACTTAATAAAACAGGTAAGATATAATTCAATATAACTAGCCTATGGTGCAGAAATAGAGCAACATTTTTCATGCTTTTTAACATTCAGAGTTCGTATTTGGAGGTTGTATTTGGAGCACACAAATAGACTGGAGGGCTAGCAAATGGTGAGAAAAGATTCTCTGAATTTTATAAAAAGTGTATTGGATTAAAATCGTGACCATCACCTTCAGCTCAATTGAAAATGAATAGCTTTCCAAAGAGCAAGCAAAAACTAGTGTATGCTTGTCTCACTCCAGCTCTTATACCTATCAGATGTTTCCCATTGAGATGGTGCCAGCAGATAATCAGGAGCAAACTGAGTGAGGGGAGGCATGGGGCACACAGCCCTGCCTCAGAAAGTCAAGGCAAGACAATACAAGTTTTTTATACAGTGCCCTTTCATACACAATGGCAATTCAATTTGCTTTACAAAACTGTACAGAAAAATTACAGTAGAAAATAGGGAGGGTTGCGTCAGGAAGGGACGCTGTGCCAGATCGGTGTGCGGATCGCGGTTGGTCCGCTGTGGTGACCCGGACAGGAGGAGCCGAAAGACGAAGAAGAAGAAAAAGAAGAGAGGAAAATTACAGTATATGAATAAAGGTTGTAAAATATTATTAATAAGCAATTAAATAATGAAGACTAAACTATAAAAGACAAATAATATTTAAACTTTAAACATTAAGCATTAGAACATTCCTGAGATCTAGAACCTTGGAAAGGTTTATGCACAGATAGTTACACAATATTTAATAAAATAGTAAAAAATAAATCAATAAAAGAAAATATATTAGTTCATTCATTCATTGTCTGTCACCACTTATCCAGTTCAAGGTCATAGTGGGTCCAGAGCCTACCCAGAATCACTGGGCACAAGGCAGGAACACTCCCTGAAGGGGGCTCCAGTGCTTCGCAGGATGACACACACTAACACGTTTCACAAAAAGACAGTAAATCAAAATATTGTATACAGAAGCTGTAAAGTGCCCTTACAGAAATGGTGAAGAATATTTTAAACGGAACTGTAAACATTTTAGTCTTGATTTATCTACTTTAACACTAATTTTTACTTTTATTTTGAGCTTCACACTTGAAAATCTTGAAAATCCTGAAATCTAATGCAGTTCCCTCCCATAATTCTGGGATGGAGATTTGTGCCACACCCAGATTATGAAGCAGATCAGATCAACAGCTTGTATTGTGTGAAATGTTGTGCTGTGTTGAGCTGCTAGCGAGCAATAAGGACAAAATACAAAAAACAAACACCTGTTATGAAAACTTTTCACTGCTTTTCAATATATTGGAAACTGGAGAGTATGTCTGGACTGCAGACTATCTGTGCATAAGCCTTTTTGTGAAGGACTAGGTCCTGAATACTTGGCTCTCTATATTGTTGTTGTGGCTTGTGGCCCATGACCAAATCTGTAAATTAATGTGGCCCCAATGTGGCAAAGTATTCCCAACCCCTGACGTATTATTCTGAGATTATTTTGGGTCATTCTGGCTTTACATTCACATTACACAATAGATAGAAAGTCTAGGCACATTGGTGCAAGAGATATTATCACTACTACAGAGCTCTAGAGTCTTGGGTTTCTGGATTCTACCCCCATGTCAGGTGTCTGCCTGCACTGTTTGTGGTATGTTCTCCCTGTGTTTGTGTGGGTTTCCTCTGAGTGCTTCAGTTTCTTCCCATAATCCATAATCACATGTTGGCAGGTGGATTGATTGTGTGAAATTGTCCACAGGTGTGAGCATTTGACTCGGTGAGTGTGTGAAACTGCCCACAGGTGTGAGTGATTGGGTGAAAGTGCATAATACCCTGCAGTGGACTGCTGCCCACTCGTTACTGTCTTGCGCCCACTGACTCCGGGAAGGTTCTGAACCCACCACAGTCCTGATCAAGATGACATGGTTATAAATGGTGAATGAATGAATAAAGATTGCAAGTCCTGCAGATTGGTCTAATATGTACACAGCAAATTTACCAGTGTTAAATCAACACTATTAATGTTAAATTAACACTGTTAGTGTAATAATTTACCACTCTTAGTGTTAACATTGAAGAATTTGCTGTGTATGAACCATTGGCAGTCAAAAAGAAAAAAAATCTCAAAACAGATTAGCACAGTAGGATTTACATGTAAATAATATCCAGTGAAACCATCATCACTGATGGTCTGTTCCTGAATTCTGTTCCTGATCGTGCCTTAGACAGAAGTGTCTGTTAACACCATCAGATCTTTACTTTCCCATAGGCTTCAAACCTTCTTCAAACAAGCAAAAACGTAATGGGATTTTAGGACAGAGTGTAAGCTTATGTACATATTTGATTGATTGTGTGGTCAAGTCAAAAGTCTTGGGCTTGAGGTTTCCACATGAACTGGTTTTTGGAAACCTTCATCTCTTTAAACTGAAAAACAGAACTCTCCAGTGGCATCCAGCAATAAACACAAATGAACAAACACACCACCATGTTGGAGTCTGACCATTTTAATGTTTTATAATATGATTGTTCAGTTTCTGGAAATGTTGACGTTATGATATGAGCCTCAGCATCTGCTTTGCATTTACACTGTTTGTCTAAGCCCTTACAACAATGGACACAGACGTTTGATTGTTGCACAGCTTGCATAATCTCTGTAGGAAACTCTGGAGCAACATTACATGAGCCTAATGTCATCTAATGCTAAATGTTGGCCCAGTGGGGTATAAATGCTTGGTTGTGGAGCAGTGAAACTATTTTTTGGAGTGATGGAGCACTATCCAATAACATTGGGAAGAGGTGGAGTCCTGTTTGTGATCATGAATTAATCATCCAATAGTGCAGGCCATGGCTAGAGAGCATAACATCCACATGGAGCAGGTGACACTGAGCATGCATTAATGGTGGCAGTGGGGCTCGGTCTAGCCTTATGCTGCATTACACTGAAATGCTTCCTTCACCATATGCTGGCTGCTTTGAGGCATGTCACCAAATAGCAAGCAGGTTTGTCTGCCCCAAGCGTGTGTTGGAATGAGATGCTGTGGATTTTTCTTATTATTACCTCCAACCAATGTTTTTATCTCTTGCTGAATGTTCTTTTGTGTCTAGAAAATATATTTTTTCTCAACTAGTGTATGTACTTCAGAGTGACGTCATATATTGGAAAAAAAATTATGTTTAAACCAATCTAAGTACTTCTCACTTCATTAAATAGAGATCATGAAATAGAGTTAACCAGGGTTAACAGCCCCCACGAGAAGTACAACAATTCCAGATACCTTCCTTTATGCCTGGTTTTAACACATCAAGTAATTGTACAGATATGTACAGGGGCAGTGAAGTTATCAGTCTCTCCTCCATTTTCTCCAGTTTTGCATGTGATTTGTGTCATCACACAGTCCTTAGTGTGGTTTTACACTTATTGATGGAATACAGGTGTGGTGTGTATACAGTTGGGGATGCAGAGTACAGAGCCCACAGGGAACTGTTTGCATTGTGCATGCATTAACGGTGCCAGTGGGGCTTGATACAGACTTAGAAGAAGAACAAGAAACACCTTTATTTATAATACCCTTAGGGAAATTGCTTTTGACCCATCCATGTCAGTGAACACACAAACACACACTAGTGAACAATTTTTCACTAACACTAGGGGCAGTGAACACACACACAACCAAACAGGCTGCCAACCACCTTGGCTCCACCTTGGGGGTTAGATACCATGCTCAAGGGCACTCCAGCCTCAAGCTTGCTTATCTAACCTCAAGGCCACGGCTGCCCCCGGCACCAGATATGGAGGCAGATATGGATGTACATATGAAAGCATCCAGCTTGGATGAGGTGTGCCAGACTTTACTGTTGAGCCTTCCAGAGGTGTCGTGGACATAATTAAATGAAACACTGATGGAGGGGGGTGTCCACACTGATGACCCTTGAGAATAGCTAGCGATGTTATGATTGCTGGGCTACGACCTATGTAAATCTCTAACGGACTGACTTATGGTATCTGTTCCTGTGTAATTTTACAGTTACCAACACGCATCTAAAATAACTAATGCTTTTATGGCTGAATGCCATCAAATCCTCACAGTGATGTTCACCAATACCAAGTGTGAAGCCTTCCCAGAAGGGGATAATACTGCCTTATGTTTCCAAAAACTGTAGTGTCACTAACCAAATGTTATTGAGTGTCTAAGTGTTATTTTACATTGGCATATCCATATAAACATCACTTGTAAGGAATCTGGTTTCAGCTGAGAGCCCTATTGTCCACAGCTGTTTCCGTCCATTCCTCTGCAGTCCAGACATACTCTCCACATTGTGTCACTCTCACCGAACAGAGATCTGAGTCACCATGACTCATCACTGAGAGGGTCAACAGATAAATCAGCACAATGACCCAGACTTATCCCCTGTTGCCATGAGTCCACAGTATCCTTCCTTTGCTATGAGTCATCAGAAAGCTTTAAGAATTTAATTCTAAGGCAGATCTATATTTTATCACAGAACATAAACTCATCTCCAGTTTCCAATATATTGAAAAGCAGTGAAAAGTTTTCATAACAGGTGTTTGTTTTTTGTATTTTGTCCTTATTGCTCGCTAGCAGCTCAACACAGCACAACATTTCACACAATACAAGCTGTTGATCTGATCTGCTTCATAATCTGGGTGTGGCACAAATCTCCATCCCAGAATTATGGGAGGGAACTGCATTAGATTTCAGGATTTTCAAGATTTTCAAGTGTGAAGCTCAAAATAAAAGTAAAAATTAGTGTTAAAGTAGATAAATCAAGACTAAAATGTTTACAGTTCCGTTTAAAATATTCTTCACCATTTCTGTAAGGGCACTTTACAGCTTCTGTATACAATATTTTGATTTACTGTCTTTTTGTGAAACGTGTTAGTGTGTGTCATCCTGCGAAGCACTGGAGCCCCCTTCAGGGAGTGTTCCTGCCTTGTGCCCAGTGATTCTGGGTAGGCTCTGGACCCACTATGACCTTGAACTGGATAAGTGGTGACAGACAATGAATGAATGAACTAATGTATTTTCTTTTATTGTTTTATTTTTTACTATTTTATTAAATATTGTGTAACTATCTGTGCATAAACCTTTCCAAGGTTCTAGATCTCAGGAATGTTCTAATGCTTAATGTTTAAAGTTTAAATATTATTTGTCTTTTATAGTTTAGTCTTTATTATTTAATTGCTTATTAATAATATTTTACAACCTTTATTCATATGCTGTAATTTTTCTCTCTTCTTTTTCTTCTTCTTCGTCTTTCGGCTCCTCCTGTCCGGGTCACCACAGTGGACCAACCGCGATCCGCACACCGATCTGGCACAGCGTCCCTTCCTGACGCAACCCTCCCTATTTTCTACTGTAATTTTTCTGTACAGTTTTGTAAAGCAAATTGAATTGCCATTGTGTATGAAAGGGCACTGTATAAAAAACTGATAGTTACAGGATATTTAATAAAATAGTAAAAAATACAAGAAAATACATTCATTCATTCATTCATTCATTGTCTGTCACCACTTATCCAATTCAAGGTCATAGTGGGTCCAGAGCCTACCCAGAATCACTGGGCACAAGGTAGGAACACTCCCTGAAGGGGGCTTCAGTGTCATCAATGTCATTTCCTTTGACAATGATGATTAATAAATTACTTTATTATTAGTAATTAATTTTTTACCAGCAATTTTTCATGTAGTGTTACTGATATTGTCCAGTGTGTGTTCATAAGGAAAGTGACAATCCCGATAGAGATTTTATAGTTAATAATAATATATAAACAGCTATAGCTATAGTCGTTTTACTGATACCTTGAACCCTGTTCTGTTGTGGCTGACAATGCTGAATGTGAGTGAAAAACCCAGAGGTTGGAGCCCTGCTAATAAGCCTGGGATCAAAGCATTCCTATGTAATTGTAAAAACTAGCGAGTGACAACCTCAGTGTCTGCATCTGCACAACAGCTTGCTTTAAACGGATGTTAATGCAGTCCTCTGCATTCCTGCATTGAGAGCCAATCCCCCAGGACCTGCAGTTGGTCAGGATCTTTCTCAGAGGTTGAATGGAAATGTCCCCACTCCCCTGAAATGTACAGCTAGCAAAGAATACTGCATAAATGCACTCTGTTTACTTCTATGTTTCCTCAAACAGTCTGAACTCTAACTACAAAGTTACACTCATAAGTCCAAAGCAACTCAGGTCTTAAGAGGTCATACTACTTTCCTGTGGTAAAAAACACAATAACAAACACAGATTATATGAACTAGAAGTTCTGTAACAGTGGAACAGAGTTCTGAGTAAAGGAGCACTATTTTGAGAGTGGTGTATGTGATCCAGAACTAATCATCCGATGCCTGTACCTGACATCCTCACTGCAATCTTTCAAACTTCCTATTGATACCCCTTATGTCAGAAGAAGTTTTGTAATCAGTAGGGAACAATGAATAGGGAGTGAATTAAAACAATACTACTAAGCCTTGGCTATTCTGGGTTTAGTAGTGCAGAAACTGCACTATGCAACTTTGGAGAAATGTAGGAAAGAGTGTCCATGTTGAATAACTACTTAAAAGTTTATATTATTTCCTCAGAACTGTTTGCCCCTGCAGTGGGAAACAGACGGGTTAATTTCTGCTCTAGTTCCCTCCTGGCTCCACCCTTGGCAGGTACACACACCTGCAGCTGCTACTTATACCTCTTTGTTTAAAATTTGCTTTGCAAAAATCTCTGTGTTAAATCCCCAGGCATTGTTGCTGGAAACCTGCTTTTGAACCCTTTTTTGTTTGTTGGGCTTGGACTATGTGTTTGCTAGCCTGTTTTCTGAACCCTGCTTCTCTTGATTTTGATTCTGAGCTTAACCCCGATAAAAATACTGTGAGTGAGTGCACCCTGTCTACATGCTTCAAATATTATCCTTCAGCCATGTCGACCCTATAGGTGTTTATAATATGACGTATTTTCTTGCAAAGCTTTGGATCAGAGGTATTTTGCTTCTTCAGAACACTCAGAACCTCACAAAGTCTGGCTTTCAACATGCTGTATTCATTTTCTCTTCATTTCAAAGCAGAAACAAACAAGTCATGGATCAGCAGAAAGGAATGAGATGCAGTTTTAAGAGAGGAAGCCCATGTGATAGAATGAGAAACTGCTCTGTTTTTGGTTCCCCCTTGGACGAGAATTTGTCTGTGTTGGCAGGCTAGCTCCAGAGCTAAGTATCGTCTGAGTTAATGAACCCATGTTACGAAATCTAGCCGCTGACATGGAAAACAGGATGTTGCTCCACCAGCTAGAATAATTTACTGGAAGACTTTGGCAGGCTAGCGTCCAGTGTGCGGCCTTCAGAGCTAACAGTGGGACCAGGTACAACTGTGTTTGTCATTGGGCCTCAAAGCTGTCCAGTGTAAATGGATAAGGAACCTGTCTGGGGATTTAAGAGTAGTTCTTTCTCATGCCAGATATGAAATTACAACCTTAACCTTGTACAGTAAAAGGATTGACCAGATTGACAGAATAGAGCAGGTTTGGTTGGACCTGAGGTCACCATGCCCAATGTCAAGCATCGGCCAGAGATGTATAAAGTCCCCTAGCACTGGGCAGGGGAGCAGTGTAAGTGGAATTGGAATGTGTTGAGTTGGAGTGGGATCTGTGATCACAACATCCATAATTTTATGTGGGTCCATGCAATCAAACCCTCACTGCAATATATCAACATACAATGTAAAGACTTGCTATACTCAGAACATTGTTCTAGTATTTTTCCCTATGTCCATAAGTTGGACAACAGTCTGTTCATCTGTAGTTTAAGACGCCTAGTTGCTGTTTGCTATTGTAGCAGTTGAGGTGCATGTTGTCGGCTGGCTACCCTCAGGCCAGAATTGCTCCAACTGTGAGGAGTCTGGCTTCAGTTCTGGTTCTGGCTTGACGCCGTCCAGAGCTGAAGGGAAAGCTGCAACACAGGCACAGGGCCAAGGTTTGGCGCATGTTCACAAAGCTTGTTTTTTGCACTGGAGAGAAACAGAGCCACAATCAGGATCCATGGCTAAAGCACGGAGTCCAGATGAGGCTCTGGATGATTGGTCAAAAAACTGTGGGAAATAGATTTTATAAAATGGAAAGTTACATATCTACACTGAACAGCCACTGGATTAGGAACACCTACCTTGTTTCTACACTCAGTGTCCATTTTATCAGATCAACAGATGAAACAGGAGCACTTTGTAGTTCTACAGTTACAGACTGTAGTCCACAATGTCTGCATACTTTCTAATCCACTTTTCACCCTTCTCTTGAATGGTTAGGACCCCAACATGGCCACCACAAAGCAGGTTGTATCTGGGTGGTGGATCATTCTCAGCGCTGCAGTGACAATGAAGTGATGGTGTCAGTGAGATAGAGAGTGTGTTGTCTTGTTTTTGCAGTGCTTCTGGAGTTTTTATAATAATCCACCAACCAGAAACCTCCTGGCAACTCTATCAGGCACACCTTATTGGTCCACAAAGCAAAAACAAAAGCTCATCTGTTACTGCACAGTTTGTTTCAGCTATACTCTAGTCCTACAGCAGTGGTCCCAATATACTATCCACAAGACACTGTTGGCTGAATATTTTATGGTTCGTTTTTATGATTTTGTAGTTGTTATGTATGTACTTTGTATTGACTACACAAATATATATTTTAGTCAGCTTATACAGTGTTCTCTGATGTTTAATATAAATTTAGAATGCATTGTGGACAATGTAGCATCCCTTAACCATGCTCGTATTACACTTTACAATTTGAATTCTTAGAAAAAAAATGTCTGACTTACCTGATAAGCACCATAAAATGTGCAGTGTATTGTGAGTTTTGTTTGGCAATAGGGAGTAGGGGTACCTTTTTTAACAAGACACCTGGTAGCATCATGTGATTGGAGGAGTCCTAGCAAGTGGGTGGAGCTGGCAATGACTGTAGGCTAGGAAAATATATAGAACATAGATGATCACAACCACAATGCTAGACAGATGTCTGTTTACTAGCATAACAAGTCTGCACAGGTAGCATTCTCCTCCAAGCATGTTGAACTCTTCAATGTCATTGTGTTAGAGGCAGTTTGAAAAAGAGATAATTCTCACTTCTCAGAGAAACCATTTGTTTGCCCTTACCCTCTGAAACTTGCATTGCATTTACAATAGAAAAGGAAAGATATAACAGAAGGAGAGAATCACCTGTGGTCTCCAACAGAAAGAGCTAGCATCCAGCATCTCAAGACATGCCTGAAAGATTCTTAGAGATTCTGTCATCTGAGATTAACTGTGTGTAAAACTGCCCTGGTTCCTTTCAGATATGATTTATAGTTCAGACAGACACCAAACAAATGGCATATTGTGTCATCACTCAACTTCAGATCTAACGTCCAAAATGTCTTTTGAGAACCATTTATCATACCTTATGCTGTGTTTAAAAGGCATTTAAGAATTCATTTTATCCCACAGTCATTCAAACCATTCACCAGTGTGGGTTTCTAGTGTAATTTAAAGTCAGTCGTAAGTGTTTAGTTTGGCAAAGAGGTCCCATAATTAAAACAAAAATGACCCATATACCAAATATAGCTGACATGAGTAATGTATAACCTGCTGTTATCATTAAATTATTCTAAATTATTATAATAAGCACATTGCTAATCATGCAACATCTTCATATCTGGATATTCTGCATATTTTATTACTCTAGGAAACTTGAGCATTACACTGTACATGAATGTGGATTCCAGGACACCCAGTCCTCCACCCTACAGCCTGGACTCAGCCCTGAGGGATTTTTACCTGTTCCTAAATTTGAAGAAAGACCTCTGTGGAAAATGATTTTCTGATTATAGCAATAAATAATCATTATTTCAGGTAACAATATTTTTTTAGGGAGTCAAAAAAGCAAATTACTAGATCTAACCAAAATATAGTTACAGCTGATTATGTAGAAAAAAATATATATAATAAATATTATAAGTGAAGAACCCCAATGAGAGTGAAGAAGAATGAGTGAAATTCTAGTTTCTATGTGAATAAAGAAAAGACAAGCAAGTCAAAAGAATTTAGTGTATAGAAAGAAACTGACATTTGTGAGTGATTTATAAGAATCTGAAAGCTATAGAATGGTAGATGAAAATATACATCATAATTTGAAGAAGGGACCACTATTTCAAAATATTTCTGGATTATTTGTGGATAGCTGATATTATTTTTGAAAGTACTATTCTGGGTAATATTTCAGTGGGGAGATACATGTTCATGTATGTGTTGATTCTGGCAAAAAAAAATTGAGTCTTCAACACTCTCAATGTAGGAGTCACATTTTAAATCAGATTCAACAAGGGGTCTCTTAAAATCCTTTTTAGTACCACTTTTATGAATATTCATTGATAACATACATTCAAAATGTTTTAAATTTAATTTAACTCAGTTTTGGCCAAAATTTCACACACAGTTGTAGCAAAGTTATTATAAAATGCAGGTCAATAGGCAAATAAAATGAATTACTGTCTATATACATTGACATTGTTTGAAATGCTATGTACTGTACATAAATCTTGAGTTTGTGTTTATGTGATTATGATACATTAGCATGATACACTACACTGGATACAAGGACTGGCATCTTTCCAGCTAAAATTATCGCAGGACAGTTTTGCTTGATCACACAAATAACGTGATCTCACAACTTTGCTAATATAGTGAAAACATGTTACCTGAGATGTTTTTTTAAATATGACATGACAATGGAATGGATAAAATATTTGCAAGTGCATATTTGAATAGGGGCGGCACGGTGGCGCAGCAGGTAGTGTCTCAGTCACACAGCTCCAGGGGCCTGGAGGTTGTGGGTTCGATTCCCGCTCCGGGTGACTGTCTGTGAGGAGTTGGTGTGTTCTCCCCGTGTCCGCGTGGGTTTCCTCCGGGTGCTCCGGTTTCCTCCCACAGTCCAAATACACACGTTGGTAGGTGGATTGGTGACTCCAAAGTGTCCGTAGTTGTGAATGTGTGAGTGTGTGTGTTGCCCTGTGAAGGACTGGTGCCCCCTCCAGGGTGTATTCCCCGCCTTGCGCCCAATGATTCCAGGTAGGCTCTGGACCCACCGTGATGCTGAATTGGATAAGCGGTTACAGATAATGAATGAATGAATGAATGAATATTTGAATAGGCAGAGTTTGATGCAAGCAACTGACATCATGGAGAACTTACATTTGTCAGCTATGTTTAATCATTTGCTCCAAATTAAGCCCATTTAATATGGTATACATTTGTGGAATCCATAGACTGAATGTATTATGTTTGTGCAAATGTAAGTTTAAAGTCCAAGCCATTGCAGGGTCTCAGTGTATACCAGCCAATCAGAGCAGAAATATATATTCTGTTTAACTTCTTTTTAAATTTCATCTTGAAAATGTTTACACTCCTTAAGTCAAATACCTTCTGTGTTAGAGAACAACAATCAGAGAACAACTTAAAATACTGAAATAATGCATTGTTTTAATTTTTATTTAAATAAAAGCCAAACATCTACAGAATATTTGAATATTCATATAATATATTTCTTACAACAACTTTAAATTAAAGAATGCAGAATATATTTATTGCATTTTTTTTTGCCATGTACAATTTTTTAAATATTTGATCAAGCATTGTAGCATTAAAATCTGCACTGTCTACTTTAAAAATGCTTGAAAATTTGTTTTTACTTGATAAATCTTACACAATTTTTTTTAAATGTATGCCGTCTGTACTGAAGTGAAACATGGTTTAACAAAAAGTTCTGTTGCACTTCATGGGCCATTAGCAACATTAGCTTAGCCTATCAATCAACAACCATGTGGAGGGCAGTACTCCTGGTTTAGATCATGTGTTGTTTCACATGTGTGAGGTCCCTGTGGAAGCCTTGTGCTTTTTATTTTAACATGACATTTTGATTAATGCTTCATTTCCTCTCACCAGCCGTGATTAGCTCAGAGGGACTGTCGAAATGCGTTAATTTCTATTAACAGTTCTGTGTTACAATGAAACCTAAATAATCAAGCATTTCCTGTAGTTACATGCTAATGTAATCTGAGCTAAACACACATAGAACATAGCTACTACTAAACATTTTCCTGGTCTGCATAGAATAAGCCAACTATTTCTTAGCTGAGGTATCCATAATATTTTGAAAATTTGATACAGCCCAATGTTGCCCAATTATTAATATATATATATATATATATATATCATCATTTTCTTCTCCGCTTCTCCATTTCAGGGTCGCGGTTAAATTGTCCACATATAATGTTCATCTGTCCATATATGTTTTTATGATGTGATGAAAAATGTTTTAGACACCCCTTATAGCTGTGAATTATGGGCCAAATTAGAGAGAGTGAGACAACCATATGGATAAACTTCATATAAGCCTCATGTGCAATAAGCCAAACAGGCTTTTATTATTTGGACAGCCTCACACAATGTATTCTAACAACAGGGTGACATTTTATCACTATATCATGCAAATATGAATAATTGGTACTTGCTTTAATGATCATTTAATGAGACAAAGTCGAGAGACATATTTTGAAGAGTGTGTCCCTTTGTCCTGCCTGGTTAATTGCCATTTATTAGAACATGCATCATAATAGTGGGGAATTTAGTGAGCCATTAGTTAGTGACATCCACTGGCAGCCCTGAGGTTCCCTTCAAGCACACACCATTAGCTTCACTGTATGTCAGTGCTAATGGAAATTTGAAGTTTGTTCTAGCACAAGTAGAAAAAAGCTTGCAAACTGCTAATAAAGAGAAGGTGGAAAAGTAAGTAAACTAAAACTCTTTAGCAAACTAGGTCTGGATCTGCATGCAATAATATCTAAAGGGTATTTTTTGGTAGTTCATCTTCTTTTGCTGCATTCTACAGTTTCTGCTCTTTGCACTAGATTTTGGAACATGGCTCTAAGTATCTGATGGCATTCTGTGACTTTGTCAACAATGGGTTAACCTTAAGGTTTAGGATGAGGGAGACATGAGACATGGGAGACATAAAGTATGTAGTTGGATATATAAAAAAAAAGATATTGTGCAAGGCACTAATCTTTATATTGGGACCTTCACTGTGCACTACGAAGGGTGTAGAGAGAGAGAGATCACATTTACATACAAATCACATTTGTACATCACATTTACAGACAAAGAGATCTAATTTATTCAAATTTAAGCCAGGTTGTGATTTTCATTTCTCAAAGCGCAGGGTCAGCATGATCATATTATTTATCCTATAAACAGGGTGAAAAGATGAGACAAAATAATATCTACTAATAAAATGTTAAAACACTACACAAGTGAAATAACATAATTAACATAATTAATGAAGATTGTATATGCTTTCTGAATCTGTGAGAATTCATCATACTATCACAAGAGCAGAGAAATACATTGCAGAATGCGCAGCTCCAGTTTTCCATTTTATTAGGTGAAAAAAATGCTAATATGGCTATCAGCAGATTATATTTTACCTTTACATTTTTGTACTCATTAGGAAACATTGTGGAATTAATATTAATATTAATATTACGTTAAGACACTGTGGGCTTCAGTGCTTTTAAATGCTGTGAGACCCTCTTCAGCATATTAAGATAAACATGTCCATCTTTTTAACAGTGTGTATAATATATGGACCCTTTAATGATTGATATTCTGTTTTGATTTGTGATAGCTGTTTTTTTTTTCAGAAGTGCAATATTCTCTGGAAGCCTTAGGCTTGAGTGGAGCATCTGTGGCCCCCCTAATTATGGGATGTAGTCTGTCTCCCTGGGAGACAGCATCTCTCCAGAGACAGAATATCCCCCTCAGCAAAGATAGTGAAGAGCCAATTAGAGCCCAGGCCCAGGTTAGACCACTCCACTCCACCTACTGAATGCCTCTGCCAGGTTATATGCAGTAGCTTATTTCCCTTGGAAAAATATTATATATATATATATATATATATATATATATATATATATATATATATATATATATATATAAATGTTTGTGTCTATTAACATATTAGCAGTGTCCTAAGCATTGCTACTTACTTATGTACTTATTTACATATCTGTGCAACAGCAGCCCTGAGTTATTCTACTTCCAGATCACTGACCTTTGAAGACAACAGTGTTGTGTCACACCACCCCCCCAAACAAACCCTATCCCACTCCTCCCCCTTCTCCTGTCTGTATGTCTTCCTCTCATGCAGATGATGAAAGGCTACCCACCTCGGTTTGAAATATCATCCTCCCTCTGTCTGAAACCCAACAAAGAGCCTGTGCTGCTATCTGTCTCGGGGCAGAGGATTACCGTGGTCAGCCAAAGGGAAGTGGACAGAGGAACCCCCCAGATGGGGTCATGGGAACCAGGCAGCAAACAATTCTTCTCTTTACCCTGAGCGGTTCCAGGAGAAGTTTCATGACAACTGATGCGTTTAGTGAATGGAAGCTTTTGATTCATTGCAGTGGCATATATCTCATAAACATGAATGGAGAAAGTGCTAGAAGAAGGTGTTGGTAAAAGTACATACAGAGGGCAGCCAAAACATTACAATGACCTCCATTATATCTGATCAACTGACCATGGTGCCATTGGTAGTTCTATATTTACAGATTATAGTCCATCTGTTGACATTCTTAGCCCATGTTAACCCTGTTTAACCCACTCAAGACTGATTGCATGGTTTTATACTTGTTGCATTGATGACATACTGTTATAGTTTACATTAATTTATTCCCCTTCTGTAACTGCTTCATCCTCTTCAGGGTTGCGGTGGGTCCAGATCCTCCCCTGCAATACTGGGTCAAAGACAGGAACACACACTGGACTGGGCACCAGTCCATGACAGGGCATCACACAATCACCCATTCACAAAAACATTCATACCTGTGGATATGATTCAATGGTCAAGACCCCCACAGGACCACCATAGAGCAGGTATGATTAGAGTGGTGGGTCACTGCTGTATCTGATCGACTTGTACCAGTGCGACACAAACACACCCCCACCGTCATTGTACCTGCAGCACTGAGAAGGATCCACCACAGAAATCATACCTGCATTGGGCTGGTCTTGTGTGGGTCCTGACCACAGAAGATCAGGGTGAAATGTGGATAAGAAAGTATGCAGAGAAACAGGTGGACTACAGTCTGTAATTGTAGAACAACAAAGTACACTTGTATGGTAAGTGAAGCTTTAAAAAATGCACAATAAGTGTTGATACAATGGAGCTGTTCCTAATTCAGAGACTCTTTAATATTTACTGGAACGTGAAGCCAAATAAATAAACATCATCTGATCAAGAAAGAAACTAATTCATTGATGTATCGCTGAGTTCTTCGCCTGATCATATGATAAGTTCACTTTGCGCAACAAATATCTTCTGTGGTCAGTTTTCAAAAACTTTTAAGGTCATCATTTGTTTGTGTTCATATTAGAGCAGAATTAAATTCTGTCATTCACTGGGGAAATCTCACCCAGAGGTAAGCAGGTCTTTAATCGCCTTGGTCCTAAAACTAAATGATGTAGAGCTACTGGAGCATCCTGAGAAGCAATTTTAAATGGTTCATGCTTGCATAAATTTAGGAGTAAGCATAGATGATAGGCCATCTTAACACACAAGCTCAAATGACATGCCATGCAACGATGTTAATTCAGAAGAGGATACTTGCCGATATTAATGACTGTGAAGGTTTGATCTCATTTTTATTCATCAGGGTGAAATTAATTTTTCAAGGAGTTAATAATTTTGTCTGCACCTGATCTTTCATGTTTTATTCTGAAAGAGTGTGTATTAAAAGGCTTTAGGCTTGGAATTTTGCATTGGGAATTTGACTGTATTCAGCCATGGGTATATAAGTGAGGTCAGGCAATGGTATTGGATGATAACACCTCTTCAACTCATTCCAGTTGTATTGGATTGGGATCTGTCACCACAGAGGGGGCTTCTCCACTGTTCCACAGCCCTCTCTAGATGACACTTGTCACTGAGCATTTTAATTGTGCTTTTCAGCTGTGTTAGCAAGGGGTGTACCTTAAAGTGGATGAATGCTGCAAATCTTTTGAAGGAAAGAAATTATGGTACTGTTTTTTGCTAGTCATTCATGTGACTTTCTGTGGAAACAACCATACACATAACATAACAGTGTGTGTTAGTGACGTTGAATATACACAAAACAGCTCCATCCAGGCCTTCCAGACATAACAACTCAGTAGAGGCCCCCATTATTTTGACTTAACTCTGCAGAGTGCGTAATGCATTGCTGTAGCTGTAAGCACCATTTGCTGTGCTGGTCTGTCAGCTGGAAGTGTGGTGTCGAAGCAGGGGGTAATTGTAGCCCCTCTGCAACTGCGAAAGCCCCCCGCTGATGGCAGACTGCATCAGAATGCATGCGATTATCTTAGAGCCAGTAAAAAGAGGAGGAAATCACAGCTCATCCAGCACCTTTGGCACCAGATGGATTGAGAAAAATAGTATGACTCTGTGTTTGGCCTTCTGGAAATGGGGCTTTTTGATGGTGATTGTTAGTAATTACACGGCCACAATCTCACTCCTTGACAGATTTTTGGGGGGAACTTGTGGGGGAACAAATGGTGGGTTGTCCTCCAATCATGGTGCCAGACTCTTGCAGCACTGTTCCTGCCAGTATAACACATCACAAGTAATTGGTTTTTGTGATAATGTCTCCATATACATATCAAACAGTATCTGTTTGCACGCTGCTAAATACAAGCTGTAGTTAATATATCATAATTTGTCTTTGAAACAAAACAAATGTAATAATATATTATAATATAATGTTAATCAGCCTAATAAATACAAATACACTGTATTCAAGACTTCATTCACTCATCAATTATATTCATTTATTCCTTTTCAGGGTTGTGGTGGGTCCAGAGCCTTAATTGTGGACATGGAGAGAACATACCAAATCCTCAGGGATCGAAACCAGGACCCTGAGATCCTGGAGTCGTGTGGCTGTGACATTACCTGTATCCTGACCTTAATCCTTGTTGCAATGTTGCTATTTGAAAAATTCCAAATGGTGTGTTGCATCAGTTGCCAAATAACAGTTACCAGATTTAATGTTGAGCTGCTAGTGAACAATGAGGTTTAGCAACATTTGTTGTGTTCTATTATGAACTTGAATATCAGAATTCCAAGTAGGAAATTTAAACCAGAATGGCCACAAGTTGGAGTTCCTACTCGGAAAGTCAAGAGAACCTCACAAACCGAGAGTTCAGAATCCAATATGGCTGTCCACGCAGCAATAGTGTGTAAAAGCAGTAATATCATCAGTTGTACACACTGTACTATCCCACTTCGGCATGCGGATGTGTTTTACATTTCTTTGGAAGTGAGAAATTTCATAATGTGCTGTTATTAACTGGGTATTGCTAACAATGCTAACTGGAAACAAGCTAACAATGGCATAGGGTTTTCACATGTTTAACTGGAACATGATCAAGATGGGTGTGAGGTCATTCCCAGCTCTGGCATCAGGCTCACAAGGTAAATGGAATGCAGCATATGCCTGTGGTGAGATAAAATGGGCAACTTTGTTCTTAAGGGTGAAGCTGATACAGTCAGCACATTAAAAAAAATATTTACTTAAAGGAACACTGGGTAAACTTTGTTGTTTGGATTTTTTTATTTATTTATTTTTCACCTGGGGGTCCCCCTAGTGTAATCCTTTTGCACAGCACTGTACTGAAATCAACGGGAAGGGAGAGGGGGTGGCTTCCTTTCCTCTTTCTACATAGCTCAGTTTCTGCAGTGCTGAGCCCTGAGTAGCAACGGCAGAGGCTATGTTCTCCTGTTATAGTCAGTGAAACATCACAATAATTTTGAAGCTGTAATTGTGAAGCAAACATATTACATAGTGTTCCTTTAAATGGAAAACTTAAAAAAAAAACTTTGAAACTTTAAATTGTGATTTATGGCTGTTGTGAACTGTTTTAAACATCAACACTACTGGTTAAATGCCTGTGAAAGTGACCTCTCTGTGATGAACATTAGTCTCTGATCAGAGATGGGTGATAACTGTCATGAAGCCATTCTGGGAACTGGAGACGTGATGTCAGTGGAGTTGCTGTGGTGATTCAGAATGCACAAGCAGAATGTGTCTGACCTGTCATACCGTCTGGGCTCAGATAATTATAGCTGCATGCTAAATTAAACAGCTACTGTTTTTAAATGCATACTTTTATTAGGACAATCCTCAATGTGTATCCATAAACCCACTCTGAATTGTATTTGATCTAATACAAAGGTATTGATATTTTACCTCACCAACTTCATTGTTAAATACTAACATTTTTTAAAATACATTTAAAGGAAAAATTTGGTGTTTTTTTCTCCTGGGCTCCCACTACAGTTGTTTCCTACCCTCCTCCAGAAGTTACATACTGGAGATTCTGCAGTGCTGAGCCTTGAATACCAAAAACAGAGGGTCTATTTTAATAGCCCAGGCTAGTGGAGCATCAGAAGGGTTCTGAAGCTGCAATTATAAGGTAAAAATACTACCCACTATTCTATTAATATTCTAAAATACTTAAAACCATTTATAGAAATAGCTGGTCCTGTGTTGTGTATCACAGATAAGGCTGTTTTGTAAGGAAAATTACATCTTTCGAACTGAGAAGGTGGCATCAAGCTTTAGGAGGGTAAATTGAGCAATCTCTGAGATTTGAACAGGGTTTGATCTCTCCCACTGTGGTTGCAGCAATACATCAAGGTCCTCGTGACAAGATGAGGACCTCTAGATGACTCTGAAGTCTTTTGATAAAAGCTGGGAGTTTCTGGAGTTTTAATCTTGTGTAATAAAGTGGTTTGATTCACCTACTACTTTAGACTTACAGGAAGAATGTTCTTGATTTATCTCCCACTAATGCTCCACAGCAATCTATACTTGGGAACACTCACTGGTTCCTGGACTTTACCTTGGAGCTTGAAATTAAAGGGGAATTCCAGCAATATTTCAAAACTGTTGCCGGATTCAGTTGTTGAGGTACATCTTTTGGATATTTTGCTCATCAATTCCTCTCCCCCTGTGACTCAACTGCACCTACTGTAATTTAACAGAAGTTTACTGTAACAGATTTAACTTTGATATGAATATAATGAATATAGTTCAGAAGTGAGAAAAGAGTCCTTTTCTCACTTCTGTGCGACACACACTCACTCTTTCACTCACACACCAAACTTCTCACAGGTAATCACCCGGTGCAGGGCTAGAACCCACAACCCCAGGACCCGATCCACATACCAATGCATGAATTTGTACTGTGGAAGGAAAGTGGAGCACCTGGGGGAAACCCTACAGAAAACGGGAGGCCATAGCAAAGTCACCAAAGACTGTGTCCTGACGTGAGTACAGAACCCACATCACCAGGACACTGGAGCTGTATGGGAGCAACACTAATTGTGGGTCCACTTTGATGTCCATATTATTCATTCATTCATTCATTATCTGTAACCACTTGTCCAGTTCAGGGTCGCGGTGGGTCCAGAGCCTACCTGGAATCATTGGGCGCAAGGCGGGAATACACCCTGGAGGGGGCACCAGTCCTTCACAGGGCAACACACACACTCACACACTCACACCTACGGACACTTTTGAGTCACCAATCCACCTACCAACGGGTGTTTTGGGACTGTGGGAAGAAACCGGAGCACCCGGAGGAAACCCACACAGATACAGGGAGAACACACCAAACTCCTCACAGACAGTCATCCAGAGCAAGACTCGAACCCACAACCTTCAGGTCCCTGGAGCTGTGTGACTGCAACACTACATGCTGCGCCACCGTGCCGCCCGCCGTCCCTATTATTGATAATTTATAAATGTTGATTAAATGCATATCTTACCTGTCTGCTGTTCCGCCTGCAGGCTAAAAATTAAACTGACTTTTAATGTAAGACTTGTAATTATTCTGAGTAACATATTAAACATTTAATGCTGATTTAATACATTTTTGTATTTTTATGAGTTATTTTAACCATGTTGCAATAATGTATCTTTTTTCTTTGGTTGGGCAAGATTTCCAGATGCTACACAGCTGTTATTACAACTGTTTATTAAATTTTACTTCACAGCACTTAGAAATAGTTGCTGTGCTAAAGCAAATGCAGTGATTACAATGAATTATGGCTTGATCAACACAAGCCTCAGAACATTTTACAATGATTTAAGTCACTTTAAGTTTGTTGTTATTTTTGTTTGTTTTTGTCTAAGAAATAATGCTTGAAAGTAAAACAGTCTGCCTATTGAATACTACACGTGGAAATGAGGTGGAAACAAAGTATACGTCTGCTATTTTTTTCTTTCTGTTTTTCTTGCCTATTAAATACACCTCCTATATATATATATTTCCCATATTTATACCCTATGTTTTCTTTACTGCATATTTATACTCCAGCAAAATACAAAGTCAAGAAATACTAGTTAAATGTCCCAAAAAAACAGAACACATGCCATTTCATAGCTTCTATTTGGTTAATTTCTTTGTACCATTATTAGTATTAATAATTTTACTAGAGCCTGTATAATTTATATGTATAATTTAAGACAGTATTTAACTAATTCACTGTTGGGTTACAGCTTTGACACTAGTACAGCTACAGACACACCACGACCCTGGTCAGAATGAAACGGTTAAAGAAAATCAATGAATGAATCATTAAACTTTAAACTGACTGTTAAATTTAATCTAGAAAATCCAGCCTAATCATTTCTAGAGAGCAGTCAGACAATTTTGTTTTGATCATGGCTTCATGGATGTTTCTGCAAATATAAGGTGTGGCAAGAGTTTAATACTAGAAAAGAGGTCCAAAGTTCAAAATTTTAAAGACCAACAACAGCATAACCTGCAGAATTACTGATATTCAAGCAAACCATTATAAGGACACTTGAAATACACCATACAAAAAAACTAGAAAAGACTGGATTTTATTCAAATGTTTTATTATTCATTCTATGACTTTGTCAGTCAGTCATACAACATCAATAACTTACAAAATTAAAAAACGGAAAAATTAGCATCACACAATGTAATACGTATTTTAGTTATTATCTGTCCAAAATTTCACACAAAGAAATTCTATGACCTGGTTCCTCTCTATGCTAGATTCTGTACTGTTTATAATTAAGTGATCAGCAATCTGTCACTCAGACTGTTCACTGAGTTCCAGTCTCACTAGCCACTGGCTCACTGTTTGGAGCAGATGGCTGAGGGTGCTGTGACCAGTTGTGTCTTTAGGATCCCAGGTGTTTCAGAGCAAATCGAATGGGTGACCATTACCCCATCTGTGAATTTGTAATACACTGAATAAACTGAAATGGATATTCCAAAAACCATAATTAAGGAGACCGTCGTGTGATAATATAAACCACAAAACTTCACTTTAATGAATACTTATTTCCAAATACATCCTTTGGTTTTCCCACAAAAGAATGTATAGTTTATTTTTATTTCAATTCATATAGTGCCACTTTTTATCATATAAAAATAATGTCAGCCCAGTGATATATAATTCGAATAATCATACAAAATGATCATTTTGCTGAATTTCTTACGTGTTCTGCTTTAGATCATTCTGTCATTAATCAAGTCTGAAACATGCAAACTGCTAACACAATAGCTCATTGCTGCAGCTTAGTTACAGTCCAGACGTTCTTTGTTTCAAACCATTAGGGAAACAGTTCTTTGGACATGCACTCTCTCGCCACTGCTGTTGCATTGTAGCTTGAAATATATGCAGCTGTTTTTTTCTCATAATCAGAATATTGTTCAGATTTTTTTTTATTTTTTACTAAAGGCTTTTACAATTAAGAAGTTGGCACTTCTTAAAAAATCAGTGGTCTCACATCTTCTATAAAATGTGCAATAAATTTTGCACAGCCCACATTTTTTGTTTTAGTACAAAACAATGCTAAACACTGAAAATTAGTTTCTAATGAGATTTCAAAATATATGGAACTAATATAAAAACCATTACTTGAGCAAACAATGGCAAAACCAACTGTACAATTATGCCTTTGTGTCATGACGTATAGCTGTGGCACATATTTTTTAAACGAATGGAAAAAACCTTCCATATTTAAGCAGACAAAGGTATTAATGATTGATTGTGAAAAACATGATACAGACTTTAACTCAGACTTATTGATTGCTTCGGGGTTTGTGCCCACTGTAACTCAACAGTGGGTTTGATTGGTCAATAATCCTGTCTCCCATTGATTTGGCACCAGCTCATGAAATTTTCATAACCAGAAATGACTGAATTGGAGGCACATGTGCCGAGAGAATAGTTTGATTTTACATCCGTTGAAACACCTGAGTATCGACTAGCCCCAGTGTTCAGTAATTAATTGCAACAACTTGAACAAGTGCGTGTTGTTCCCGATTTTTTCCATGTTTTTCACCATGGAAGAGTTCCCCAGTTTGGAACGTTCATCCGCATTGCCAGTTCAGAGTGGGTGTCTAGGGAATTTCGAAGCTTTTAGTCTTGGCTGTATGTCACCGCTGTCAAAAACAGCGTTTGTTCTGACAGAGCCGTGGTGGAGGAGGATTTGAAAGTATGCAAAAACCTCACGAGAAATTCTGAACAGCTAGTCGAAGGGGGATGTTGGGAGATGTTCGGGGGAGAGGGGGAGGTGGAGGGCATTGAGAGAAAACTTTTCCTTTTTCGTCTTCTTCTTAAGCCCAAAGCACAAACAGACTGTCGCCATGGTTACATCCACGGCGCAGGAAATTCCCATCTGTGAAGCTGTGCATGGCAAACAGTTCTAAACGCTGCCAAACTGCTCCATAGCCTCCATCATGTACTCTCAGCCACTAATCCTTGTCTTTACATGCCATATTTTCAATCTAATAGCCTCTCTTCTACTACAACCCCGCTATTTACATGTATAAGCTTGAAATACTGCCTTTAGTTTTTGTTAACCATGTGTTTTACCAATACCGTTATTACCAGTAATAATAAGACTAAGCTAATTAATGGAGGGTTGCTATCACTTTATTTATGGAGAAATCACATGCAAATTTTGGACACCCACGGTCTACTGGCCTGTTGGTTTTCCTCATAAGTGCAAAGAATTCTCCACATCCACCACAGAAAACAGCCTGTTTCTTAATATGTTCTTACCTCCACATTCTTCCTTGATGTCTTCTTTCACTGCTCAAGTTACAATGTTTAATTCACGATATGATCGAATATTCAAGAAATATCTTCCACAGAACTCAATAAATTATTTTTTTTCCTGCAATTTAGAAACATTTTGAAATAATGCAGGAAAACAAACTCTGTCATATGCAAGAGGTTAATATATTTAATGTCATAATTTAAAGTATTTTCAGCATATTTTGGTCAGTAAATAAAATCTAATAAAATTGAAATAGTCCTGTTTATAAAGTCAGTTTCCAATTACTGACCGATATGATACTGACAACTCACATTTAATTTTATTTTTATTAAAGAACTTTTAACAATGCCATACATTTATAACTGATATATCAGCAAACCAAAACCTACAGGACAGAAATACACACATTTAAATTTAAACTGATACCATCACCATGATAAACACATCAGAAATGTTTGAAGTGTAAAAATTCAAAATTAATATGAGAATGTGGGAAGTCTGCACGACATTCTTCCAAATCATGTAAAATACACACACACACACACACACACACACACACACACACACACACACAAACACACACATAAAGCGTAATGATTCTTCTGCACAGGTCTGAGATTTGCTGTGATTTCCCAGAAGGTTGAGTCAGAATGAGGAATTTAGAGTGGGAATAACAGGGATTACCTCACAGGTTTGGTGTGGAGATGACGAGTAGTGGACAGTATCCTGGTAGACTAGATGTTGTTGTCTTTCAAAGCCACAACAACAACAACAACAAACTCTGATCCTTGGTTAAACTATTTGTCAGATGTCATTGTTTGTGTTCCTCTGTCTTGGTAAAGTTATAAAATCTTTTACAGCTTAGACCTCAGATATAGACATTACAATTTATTTTCTAAATCAATGTAAAAAATCAGTGTGCATTTGTAAGTAAGATTTTTACAATAGAAGTATTATAATGAACTTGCTTTATGCTGCAGCTAACCAGTACTAACTTTGTAAGGAAACTCACACAAAAACAATTTGAACATGTTCTACTAGTTGATATTTAACTTACGCACAATTGGTCAAACTCTGGAGCTGCTTTTAATAGCAGTTTGACATTAGATTTTGTTGCAAATGTGTTGTTCTCTCCAAGTAAATTTTAACTATTCAGATATAAGCAGAATTCAATTCAATTCAATTCATTCAATACAATGGGATACTGTGGAGTATATTTCATTAAATGTCAGTAACTCAAAATTTAAACTTTTTTTTTCACCAAGCCGTGGTGAAACTTTATTTCACTGGTGGAAGTAACTGCTCATGTTACATTCCGATCTATAGTCTCTTAGTCTTACTCTGTTCGCATTAGAGGTCATGTGTTATCACAAAATAACATTATATCAGCAATATTATTAGTGACCTCAGGTGCTGTTGCTTAAAAAACACAGTCACTCCCTAGCAACATATGTCAGAGAGTGGACTCATAACCTTCCACTAAGTCCTTATTCAGCCACACTGAGGCATTTGATAGGACAGGATGATATTCCTTTGTGAAATATTTCAGTGTTACATAACAGATACCTCTGAGTAACTGTAGTCTGGAGGGTCAGAAAGAATTTTAGAGAACTCAGTGTCCTTGAAAAGCAGGAAATACCATTCATTTAGCTGTTCATCTCCTTTCTCGCATTAACCTGCATTCACCTGCGTTCTTTTGTATCTTTTGTCAACCCCCCAGCTGTTTTCTCCACTTTTCTTCACACAACGTCCATTTTTATTCAGATGTCCATCTGCTCCAGTTGGCAGTCAAAGTGCCTTGTGTACACTGCAAAAATGTCTCTTAGTAAGTGAAAACATCTTAAATGTACTCATTTAACCAAATGTTTCTCATTTAGAGATTGTTTTAAGACCATTATAAATGTTTCTAAACTATGTAGTTAAAAGAATTTTATATGCAAACATGTAGTATTCAATAGGCAGACTGTTTTACTTTCAAGCATTATTTCTTAGACAAAAACAAACAAAAATAACAACAAACTTAAAGTGACTTAAATCATTGTAAAATGTTCTGAAATAAGTTACATAACCTTTAATATTCTTACAATATTTTTTAGTTTTGCAGTTGGAAGTTTCATGTATTGTGTGTGTGTGTGTGTCTATCTTTCTGTCTGTCTCATAGTCTTTGTTACATTATCATCAGTATCTTAGGAACACCTTGGATTTACTTTGGCTGAACAGCATGACCATGCATTTATGATACTGCAATTTGGCACCACACACACACAATATCGATTTTACATACCATTATATTGAGTGACAATCAGGGGTCAGTTTTCATAAATGTTAATCGGCCTGCATTCACCACAGCCTTCCCTCCTGCTGAATGTTGATATAATAACCACTGGCACCACTTGAGTATGCACTCCTATTTTAAGCAATAATCCTCATTTTATACATTTAAATATGATGTCTAAGTAAAGGAGGAACTGAAATTTAATTTCATAATAACACTGAACATGTTTACAGTTTATAGTGATTATACCTATCCTCATTAATAGCCTAAACCCGTTGCATAATTTATTTCCATTACCTTGAACAAAGGAGAAAGAGCACATCTGCCTGACACTGTGGACACTGGAGATGGGAATGAGTGGATGGGCCACTTACTGGGGTCTTTTATCCTAATACTCTATTTTGCTGTCTCACTAACTATTATTGAGGAGGAACACCACTTAGGCTGTACAGATCAGATCAATGGAATCCATGAAACACGTTGCTAGCAAATCGATTGACAGTCTTATCGTTATGTATCTCCCTCTGTGAGTTTGGGTAACATAATGGCTGTTCAGGGTGAGGGCACCAACATGCAGGCGGTGGCATCAATAATTAGAAAGCCAGGCATGCGAGGAGTCCACTGCTTGGTGGAAGTTGTTATTAGAGCTCATTGTCTGTATTAATGGCAAGTTTGAGCGGGCAGAAGTCGGCCGTAAACGCTGAGCCCTTGGGCAAGACCGTAAATGAAGTGCAAGGTTTGGGGCCCATGCCAAAGGAGGGAGCCATTCCTCTCATTATGTCTCCCTGTGCAGAAAGGCCGCAGGGCAAAGTTAACGAACTCATCCTGTCCTACTGTCACTGTCTCTCAAATGAATGACAGGATTAGTGTCAAACATGTCGCGCCACTCCAGCAAGGCCTGGTGACCTACTGCCTATACAGAAGCCTGGTGTACTTCAACAATTTTTTAGACATGTAACTACTAAAGGAAGTTACTTTTATAGGGATGGTTTCCCTGGTAAATCTCGGACTATACACAGCATTCTGAATTGTGATTTTCCGTTGAAAGGAACATATAGTCAATGACTAAACTTAATCTGGGGATACCAGCCCTAAATGATTTTTTTTTGGAAATACTAGGATTGTAAGAAGCATAAAATCCAACCGGTCTGAAGACTAAACTGTGGGAAATAGTTTCACATTTTTAATTTTTTTAATTGCCCTAAAACTTGTAATGGACTGGGAATTAAATAAAGGAAGAAGAGAATGTCCTTGTTTCTGAATATAGTTGGGGCTTTCACTTTCAGTTGCTTTTCCCTGCTTATGTTTTTGTTTCCTGAAGGAACATTGAACTGAAAGACCATAATAGGCTAAATTTACCTCAGTACTTGTCAAGAATTGGAAAAAAGGTACTTTCCGCAAGTGAACTTGTTCTTTCGTTTTGTACCACTGTTCATGCATGTGGCTCTTTATGGGAACAAATTCCTGAATGTTTACAGAGAACATGATATTTTTTTTCCTCTGTAGGTAAATGATGCTGGTTAGCCAGAAGCTAACTGTGAGGTAATGGAAATATCCCACAATGTCACGAATACAAACAGGGCGTTCAGGTTCAGGTAAATCCGTTTAACGCAGATGTTAAGAACATTTCTGCCGAGCGAGGGCGCGCCTTCGCGGCTGTATATAAGCAGGAGGTCCGTAGCCATGAAAGGGAGAGAGGAGGAGGAGGTTTGGGCAGGTTTGTGAAGGTTTGTGAAGGTTTGTGAGGAAAACCCATCGTGTATTGGAGCTTTTAGAGGCGTGTTTTTCCAAAACGCTGTAGACAACATGCAGTCAGTTTGGAGGAGCTACGGTTTTGAGAGATAAGGAGACGCAGCGCAGGAGAAGAGCTACTGAAACCTGGAGCAAGTTCACTGCGCACATGCGTGGTTTTATTTCGGAGTTAACGTTCGTTACCGCCACGACTTCTGAAGGGATTTATTGCAGAAATCAATGAAGGACGAACCGAAGCTTCCTACAATGGATGCCAGTCAAAGTGTGAAGTGTAAAATTGTGGTTATTGGGGACAGTCAGTGTGGGAAAACCGCTCTTCTTCACGTATTTGCTAAAGACTGCTTCCCAGAAGTACGTTTGATTTTTTATTTTTTATTTTATTTATTTATTTTTTTTTTTCATTGTAACTTTACGATTCAAGGGACTGATATTATTCATTTAAAGGGGCATTTTCTAGTACATATCCTCATTTAGGCATCCGTTTAATGGCTACATTTGTAAATGGTTAACTTTAAAATGCAGAAACATTTATAGGGGGGACATTTGGGTTCAGAAAAGCTTAGATATGGTGATAGGAACCAGACGCCAAAAACCCCTCAGAATTCCTCCTCACAGACAGTTATTTTTTTTATTATTATTATTTTTTTTTTATTCAAAGTAGTTTGGAAATCGAGTTTTGTCCTGAAAAATTATTTAAATGCATTAATGCGAGCTTAATGCACGTTTTCACATTCTGTGTGTGTTCTTTTAGAGACTTTAGACCCCTCAGACGTCTGGTTACCATTACTATCAGAATGAGCATTTCTCACTATTGTCTTCTCAAAAATTGTCTCTAAAACGGAGCATTTTGTTAAACTCCTTTTACTGACATGTTGTGCATTTTATGCAGACAAATAGAAATCTCAGCACATTTCACCTCTAACAAAGCACAAGGTCATTGTATACAGGTTGTGCTTGTATTTTTTTTTCTGGTGTAGCTTTTCTACAGTCAGGTTATTTCTGAATAAGTCTTATTTTAGGTTATTTAAGTTAATTCTTTGTATTATCTGAATGTACTTATTGTGTATATTTGTGTGTTGTAGAATTACGTCCCCACAGTGTTTGAGAACTACACGGCTAGTTTTGAAATTGACTCTCAGAGGATTGAGCTCAGCCTTTGGGACACCTCAGGTAAGCTCTTATACTCTTTTAGGATTTTAAATCAGATCCCCATCATCACTAATGACACGTTTTGGATTATTAAAAATTCTGCCTAATTGAATGAATGAAATGGTGAGTAAAGGTACTACATATCTGAAGCCTGTAATGTTTAAAGTGCCTTCCTGTATGTATTACAGAAAATGTGCTAAGAATACACTTAACCATGCTTGAGACATTGGATTAATAGTTTGGAGACAAGGCTTTAAATGGCATTTTTGCTGATGAAATGCAAGGCAATATAGTCCCAATTAGAAAGAGCTTTTTTTTCTTATTTACAAATATTTTTAATCCTGTCAACATTACGAAAAAAATGCTCACAAGATTCTCAAACTCTCTACAGTGAACATTTGAGCAACTTTGAATGACATTGTTTACATCACTATTTACTTTATGTAAAATGATGAAACAAAAATGGTTAGTGTGCCTTTATTGTTCCAGACTCTGACTAACATCTAATTTTCTGAATTGTGCTTGACTGAAAGTCTTACTGGAGAAGGGGGGGGGGGGAAGGCGACAAAAGCCACAGACTGATTAACTTAACCATTTGTTTGCAAGAAATCTGAATGTAGGTCATATGAGATATACTGACCAAACCCAACCAGGCTTATTAAGGAGACCCTCAGTGGCTCTTCTTTCTCTGGAATGCCTGCAATGCTGTGCGAGAGTCAAGCAGCTTTAAGTCTTGAGGCGCAAAGCTTCTCCACCCTTCTTTCAGCACGCCTTGAGGCTTTAACTCCCCTGAGCTGACTCCTTTAAGGATTAGTACTTTTTTTTCTGGATCTCAGACAGTTTGGACATGCTCAGCAGATGTGTCATTGCTTTGGCATTTGAGCAGTTCCAGCAGGGAATAACCTCAACAGTTCCAATTATAGCATTTATGCGATATTATAGGTCATACTTTGGAATTAGTTTCATACTGGAGTCTTGCTTACCCTTCAGTTTAACCGAGTTGACCAATTGTTGCAGTTGTATTGTTTATAATGGTGGTTTCAAGTTCTTGCCATGCACTGCACATTCTTGTTTTCCCAGCTTTAATGTATTCATTTTAACTCCAGTAAGGGATGTAAACAAAGTAATTCAGAGTGGTTTAATGTGAAATTCTGCATTTCATGAATAAACATACCATTTTACAGGAAGGCTGATGGGGACTAGGGGTTGTGATGCCTACAACACAAATATAGCCAGTTATTTACCATCCCAAATGACCAATGAACTTTTAGTGTAATGTTTATAATGGTAACAATCATAAAGCTTTCATTAAGCAATGTTACAGTAAACGGACAGTGTATTCATATTTGTTCCATGTAATAATATTTGGTAAGCTTTTAGAGGCATTAATGTCAAAACTCCAGTTTGTGTCAATTTTCACTTGGAACATTAATGTGTTCAATATGCAGAAATTTTGAAAAATGATTTGAATTTCCATTTTAATTAGTGGAGTATTTGAATGTGATTTGTTAAAATGAAGAAAACACCATGACGAATTATAGTGCTATATTAGCTGGAAGTCTGGCAGTGACTGTATAACACTGTAGGGTGGACTGACTCCAGCAGCTGTACAATCTTACGATCTGCCAGTCTGGAGCAGAGCAGTAGGAGGGGGGTGGGTGCAACAGCAAAATCCAGCGTGTTTGACCCGCGCCCTTTTCAGCTGATTTTTAGTAATACTGCAGGCCTGCCTGAGGGCAGGAAACAGCCAAATGGACAGGGGCCAATAAACACAGATAGCACGTGCTGAGGAAGTGCTTACCTCATTGTGTTTGTCACGTCAATCTTAAATTTTCAGAATGGGTAAAGATTCCATGTAAACTGTGTAGATTGTCTTGGCTGAGTTTTGTTTGCTTTGTGTTAAGGAGGCAGATGACCTCCAGGATAATGTCAGTGCAAACTCCTTTACCCTATTGACTTCATGAGAGACTCGTGTTTGGACCCTTTCAGTCAGAGAAGCCAAAGACGGAGGATGGTAAAAACACAATGGGGGGGTCAAAACATCAAAACACCTTTTGCGAATTGCTGTTTTTGTCTTGAGTAAAGTGGTAAAATGTGTTACTTGTTATCAGCGAAGCACTGTGGGAGGCTATTGTGAATATTCAAAGCTGCTGAATGTGAATGTCACAGTTTTAAGCAAATGACCCACTGTGAAATGGAAATGTGGGATAATTACCTCCTTACAGTCTACTTTTTTTTTGCTTGAGGCTGTGTTGGGGTCTTTGCCGAGGGGGGGTTGGGGGTGTGGTGGGTAGCAATGCATTTTAAGGGTTAAATTGCTGCTCTTCAGGATTTCACTCAGTCCCTTTAGGTATGGAGTTTACAGAGCACTGCCTGGTTGCCTGGAGCAAGATGGGGACCTGGGGAATTAGGATCGAACTGGCTCCACCAATCCGAAAGTAGGTTGTCACAAAGGGCGGCCTCTGGCTAATTTGAGCATGGTGCCCATCCCCTGACATTTTCAGAGTGCTTTGAGCGCTCTCTTGAGGAATCTCCTGTTCAAACCAGCAACATAACCCACTTTGTCAAAAGCTCCACTGGAGTACATGCTAGCTCATAGTGGTGAGAAACCCCTCCCTGATATATGACACCATGCCATGGGTCAGAGAACAGCAGAGTCCTGCCGGAGGTTCTCCAGAGATTCATTTCTTGGACAAGATAAGCATGACCTCAATAACCTCTGGTCAATAAGGACCTTTATGAAAGAAACTGGAGTTGGATCTCTGTTTTCTCCTTTGTTACATGGAGACTTGAGATGATTGTGGAAACTTGAGGCTACTATACTAACACTCTCACGGCTGTGTAAGTTGCAGCGTGGGGCTAAATATTATTTACACTCTCCAGACGTAAGTGCTGAATGTTTAGAGTGTCTGTGAATGGCATTTGTAGACACTTACTCCATCCACATCCATGCATTTGTAGACGCACAACATACACTTATTTTCTACGTAAGTAGTGCATTCTTTGGGAAAATAGAGTCAGATTTGTTTGTATGTAGCTCAGGTTGTGTACACAAATAAGAGGCCTTAGGTAACTTAAACCCTTTTGTCCTTGCTTTACAGTGGCCTACAATCAAAACACAACCACATTTGATACACGAATATGCTCTGATCTTGGTGAATGATATTTGATTATGGAGTAGATTATTTATTCTGCAGTGGGTTAGCCTTTATCTTTTGTTTGCTTCTCAAATGCTGTTGTGTTTTGATACCCTGGCCAGTGTATACATCAGTCAGTACATTTTTCCTGAAACTACCTGTTGTAACAAAGTATCCAAATGATGGAGACCTTGGGAACAAAATTAATGGACAAAAATGGCACAGTTAAAAGATACAGCTTTCAGTTGCGAACATGTGTAGTCGTTTTAAAGAAGCCTGTAAAAATTTGCAATCACTAGCTTTATCAATATGCATATTTTTGTAGTGAAATGTGCAGTAACTAATTATATAATGTGCAATTAAAGCTAAAAACCTGTTTACCAACAGGTATTTTCAAGTTCAGTAGTTCAATAACAGTGATTATAAATCTTACCCTGCCTAAAATCATTTTGTATTAGTGCATGTTAATTTATCGTTAAGTATACAGGTTATTGCGCAAGAAACATCGCAAATTGCTGTAAAATACATACAATTAAATGTAAATTCTGCCTTCACTTTGCATTTGAGGCACATTTTACCTTAAATGTTTTCAGCACTTCAATCAAAGCAGCATAATCCCCATGTGTAATTGCTCAAACGTATCTTGTGATGCTAAGCACATTGGCTTGCGTTTTGAATCAAAATACAGCTAAACCTGTCTGTAATTGCTCAGACATATCTTCTGATGCTAGGCACATTGACTTGCATCTTAAATGGGCTTCTTGGAGCTGCTGGCGATGAAAACCTGCTTGTCAAGCAAACTAAAACATTTTTTTTCCTACTTCTACTTCAGTCAGCAGGAATGGAGGAACATATGAGGGAGGGGCAGGATTTTCATGGAGGGTTTTGCATCTTGTGACCTTCCTCAGACCTGCATTTACAAACCTAACTCTCAGAGTTGTGGCAGTAGGTAAAATAAAGGCAGATGAAACAAAGTAGTGCTTTTTAAATAATGAATTAACACTGTCCACTTCAATGTAAATGCACTCGGTCTGAAATTGCCACTTACAACACACCAAAAGTTAGGGAACATGAAATGCTTGGATATAACATCTATTTTATTTTTCCCCCCTCTACATTGTGTAAAATTCATCAAACGTGTTAGGAATCTGAAGTATGTACGTTAGTATGTAGATATCAAGCAGCAAAATACAACCTTGAAAGTCCAGTACAGTTGCACAGTTCGGAAACAGAAAAGACCTGAAAATATTTATCAGCCTCCAAATTGTTAATTCATCTACTGTACCACCTACTTCATTCTGATCTGTGTCACTGTGCAAATAGTGTGTGTGTGTGTATATATATATTTAAAAAAGCCTTTTGTTGTTGCTGTTTCTCAGAGTGTACATTAATGTTGTGCAATGCCTGCGTCCTTGGTTCTCTTATGGATCGTGTGTATGTCTTTGCTTTGTGCTCCTGACAGAAATGATTAAGCACCCAAACACCTCCCCGCTCGTGAGAGGGTCTTTGTGTATGTTTGTTGGTACGGTGAGAAGACCTCCAGCCTTCTCAACAGAGTTTACAAAGGAATTCCCAGCGGTCATTCTGTCCAAACAGTGGGGGGAAAAACAAATTCCTCACGTTCCAGACACAGGGGCAACATTCCACTTCAGGAGATTTTAAATTTTAGGACGTCTTGTTCTAGTCTTAACTGTGACACAGAACCAACTAAAACAGTCAGGGACAGTGCTTGCATGGTCTAGCTTTAAAATTTATGGAGAAATTAATGAAGGTAGAGTTATTCAGCTGCAGACAGTGGTATTCTGTGTGTCAGCTATTTGAATTGGAGGATGAAAGGCAAGTATGCTTGTAGTATTTTTATGAAAATTGTTTCATGAAATAGATTGGATTGCTGTTGCAGCTGTGCAGAGGAGGGGTTTTTTTTTTGTTTTTTTTTTTAAATATGACTTGGTAAGGGGGGAAAAAAGTCCAACCTTTATTTTATTTCCAGTCAAAACAGCCTTGAAGTGATTTTATTTTTAGGATAAATGTCAGAGACGGCATATATGTTAAATCACTAAATACAAAAGAATGTCAAAGGAAAATAAATGAAGAAACTGCCCTTTCCAGATATGGAGTTTAAAAATGATAAAGAGATACTGGAACTTCCTCCTAACAATCATGCATAGCCTGGTAGACCACCATTGCTCGTCACTGTCAGGCCTCAACAATACTGAATGTGGTTGGGATTACTTGGCTTGTGAGAAACAAAATGCAAACCAACTCATAAGACTTTGGAGGTGATGAAGAATAAAGAACTAAATATAGGGTGGTCTCTGACATTTCCACAGTACTGTTTTCTTTAGCTTTTTTTTTTTTTTTTTTTCTGTGAACCAAAATCCAGCTGAAATAATTTGGGTTGAAAAATCTTCATGTTATTCTATGAAGTCTATTGTTCAACCAAAATTAATCTTATGGCTGTTTTGCCACTTGAATTTGGGCACCAAGTCTGCAAAGCCTGGCCATGTCTTTACAGCAGAGTGGCAAACCTCAGTAACGTCAAACTCTTCACCACAAACCAAGGAAAGTCTGGTATGTGGAGAGTTTATGGTCTTTATAGCTGTATTTTCTCACATTACAAAGTCTTCAGCAACCTACATTTTTGAGGCTTAGTCTTGAATAAGAAGCTTACGTGTCTGCGAAAGTCTTCTCTGTCCCTGGGAGAATTTATGTGATATTTGCAGGAAAAAAGAGGCGGAAGAGTTGATGCTGTTTTATTAAATTATTACTTTATTAAATTATTTTATGGAATGATGTAATTCTGGTAAAGTTTAATGGCTAATCCAGAAGGGTGCTGAAACTACAAAGTAACCCACGAAGAACCAGAGTTTTAGACTTCTTAAATGAAAAGTATTAATACAGGTTGGCCCCCTGTGTTGGGATAACAGCATCTACGTGACTCAGCTGTGTTTTAACCTTTTGTTTCCACAGGGTCGCCTTACTACGACAATGTGCGACCCCTCTCGTATCCAGACTCGGATGCAGTCCTCATCTGTTTTGACATCAGTCGACCTGAAACCCTGGACAGTGTGCTAAAAAAGGTTTGCAGCAAAGTGTTTCTGACATATAAACCTGTTAAAATGGTTATACTCGGAGTGGTACTCCCAAATTTTTACTTTGTATGTGTTTATCACAAGTTGGTTTTGCAACAATAGTCGCCATTTGGACATCATTAAGGACTGTGTCATGAGCCACGGTCTCAGAAATGTAATAGATGCACATTTTTCCCGAAATATGAAAATTGAAAAATAGGTTTAAATGAGGTTTCAAATGGAAACTCCTTTTGGAAAGGAGTCAACACTCTAAAGTGTTCTCCAAGAGTTCCTTATTATGGTTCTATTTTAATCCACAAGCTGCAAAGTTCTTAAATGGTTGAAAAGAGACCCTTAAATTGTTCTTAATCATGAAGGAAATTATCCCTTCTAAATAATCTTTCTAAATTGTATACCACCAACTTCTGTTCAAATATTGTTTTTGTTACTCCTGCTAAGAGTGTAGATTTCAGAGGATTGGGTGATCTTTACATCAATGGATAAAGATTGCAGGGGCAGTTTGTATTTGGTCTAAGAGTTTTGGCCTGGGCCTTTTGTCTTGTCAAGGGCCTCTTGACCTATGATGTCACAGAGGTTGAATGTGAAACTAATGGATACAGATGTGGTGCTGACGGACCACCACCTGAGATCAAACAAACCTCTTGGCAGTAAAGGTTTCAAGGTACTTTTATTAGGGGTGGACAGATCTAGAATTTTTATATAGATTGGCGTTCACATCAAGACCAAATTATGGCTAATGTTTTAACCAGAAGCTCACACAGTAAGAGCTGACCCTGGAAACACTAGCCAAAGCTACAACATACTGTAAATAATAGTTGCGCTCAAATGAAGAGATTACAGTCATAATACAAATGGAATCCAAAACTATGTAGAAAAGTACATGGCTTAGTACTATAGAGTGTGGAATTGTCCAAGAATAAATATAAGACTACTTTGTAGAACAGTGGCCATCTCTCCATGTACATCACAATGAAAGACATTTAATTTATGTATTTCTCATTCCTTTTGCAGTGGAAAGGAGAAATCCAGGAGTTTTGCCCCAACACAAAGATGCTGTTAGTGGGGTGTAAATCAGATCTGCGCACGGACCTCACCACCTTAGTGGAACTTTCAAATCACAGGCAGACACCAGTGTCATATGATCAAGTGAGTGAATATTAAATCTCCATCTCTGAGCTTGTATTGATTAGTATTATAAAGGTAGAACATAAAAAGCTCACTTTGTTCTTACACATTGTATGCTTAAGAATACAAAACATCCAGAACACAAGTGTGGACAAGCACTAAATTGACCAACAGTGCCAGGCACTGCACATAGCAAACAATATTTTCAGAGTAATATATACTTTATTCAATACTGTATAAATTAAAAGTATGAGCCCACAAGTTCCCCATGTGTTAATACACACTAAACTCTGCTAAATTCAGAAATCATCCTTCAGTTATTTCATTTTCTATTTTCAAGTACAAATGACTTTTAGTGTTGTCAAAATGAATGCATTAACATGTGGGGAAATTAACACTAATTGCAACAAATTTGGCCCCAACTCCCTCCCATAAGTTACTCTTCACAGAGTAACAAAAATGATATTTGCATTAATTAGCAATCTAAAATCAACATTGCTACTTTTGAGTTCAAAATGTAGATTACATGTTATCAATGCTAAAATATGTATTAAATATCATAACTTATAGTCTCTCACACATGCACACAGCTCTGTGTTTGAGCCACCAACTCTTAGTTTCCTCCAGCAGTTTGTCATGCATATCACAATACACATTTATCTCCCTCCCAAAATATACATGGAACTGACTCTAAATTCGGTAGAGTGCATATTGCATGAAAGTAAACACAGACAGAAACAAAGCTAAACAATGAGTGTTACAAATCAAAGTGTCTGTGGTAATTCAAACAGTGAATTAAAACTTTGAGAAGTTAAACTTCAGCCACATACAAACAGATGTTTTCCTCCTCAAACATACCATTCCAACTTAAAGATGCAGAGCTTTGGAATGAGAACAAATGAGAACAGCAGTTCCCCAGAATCATTGACATTGCCTTTAATGGAAATTAAATGGATGTAGAATGGTCTGATTATTGAACGTAACCTGAAAATTTATAACTGAATAATAAGGCTGGAGTGTAGATGCACTTATTAAACTGGTTTAAGAAAATGGAGGGAAAATAACTTTCTTCTCTTCTTTATTCTTATATTCTTCTCCTTTTTAAGGGTTCAAACATGGCCAAGCAACTCTCAGCACCCTACATTGAGTGCTCTGCGTTACAGTCAGAAAACAGTGTGAGGGACATTTTCCACGTGGCCACGCTGGCCTGTGTCAACAAGAACCACAAGAATGTCAAACGTCACAAATCTTCCAGAGCCACCAAGAGAACGTCCCACATGCCTAGCAGACCCTACCTGGAGTCAGTAACCTCGGACATGCGTAAAGATAAGGCCAAGAGCTGTACAGTCATGTGAAGGGACTGGAGAGTGTGGGGTTTACAGTTGCTTTGGAGGTGAGGACAAAGGAGTTTAGAGATGTGGCTCAAGATTATCTGTCTTCACCCTCTAGAGTCATTCAAAGAGCGGTGAGGATTTGAGGATGTTTTGACACTTTGTCCTCTGCTCTGGTCCATTCTGTCCCATGTGAATTACGCTAACCAAGGGCAGTGTCACAGAAGAAAAGCACCAAATGCTGGAGAAACGCCTTGGAGTCCTGCAAAGAATTTTGAACCACCTTGAGAGAGGACAGCATGGTGACGTTTAGTCAGTCCTCTTTCTGTTAGGTCATGGAAAAGGCATGATGTTTGAAGTACAGGTCACGGACATTATTTATGGAGAATGAGTATCTTGTTGGGTTTTTATTTTTATTATTATTATTATTATTTTTTTTTTTTTAGCTTTTAAGAAAATGTGAAAGAACAGTTTTGAAGGAAAGCTACATTGATTACAGCAGATAAGCTCCTTTGGAGGTCTCCCAGTTGACAAGAAAACAGAAGGCACTTAAATGGAGAAACAATGACACACTGTGGCTAAACCTGCCTCTTTTTGGTTTATACTCTAGTTTTACCATGTTCTTGTTGCAGGGAGAGGTTTGATAAAGTCTTCATACCGTAAGGAGGTTTGAATCTTTCTGAGGCTTCCAACCTTATTTGCTGAAATACTAACCTCATAATTAGTGTTTCTTGTGCTTTTCTTCCCCTTTTTTTTTTTTATTTTTTTTATTTTTTTATTCCCCCCCCCCCCCCCCATTTCCAAAAAGCCAAAGAAGTGTCAGAGTCAAGCTTCAGTGTTGTAGCCACAGGGTTTTCACGTTTCATGTTTGGACTGTTATGCCCATGTGCACTTGTGAGTGTTTTGGTTTTGTTGTCGGTGGTAGTTCTGGCTTGGCTTGAGGACATGTCAACAGACCCTGGTATCGTGAAATCCAGATATTAGTATGGTTTTGAAGCCTCAATTTCAGTGCCTCCATGTGTTTGTTCGATGTACCCCAAGCTTATCATGGCCTGGGGCTTCTGTATTGCTGCACTCAGTGCAAGAAGAGTTTCTGATACCTCTTCATAATCCGTCAGCTTTTTTGGAACTGCAAGAGAATAATCTCAGCTATGCAATACGCTGACTCCGGCCCATATCAGCAGTTAGGAGAAGAAATGACCGCCCTAGGTAAATGTGTACATCCGTGTCTAGTGCTGGTAGTTGATGGACCTGCAAATCTGACAGTCACACCATTTTATTGGACCAGTCTGAGTTCTGTATCTCCTGGAATGAAATGTACAAATACATGTTTACCCTTTGGTTCTTGGCTCACATCAGAAAAGAAATGCATTCCAGAGTGAATGGTGCCATAAATCAGAGACTATTGTAAAAATCCATTTCCAGTTTGTATTGGGTTGACCACTAGATCAGCTGGTTTATAACCCAACACCAGACTCTTAGAATGACATTTCCAACATAAATAGAGTCCTCTGTTAAACTACTCTCTCATAGGTGCCTCCATTTTGCCACTCCATTCTGTTTTTATCAGCTTGCAGGGGTATGCCCGGATATAAAATATTGTATTAGCTGTAGAGCATTCAACCTTTTTTGTTTGTTTTTTTGTTTAATGTTGGAATCCATATTTGTACGTCTGTAATGATGGATGTTTCTGCAATATTTATTGAAGTTATATTTTTTTCTTTGGAAATAAAATGCAGTGTACAGTATGATGTTGTTGGGTTTTTTTTTTAATTGATGAACGGAGGAGTGGAAATGTACAAAAATACTACAATGTTTAAAGTAGTTTTGTACATTTAATGCTGTCCTTGTGTGGGAAGGGGGCACGGTCACACGGCTCCAGGGACCTGGAGTTTGTGGTTTCAAGTCCCACTCCAGGTGACTGTCTGTGAGGAGTTTGGTGTGTTCTCTGTGTCTGTGTGGGTTTCCTCTGGGTGCTCCGGTTTCCTCCCACGGTCCAAAAACACACGGTGGTAGGTGGATTTGTGACTCAAGTGTCCATAGGTGTGAGTGAATGTATCACACTGTGAAGGACTTGCACCCCCTCCAGGGTGTTATTCCGGGTCTGCTCCACACCGCCACCCTGAACTGGAAAAGCACTCAGACACTGAATGAATTATGAGGGAACCAAAAAAAAAACCTTTCATATCTACATATACTTTTTGGGATCTGCAGCCTAGAAACCCAATAAGACAACCCAAAAACAATGCATCCAATGAACTGTTCTGGTTGTGCTCCTGTTCTGAATTGTACCTCTTCATTTGTTCTGTCAGATCTGCTCTAAGTGAGAGCACAAAAGCAGGTATAAACCATGTAAAAAAAAAAAAAAACACACACTATGTGAGCAGAGAACTGGGAACCTTGCTTGACGGTCAGTGGTTTGGTTCAAAAAACATGCTGAAACAAGGCTTTTTAGACAGGGTAGCATGAGGCTGTGGTGTTCTCCTTGGCCATTTTATCTGATTCTCTGATGCTTTCTGACACTGGGGTCAAATAAAAATGCTTCAGTGCCCCACCTCTGCTGTGCACACAATACAGATTAATGTTTGGCAAAACATAAATTTATGGAACAGGTTATGTGTCTAAACAATTCCGAGGTCACAATGACTTTGATGTAATTGATAGCAGTCTGGCTATGTGTGTGAAATAAGGGGCTCTACAGACCCCCACAGAGGGGTCCTTTGACATCTCATGCTGGAAATGGGACGCCTCTCTTAACTGCGAGATGGAACTTCATGCCTTGCTTATATTTTGTTTGTGTTGCCGAAGGAATGTGTCATGGCTCTCCAAGGCTTGAGGGATTATACGCCCACAGCTGGCAAGAGATGTTTTCCACGCAGCCTTCTGAAAATCGTCCAGTCTATTGTTGCCTCTTTCCAACTAGAGAGGTTTAATAAAAAACAAAAATGGCTCTGTATGTGCTTTCTAACTGGAAAACTTTAGAGTGGGTTCATTGTACTTAACTGTATCCTGTGAGTCTTTTGTTGTAGCCCATAATGTGTGGAAATTGACATGACAAAGAAGCTTTATGGCCAAAATTCTCCCTACTCCAGCCATTTCACAGTTTATCCACAAAATGAGCTTTGTTTTGGGTTGTGAGAGGATATCCCTGACTGTGCAATGGGGGGCAGCTAAGGTGGGGTTAGCAGGAGTGGGCAAAACATATATTTTCTTTATTAAAATCCTGTTTTCTCTCCCTTACTTAATAGTCATTGCCACCCATCTTCTAGGTCTCACATTATCACACAGTGCTATCAATCTTCCAAAAATACATGAAGGCAGTTGCATTTTCAATGTGACACATACAAATCTAAGTAGGAGTTCAAAACACTGGAAGGAGAATGCTAAATGCTTGTTTTTGTTAGCTGCAATTGCTAGCATGGATGAGAGAAAGCAAGGTCAAGTGAACTCTGTTAAATACCCAGCCTTGAATTGAAAATCATTCAGCGACAAAGAAAATGTTAGAGAATTTGACTCAAAATACAGAATAATCCCAATTTACCAATTTTAACAATATTTTGATTGTGCAAACACCCAAAGCATTAAATACAAACCTCATGAAACCTCAAGAACATGAATCTTGATGTGGTACAATATCCTGGAACAATATTAACCAAAGCTGTTTTATGTTATCAATGTATTTGCAGGAATTATTTCATAACTACAGCCAAAATAACAGTGACACTAATGATGGGCAGTGTACAAACCAGATTTCCAGGCTCTCTGTAGGGGTAAGCAGCCTACAAAAACTCATGTGTATGGATTTGGATCCTCACAGTTCCCTCCCCCCTTCTTCCATCCTGGTTCCTCCAGTGCTTCTGGTAAACAAAGCGTGATGGCACGCATGATAGCTCCCTCTGAGTTTGATTCATTATGCTTACAATTCCCAGCCCCCCTCAACTCTTCTATCTGCAATGAGCCATAGAAACCCATACAAACAAATTGTAATGGACCACTGCAATGTATTCTCCGTAGATATCTAATGGTATGTGCAATATATGTCCAAGGTTGTAGACACTGGTGCATGCATTGTGGACACTAAGGAGTGGAAAATGAAAACTCCTGTTGTCGAAAGATTTTCAGTGACAATGACATTATTTGAGGCTCTGTGCTCTTTCTGCAGCTTCTTTAGCTTTGCCACAGCCACAGATGTTTTCATGCTTCACACTGATGAACCTATTACTATATATTTCCATCTGGGAACAAACTTTTCTGTTTTTTATTTTTATTTTAGGAATTAGGAAATTCTGAATGGGATATCCAGGTGTTTATTGTTTTATTTAACTTCAATAGGGACAGAAAATGAATTTTCCCAGTGTCTAAATTTTAAATGCAAACAAGAAAAACCAATTGACAGAACATTCACATGGGGGAGTGACAGACTTAAAGAGGGTCCACAGAAGTGGGCACATGTCCAAATTTTTTTTTTTAAACCTTGCAATAGAAAAGCATGAAATTATAGAGCAGCCAAAGGCTATGGTCCATGCCAAGTGTCAGCTAGAGGGGTATAAAGCCCTCATCGTAGAGCTGTGAAGTGGTTTTTCTCGCGAAATGGAGCACCATCCAATACATTTGGAAGGGATTGGAGTGGGGTTTGTGAGGCAGAACTCATTGTCCAACATCAGTGCTCCAGAAGTCTAAATGGTATCAGATATTCACAGCAATGTTCCAAAGTCTAGTTTAAACCTTCCCAAAAGAGTGGAGGCTACTTATGCATTTATATATGCAATATATATAAAATGGCATACTGGATGATTAGGAGCTGCAGGAGTCCACATGTTTTTGGACACACAATGTGACACATATGGACATGCATGACTTATGTTTTTGGTCTGGCAATTCTCTACATTCTTAGATGATAGGTCCTCCAGCACAATTATCTGTGTGTGTGTGTGTGTGCGTGTGTGTGTGTGTGGGTTTGTGTGTGTGTGCTGTGTGTGTGTGTGAATAAGTCTGCATTCTCCAGAGAGCTAGACAAGTGCTCAAGGTTATGATATTTTCATACACAGCTTCATAAAATGTGCTGGGTTCACAAAATGAATCAATAAAAAGATGCTAAACAGCAGAAACGAGAGAGGGATCTAGTGCACTTTCTTGTCTTTAGGCAGCAAAAACTACGCTGTTTTGCTTTGGTTCTGCATTTTGAGGAACCCAAAGCAATGAAACACATTTTTCATGCACTCCTGCATTTTATTAAGTTTACACAGAGAGCAGCCGCTCTGTTCTGCTTCCTTCTAGAAGTGCAGCAGGGCTGGTGAAAGCCTCTTCATCATCCCAGGTTTAATCAAGCCTGCAGGAAGCCAGCTAATACTGTTCCACACTCTCTTTCTGTCTCTCTCTCTTTCTGTCTCTCTCTCTCTCTCTCTCTCTCTCTCTCTCTCTCTCTCTCACACACACACACACACACACACACACAATGTATAAGGTATTAAAGTTAACCTTCTGGGGTGTTTGGCCCCAGATGATACATTTTGGATGATAGCTCAAAAAAGACCACTCAGGAAGCTATACCTCTACACATTTGTAGACACCTGCTCACCCTATGTTTCATTTATAGTGAAGGGTATTTATAGAGAGTTAGCCCTTCTTCACTGCAGTAATGGCCTCTTTTCTTGACACTGGCTATTGGTGCATAGTTTTGAGGACATGATTGCATTCAATTATTAAGACCTCAATAGAAAATGTATAATCTGAGTTTTTGAACACTGTCCACTCTGTTAGATACACCTTCCTAATTGGTCCACCTTGTAGATGTAAAATCACAGATAGTAGCTCAACTGTTGCTGCACAGTTTGTGTTGGTTGTCCTCGAGTCCTGACAGCAGGATGTTTTTTGGTTGGTGGATTATTATTATTATTCTGTCTAGCTGTGAACTGTTTAAAACTCCAGCAGCATTGGTGTGTCTGATTCACCGGTACTAGCCCAAAACATACTAACACATCAACACCACATACATCGCTGAGAATGATTCACCGCCCAAAACATATCTGCTCTGTGGTGGTCTACTGGGGTCCTGGCCATTGGAGAACAGGGAGAAACAGGCAAGCAAAGTATGCAGAGCAACCGGTACGGTCTGTACTATGGGCTGTAATTGTGGACCTATAAAGTGCATCTGTGTGGTGGAGCTGATAAATTGAATAATGAATGTGGAAACAATGAGGTGGCTTTAATGTTTTGGCTGATTGGTGTATAAAGTATGTTTAAGACTTGGCATATTTACTGTGGTGTATCCTCTTCCAAAACATGAACTTTGAGAAGAGTAGGTCATTAAGGCTTTAATAGTTGGTACAGCCCTGGAGCTTAATATTCCAGATCTAAAACAGCTGTGGACTGATTTGTAGGAAATCATAATTGTGATTTGGTGCAGATGTGAATTTATGATGTTGTGATATTGAAAATGTTTTAAAAATGATGTGTTTCTAGACTAATTGTCATTTTCACTCAGCAGAAGAAAACAAGACAAGGGGAGACATAATTGCTTTGGCAATCTTCCATTGGCTTAGGTTGCCAGATTGGGCAGGAACAGCGTAGTCAATTATACTATGAAAGAGGGAATGGGACATACACAAGAAACCTGAGAGGGGAATCAAATGGAAGAGAACATAGTTTCTTGGAATGACCATGACCAAACCTGAGTGCATCACCTATATGAAAAAAAATATATATAAAATATGAACATAAAGGGAGAATGTATATAAAGAGACAAAATACAAGGTATGCAGAGACAGAGAAAGAGAGTGGAAAATAAATGGAAGGCAGAGACAGTAAGTGAATATGCATTAGAGAGATATAATAGAAGGAAACAGAGAAAGAAGTGTGAGGGAAAGAGAGCAATGGAAAAAATCTGGTCAAAGCCTGAAGAAGATATAGAAAGATTAAATAAACAGAGATACATAATATAAACTGCTTTTATGCAGCTTGACTAAACTGAAGACTTTACAGAGTGGATTATTTACAAACGACTATGGTCTGTTAGCTGGTAGCAGATATTGACAGTATGGAAACAGTGGAAGTCAGAGGCAGCAGATGTTACTGCATACAAAATAAATATATTTAAATGATTATTAAATTTTAATTAATAAATAAAATGTTCTTAATAAATAATATAATATTAATTAAACATATATGCAATGTCTTTCAAGTTCCAAAACTTGTAATCAAAAACTGCCAAGAATTAATCATGTGCACCAATGTGTCCTACTAGCTTGGTGCTAAGATGGCATTAGAAATCCCATAAATGTGCCGGTAGAAAAGAAAAAGAAAATAAAAGAAAATAAAAGAAAAGAAATTATTAAAAATGAAGAAACAAGGTTCATGTGAAATTGAGTGGGGGAAATGCTAATTATGCATGATAGAGCTCTCTGTCACTGCCAGCTCAGCTTAAGGTAGCATTTTCAAAGAATATTATTTTACCTTCCAGTATCTCAGCAGTGTCGCATGATGCTCAAATCTCCTGCGTTTTGCTTCTCAGTCAGAGGCCTTTAATTTCCCATGAGCTCTGAAGCTTCCCTCTTTCTCTGAGTCTTCATGCTGTTCGATACTTAGGCTCTTTGGGAGTATAGAGCCTGGGACTATGGGGGTATTTTAATTCTTTCTCACTCTTTCTTGTGAGTTTTTTACACTGATGATGCAGTGGTTACTATATGTTGAAATATGTTGACAGACACCAGTCCTAAAGTGAAGTCAGGTGCACACAAAAAGCTTAAAATGAAATGGGACACTGAAACAGTTATGCATGTACCTAGGTTCACAATGCCCATTGCCACACATTGGCTAGAGGGGTGATTGTGTCCCTGTGTGGACAACAGGGAGTCCTGTGGTCTCTTCACACATCCAAATAATCGAAAGCTGCCCCTCCTCCATTCAGGTCACGCTGATATGAACTGGTGGCTATTATCATGGGTGAAAGCACCAAATGTGAGTGGCTTGTATAGATTAACCCTCCTGACCTTCACGCTGCTGTCCTTCCACAGCAGGGGTCAGTGCCATTAAGAGCCAGGTTCATGCTGGGGGTCACTGGACCTTCTCAGGCTCAAAAATCCTGAGAGAATCCCCAAAAAAGCATCAACCTGATGGAGCGAGGCACTGAACATCCAGCCTTCACCTTGGATCATCTATATGTGGGCAGATTCTTCAGTTCGACCAGTAACTGCTGACCAACAGAGATAATGGTTATGTGCTAGAAGGTCAAGGCCATCAACAATTTGCCAGATCAAGGTCTACTTTGATTAGGATTAAGGAGATTTCAAGGGATTTTTGCCTCTGGATTTCTCATCTGGCTCCTGGTCAAGGGTGCATATTATTTGACTTTGTATTTCAAAGGGGAATTCCATAAGTTTTCAACTTGAAATTTATGAAATTTGAAGTTTTTGGTGCGAAAGTAGTTTATTGCAGAGATTCATTTTTATTATTTCAATTTGTATTAAATAGACACTGGGTGGAGGGCGGCACGGTGGTGCAGCAGATAGTGTCGCCATCACACAGCTCCAGGAACCTGGAGGTTGTGGGTTCGATTACCACTCCGGGTGACTGTCTGTGACGAGTTGATGTGTTCTCCCCGTGCCCAGTGGGTTTCCTCCCACGGTCCAAAAACACACGTTCGTAGATGTTGGCGACTCAAAATTGTCTGTGAGTGTGTGTGTTGCCCTGTGAAGGACTGGCACCCCCTCCAGGGTGTATTCCCACCTTGTGCCCAATGATTCAAGTCTCTGGACCCACCGTGACCCTGAACTGGATAAGCGGTTACAGGCAATGAATGAATGAGTGGTACGGTGGTTATGCAAATGGTGCAATTTGATCCTTTTTCTAAATTAAATTAAAGACATTAAAACAATGAAGGAACACATATGGAATTATGTAGTAAACAAAAAAGAATTAAACAAACCAGAATATGTTTTATACTTTAGATCCCTTAGAGTAGCCACCTTTTGCTTTGATGACAGCTTTGCACACTCTTGCCGTTCTCTCATTCAGCTTCATGAGGTCGTCACCTGGAATGGTATTCATTGAACAGCTATGGCCTCATCAAAAGTTAATTTGTAGAACTGCCTGCCTTCTTAATGTATCTGAGACCATAACTAGGGGTTGTGCAGAGGTAGGGGCTGGTACACAGTTCAATAAAGTGAATAGCCCTATTCCTCCAATGACTAATGAGAAGATGTGTTCAAAGTTTTGACTGGTACTATATCTAATCACTGTCCAAATAAATGTGTTTGTGTGTGTATGTATGTATCATCACTGTCCAAAAAATCGTGTCTGTGTTTACTCTAAAATTTGAACACAGAAGCTGTTTTTCACACTGTGTAAAACCTTTATGATGAATGGACCAATAGAAATGCTCCAAAATTACTTGGAATGAAATCTGTGTACATAGATTCCACTGAAAGAAGAAGGTTTTTTCCTTCTTATATAAATGTACTAATGTGGAGATACATGTTTTCTCATAGAAGGCTGCATATGATTTTCATTGCTAGCAGGTGGATGAGATTAAAGGCATTAGCACAGGTGGCTGTGTACTGTTACACTGTACATGTTATGAGGAAATGGCTTATATGAGCTATACTTAGACTACCCATGCTGCTTTCATTTAATAAAAGAATCTCCTCCTGCACCTGTTTAATGACTCACCGATCATCTGAGCAGGAAGAAAAACAGATTAAACACAACCTTATTTGAGAGAGAGAGAGAGAGAGAGAGAGAGAGAGAGAGAGAGAGAGAAAGGAGAGAGAAAGAGAGAGAGAGAGAGAGAGAGAGAGAGAGAAAGGAGAGAGAGAGAGAGAGAGAGAGAGGAGAGAGAAGAGAGAGAAAGAGATTTACTCATGTTCATGAAGACTCAATGTACACAACACAGTTTGAACATACAAACCGGATTCCAAAAAACCTTCCTCTTTATGATGCGACAAATGTTCTCTATAGGTGAAAGATCTGGACTGCAGGCTGCCATTTCAGTACCCGGATCCTTCCCCTACGTAGCCATGATGTTGTGATTACTGCAGAATGTGGTCTGGCATTATCTTGTTGAAAAATGCAGGGTCTTCCCTGAAAGAGATGACGTCTAGATGGGAGCATATGTTGTTCTACAACCTGAACATAGTTCTCTGCAACCCCATACCATCAGTGATGCAGGCTTCTGAACAGACCGTTGATACCAACTTGGGTTATCCTTGTCCTCTCTGGTCCGGATGACATGGCGTCCCAGTGTTCCATAAATAACTTCAAATCGTGACTCATCTGACCACAGAACAGTCTTCCATTTTGCCACACTCCATTTTATAAGACCCCTGGCCCAGTGCAAACGTCTGAGCTTGTGGAGCTTGCTTAGAAATGGCTTCCTCTTTGCACTGTAGAGTTTCAGCTGGCAACGGTGGATGGCACGGTGGATTGTGTTCACTGACAATGCTTTCTGGAAGTATTCCTGAGCCCATTCTGTTATTTCCTTGACAGTGGCATTCCTGTTTGAGATGCAGTGACGTTTAAGGGCCCGGAGAACACGAGCATCCAGTAGAGTTTTACGGCCTTGACCCTTACGCACAGCATTTGTTCCAGATTCTCTGAATGTTTTGATGATGTAATGCACAGTTGATGATGATAACTTAAAAGTCTTTTCTATTTTATGCTGGGTAACACCATTCTGATATTGCTGCATTATCTTTCTGCGTAACAATGGTGGAATTGGTGAACTCTGAGAAGCTCTTTTTATACCCAATCATGTTGTCAATTGACCTAATTAGTGTTTATTGGTCTTCCAGCTGTTCGTTATATGCTCAATTTCCTTTTTCCAGCCACTTATTGCTACTTGTCCCAACTTTTTTGGGATTTGTTGACACTGTGAAATTATGAATCAACATATTTTTCCTTTAAAATGTTACATTTACTCAGATTAAACTTTTGATCTGTCATCTATGTTCTATTACAAATAAAATATTGACATTTGCCATCTCCACATCATTGCATTCAGTTTTTATTCACAATTTGTTTAGTGTCCCAACGTTTTTGGAAACCGGTTTGTACATGAAGCTAAGATAAAATATTTCTGGTGCCCTGTTTGTTCGCAGTGGCACAGATGACTTTGGATGGACTGGGGCCTTATCCGGGGTGCCTTCCTGCCCCATGGAAGCCCCGTGTTTCTGTGGAGGCTCCAGACTCATCGTGACCCTGATTAAGATGAAATGGTTACATAAAATTTATGAATAAATGAATGTGTTGAGCTGTTAACAAGCAATGAGTTATAAATGGGAGAGGTCAATTTCCATTTAAATGATATAAATGCAATGAATTCTGTGACATTTCAAACATGCATAATTTAGATTTATTACTGAATTTCCTGACATTTTAAACTTTGGCAATGACAAATGATCTGAACAGAAAGGATCCCTGAGATGACCTCATCATCCACTATGAATTATTCCCCTGGCTTTCAGACACAAATCACCACCTTTATCACGCTTCTCACAAAGATATCTTTATCATTCTCCTTCTATACTTATCTCACACTCATCCCAGAAATGAAAACCAACCTGACACTTCTCTGACAAGTGACAATGACGCTGACTCCCATTGCTTAGTAATTAGTAGTCATATGTGTGTGTGTGTGTGACATGCTGTGTCAGACTCATGTTCTAAATTAGTGATGTCTTTATAAAAAGACAGACAGAGAGGGTGAGAGGATGGAAAGAAAAAGACAGAGATGTGAGAAAAGGTATAGAGAGGGGGAGGAGGCAGAGAGAGAGGGAGAGAGAAGAGAAGGAGAGAGAATAATAGAAGAGAGCAAGGAAGGGAAAGAGACAGTGGGGGCTGGCAGAGAGAGAGAGAGAGAGAGAGAGAGAGAGAGAGAGAGAGAGAGAGAGAGAAATCACAGAAGAGGGAGTGAGAGACTGAGAGAGAGATCTTTACAGACACAGATCTGCAGCAGTCGTCACCAAGTGCTGTTTAATGCTGTCAGACATATTGTAAACATCAGCTGTGTTGACTGGCTTTGTTTGGTCTACTGTGTGTGGGTGTTAGGGTCATGCTCAGGTTGATATGTCTCAGTCATATCATGGAAGTCCCTGTCCTGCTCCTGTCCTTTAATTGTCCTACTGTCTTACTGTTGCCATGTGACTGTGAGTTTCTGTCATGACCATTATTGTCTTACAGCTGACCTTATGGCTTAAAGCCCTGTTAAATTATATACATCAGACATTAACATTTCGCCTATGGAGAACTTCCACTGACCTGATCATCTAATACTACCTCCATAGAAAATGATATTGTCTTTTATGTCCTAAAAATCCATGCTTTGTAATAGAAAAAACAACCAGAACTCACTCTACCACTCACCTTTGTCTCTTGCTTGGCGTAAAGGAAATAAAGCTGATGGATCTGCTGTGTCCCAAACAATATATATGTTTTTACATATATATCCCTCATTGCTCACAAGCAGCTTAATACAGTCACAATATTAGGCAACAGCACCAGTTATTCAGATGGAGAATTATATCAGTTTCCATGTCAGCTATGGACTGGAGTGGGATCTTTTTTTTTTATTCCTTAAAAAATATTCAGATAACATTGCAATAAGCAATAGGTTTTAAGGTGGTAATTGAATGAATTCAGTGTAATGAATGAGTTAGCATGTCCACATACTGCAACTGACTTGCATTTTATTGAGAAAAGCAGTGAGGTGTGATGGTCTATGAAATATGAAGAGAACGCAAGAGTTTCCAATGACAATCTGCCAATCTGCTTAAGTGCAGAAAGACGTATGTGCATTTAAAATGTCCTGCAGCTTGTAACCGATTTTACAAATGTTGTTTATTTTTGTGTGTTTGTGTGTGTGTGTGTGTGTGTAAACACATGAGAGAATATCCTTTCTCTGCATGACTGTTTTTATCAAAATATGACGCCAAATATAAGGATTTAATACTTTGGCTAAACATCACATCTGTGGTTGAGGGTTCTTGCTCAGTCAGTCAAATGGAACATCAAAGTGGAAGTGGGCAATTTCTTCAATCCATTGTTGAATTCAGGCACAAATCGAAGCAGACAGTTGGCTCTGGCGAGGAGGCTGGGATAAGGCTGTGAATAACATTATGGCACTCTGGGAAAAAACATCAAAGCATGATGGTAATGATGTGAGGAAAAGGGAAAAATGAGAGAAATCACTGTACAGTGAATGAAAAAAGTAAACGGTGAAGGCTGTATTGCAATGAAAAGGAGTTTAGCTTGTTCTACATGGAATTTATTTTGCTTAAGTGGCACTTGCTTTATCGCCAGCATGCAACCTTTATGTGCAAGTATTTTTTTTAAATGTTTAATGTAAATTGCCGTATTTCTATTACAATTTCATGCTGCAATTGATTTTGCTGAGTTGACTGCAGAGGAGTGCCACAGTGCTAACTGTAAAGTTTTTGGATGAGGAAAAACAGGCAGAGGAGTGGAGTACAGTTCATTTTATCACATTATTTAAAACTCAAATTTCTAATCTTTAATTAAAGTGTAGTAAGTTTTCCTGTAAACTGCCAGTTGATGAGTGATGACATACATGTTTGTGTGGATACCAATATTAACCAATTATATCCTGTCATATATTCAATCCAAGGGTGTAGAATTAGCATGGATGGCGTTGACGTGTCCCCACCAATATCCAGTGATTATTGAATTGTCCCCACTAATAATTTTTGGGGAAAAAAAAACAGATGTGTCAACTTCTCATTACCCTAGAGGTACATAAAGGGTTAAATCATGGTCTCTACTCGAGTCCTACATTCCTGTAACATGTATGGCCAGTGTGACTGGCTGCCTTTCCCTGCTCTCATGTGAGTCTCTGTAGTTTGGTTGTTAGCAGTGCTAAAACTGGAAGGAAAACTTGTCTTAAGTTCAGTCATAAGTAAGTATTACTGTGTAAGACTCATGTGCATCGTGGGTGACACATGGGTGTCAAAAGCGAGTGAGGATGGCAGCAAAAAAGAAGAAGTGGGGTTGGGTGGGGATTTGGAGTGGTACATTCATAGGTCTCCATCAATGCCAAGAGCAAATCTACGCCATTGGTTCAATCCAATGTACAATGTGACATTCTGGGTATGACTCTAGAGTTGATTTATAAGCACACATTCAGAAACATGAGCAGATAATGTGTATGTAGTGGTTCACTACCAAAGTCATGATCACTTTCGCTGAAATATCAACTACAAATCAGTTGCCTCAAAGTCTTACATTTTGAAGAGATTAGCATAAAGGAAAATGTTATTTTTGAGGCATTTTTAGTCTAGTTTATTCAAAATCTCATTGAACATGAAATGGAATTCACCCATACACGGCATTTTACAGACATGGCACTGCTAGGAAAAATCATGCTTAAACTAACACCTTACAAAAATGTCTGAAAACAGAAACTAAATAATACAGATACTGATTTGGACTTTTGACTCATTTAAAGTTCATAAGAATCGAGTCAGGAAAAGGAATTGGCTGCTTTTAAATATTGTCCAATCAAATCTCGATGGGTAAAATAGTGTCAAAAAACACAGTAGAACGGGGCCACACAATTCTGCAGTCTCTCAAAAAATTACTGATATGTGGTCTTGCTTCATAATGTGTGGGAAGCTCAAAAATAATACAAAACTTACAAAGTTCATTAGATTTCTTCATCATTTGCTATACTCCAGTTTCTTTGCGCACTAGAAACCCATGTAATGTGTTTACAAAACCTTAGTGTAAGTAAACGATAAAAAAAAAGTGTCTCGGTCAGACATGAAAGTCTTCCTCTCTCTTTTTCTCACAGCATAGAAAATGCAAAGAGAATTTCAAACTTTGAAAATCAAAATAAATGATGGTATTGCTGTATTCCTGCCCCATAATAGAGTAAAATGTATTTATTTCAGATTACTTAAGTGGGACCCCACTCTAAAATCAGGAGACTGGTAACTGCACGGAAGCAAACACCTAGCGAAAGTGCTATACAATTAATCAACTCGAGTAACGAATGAGTTTCTGTGGTGATTCAATCAATGGATAAAAAGGTACAGGCAAGTTATAGTTCAGCCACATACAAACAACAATCATTGTTCTTCTCAAACATACTGTTCCACCTTAAAGACACAGTGCTTCTGAACTTAAACATACCAGAGAGACATGCAGTTCCACATTCTGTTGATGATACAGTGTATGCGCAAAGTTATGTGGATCTCTTGGTGTTTTCTTTTTCTTTTCTGTCATCCTACAGTCAGCTTTATACCAAACTAAAGATGTCTGTGTATTTTTCTCTATGAGAAACAGGAGTGATCCTTAATTCAAGAAAAGGACTTTAGGTACTTCTGCATGGATTTCTCATGCATGAGTGCCACTTGGTTAATGCATACAAACAACCTTCATGTTCAACTTCTTAAATGTAAAATGCAGCATCTATATTGAAACCATATGCTTCCTTGATGTTGATTGTGTGTTGCGAGTTTGATTGGGTACCTCTGGCCCATTCTCATGTTGTTTGAAGGTTGGGAGAATTCTTGGCTTTGCCTTTTTCACCCTCTCCTCTCCCCATATGCTGCCGTCTCCAGGCTCCCTTCAGGTGTGACCTCCAGGCCTTGCCTCTCTGGGGCCATCTGCTCCCCTGCTATGCTCATTTTGGCCTTTTTCCAGTCTGTTACAACTGAGAACCTTGGCAGCATGTCCTTGGGCATCTACCTTGCCCTCCTGGAGGGCATGAATATTTGATATAATTTCATTTACCACTTGTTCAATAAAATGTAAGGTAGGAATGGAAGTTTTTAGTTCTGGTTCTGAAAGTTATTGTTGTGACTCACATTTAAATAATCCATGAGTGGGTTGTAAGATTGTAGGCTATCTTAGGCTATCAAATGTTCCTCACCTATTTCTAAGAGAACTGTAGCTACTAACTTGTAAATGGATAATGTGGACAGGGCATATATCTGGTGGGATGGGCCAGTGCAAGCTTGCCACATTGTTTTGATGTGGTCTCTTTCAGCAAACATGTCAAGTTAAAATTCTGCCTTCCTAGAGTTTCACTGATCTACTGCAAATTATGTTATTGTGAAGTGGAAACATCTGGAGACCATTTGAAGTCTGTATACCTGAAGGCATATTGACAACTGTAAAGTAGAGTAGAGGGCAGAGTGTCAGAAGCTGTTTTTCATGGTTTACGAAAATTGCAACATACTTTCTAGAGAAAAGCAAGCTAACACGTCTGTGCTCTGACTTGGTCATACTTATGAAATTTGTAGACCACACAATAGGCTTGAATGGGCAGTTCTGGTCTGTACACTCACCATTGTGTCAGGGCTTCGGACTCTCCACAACCTTAAAAGCTTCGTAGTGCCACAGTAAACATGCATAGATGACATTTTGAAGCTGAAAAGTGATAGTTTTATAACACCTGCTATTCATTTAAACTCCCCCAAATGTACCAATACACTTGATACCATTCTAAAAGAAAACATAAAACTGAGCAGTTACTTGCAAGTGCTATGTTTACTTCTTCTAACGTTCAGTTCTACCTTAAATGCTGCCGGCATATTTCCACAATCACTCTAACACCTGCTCATTTGACATTTTCATTACACCTTAAACAGTAAAGCAGTTACAGGTGCCTGGAAGAAACTGTTGCACCATTTAAAATGACACAAATCTGCAAACTGGAGAATAAAAAGCTAAGTTGAACTTTTCTTCTGTTCCACCTTAAAGGTTGCAACTGTTATAGAATTAGTGTTGGCTCCTTGTTCGCCAGCTGCTCATTTTTTCTTTTCCACCCTACCTAGTGAAGGAGTTAAATTCAAGTGCTACTCCCGGCTTCTTCTCTTAGACACAACTATGTCATTGGTCTTCCTTGTAGATATAAAGTGAGAGACAGTAGCTTATCTGTTGCTGCACAGATTGTATTAGTCGTCTTCTAGTGCTTCATCAGTGGACAAAGGATGATGTTGCCTGAATATTTTGGTTGGTGGACTAAGTCCAGCAGCAACACTGATGGTTTTTAAAAAAAACTCCATCAGCACTGCTGTGTCTGATCCACTAATACCAATACAACAGACACTGAGAATTCCACCACCCAAATCATACCCCATGGTGGTCCAATGGGGGTCCTGACTATTGAAGAACAGGGTGAAAAGGGTCAAACAATGTATACAGAGCAACAAATGGACTACAGTCTGTAATTGTAGAACTACAAAGTGCTCCTGTGGTGGAGCTTAGAGAATCAACAGCGAGTGTAGAAACAAGGAGGTGGTCATAATGTTATGGTTGATTTATTTACTTAATACAGACTTAATAATTCCTCCCCTAATTGCCATGGACACATAAAGAATACATAAATTAATAAGGACAAGAGTCGGTGGTGAAATGGCTTTTGTTCAGGCCAAGTGACAGTCTTTGTATTGCGACAGTATTCCCTCCAACCGTCCATTGAAATGGAAATGGACTCAGGACAAATAAACCTCAGGCTGGTGGATCCTGCTGTGTCCATTCATGTGTCCTTCCATAATCCCTTCTTAGGGACCAGAAACAGGACATAAATGCCTCACACTCCTTTACAGACGCATTTCAATATGCAATTGAGCATTATATACAGAGATGTGTGGAGAAAGTTATGTACCCCTGGTCAAATGACATGTTTTGTTGATTTGTGAAAACAGCACTACATTTCGTGACTGGGTGAGTGTGTGTCCTGTCCAAGGTGTGGCCACTGACTCCAGAAAGGCTCTGGACACAACCCTGAACAGGATGAAGTGTTTACAGAACATGATAAACACATCACTGCTTTCTATTTTAAGTTTCACATACCAACTTTCATATATTTATTTCTTCAATTATTTAGCCATGGCCTAAAGGTTAAAGAAGTGGAGTTGGGACAGAAAACAATGGGGGCAGAGTGTGTGAAGGAACTGTGCTTTCTCCTCCATAAACATCCATAGGAACGTTGCCCTTGAGGCAGCCGACACCTAACCTCCAACTGTCCAGGGTTTTTTTTTGTCTTTTTCCACAGTGTTTTCACCGGGATGGGATAAATGAAATGCATAGTCTTGGTTTTGTAATAATGTTTTGCACTGAGAATAAAAGCGTCTTGCATTGAGAATAAAAGCTTTTAAATGTGTATAATTTAGGATAAAATTTTAAATGTAAAAGCTGACCTATTTTAGCTTTGAACATCTACAAGCCTGTCAATTTAACACAGATTCATTCATTTCCTTGTGAGTTTATGGAAACCCGGTGTCCATTTATGGATCCATAAAACAAGAAATGACAGAAAAATTGTACAAGGAAAAACATAATAACCCCCCCCCCACCACACACACACACACACACACGCCCCACCACCACCACCCCCTTCTGGGGGCTCTCCTTGAAGACTATAATTTATTTAGATTTATTTTGAGGGACAAACAGCTCCAGGGCCCCACAGAGACACTGAGCTGGGCAAGGATGTGAGTGTTGTGTGTGTGTGGGGGGGGTACTATTATATGGATTAGACCCCCGAGGGCCAATGTGGGAGACCTGTGTAGATGTGGATAGGTTGGTGGGATATGTGTGTGTTGAGATGTAGAGGAGTGAGGGGTAAACGAATTACACTGCATTGTGGGGGGTGATGGAACTGACACATCCTTGCTCATCTATATCTGGCTTTCCTCACTGCTACACATCCATGCATAGTCTGGACTAATTATGTTTCGCCCCAGCTATCTGTGTGTTTAATAAGCAATTACGTGCCCACTATGGAGTGCGAATTGACAATTTGTCCGCTGTGATTAATAAGGCCTGCCACATTATGGACTGGAACCAGACTGTGCCGCAGTTCTGGGTCATTATCCATGACCTTTTCCTGGATATTGGGAAAGACATTGCGGCATTGAATCTCTCGGATCTGATTTTGCCTATAAACCCCACACTGATCACAGCTTTGACTTTCAACAGCTTCCCTTCAAAAGGTCTTCAGATAGCTCATGACATCTCATCTTCCTACACGACACACTGGACAAGCTAATTATATCAAACCAGGGAAATGGAAAGTTCTGCTGGACAATAGGTCATCTTTTGTTGTGTTTAATGAGATGTGGACTTGATCTGGTCAGTCTTAGTTTCCTATTTCTGGTTGTTATATATATTTTTACATCTACTGATATGGACTATCCTATCAAAAAATCAACTATCCTGAAGTAAACAGGATTTATGATAATGCACCTCCCACCCCATCCCTCCACAATAAAAACAACAACATATCAATTTATTCTTTGTGTCAATATCTAATGGGCTCCATATAGTTTTATGTCTTTTAGACCCAAATTGTTGGGTCATCTTCTGACAGTTGAAGCATATACACAAATACCTGCCTGCAGGATGCTGCCAAAAATCTCATATATCTCATATCTCAGTATATGATGTCTGTATGAGCATAATGTCATGTAAAATGAAATGTAGCCCATTAACATTGTGTTTATTGTCTTGGAATCAAATTGAATGAGCTTCCATATGGTGAACTTGCCTCATTATCATCTCCTACCCACTCATAAACTTCTAATTAATCCACCCTTCATACATTTTAGGTGAGGCGATGAGGAAAACTGCTGACCATGGCTGAGCTGCCATTTTCCTGTCTAATTTCTATAGCTATTTATCTGAGATGAATTAGTCCATATAGTGTGGAAGCATTTAATTAATTTCCTCCTGTCCAATATATATTAGAGTTTTTGTTAGAGTTTTAAACAGAATTTTAAACAGTTAATTGCAGTAAATATGCTTTTTTTTAACAGAGCTTCAACTTCTGAACCTGCTGCACACGACCCTAAGGTCACCATTCCCAGTGCTGAAATATGTACTATGGCACCATGAGCAGGGACCCAGAGTCTCATCCAGTTCATTTGGGATGAGGTGAAATGATGTTTGAGATCTGAAATTACTATCCAACACCAGTCCCTGATGTCATTAATGCTCTTCTAACTGAATGCATCTAGTTAATGAAGCTTTCACTGCAGCAGAGGACAAACTCCTTGTTGATGTACATGATTTCAGAAGCAGCATGTCATTGATATTACCACTGGTCAGCTTGCCCTACAACAGACCCAGCACTCTGGACTCTGAAGAAGTCCTGAAAGTCTGAATCTCAGAAGGTGCTAAAAGACAGGTTCAACACAGTGGCCTTAAGGCCAGGTCCTCCATGTTCTCCTGAGCTGAAGTTACTTCATGCCAGAGTTTCCTACCTTTTCAGCTTGAAATTAGTATTGCAGGAGCTCGGGGGCTGGGCCTGTAGAATAATTGTGCATTATTCTATTATAATTGTAAATTTTTAAATTGTGTTGATTTCATACGCCACGTTTAAAGTCCTGGACTTATATTATGTTCTCTTATTTTACACAGTTCTATAATGAAAAATTCTATATACATTCACACTGTGTATACCTTTAGTGACCATTAATGTACCTCTACTGTTCCTTTTTTCTGAGAATGTAGTATTTTCCAGACATTTGCTCTTTACATCTATTGCCTTAGAGCTCTTGTGTAAAAGCATATGGACGGTGGTGTTATACTAAATTCATGGTCTAACCATAGAGCCTGCAGTTCATCTGGTTGTGTTTTCACCGTGAGTCATGTTTATCCATGTACTTCTACCACATTGGTGCAGACAGAAACCGCTAGATCGTGTGAGAATGACAGCGTTAGAGAGACCACCACACCCCTCCAGCAGTTCTGTCTGGTGCCACCAACTGTCGGCTCCAAAACAAACCTCAAAATGTGCAAATCATTAGATGGAAACCATAATGTGCCCTGGAATGCATTTATCCTATTTAAAGAAGATGAGAGTTTTTCTTTTAGTGTCAGCTTATGAGAATACATTTAATTTATGGCAGGAATGTCTCAGAAAATAGCTTTAAAGAACATTTCAATCTAAAAATAAAATTTCATATGTCCCACCCAACCTCTTCAGTTTGATAGAATACATACATTTAAATTATACAATTATATACAAAAAGCCAGTTGTGATTGGTAGTCTTCCTAATGATCTATGGTAATTCAGATGTTAGTAGTACCATTTAGCTTATCTTCCTTATCTAATCAGGAATTTCTATAACTTTTGAAATGCACTCCAGTATTCTTTCAAATAAAAATTGTATATATTTGAATTAAGACCATGTACAAAATATAGTCGGTACTCCTACAGTGCATACAAAATGTAGTTCAAACCTTGTAGACATACATTTGAAGTTCTAACTCCTTCCTGGCATGAAAAATATCAGTCCTAACTCTAAGCTGTAGTTTTAACACATGTAGTGGAACACATCCTGGAGGGGGCGCCTGTCTTTCACAGTGCGACACACGCTCACATTCACTTACACTCTCACACCTTTGGACACTTAGGAGTCCCCAATCCACCTCCTAATGAGTGTTTTCTTTTTTGTTTGTCTGTTTGTTTGTTTTTGGTTTTTGGACTGTGGGGGGAAATCAGAGCACCCCAAGGAAACCCACGAGGACACAGGGAGAACACACCAAACTCACAGACAGTCACCCAGAGCAGGGCTTGAAACCACAACCCCAGGAGCTGTTGTGACAGCGACACTACCTGCTGCGTCAGCATGCCGCCCTAGGAGCTTGATTAATGAAGGTAATATATCTATAGGACATAACACAGATGTTACAGATATTCATGTTGCTTACTAGATATTTAGTATCAAAATACATTTTGAAATCTTGGTGTTCATTCCATGTTAGTTATAAATTACTGCTGTCAAAAATAATAAAAATAATAATTATTATAATAATAGTACTAATACTAATTCAAACACTCTTCAAACAAAGTTTTTAGGGATATCTCAGCTTACATCATCAGAAGGTGGTGTTCCTTATATTGTAAAGCTAAGAACCTCACTTCAGGGAATACTACACTACAATAAGAGGAAACAAAACTTGACATATTTATGATTGATTTAACAATGGATATATTTTTCATGGTGACCAAAGGGTCCCCTAAATGTTTTTTTATAAAGCAATGTAAAAGTTACCTGCTGGTTGCTATGAGCCATCAAGTTTTCTCACATCGGAACACCATCATTAAAAGGGCATTCATTTCTCGCCTGAGGCTTGAAATGCCATAAAACACGACTGAAAACACATCTTTTCAGTCAGTAGCAGCCCAGGAGAGTTATGGTTTTAGGGGCTCACAAACACAGTGGTCAGCATCAACCCTGAAGATGTCATGCACTCTTCCTAATAGACCATGATGCTTGTTGTTCATGTCTGTAGTGACTTGCTAGCAATGCCCTAAAGGCCCTGCAATTCTTTTCGCTCTGTCATTTTGCGGCCTGCTTACATGTCCGTTATTTCATGCTCCAGTAATGAGACAGCTCTGGTTTCCATATACTGATGCTACTAAGCATCAGCATTCTGAGGTCATATTGTGATCCAGTAACCAGTGTCATGACAATATAAGGACATCAAAAATTAAGCTGCTTTTCTATGATAAAATGAATGGTGTTTTGAAAAATCGCTGCTAAACCAAAATCTTCCTGAACTTGCCATATGTCAATTCTTCTTATGGATTCCTGGAATTATCAGGTGATTTCAACAATATCACAGAAAATGATATATCATCATGGCTGTGATTTGGTATGAGGCTACAGGTTGAATACTGAAGCTATTCCCAGCTGTTCAGGGATTCAGTAATAGCATTCTTTGTGTAAAATGGTTTTTGTTCTGTAACAAGCGAAAACAGATTATAATTTGGTGGTTTGGTTAATAATATGTTTTTGGCTCTGCACACAAATAGTTCCACAACTGAACTGGAACTGGGTGGTTGCCAGCTATTTACTAGCACATACATCTATGGTTGCATTCAATGTGAATTAGAGATGTGGAGTACATTCTGCAGACAATCCATGTGGAAACTGAGAGCAATCCACCTGTGACAAGGTTTGCATGTGGAAAGGGGTGAAGTGGATTTATATGGGTGGTGTTTATGGGCTTTTATGCTGAAGTTGAAGATTTTAAACTCAATACATAAGGATAATTGACGGAAAAATGCACGTCTTGTGGAATGAGTGGAGATAGTGGAATCCACATCCTGCTATAGTTATATAGGCCTCAGAAGCTTGGCCATGTGAACTCAAACAGAAGATTTAAACCCACCTAAAGCCCAAGGCAGCTGCCAATGCTGTAGAGCCCCCTTTTAAAATTCCCTCTTATGATATTTAGTTGATTTTTGGGAACTTATATTAGTGATTCTTTAAAATGGAACAGTAATATGGAACACATTCTCAAAAAAATAAATATCAAAGCTGGTCTTTTATAAAGGGAGAGTTGTTGGAGAAAATGTATTTCTTTCTTACACCATCTATTCTTTCTTACACCATCTATTATATTTTGGCACAGTAAAAGGGATATTTAAATTCATAACACATTGCAAGGTATTCTTGGTAAAGTTTAAAGATAATTGGAATGTAGTTCCCTTTAGTCATTTATAGTTTATGATCAGCTCGCTTTGAAGAAAACAAAGAGACTAATTATAGATATTACCTTTACCAACTACTTCTACTTCTACCTCTTGTGCTTTAGATCTTTAAGAACACATTTATTTCCCAAATAAATAAGATTACAAAACTATTCTTAAATTGTCTGACATATTTTCAGTTTTTGTAGATATAACATAACACAACATTGTCATGTTGCAACAAAATAATCAATCAACCAATCAGTCATTATTGTAAACAGCTGTACTGTACTGTACTGTAATATACAGAGAATGCTAGTTCTCCAGTTTGTTTGTATGCAACCCAGACTCGCAAAATAAGGAAAAAACAAAGGGTCATCAAAATGACTGAGGTGTTCTCTCTCTCTGCTGTGCTGAGAGACTCCAAACTCCAAATTTGAAAAATCTTGAAAAGAGATGAGGATGTTGCTCTATTTCTGCTCCAGAGGTGGGTAATATAGACTTATTTTAGCTGTTACACATTACTTAAGGTGGAACGGACTCTAAATGAGTTTCTTTGATAATTCAAGCACAGAGTAAAAACTTACAAACAAGTTAAACTTCAGCAACGTACAAGCTACAGTCAGTTTTTTGCTTACACATATCATCCTGCCTTAAAAAAGCAGAGCTTCTGAATGTAAACAAAAATGAGGGAGATTTTATTTTCCTTTGAGAACAGTAGTTCTCCAGAGTCATTAATGTTGCTTTTAATAGAATGTCTCTAGACCAGTCAGATTTCTTTGCCAGAACTAACTTTTGTATGAAAAAGAATATAATACCCATTTACTCTATTTGTTCTTGTATTTTATTCACAATAATGAAATAACTCTGGTTTCCACATATTGATGACTGTTAGCAGAATTATTTTCGATAATTCAGGAATACCCCAGAGAGAAAAGTTTAGAGTGTAGTAGCCATGATTCAGCTCAGGGCTCGCTACATCAAGCAGCTCATATTTTATATATTAGAGCAGAGACCACTTGATCAAGAGCCCTGACTTTGAAGATCACAAGCATCTGTCATCTTATGTTATTGATCTACCATTGCACATGAACAGAAGGAGATCGTAATATTTGGATAACAACTACAAAAACCTTTAATTGTAGGGTTTTTAAACAACATGTTTTTAAACATGAAAAATGTATAGCCTTATAACATTAGCTTCATTTAAATAATGAGCTCCACAGACAAAAATAAATTGGCATTAACAGGCATTGCACAAGGATGGTTGGGCTATTAATACCCACAGAAGATTTATATATTGAGAAGAGGTGGTACAGTGCAATGAATGTCTCATTTGATGTGTGTAAATTGGGTGATTGCAAAGGCCATAGTGTTTAGTAAGTAATTGAATATACAGGTGTATGGAAGGGCAAGGTCGGCCAGCTAGGAGCACCATATTGTGGGGGGTGTTGTGGTTAAGATGAAGCAAAGAGCCTGAGACTGTAAGGGGCCCTAAAATCAGTTTGTGTTCAGGCCCAGAGAAGCACTGAATGTGAGTCCCAAGACACATGCTGCGAGTCCACCATTCTGTTGTTGGGTTGAATTTCTGGACAACCAGGAATTGCCTTTTTGCTCATCATCTTACAGATGAACATAACGTTCCTATCCCTGTATTCCAAGATATCAGTTCTCATGTTCACAGGTTTGCAAATGTAACTGATTCACTCATCTGGACAGGACTGCAAAATCTCCAGATTTGAAGGATGCCCCCTCTTGGAAGGCATCCATGACATCTGGCTGAACTGTGCAATTCTTTGATGCAAGCATGGCTGAACGCTGATGTGGTCTACATTCAGAAACTTTTCCAGTCCATGCCAAATATGCTATTAGTTACATTTCATTCACAGGTGACTAATCTTTTGTCCAGTCAGCTTACCAGAACTTTCCTTTATACATTTATTAAATATTTTACAATGACTAACCACACACAGAGGATTATGGAAAATGTAAGGTACAAAATCCTTTGCTTCTCTGAAACACCTTATCTAACTATCTATTAATGGCTTTGTTATGAATTTTGCTGATTTTCTCCACAAGAAAAATGATTGTGTACAAACTGTAGCATATTTGAATAGGGTTTCAAAGTTATTAAGGCTTTCATTTGCCAGAGAAGTTGAGGGAGTGCCTGACCCAGCACTGAATGTTGGCATCCTTCATGTTTAGTGACCTTGGCAGTTCTCAGTAGTGTTAAGTAGAGCTATGAAACTGGAGACTTTTTAAACCCAGACACAGCCAAGCACCTCCACACACTCATCAACATAATATTAAACTGATGAATGATGATGTATGGCTCAGGCTTCAAAATCTGAAGAATTAAGACCACTGCTTGTGTAATATTCATGCTGCCATTAGCCTTTGAGCTCAGTACATTACAGGAGTATGGGTTTAGTGTTTGCTTGGTGCTTCAAGATGCTTCAGCAGTGAAAATGTTTCTTAGATCACATTTGGGGGTGGATCCTACCGTATAGATGAGCAGTTTCTCATGTTGTAAAATGAAGTTGCTATGTAAAAAAACATTTTAGGTTCTCTTATTAATCTTTTAGTTGTGTTCTAAGGTGTCTGAGGCTCTTTGGGGAACCAAACATTGTTTGTGCATAGCACTGCTCCAAGCATTCCTTGCACCTTTCTGTTTTTAAGAGAGTATAGTGTCTTCCACTTGCTTTAAATATATAGTTGCTATAACTGAGAGTGGCCTCGTATCTAAACATAGACCTTGTTTAGTTGTCAATGGAAAAATTGTTGTCAGTACGTCAGCACCTGTCCTACTGTTTGCATGTGAATCATGCTACAGGTTCTACAACAGGTTCTTCCTCCTCTGTGTGGATGTCTTGCTACTTATAACTTGCTACTTATACATTACTCATACTTCACTGGCATTTTTGACCTTGTATGTTTCTGAGTCTTTCAACAAAAACCCAGAAGGTAATATTGACCAATATTGCTCTTGCTGCCGTGACTAAACCTTGTGCTCCCATTTATGTTTATTTGTCTTTGTTAATTTTTCAAACTAATTTAAAAGATAAACTTCTCTTTACATTGTGATGATAATTTGATGTGAAATAGAACAATAGAAATAATAGTCCAAAATATCTTTGAAAATATAACTGCTGCATTAACCTCCATTAGTGTTCTCATTCATGCATGTTGAACAGCCACCAACAAGGACTCTACACTGTCAGAAAATTTGTCACTCTAGTGGTACCTTTTGCTGTCGCTATGGTGGTAACCTCAAGGGTACCTATTTGTACCTTTAATTAGGGAACATAATTGTACCTTATTTTATTATACCTGTAGATTTAAAAATTTTGTTGGATTCATCTCCAGGACATTTATTATGTTTTTTTTTTACGTGACACTGTTCTGTGCTGAAAGATTATAAACATGCATCTCTCTCAAATGTAGTTTACCTTTAAGGAACAAAACTGGACTTTTAAACACTGTTGTACCTTTAAAGGTACATTTACACCGTTTGTACTTTTAGTGACCAATAATGTACCTCTACCATACCTTTTTTCTGAGAGTGTAGAGAGGGAGCATAATATTGCTATCCTGAGAAAAACATGCATCTCTATTTTTGTACATTTTGGTTTACTATATCATTTGAACACAGCAGCTGTCATTCACATTATATACAAACTTCATTATAAATGGATCAATAGAAATGCTCCAAAATTACTTGGAATAAAATCTTTTTACTTTGACTTCCATTAAAAGTTAAGTAGGATTCTTTCCCCTCCCGTAAAGTTACTATGTTTGAGATATTGAGACATGTTTTTCTTTAGACATGGAAGATAATTGAAACATTATCCAAGTTTCATCAACTTCATACAATCTAACTTGACTCCAAGCATTTTTATTGTAGTTTAGGCAATTAGAAATACAATGTACAAATACCTGCTTTATATAAAATCAAAGTAGAATAACTTTTAATGTATACAACTAAGCTTTAAAATCTGCTTTAAGGTTGCAAAACGAAATTTTAAGTGTAGGTACGTGTTTTTATTTTGAAGTTGTAAGACAAATTACTGTATCCTCAATGGTCAGCCATATTTGACCAAAATACAAGTTCCATGATTTCCACAATGTGTATAAATATATTTTGCCCTTTGTAAACATACATACCATGAGTTTCTTATGCCTGCCCTGTGTGAAAACAACAACCTGAAACCTACCCTTAACTTTAAGTTTAACTCTAAACATAAACCTAAACCTAACCCAAATCTTAGTTTCTGCTCCAAAAGGTTATAGAAACAGCACTTTCCATGAGGCTTCTGTGATATCTATGAATTTAGTTGAACAGCACCACAATTTGATGGGAGTTGCTTAATGATCATAAAATAACTATGAATCAAAGGTAATAATAAAGTAGAGATATTATGAATATGTATATTACTTATTTTAATATTTCAGATATGTATACCAATTTCTGGAGATCATGTTGACAGTGTAACAATAGTGTAACTAACGGTCCAATCCTGTAAACGCAAAAATACATTCGCTTTTCCAGGGAAGTGTCCAGAGCAATCTCTTTACAAGTGTTTTACAAGTCTTACTTCTGTTTGTCATCAGCTCAAATATGCTCACCTCAAAACCGCCAAGAATGTGGAGAATTCAGCCTCGCTGCTAAGATCCGTTGGGTGGAGATTTTCTGTCATTATTTGTTAATTCTCTCTGTCTCCAGGAAGAATAACATTTACACTGGGATGGGGAAGGGGTTTGTCTGTTTGAGTTTCATCCGCAAGGAAGAGCTGACAGAAGACTGTGAGATATTTTCCCAGCACCCCTTCACAAAAACACTGCCCTAAAAAAATATGAATGTTTGTAATGTGTTTATTAATCATTAGTAATTAGGTTTGTTAATTGTTAAAAGGCAATTATAAAACATATATAAAAGGAGGCCAGGTAACTGTAATGAAGAAGAATAACTGATGAAAGCACGAATTTGCACTATTTGTTAAAAAGCAGGTCACAGTTTCTCTTACTCTTTGTCTTAAATCTGCAGGTAATTATGCCTTAAATAATAACCATTAATACACTTTTTAATAGACTAAACTTTATTACTAAACTTTAATAATAATTATATACTTTAAATGTACAGTTTATAAAAGTTGTGTGTCATATTATAATACTAAATATTAATTAGTCACATATGTCAAACATTGTATTAACATTTGTTTTCTCATTTGGTAATATTAATTGTGGCAATGATATTGTCAATTATCTTCAGTGCCGCATTGGACCTTTGTACAGCCCTGGTTTGGAGTTTATTTGTCATGTTCAATATGTAAACAGATTATGCAGAGATTTAATTTACATCCATTCATTTACATGTTGTCACTCTACAGTGCTGCACCCACCAATAAAGCAGTAAAACCAAATGGCATTTTTACAAGGTTCCTGCTTGAAAAATCTTCACACATTTAGCCCATCCTTGACATGGCCAGGTAACTGTAAAGGCTTACCCTGGAGCTTAATTTAAGCCAGTCAGTCAGAGAGTAATTCAATAGGCAGCCAGGAGTATGAAAGCTAAACTTTCATGTCACATTTCAAACTGTCCAAGTGTTTATGGGTCACCAGCTGTGGGGACATGTTTGGCCGAGTGACACACATTCCAGCAGCATGTCGTGCTTATTTTATTAGTGAAAAATGAGATGACTTTGAAAATGAACTACACCTATTTTTGAACAGAAGAAATACTAATATGTAAATGCACTACATGGGCCAGCATTTGTGGCCACCTGCTCCTCCAGCATCCACATTGCTGTGAAAATCTGATGGCATTCAGACCCTAGATTATGAATGAGCCATATAATGTTTTGATAAGGAGTACAGTATCCCTGATTTTACACCACTGTGGATTGAAGTGGTGCCTGTACGCCTGGAATGCCCAGCTGTTTTTAGTTTAGCTCTAGTGCTGAGGGTCCAGGGCAGGTTATCTGACCCCTGCAGCACTATGACAAATGTGAACCATTTAATGGTGCTGTTTCAGCCATTTGCTTCCTTTGCTGACTGGGGGATTGAAGGCTACACTAAAACAGGTGAATCTGTTCAAACTAAGGTAACACCCTAGGTCAGTTCAACACAATTTGAGGAGAACTGCTGATTCTATTCAACGGCTTTGCTAGTCAACAGATAGATGCATCTGTTGGTTGGTATCCTGCCAAATGACAGGACAAGATCTCCAAAAATAAGTACATATACATCAAAGGAGCCTGATAGAAATTCATAACATTTCTAAGTTATGATTTGCTATGACTGGTGGTTATTGTATGGAGGGGATCAACTACATGATATTTTTGTGTTTCACAACAGCAACTAAGTTAAAAAAATGGCTATTTATTTACTTATCTATCTATCTATCTATCTATCTATCTATCTATCTAAATGTTATGAATCATCTCTCATCTATGTATCTACAATCTCAGAATAGCTGTTACCGTGGTGGTACTATTAAGTACTTTTAGTTAGGGATCATAACTGTACCATATTAATGAGTTAATTAATTAATTGTTGTATTTTTATTGTAATATATATATATATATATATATATATATATATATATATATATATGTGTGTGTGTGTGTGTGTGTGTGTGTTCGTTTGTGTGTTGTTGTTTTTTTTACAGTGTACTATACTGATAACTAACAAATATTCACATCTCCTTCTGGAGAAAAGAATTTAAAGTAACTTTTGGGAACAAAACTGGACATGTACAGTGTCTTTCTGACAGTGTATTTATCCAAATTGCCTGACTTCAATTTCCAATGACGGAGGGCTGTGTCATGTCTAGGGTCTAGTGTAAGACATAGCACTCTGGAGAAATTCATATATGTGTAAAAGCTACTTACAACATCTGGGCAAATTGTGTGGTCAGTATTTAGACCATTTTGAACAGGACCACTGTCTTATTTACTACAACCCAGAAAGGTCAACACTTCTCCGGGCTAACTACCACCAGTGATGCCTCTTTCCCTGGGAAAACACTCAGTGTTGAATCAGATGTCTCAACATGACATATGGTCTTATTCCTTCGTTCTTTCTTCAGAGTCAGGTTTATGTTGTGGTTCCTTTTGTCTCCTGTTTGCTACATCCATTTCCCTGAATCCAAAGTGGTCAATAGAGTCACGAGTGTGGGGTATTGTAAAACCAGGAAAGTCTCATTAGCATTTGAGCCTATTCAAACTTCCTGAATGTATGGTCTGGACCCTGCCAGGACCGTAAAAACATGAAATGACGTAAGATGTTAATCTGATGCAAACATGAGCTTAAAGTCAACATGCTCAGTGCCAATGTTGTGTAACCATGACACACTGGGCTGTGGAGCAGTGGACCTGAATTCTCAGAAATGTTGATGCCTTTAAAATCTACTTTGAAATGACATATTCTTGGATTGTAGATACTGAGGCTGTCTGATATTGAACTGGTCAGTGACAGAGTCATTTCCAATAAAAGAAGTGGTCAATTCTCATGGCTCTCACTTACTCTGTGGTAAAGTGGAGTTTGGCTTTTCCGATACCGGGTGTCTGCGAGGACATTTATGGAAAAAGTTCAAATATGTTTGATATCATTGCAGTGACTCATGCAAGAAAATGATGGGATTGCCCATCTGCAAAGTTGGCATTTTTGGGGACAATGCTTTCCTTTGTGGATGATAATTCACTCCATTTGAAAATGTTAATTTATTCATTGGGTGATTTTTTACGCTGTGTCACATCTCGTGACATCTGATTAGATATGTGCTCATCTGTGTGGTGATGTGACAATGATCCCGATTCTATTTATACCTCAGAAGAAAGGGAGAATCAAAGAGAGGGAGTGGAAAAAGAAGGAATGGCACTTAAAGAGTTAATAATACAACATTTGTCCAGTAAAGAAAACAGCATATGTACTTAAATGATTGAATGAACAATATATATTTGTCAAGGTAGGACCACTGGTCTGCTTGCACTACCACAGATCTAGCCCTATGGGCTCCCAGAAATTTAAAACTTAAAAGGAAAGCGAGCTAAACCAACAACAACGCCACCTTGCCCTTAAGCGAGGAGACCCAATGCTCTACCACCTTAGCAAACCCTGATGAGCTGATGGGTGTCTCTTGAGTTTGCACCTTCAGGTTCAGAGGCATTCCTTCACTTAAGGATAAGCCATCCCTGTTTTCCAGGTTGTTGTTTCCCCTTCCCAGAGGTTCCCACTGTTGAAGTTTCTGAGGTTCGGTGTTTCTCAGGGTCCAAGGTGCTGTATCTGTTGTAGTGCAGGCAAATCAGTGTTTCCTCTGTGATCATTAGTCATGTGTATACATTTTCGCACCCCTAGTCAAGTTATATTCAATGCCTGTATATTTTAATACACAGTGACCGTATGTATTTGCAGAATAATTAGAATTACAGCAGAATATTTGCCCTTTGAAAAATGTAAGACACATTGGGAATTGTTTGATAAAATTTTTTTAATTGCAATGTTTACTGCTGGAGTTTTTCAACAATGCAGACAATGACGACCTGTGGGTGGTGTCTGTGTCCACTTGTGAGGAACTAAATATTGACCAAGACAAAGTGTGCAGCAACAGATGAGCTACTGTCTTGTCTACTGGACCCATGAGGTAGATGTGTTAAAAACAATGGAAAGTGAGGGAACACGCTGTTTAAAAACTCCAGCAGCCACTGCTGTGTCTGATCCATTCATACTTTACCAGCAGAACACAGACTATCACATCACTGCATCAGTGTCACAGCAGTGCTGAAAATGACACACCATCCAAATCATACCTCCACTGTGGTGGTCCTGACTTCTAAAGCAGCCTAAACAAAGATTGTAGAGCAACAGATGGAATACAGTGAGTAACTGTGAAACTACAAAGTGCATCTATAGTCAGAGAAGCTAAGAAAATGAACAACAAGTTCAGAAACAAGGAGACAATTGTAATGTTTTGGCTGATTGGTGTATATTAGGGGTGTGGATATATCTGGTGTGTGAATTTGAAAATGTCTTCCCAATAGTCACACCTTGTCAACAAGCAAACCCAAGGCTGTAATCCTCAGCTGTCAGTCATGGCTCACCTCATTAAGCCCCCTGTTTACTGAGGGAGATGATGTCTTTCTTGTGTGGTCCAGATAAGGACAAATTGTTCTTGGATACTTGCATGCTAATGAGCTAATGAATATGCATAACAGTCTGCTGTGGATCTCTCTGCTCCATTTCTCTCAGTAACAAAGGATTTACATTGTTGCAATATGTCTTGACCCTCCAGCTAGGGCTTTGTACCTGTCAGTCAGGACCTTCATTTGGTTAAAGAACTAGATGGTCAAAAGACTTTAGACAGCACATCCAAGCTTTCTTCTGTAATTAAGGGAATTTTTTAGCTTAATTTTGCTGCAGTAATTGCTTCTAAATGTCTGAGAATTTTTGCAGTAGATTAATGGAAAATGGCAGTGGATTTGATGGCATTCAGCTAGATAAACTCTGAAGAGGTGAGGTATTGGTGTTGAATGATTAGTTCTGGATCACAAACACAACTGTCACTCATCTAAAATGTATTGCACGGTGCATTATCATTCCAGAGAGTGCAGTGAACTATATTTGGCACCAAGTATGGGGCAAGAAGAATGAGGTTGTGGGAGTGAAGAAACAGGACTTTCTCCTTCCTTAATACTCTCAGCTGATATGTCCCAGAAACAATGCTCCTAAACCCCAACTGCTGCTGGGGTACTGGGGTGGCTGCCCACTGCTCCAAAAGATTGTGTGCTCACTGACTTATTTTTTACAATGAAAACTAGATGAGAACTAAATAATAATAATTTGAATAAAAGAACTATGATGAAGTGTTTCGCTCTTTGGGAAATGCTCCAGAAGTTTGCTGTTGTCAGGGCATTGAGAGTGCCAAGGTGGAATAGTGAAAAGTCAACTCCTAAAGAATCATTCCTTAGAGCATCTGAAAGATGTATCAACTCGTATCAACTTTGGCCAATGATTCATCGAGTTCTTGGAGTCAACTCAGTCTCAGTTTACAAGTGCCATACTTTGAAATTAAAATATGAATGTTAATTAAATGCAAAATATATTTGAAAAATGGCCATATTCCTTTAATAAATTTGGATATTATCATGTTGTAAAATGTAACTGTTGTTAAGTATTGTTTATGAAAATAAATAATATATAATCAAAAAATAATACATTTAAAAAATAGATTATAATTAAACATATAATTAGGCCTTTGTTAAATTTAATGGACTAAATCTACCCTAGATACTTTTAACACTAGAATAAATACACAAATAATTAAATGTCTAAAATGAGTCTAAAGCTTACACACATTGTTTTTAAAAGGCTAAGACTAAAACTAAATCTAAATCACCTGCCAAAAATTAAGACTGGTGTTTACTTAATGGATGTGTTAAATTCTGTGGCATAATTAGGTTTTACTACTCTGCAATAAAAACATAAAAATAAATAAATAACTATATAAATAAAAGCATGTTTCAAAGCATGATTCAAGATAAGGCTCATGTCCTGCTGCTCCGGAGTGTGGCATTACATTCCTCAGTGGTTTTCTATGGGACTATATAACACTTGTGTCAGGTGAACCATAAAGTGGAGGGTTTACTAATTATAAAGACACACATCTATGGATGTATAGCGTGCGTGATGAGGCTCTTTACTGGGTTCTTAGAGAATATTACCCTGACCCTAGTTGCCACATAAAAACCACTTAATGTTTTCACTTTCTGTCACTGACCTGGCATGAACTGGACCTTTTTGATGTTTTGCCGTGGGAAACATTGCGATTTTAATGGTTTTGGTTTCCCAAAGCAAGCTTCTGCCTGGGACCCAGGTGGTTCCCATTTATAGAGACCTTCGTTTCAGACTGGAGAGGAATTTGCAGATGGACAGCACATGTGAGTTATAGTTCAGGACTCAAATATGACTTGGCTGTGCATGTGTATATTTATCTGGTTTAAAAAGAAGCAGTTCTCCTTCCAACTTTGAAATTCCTTGCAGTTAACCCTGTGGTCCATTTCTTCTTAAATTAAGGCTATTAATAAATAAAATGTCCATCTTTTCGTCTACAGTTACAGCTTCTACACTTCTGCGAAGGTTTTATAACAGATGTTGGAGGAACATTTCTATGAGGATGTGATGGCATTGTGTCATGAGAGCATTAGTAAGGTCAGGTACTGGTGACGGAAGATTAGTTCTGAAACTCCAGCACCACTCCAGTTCATCCCAAAGGTACTGATACATGCTCCATCTCTCATGAGAATATAGTTCCATTGCTATACTGCCCAATATACACTGGGCATCGTGACCTTAGTCTCATCTCCTGCAGTGTCTCATTCTATCGATTAGTGCTTTTCTATAGAGATTATACACTCTGTGAGTGCACAATCAAATGCCTGTGTACCATGTACCATGTACCATAAGATAGTTACTAATTAGAAGATGTGTCCACAAACCTTTGGACAGTAAATGGAAATACACTTGTTTTGTTGGACAAAAAGCAGTTTATACGAATGTAATTACCCTCATGTTGTTACAAATCTGTAATAATTACATTAGTGGATTCATACTTTTACAACTATGAAGATGCAACTGTGTAATTACACAAGTAAAAATTTGTTTATGCACATGTATTTCCATAGGAATTGTAATCTACATGTACCTGCGAATCTTTAACTAGAATTTACATGGGTATTATATGGAACACAATATAAACTGAAATCATTTATCATATTATTTTGTGACATTCTATATACGTAATATGAATTAAAGTTTATATGTAATTCTTTATAATTCATAAATATTATGATTTTTTTTGTTTAGGCCTGGTGACTTGTGTTACTAATGTTGTCAAAATATGAATTTGCATAATTGCCTTACAAATGGACACCTTCGCATTGCCTGGTCTTTATTTAATTGAGTGTGCATATCTTTGAAGACTGTGGTAAATTGCCTAATTATCACGTATGTAAATACACAAAGCTTGCTCATTAACAGGCTTCATTATCTAAAAAGGTTTGTCTGGTGTGTATAAATAGTTTTAAATAAATCGCAGTAAAATGAGATCAGCATTTCTCAACCTGTTGTGGGTGGATGATTAGTGGGCCACAGAACACTGTCCTCAGGCCAAAACTGAGGAGGAACTAATATATGTGTAATATATATGTATATTATACATCTATTGGGTATATGTATATTGCAGAATGCCATTGACAGCCCACTACCCTACTTAGTTTTGCTTTCTCATATCAGATTCAGCAGTGGCCATTTTATGGGTTGTTTGTTTTCTGATATAAAGTGACCACAAAATGTCAGCCAAACTATTACAGTGCTAGCAAGGTCACTGAAGGACACTCAGAGCAGAGGAATGGTCAAATATTATCCCAGGCAAGTACAATAGACAATATGTAACATTCAGCAGAATCTGGGGGTTGGTTTTCCTGCAGCCTAAGGGAGTATATCTCTGGTCAGATAATTACATTGGCCTTTGCTTGGAGGCCTGGACATATGACATGTGTCCCAATAATCCAGGGTTTGGTAAGTCCAGTCAATAGATAATACTTTTTTTTATCTTTTGATTAGTTCTAGATCACTAATACCACTGCGAATCACTCCAAAAACTATTGGATATTGTTCCATCACTCCAGATTTCCACTGCTTCACAGACCAATGCTGTGGGGTTTCAAGACTTTCTAATCTATTCTTGCCTTTGTGCATGGTGACTTTAAGATTCATGTGTGGCTAAAACAGCTAGAGAACAGAGTTCTCTAATTATAAAAGGTATTTATAAACTTTGTAGTGTACATAATATGTCTAGAACACTCACCACCACTTCACAGTTGATAGAGGATATTTTGATTAGCACATTTCATGATTTGTAAATAAAAATAATAATAATAATAATAATAATAATAATAATAATAATAATAATAATAATAATAAATATACTCACCACCTTACGTGGGTGACATGTTCCTCCCTCTGGAGAACTAGTCCTGTCTCCAAAAGGGCAAATCATACTTAAAGGTTTTATGTTAATCAGTTTAATTTTTTTTATTTTTTAAAAATAAATAAAAATACACATACTTACCTATATATTATTGTCCATTGTAAACAACTGTACCCCATAAATGTTGCAGACATAGATTAGGTTGAAAATTCCTTGAGAATTCCTTTACTCTGTTTTCCCCCCACTGGAAATAGCATCTGTCTCTGCCACTTGTTTCATATCAGCTTTGGTTCAGGTTCATTTCTCAGAGGATGGAATGTGCTAGAGCGTTACATTGCACTTTACTGGAGAGTCCAGTGTTAGTACTGAAGACTAGCAAATGTGGGGCTGATTGAAGACAGTGAGAAAAGCATTTTCGAGTCCCAGAATCAAGATAGAGGTTTTGTTATGGCTAGGGACACTGATTGAAGCTGTCATTGGGTAAAAAAATATATATATATTTTTTTTATTTCTTCATCGTAGAGGTTAGCAGACATTCTGGTCTTTTTTTCATTTGTGAGCACTTGCTCATTCAGTGATACGTGTTTATATGGTATTTCTACCCTTCAGAATATATGTTTCTTCAGAGCATACCATTCAATTTGTCCCTCAGCGCAGTTCCTCAGCCCATTAAAAGTTTCCAATTCTTCCTTAACAACTGACCCCTAAGCATGCCAAAGTGACCCAATGTCAAAATCCAGCTTAGAAAATACCTGACCTTTTTTTTTCCCCCCAGAGACATGGCTATGTACACATAATTAAACTCTTCATCAGTGGGCAGAGGAAGCACTTAGCAAGATAAGCCAACCAGGTTGGGCAGAGCAAACAAAAGCAGGATAATAGATGCCTAGATACTAGATAAGCCTAAAGGAAGCCACTTCCCCCTGAAAAGCAGCAGAGCTTAGGTAAACTCTCCTTTAGCTGCCTTTCGCCCTTCACCTGGCAAAGCAAGCCCCAGGCAACAAGCGGGAAAAGGAAAGACTGTGGCAGTTTTGCCTGTTCTCACTTTCAGTTGGTACATAATGGATGAATGTAAAACTGTGAAATGCATGCAGACAACAAGCAGGGGAGGATGGGATGTCTTTATGCAGCGATGGGGTGTGTTTCTGAGCATATGGAAATGTGGAGCGTAGCGCTGACCCTTTTATGTGGGAACCCGTGGGTTCTTGAGGCAAGCAGCTGATAATTAATCCTTATTATTATACAGTACGGATATGAAACGGGGGAGGAAAATCATGCGGTTATACGTCCAACTCAATATGGAGCAAAGATATTTATTGGGAAGTTCGTAATCATGAGAAATATAAATGCCTTATGAAAATATATACCTCATATCACAGTGTGAATGTGAAAGGTTCTCTGATTGCAGTTTTTTAACTAGATTCAGTCTACTGTGTACAGTCTTTTTTTTTCAATTACAATTACAAAAATGTACTGATCACCTGTCAACAAATTTATTAGGAGCCACCAACCACAAGGAGACAGCATTAGAAAGGTCTAACACAGTAAATGCTTCCTTCAACACTTGTGAAGCTATACGTGTGATAGCCATGATCTTTTCAAACTGCCACAAACACTTCATCATACAAATAGCTCAACATGCTCAGAGGAGAACATTAACTACACTCATGTTGGCTAGCATCATATTGCATGCAGCCAGGTCTCAAGATGAAGTGCAGTGTTTTTAGGTTTAATCAGATCCTTTTTTTATCAAATTTAGGCAATGTTTCCTCACCATTTGCTAGCTCTCAGATCTGTTTGCATGCTGGACAAAGCTCTAGTGTTTGTACACAGCAGTGGCTTGGTAAATGTGGAAAACACTTAAGTATCTTAGTCAAAAATGGCTCAGAAATTCCATCTGGAGGTTTTTGGATGGTGGAGAGACCCCAAAAATGAAAGATGTTGCTCAATTTCTGCACCATATGTGTGTAACACTGACCTATATTTGGCATGTGAAATGTATTACTTAAGGTAGAACTGATTCAGCCTGCTAACTTTCCATGAAAGTAAACTTAGACCAAACCTGCTACAAAACAGCTTGATTTACATATTGGATCCTGTGGTTATTCAAAAAGTGAACAAAGATATACAGACAAGTTCAGATTCAAGCACAAACAAGCTACAGTCAGATTGTTACTCAAACACATAATTTCCACCTTAAAATGTGTTTTTTAATGAAAACAAACAGGTGGGATTTGCTTTGTTCTGAGAACAATAGTTTTCCAGAAATGTTTTTATGTTGCATTAAAGACCATTTACGGTATCTGTATAACTTAACAAGCATAAATAACTTCATCCAACCTGCCCTTAAACCTAGCCCTCAAGCTAAACATATTCCTAACCACAACCTAACTCTAACCATAAACCTAAGGTATTTTCTCCCATCATTCTCCCACAACCGTTTACAGCACTGTTTCTGTAATTCTTCTTTGGGCAAAAATCTTTCCATAGATTTAGTGAAACAGCAGCACCAATGAATGAGAGCTTAAAGTAACTATGAATCATAATGAAGTGGGTTTTTGGGAGGGGGAGAATAGGGGGTAAGAATTGTGTTGTACCATAGATGGTATTTTATAAGTATTAAAAAAATTACCATATATTGAGAAAGCTATGCTTTTTGTAAAAACTGCATGTACATTAGTTGGAAATGGAAGTGCACTCCCAATGCATAGCTTATCTTTATGAAAAAAGGTTTAATAATGAACCCCTCCCCCAAACACACCCATAATCTTGCATACAGTCTCACATATTCAGACTAAGGTTTGAAGTGTTCACTTCAAATATCTGTTATTTTTTCTTAATGCAAATAAATGTTCCAATGTCTCCAATTTACACAATTAGTCTAGTACCTAATTGTTGCACCTAAAAAATACAGCTCATAAAACTGTCCATTATCTCTCTGGACATCTGTCAGTAAACAATGAACATTCCTCTAGTTTCTAGCTCATTTCAGCAGCTCAGCTCGTAGGTGCTGACAGAGTTTACACTAGAGTAACACATGTAACTCTGTACCACATGGTGGGAGCCCATAAAAAAGGCTGTGTGTGTTTATCTTTAAACCCACTGGGCAGCATCTGACAGCCCCTTTTACAAGACCCTCTCTGATCTGACGGCAAAGAGTTCTGGATCTAACCCATTCCTGTCTGGCCTGTTGAAATACTGTCTCCCAGCGGGAGGTTTCCCTCAGAGTCAGAACTAAAGGAATGCACTTCGCTCGCTGTAAAAACCAAACCTCCCTTCAACCACAGCCCACTCTTATCAGATAAGATGCCAGTGACCAAGAGATCCCAGCCTTGTATTTTGACGAGTGGTCAGAAGTAGGTGCAGTCACTGGAGGCCTTAATATATAATAATATTATGATAACCTTTTTGTGGACAAATGCAGAATTCATGAATGTTCTCCTGCAAGCGTGTTGAGAACTTCCCTAGATAAGCATTTCAGAAACAGTGTGGTGGGTATTTATTGGCAGCAGTCATGTTTATTAATTTTCTGTCTGAAGTATTAATGAAAACCTTAATGTCTTATATTAACATTACAGTCTTTTCAGCGGTACCCAACTGAATTTGGGGGAAAGTGTGTTTTCAATGATGTGTTTCAATCCAGGGATGTGTCTAAATTCTTGCCAAACTTACTGTGAGGAGATATGTTTCATAAAGCACAATTTAAACTCTCAGAAAAGGCCTTAAATTTAAATTTTCTAAAATAAAAAAATATATTTCATATTTCTGATGTGTTGTTCTGATGAGTTCAAAAAGCCTGGGATCACCATGCCCCTGAGGAACATTGATTTATACAGGATGTACAATAAATGTGCAAAATGCATTGACAACATATCGTCATGTAAATGTTATGTTCACACATTTTCCTTTTATATTAATAACAGTGACTAAACATGAAGCAACAATTTTGCAAATAATTTATTTACAGCTGTTAAACCATCAATAGCTCTGAAAATAAAAAAAGGGTTCATCTGATTTATCAAAGCTGATGTTTTTTGTAAAGTCTCGTCTTAAATTTGTCACTAAGGCCTAAATCATTATTTTCCCAGTAACTGTAATTTCTTGCCAAAGTGTTGATTTATTTATGTATCATATTCATGCATTTGTGTATCAATACTTTCCTCTCTCACACATCTGTTGAAGAGGGATGTAACCTTTTGTCCTTCCTGAGAAGCAGATGTCAATATGGGGTTCTCAGATTTTTATAACGATCAGCTGTTTGCCAGATTTAACAACTGTGTTAGAAACTTTGCCAAACCTCAGTTTGGGAAACACATGGATTTATGAGAAAAAGAAAAAAATATTGCATTTCTTCACCTTGTCATTAATTTGAAAACAAATGGCACTGAATGGATTTTTCTTGTAAAGCAAACTACATGTTGCTGACAGAAGTTTTTTTTACTCATTTGGACAAACATTTCACCAAAGAAGAATCAGTTTCAACTGAAGTAATACTACGTGTGTTTGTGATGTCAGGGAAATTTCAAATTCTGTATTAAACTAAAGAAACAGAGCTTTCTGAAAATAGGTCACAATAAAATGTGTTGTACTGACCCACCTAATGTCCATGTGGTTAACCAGCTTGCAGGCTAAAACTTGAACCAACCATGGATTGCACATATTGCTACTAAACTATGCATGTGATGTAGGATTAGTGTTAAGGTTTAAGGTTATTTCAGCGGTGTTAGGGTTAATGTTAGTGTTAGGGTGATGCCTATTTTTGAGGTTAGAGTTAGGGTCAGTGTAGAGTGGTATCTGTTGCTAGGCTTGAAGTTAGAATAGGGTTAGGTTTAGGATTTCAGCTCTTTGCCATGATACACATCAAATTCACCAGTGTTAAATCTACACCATTAGTGTAAAAATGTGAATTTGTCAACATTCTCAGTGTTAATTTAACACTAATAGTGTTGATTTAACACTGGTGAATTTGCTGTGTACTGGGTTTTTGTGGCTTAATGCAATCAAATCTTTAAAAAAAATGTTCACAGATGTGTAGATTAAAACTAAATCTAAAAAAGGAACAAACTATCAATCAGCACTCTTGAATTTGGAAGGTATATTGAATGTGTGGCTCTGACTTGATTCAGTTGGTATTCCTTTTTCTCAGTTCCAAATAGGAAGTAATAATAAGTAAGCGTGGCCTATAATATAAGAGTGTAAGGTCGAAAAGGATTGAGAGGACTGAGGCAAAATTGCACAATTCAGGTCTTTTGTAGGGGTCAGCTACACTGACAGCTGGACAGAAGAAAGCCGTACTAAAAGGGGACATGGAGACAGCTGGGGGATGAGCAGGCCGTTCCAGGGATGCTCAGAAATTAATGGTGTTGCAAGCTTTACTCAGACAGTTCTTATCATGAAACATCCTGAAGGTCTGTGAAATGTCTGGGAATGAAGCTCTAGCTCTGATAAAATGGAATCAGAGGTGATTAATGACAACTTTAATTAAGTACCTAATTTTATGTAATTTATTTAATAGTTATTTATTAAGTAACTCCTCAAATATAACACTTGGCAAATATTGATGTAAATGTACGTTCTTGCATATTAACAAACTCTAACACACTCAACTGTATTAATGAGTACAAGAATTGACTTCTTTCTCAATTACATTTCAGCCAAGTCTGAATTTGTATGCTTGGGATTACTTGGATTTTATGAAGCAAAGGTTTAGGTTTAGGTTTAGAGTTAGGGTTGTGATAAGGGTTTCATACTAGATAGATATCAGAGATTAACATGTACATTAATGAATGACAAAATATGTTTTTTACATGGTGGTTTGTCAAATATGTACTTTGCTAGTACAGACCATGCCCATAGAGGCTGAAATGGGGAGGTGAACTCAGAAGTCTTTGGGGAGGAGTTTGGGTGGCTCATGAATGCATATGAAGCCAGACCCCCCTGTTGGATAAATGAATATGAGAAAAGGGTGGAGATGGGGTGAAGGTGGAAGCAAGTTTAAAACAGGAGGCCCGGTGGGTTTGATAATGGCCGAAAACAGCTCCGAATATGGTGATCAGTGGAAATGACCCAGTGCGGAGGAGCGAGCTGACGTAGTGAAGCAGTCGAGTTGAGATCCATCTCCTGAACTAAGTAAAGCAAGTTTGTCTGACGCAGAATTAATGTGAATTTTTGGGGTATATATAGGGCTGAGAGGAGAAGTTCGGGCATGGTCCTACTCCCAAAATCATGTTATTACATAACTCCACAACTTTTGCTTACATAAAGCATAATACCATTATTGCCACTAATGTTTAAATGGGTAAAGAACCAAGTGATTTATTTTTAAGCCTTTAAATGGTTCTTCACACTCACACATCTTCTAAACAAAAAAATGGTTCCTGATGGAACCAAAAATGATTATTCTATGGCATTCCTCACAAAACCCTTTTATTTTTAAGAGTGTTGCAGAAAGAGACTGCACCCTTAAAAATAAAGGGGCTACAAAGGGTTCTTTACCATAGAAGAATCACTTCCCTAAAGAATCATGTTTAATTAAGAGATGTGTTAGTGTGAAAAAAACTTAAAGATTTAAAAATACATCACTGGATCTTAAGGATTTTTACCCATTTAAATGTATTTGCTAAATTGGTTCTTTTTGGAACCAAATGTGGTTCTTTGTAGCACCTTTTAAGACTGTGGGAGTTTGAAACCCAACTCAAGCAGGAAAATCATGCTACACAATGACAGTCCTTGGGATGGAATGCTACATTAGCCTGACTCTACCTGTGTGTTATGAACTATGAGTTTAAGTCACTGTGAATAGAAACACCTGTCAAATATTGTGAATGCAGATTTAGACACTGGCTTTAAAAAGATGGTTTATACCTATTCTGATTCTAGTGTATTAAGAACTGCAAGTGGTATTGTATTGTATTGTATTGTACATGGTGTTATTACTAAGACTGTTGAGCGTGAGGACATTCACACTGGCCTAATTTGTAAAAGTATGACTTTGCTGGAGGCTTTGGATTTGGCTCTGAGTGCCACACATGTCCCACTTCAGAGGCTTAAAACCCTGAATCTAAAGAAAACACTCTCATTTATATTTTGAAAGGAAAATACATCTAAACCTTGCACCTCGAATCTGAATAATGTTTCAATTTTGTGACAGATTTTTTTTTCTGACAATTAAACTATAACAGCTGTACTCCATGTCTCTGCTAAAAGCTAAATGTGTGTATGATGGGCACCTGGTGCCACATTACCTCCAGATATGCCAAGCACCAGCTGGGCTTTTCCAACAGCAGCCAAAATAATCAGCCAGGCCTTCCTTCCCCCTGAAGGCTCCATCTTCCTCTCATCTTCTTGTGATCATTAATAGAATCCCCCTGCTCTGCTGGAGTTCCATTTGATGCCAGTTGGAGCCGTGCTTTCCAGCTCAACTCACCTTTTTATACTTCATCTTCTTATGAAGCTTGAAATTTGAACCAAAACAGGTTTTATACTGTAAAGCATTGTCATGGTTCAGTGAAGGAAATGTATCTTCAGTATTTGAATAACTGCTGGTCCTAACCTGCAATGAAAATTTTATAAAAATGGACGTGAACAATGGGTATTTTGGTGTTAGCATGGTGTTTTCTGAAAAGTAACAATATTCTGGGCTGTAACTACATACAACAGTAACAGAATAGTCAGCAATGAGGGATGAAAAGGAAGCAGCGAGAACATCCTGCTGTGAAAATAATTCATTACATAGGCCTTCAAGAGCTGGATATAAGGCTTAATGTTTTTAACTATTACACAACATACTATTTATCAGGTAAAAGGACGAAAACAGCCTGCTTAAGTCTATGACAAAAATACTACACTTATAAGGGTTTATACATGGTTTAAAATCTGTTTATTACATAGCTATTAATTAGGTTGTAAACACAGGAAGGGCCACATTGACCTCTTTTTGTCAAATACTGAAAGTGTAAGAACTTACTGAATATGTTGGGGTAAATAATAAGACATGAGAATGTGAATTCAGTCATTTCACATAATAAGGTAAATACCACATTATCATCAGTGTCTAAAAAGATATTCTGTCAGTGTTTAATTGATTAAAGTTTGTGGTTAAATGGTTAATCTTATTAACAATTATGTGCTGAAGCTGACAGGCTTAATGTCAACTGATGGAGGAGACCAATAAAGTCAGTATTCTGCAAGATCTGAGGTTTTACAGTGTAGATGGATGTGGATTCACTCTTTACCAAATAACAGGTCACTGTTACCCCTTGTATATCTGTGTTATAACTGATTATTAGGGACTTTTAATGTATTTGCAACCTAATTATTAACCATTATTATAACCAATATAAATGTAGTCTTATTCTAAAGTGGTATACAGAAGTGGAAATCAAGAAAAATAACAAGATACAAGTAAAATGTTATATAAGTATATCAACAACTATATCAATAACTATATTTTTTGGCTTACCCCAAAAAATCCTTATGTGGCACCTTTATTTAAAAAATGTGAGGTCTTTCTGATCTTAATCTTGGAGGACACCAGGACACCAAATTTTTTAGGGTTAAAAAAATGGCTTAAATGCCTGTCCCGCATAACTGCTGCCTAATGAAGGATGGGCGCTTTGGGGACGCTCTGAGGGAGAAGGAATATCTCTTTGTCCCAGGGTGGGAATGTTGAATAGGGGCAGTTTCAAAGGAATATTCGCCATTCATCTGGATGAATGGGGTGCAGAATTCCAGACAAGAATGCAGCAGAGGAAAAACGATCCTCAAATGAAACACCTGGACGTTCAGGGGACTTCATAAGTGCGGATGTTTTCATAAGCATTTGAATGCCTGCCACAACCAGGCCACTCTTATGGAAATTAAATCGGGCTATTATGTTTTTGTTGCTATTATGTACTTTCCCAAGGATTGTTGCTGACTTTCATATCTCTACAATTCAGAGAGTGAAGAACAGAATACAAAGCCAGGTTATAAACTAAGCAAAACTTTAGATCATTTATATTTTGAAAGTAATATTTAATGGCATACATATTATATATATATATATATATATATATATATATATATATATATGAATGAATACTATGAACTACATTGTAATATGGTAGGTGTATAGTAGTAATAAGATATATATAGTAAAACATTTATATTATTCATATATATATATATATACTACACACCTACCATATTACTATGTAGTTCAATAACATAGTGATATGACAGTAACAGCACTGGACTTTTTAAAATGGTACACTAGTTCAATCAAATAGCTAAAATGCAACTTAACTCCAACAAAAGAACATACACTATGTGACCAGATGTTTGTAGACACAGACAGTGTGGATTTCTCTGAAATGAAAGGTTTCAATAGGAGGTTTGTCCACCATTTTGTGTGTGTACAACTGATTTGTCTACAGTTGGTGCACCTAAAATAGGTTTTGGACATACAGCATGCTATTTTGCCCTTGCAGAATTTGATTAGGATTTACAGGCTGCATTATATCCTTTTCTGAAACTTAGTCTGGTATTGAACACATCTGTTTCCTATTTAATCAAGCTGAAGGTGGGAGGCTCTGGCTGAAACAAAGCCCTCCACCCAACTGGGCTGCTTGAGATAGTTATTGGTTCTCAGCCCAACATTGCAATGAAAACCCAGCTGAATTTGAGGGTGGGTCAACTGAGACCATCCTATCCCTTCCATAAACAGACAGGGGGCCTGGACTTGTGCCAGACCTCATCTGATAGCGCTCCGCATTGCCCAGACGGTGGGTCTTATGGAGATGGGAGTGAGATATTAGCCATGGTGCAGCTGTGCTTGGTTTGAGTGGGTGCTGCTAGCCGCAGGGGGATGCTAAAGCTTGCCAGATTCGTTTAGCACTTATTGGCTCAGGCTTGGGTCTGGAACTGAGGACAGGATCTCGGCTTTTTTTCCCCAAGAAACAACTGTCCTGAGGCTCTGCAAGGGTGGATATAGATATAATGACCCTCTGGATACATAATTAACATCTGTCTGCTGTTCATTTGAGAATGTATTGAGAAATTAGTTTATAATGAAAATGAGGTAGTTGTTATGGGTACATTCACAGGTTCTGAACTGCCAATGGGATGGTATGAGCTTTGGCTACAGCCTGTCACTACTGCTGTAAGGATCTGATGGAAGTCAGTGGGCACCTACAACTGAACACCACTCTTCGCAATGGATTCCTCTTAAAGAAGCTGAATTCACTAAACCTTTGGGTGTGTAGTGTATATGAACTCTGTTGAAGTTTCCAGATGTGTTAAAGCATCAATCATAACTGGACTAAACCCTGTGAAAAACTAAAGTTGGCCCAGAGCTAAAACTGTTCAGCTGAGAATGTGGCAGGAGGAGAGGTGTGTAGACTTGTCAAGAAGTGCGCAGACTTGCCTTGTTAAAGAGGATCTACTGCAAAACCCTGGACACAAGCATGACTATTCTGGGCTCTGGTCCAGATACAAAGAAAAAAGTTGAGACTGGACTTCAGAGGTTTTAAAGTTTGTGAAGCAAATATTGTATTTTTCATCAGTTTAGAAGTTTCCACTGAGTGCAGTTTAATGGAGTTTGGTTGAACTTTCCCGACAAAAAATATAAGAATATAAGTTGCTGTCTCCAGACACTGCTGTTTCTTCCCCTAGCCCTTTGAGTTAAGGTTGTTACAACAAAAACAACAACAATAATACCAAAAACAACATCCCCAAGTGCAAAAACTAAATCATATATTAATATATCCTGATCAGCCATTACCTTAAAGCCACCATCTTGTTTTTAATCATTGTCTATTATTTCAGTTCCACTGACATCTTTTTAGTTTTACAATTACAGACTGTAGCTCATATTTTATTCTGCATACATTGTTGATCCCTTTCACCCCGTTCTTTAATGGTCAGGAACCCTCAGGCCCACCAGTGCAGGTATTATTTGGGTGGTGGAACATACATTCTCAGCGCTGCAGTGCCACTGATGTTGTGGTGGCATTAGTGTGTGTTGTGGTGGTGTGAGTGAATGAATGCTGCCCACAGCACACTGTTGACCAGATATTTTTGGTTGGTGGACTATTAGTCCAGCAGTGACACTGAGGTTTATATAAAACCCTGCTGTGCTGCTGTGTCTGATCCAGCACAGCACACACTAACATACCACCACCACATCAGTGTCTCTGCAGTGATGAGAAGCAGAATGGCTAGTCTAAGGGATAAACAGTGAACAGAAAATGGTCATATAATATTTTGGTCCGGTTTTGTGCAGTGAAATAATGCTCTAGATATAATTGATCTCGAGTCATTGCAGGTGTTAAGTTAAAAGGCATGCTTTATAAATATAATTTACCTTCTTACTTACATTTATTTCCCTCAAGTCCCAGATTCCTGTTCTGTTGTATAATACTGAGTTTGGAAAGCTCTGCAGATTCCCTCTGGAATTCCACTGGAAGCTTCTAGAGGAAGTAAGCACTTACAGAGGAAGACTGGGCACCATTTGCTCACATTGTATGGTCATTACTGCTTCCTCTAGGATGAGATTTGAGGATAAGGGTCATGCGTCGGTGATGAGGCTCGTGCAGCGTGATTATCCACAGCGGCTATTTATTCACAGATTGAATCCATGTGAGGTGCATTTCCTGCTTTTGCTCAATCCTGTTTGTCTTCAACCAATCGGTTGTGAGAGACTGCGACATAAACAAAGTTGCCTTGATCTTATGTACATCTTATTTTGCTCAGTATTTTAATATTTCCTTTGTTTCCATCTTAATTTGTCATTTACCTTAATGAACATTAATAGAAACGGTGGGTGCCATTTTGTTTAATAATTTATTATCACCTATTGTTCTGCATACTTTGTTATGAGTGGATATAGCAGTGTTGTTGGAGATTTTAAACCCCTCAGTGCCACTGCTGGACTGAGAACAGGCCACCAAATGTTCCTGTGAACAAAAAATGAACTGAAGATTAATATTACAAACAGTGCAGCAACAGATGAGCTACTGTCTCTGACTTTAAATCTACAAGGTGGAGCAACGAGGTTGGTGTGTCAACAAAGTGGACACTGAGTGGACAGAGTGTTTAAAAACTCCAGGATCTGGAGTGTCTGATCCCCAACAGATAAATTTTCTCGCTTTTGTTTAGGATGGAAGAAATATGAGCAGCCGGATAGACGTTTCTTCAACATGTCATGAACAGTAGTCTCGTATTCTGTAAATCCGGCAGAGGGTTTGGTTGAGAGCAGCAACACTTTCTTAAGTAAACAGGAATCTGGCAGCACTTTAAAAGACAGGAAGCAATGAATATGAACAAGAACCAAACCATTCCCTCCAGCTTATGTTTTAAAAGACCACCCAAGTTACTTTTGTTTAACATAACAGTTCACACATCATAATGGTCCCAAAAACCTGTACCATGTTTAAAGTCGTAAGTGAAGCCTAAAGCATTCTTAAAGTTTAATTCGAGATAGACATAGATTTTAGTCATTTTTAAGCATTTATATTGTCTAATCAATATCGCTTTTTTACACAATGCATAGGGCACCTCTTGCATATAAATATTGTAGAAAAACGAAAATCGGACGCAAAAATGAGTGCTCCTTTTGTACAGCAGTAATACACCAAATGAAATCAGGTTCATTCTCACATCACATATGTGTAGGGTGAGTGAAAAGCTTGTTTGGGTGCATAGTCCCATCACATTATTAAAAAAAAAAGCTGTACAAAATAACATATTCATTCATCCATCCATCCATTATCTGTAACCGCTTATACAATTTAGGGTTGCAGGGGGTCCAGAGCCTACCTGGAATCATCGGGCGCAAGGCGGGAATACACCCTGGAGGGGGCACCAGTCCTTCACAGGGCCAAAATAGCATAGTAATATTAAATTACAGTATGTACACATCTTAACTTATATAAAATAAAGTACAGTATCATGCACACAATATTGCACTGCTGAAATATACTACAAAGTGTTATATATAACTAGCAATTAACTAAGTGTATATATAAATTTGACAATTTATATGAGCATTATGGGTGTAGCGTGGGATGAGTTTGAAAAGTAGTGAGACAATAAACACCTTGAGGGTGCAGTAATTGAGACAGCCCCAGTAGTAGTAAAGTGCAGGTGTAGAGTGAGTTTGTAAGATAAAGTATCTTTCCAAGTCAAATTATGTATCCTTTTTTGTCAATATTAAATGTACTATAAATAGACACAGCAGCTGTATATTTATGATGAATGGACCAATAGAAATGCTACCATTGAAAGTTAGTTTTCTCCTTCTCCTATAAAGTTATTATTTTGGAAATACATGTTTTTCCATGGACAGTGATATAAATATATATGACCACTGACCACTAATGAAGGACTACAAGATGGCCAACACAACTGTGGAGCAATAGATGACTTTTACAAGGTGGGCCAACAAGGTCAGTTTTTAATAGAATGAACAGTGAGTGGACAGTGTTTAAAATGAGTTTGTGATCATATTCAGAAAAGACTGAAAAGTCCTCTCTTCCTTAAATCAGGTTAAATCCTACAATAATATCACAGCAAATACAGGTACATTGGCAGCTCATTATATAAAATGACTAACGGAGAGGGATAATGACCAGAATTTGAGAAATGTTTGAGAGAAATTAAAGTGACCACAGTGACCTCCAAAGAGAAAAATTCCTTTAAAATCCACTCTGAAGAAAAGTGCAAGTGTTATAATTGCTGTAAATCCAATGCTTTTTCAAGATCAGCCATTAAAAGTGTACTATTTCAAAGATCTATCATTAAAGCCAACTGTCTGTTTTAAGGTGTAATGGTGTACTCGGTTTTACATCTTTAATATTTTTTTTTGTCATTTTTCTTCTCATCTTCTTTTGAGCAGTGAATCAAAAGTAGCCTGGCCTTCAGAAATGAATCTAAAATTGAGTGTCAAAAGTCTTCAAAAAGCTAAACATCAACCCCTGTGGTGCCTCATGAAAAGTGTCAGTTCTGAGGTGAGTTGCCATTCTTCTTTTCTCCCTGAGAAATATCATGATGACATGCCATGATTATTACATGGACATCTCTATTCAAACTGATCTCTGAATACTGAAATGACAGCTCATAATAACCAACAATTCCACCTTAAAATGAAGGAAGCGAGAATTTTGCGAAGCCCTGAAGGCTGGACCAATATAGTTGACATATGGCCAAACATTTTTGGACACCTGCTTTTCCAGTGTTTCTTCAGAAATCAATGGGTGTTTATCCTTCTTTTGTGGCATTCTTTGATGACATTTGTTGTAAAGATTTGATGGCATTAAATCACAACAGTTTAAGCAAGGTCAGGAACAATGTTTACCTTTAACTTCAAATGTTTAAGCACATCCCATTTCTCGTCATGTATTTAAATGAATACATATGTAAATGGCATTGTTCCAATGTAACAACTCTTTATCCAACAATTATTTATAGCTAAATTGTTAATTACATTGTAATAAAGCCATTTAATTCAGCTACTTTTGAGAAATGGTGACCTGAGCTTTCAAATACATTTTCAAAAATGTCAGTATAAAATAGTATGTCGGAAAATAGGCAGCGAGCATTGTTGATTAGTAGCAAATATCCATGACATCACCTCATGCCTCCTTAAATGACTTCCATGTCACACTAATGTCCAAGTGTTGGTTAGAAAAATAAAATCACTTTCACCAGAGCACAACACCAGCCCATGATCCCCCAGGGGATTAAAAGATATTTTGCCGCTTTCAAGCCCAACAGGGGAAAACGGCCTTTTAGTGAAGATATTCTACATTTTCTGACATATCTGGGTCTGCACATTGGCTGAAATGTCAAAGCCCTGGACGCATCAAACACACAGTGTGAACTGACCTCAGATCCACTGTGCCGTCCTAATCTTCCGGATTCTTATTTATTTTTCTGACATTTTTCTGAAGCGTTTCCTGTACAGTGTGTGTGTAGGGCTGTGATATGGTCTTACTGGTGTGATGGCAAAATGTGTTAGGGCATAATTTGACATAAAAAGGACATGAGGGACATTTAACGCTCTCCTTTAGTTGATAACAGACAATTTGCTTAATATATTGCTGTGTGAATTGTATAAGAATGTTCAGCTTGTTTCTAGACATTACATTTGTGATCTCCAGAAGGATACCTGGTAATAATTGGAAAGGTAATGGGGCAAATTGCACCCAAGTGTCACTGATTTTCCAGGAATAAAAGAGGTACACAGATGTACTGACACCCCATTAACTCATTAAAACATGTTTTCAGATCCTTATACACAGCCAGTTTTACTGCACTATATACAACCCCTGCAACCCCACCCCCCAACCCCCAAAACAGGTGGAAATGTAACCGTTCCCCTGCTCCACAACCCAATGTCTGTGGGGTTTTGTATCATTCTTACAATGGAGATGTAGGGAAATAACATTAAAAAATAGAGTCATAATAAAGTCAAAAAAGAATATTCCGGGAATAAAGTCAGCGATTAAAGTCAGAATAGGGTGATATTCACTTCAAAAAGAGCAAATAAAAAGCTCAATTGTCGATCTTTCTTTTTATTTTTTCGGACAAATTACATCCTGACCAAGAGTTTTCATTTCCTTGCATCATTAATGGACAATAAACGTGTCCCAAGCTCACACTGAGCTGTATGGATGAAGAGATTGCCAGAAACAGCTCTATCAGAAAGCTTAGCCACTGAGGAAATCAAAGCTGAATGAAGCCCCGTATCAGTGGGAGACAAATTTATGATTGTCCGCATAAACCGTCCCCTCAACAAGTTTGGAATTCCAATATTTATTCACCTTCAGAGCTCTATGCATAAAGCTGTCAGTGCCATAAAAAGAATCATAGAATAATTCAGAGCTGGTGTGTGTGTGTGCGTGTGTGTGTGTGTGCGTGCGTGTCCATGCGCAACCCACAGGGCCATAGACAGTAATAGAAGGGGAGATATAGTGGAAAAGAGAGAGGGAGGGAGGAAGAATATAGAGAGAAAGAAAGAGAGAGGGAGAGAGATTGATGATTAAGTGAAGAAAGATGGATGGTTCCATAGCCATAGCTTCCTCAGAGCACAGCCTGACACTCGATTACAGTGTTTTATTTATAATATTTATAATATTTATAACATTTCAGAAGCTGCTGAGTTATTTAAAGAGACATGAAGTATAAATTCTAAGCTCTTATGGAACAGACTGATCTGCGTAGGCTTTTAAAAGTTGTGAAATTTCATAGTTTCCAAGGCTAAGCTTCCATGACCCTTCGTCTTCCCCTTCTGCTCTTTAAGACAACTGTAAGAATGACATTCTCACTCTTTAAAGAACTATGCAACTTTTGGAGGAGGGTAGGAAATCTTCCCCACCTCAGCTTTTATTTCAGCACACTACTGTACACCAGAGGGAGCACAGGAACAAAAATACCTAATGTTACCTAGTGTCTTTAAAAGCAATGTCTACGATTCTGGGGAACTGCTGTTCTCACTGGTTTGTTTAAATTCAGAACCTCATTGTCATTAGGTATAATGGTATGTTGGAGGGGAAAAAAAAGAATTTGTACTTGGCTGAAGTTTAACTTGTCAATATTACCCACCTACGAAGCAGGAATAGAGCAAAATCCTGACCCCAGTTCATGCTTTTTAACATTTGTCTGTCTAAGCACCTCCAGATGCTGTTCCTCTGTGGTGAGACCTAATAACACTTGACTATTAAAGTTGGAACACAAACACTGAGTTTGATTGGAAGCTGGAATGAAGTTTATCTTTGCATTAGCACGTTCTCACATTTCAAATAAATACACATATCTCCCAATTGGTAACTGCACAAAAGAGGCCAAAAATGTTGTTGCAATTTTACATTAATTAATATTCATTCATTCATTATCTGTAAGCGCTTATCCAATTCAGGGTCACAGTGGGTCCAGAGCCTACCTGGAATCATTGGGCGCAAGGCAGGAATACACCCTGGAGGGGGCGCCAGTCCTTCACAGGGCAACACAGACACACACACACACGCCTACCAACTCATGCGGACACGGGGAGAACACACGGGGAGAACTCCTCACAGACAGTCACCCGGAGCAGGAATCAAACCCACATCCTCCAGGTCCCTGGAGCTGTGTGACTGCGACACTACCTGTCGCCCTTACATTAATTAACAGAATATTGATAATAATATAAATATTAATGATTGAAACACATGTAGGCTGATTGGCTGCATGAAATTACCCACAGCCATGAGTGTGTGAGTGACTGGGCTAGTGTGTGATATTGTCCAAAGGTGTGATAGTCTGTGAATGACTGGGTGAGTGTGTGAAATAATCCATAGGTGTGAGTGTGGGTGACTGGGTGAGTGTGTGATGCCCTGTACAAGGTGTGTGCCCACCTGTGTGGACCATGAACAGGATGAAGCAGTTACAGGTGAATGAATAAATACTGAACCACCAATTTTCATATAGTGTAAAGAGAAAGTGATATATATGTTTCATTCAACAGTGAAGATATTATATAATATCTTATATAATATCATTAAAACTTCTATCCGTATTTTTAATACATGTATAAATATGAAAATATTATGTACTCTACATATCATATCCATCTTAGGGACATATGGTCATTATTAGACACGACAGCAGTCAGCAGTGAAAGTGTTAACTCCATGAAGTCTGAAATTGAAGGTTGAATATTCTCTGGTTTGCGTGAGCTGTGACTGCTGGAAAGGTTGCTCTCGGCAACAGTCCGGACACACATTCTCTCTCAGTGTTAATAATGTTTGCTCTCCACCGCCTGCATCGCTGAATTATGCAGGACTTGAGGTCAGACACATGGGTCACCATTCCCCTTCATCCCTGAGGCAGCAATCTAGTGTCCATCCACCACTGCCGAGGTGATTATAGAGTCTCTGGACCTGCTGAGCTTCCACGTACTATGCTAGTGAAAAAAAAAGTGTATATAAAAGACTGAGGAGTACATTTCTATCAATTCCATTAAGTACATGTTATTAATATGTGAGTTAGAATTACCAAGAAAGAGTAGATTTAAAGTATGCCTTTTTTAACGGTAGTGGTATTTTAATGGTAGAGCTTAGGTTTAGCATTAGTGTTAAGGATAGATTAAGGGTTACGAATTTCTAAAACTTGAGTTCACAAAATGATTAAAAGACTTTAAAAATAGGGCCTGGGGGTTCTGAAAGGATGTGGATCTGTCAAGGAGTATTATGGACAATGTAGTACCCGTAGTGGATTTGCATAGTGTTTTCGGTAGTTCTGCTCATTAATCCAGGATAAAATTGATAAAATTTTCACCCCTGTGATTTAGTGGAGCACCCCAGCATTTTATTTGGGCACATGCCTCAGTTAATTTGGTCTCATGATACTCAGGGAATAAAATCACATGTATATTTATGTATTGTATGAATCATAGGAATGTATTCATATAGACACCTGGCTGGATTTATGAGCCTTTGCTGGTGCTGGCAAAAATGTAACGTTTAGGCATTAATAAATGTATTTAAAATGATGTATTTGGTCTAATGTTACTCCTTTGGACATATGAGGTTTTTGGAGACAGTGATGACTGTTTTTGTGGAGGCATCGTTTGTAATAAGGTTAGCACTGGCCAGTCTATAAGGTACAAAAGGATGGGGGTGGATTTGACCTTCTGAGTGGTGGGGGGCTGTCTGGGGAAGCTTTGCTTTGGGATGTCCTGAGGGAGTTGCTGGCATTTCGGACACAGGGAGGAGGAGATGGGTGTGGGGTGGAATGGATGATGAGCTTCACCTGAGTGAGGTCAAGCGTGAAGATGGAGCTCCAGCCCTGGATTGCCTGGAGCTATGTTTTATTGCAGCAGGGATTTCGGCTACTTATCAGTTATTTTTCTCCTGGTATACTCTTGCCTATTGCATTAACTGGTGCAGAATGTAGTAATATCAGTAATACTACAAATAACGACAATCATCCTTAAACACACTTTTAGTGCTTTACTTATTGCTAGTTTTTGATAAATTCAGTGTTTTTTTTTTTCTATGGATATTTCCACCCTGTAAAAAAATCCACCTGTTGCACCATTTGTTGTAGGTGCACTTTATACACAGTATATTCACCAGTGTTAAATCAACATTATTAGTGATAGTGTTAAATTATTACACTAATAGTGTTGATTAACACTGGTGAATTTACTGTGTAGTTGTGCAATTACAAGCTGTAGTCCATCTGTTGCTATGCATACTCCCTTTGCCCTCTATTGCCTTATTCTTCAAAAGCCAGAAACACCCAGAAAGCCCCACAAAATCACAGCAGAACAGGCATACTTTAGGTTGTGGATCATTTTCATCACTGCAGTGTTAGGTATGTTGTGTGGATCAGCGGATCATTGAATCAGACACAGCAAGTGCTGCTGGAGTTTTTAAACACTGTGCCCTTTCACTGTCCTATTCCCTATTAGGCACATCTACCTCATTAGTCCACCTGATTGTGATTATGGTTCTCCAACAATGTCAGTTCAAGACAGTGGCTGATCATTTGCTGCAGTTTCCTTTAGTCAGTATCTTCTAGTCCTTCATCAGTGGTCCCAGAATGCTGCCAGGAAGATACCCTCACATGTGAGCGAGGGCAAATCTTTGTATCCCAGTACTCTTCTTCCAGTGTCATTACATATGTCTGGGTATTTCAAGCAAAGATCTAGATCAGAAGTTTTGAACAAACTAGCCACAAACTGGTACTAGGATGTGAACTATTTTCAGCGATGTGAGTTTGTTTTATATCAGGCTATGGATTGTTTGTCGCCAGGACATGGATTGTGTTACACTGAACAATGGACTGTTCTATACCTGGCCACAATTCATTTTATACTTGGCGGTTAATGGTGTGATGCAAACACATGCATTGCTTGATACAGAGAGTGTGCATCATTTTATGTGACAGCAAACTCTGAGGTAATCTCAGCCACAGAAGCTCCACCCACAAGTAGAGGGAGAGATGTAATTTCCATAGCAACTATGAAACAATGTTGGACACAATGCTTAAAATGTCACATATGTAATACATTGTTACAATATATATTTTACATATATTTTATGTTAATGTTTAAGTTCTAAACATTGAAAATACTTGATGTTCAGCTCTTATGATCACTAACTAAGGTGTGTACCTCTTTGCTCACTCCTCCCCATGTACTGTGAGTAACCACTTGTTTCTTAGGTGCTACGTACTTCAAAGTGGTCAGTGAAAGTGGGTGAGGGCAAGTGAAAATCAGAATTGAAATGCAGGACAGGTCTGAAGGATCTTCAGGGTGAATCATGTTTTGGTCTGAGATTTAACAGCTAAAATAATCATAGTTTAAAACTCATTAGATGTCTAAAATGAAAATTAAATGAGAGTAAAATCAGTAAAATATAATCCCTGTTGTGCTATAGACTGTGTGCATGGCCCTGTATTTGGCTTTGTTACCTAAATATAACCTAATATATAATATAATATAAAATATGACCTATGACCTAATGTCTCAGAACAAGAGCAAACAAATGCTATTTTAGTGGGAGCTTTTTCCCCCCTTTTCCTTGTTTTTTTTTTTGCTCAGGATAAAGTCAGGGTCAGGTTTCAAAGTACAGCATCGTTTCCTTAACCCCAAGCAGAAGAGCATGAAAACACCCCACACAAACAGGAATACAAACTACCGTGTGAGAAAGGAAACTCCTGGGGTCTTTGTTTAACTCTCCTTCAGCTGAAGGGGAAATGTTCGTGGCTCTAATTAGCTGCTGAGCCTCAGAGGAATCTACCACAACATTGTCATAACCAGTGCCAGAGGTGTAGAGAAATGCTTGATGAGTAAAACATTTCTGCAGCTATCCACAAAATGAGATTCAAGGTGTTACATCCCAGGTGTAACCCTTTAGAAATTAAGATTATCATCTTCCTCATCATCACTTATTTATATGGCAACTTTCCCATGCTCAAGGATGTATTATAATTTTCAAGGACACTTTAAAATCACAAATCTACCGCAAAACACACACACACACACACACACACTCAAACACACATACACTAGTCTGGTGAGATTCTGGCTTTGTAGCTTGACTAGAAAATGTCTGGGTTACAACTTGGACAAAACCCTTCAATGAAACTCCCCTTGCAACCTCGTCATCACACCCACCTCATTGAGAAAGTACCCTCGCAACATCATCAACACAACCATCTCATTGAGCAAGTCTCCTCACAACTTAATCAATACTACAACCTCAGAGAGAATGTATCTGGCAACCTCAACAAAACACAGCCACCTTAATGAGAAAGTCTCCTTACAAATTTGTAAACACTACACCCTCAGTGAATACGTCTCTTTGCAACCTCGTCAACACCACAACCTCAATGAGAAAGTCTCCTAGCAACCTCGTCGACACAGCCATCTCAGTGAGTAAGTCTTTGCACAACATTGTCAACACAACCACCTCAATGAACAAATCCCACAACCTCAATGAGCAAGTCAACTCACAATTTATGGAGCTTTTCCACTGCATGGAACCTATTCGACTCTACTCCTCTGTAAGAATGTCTCCTTGTAACCACGTCAAACACAGCCACCTCAGTGAGAAGGTCCCTCTGGGTCCTAGTCAACTGGGATAGCATGGTGATAAATTCTCAGCTTGGGTTTAACAAATCTGCCACCATATTGAGAATAGTGTGCGGAATATAAACTCCTCCAGCATATCTAGTACCCAGTTTGTTGCCTAGTCAACCACATCATCACTTTGAAGGTCCCCAATCAACTCTACCACCATAGAGCAAAAGTTTACAGCTCATGGCCTATCAAAGAATATTAGGCCCAAATGTGGCACATCTGCAATTACAGCATTGACTCAGGGTGAGTCTGCCTACCTCAGCTCAGCCATAGATAGACTATATATAGGCCATATTTCGACATTTGGCCCATATCTGGCCTACAAAAGTGGCAAAAGTGAGACAGATTTGGCCCAAAGGTATCTATTATCTGGGTCCCTGGCTTTTGGCCAAGTCAGCTATGCCACTGAGATTCAGTCTAAATTGCACAGTGATGTTCTTATCAGCAATGGGGTGTTAGGTCCAAAACAAAAACACTCCACAACCAATAGAAAACAAACAGAAACCCAATATACAGCAGGAGCAACTAATGAGCTAGCATTCTTACACTGGACAGACAAGCAGACGCAAGCCTCCTTCTCTCCCTGCCGTATTTACTACTGAATAGTTCTGAATAGTAGAGCCAGCTTTCTGTGATATTTCTTTAGTGAGAGGCCTGCCATGTGCTTTCCATGATAATGTTGTAAATCTCCATATTTGCAGAATCCTCATGTCAGGTGCTGAGGGGAGATTTGATTTGTGCAGGATCTTATATAAGCATTTTTTGTGTATATTATTCTGTCCTCTGAGGAATTTGCTCTGTCAGCTTGTGTAAAAAATCCCATTCCCTGGCAGAGGTTTTGGAGGTCTTGAGAATCCGGATGTTTCTTTGAGGGATTTTCTTCCAATATATACTCAGTGAAGACCTCTCTTTCATCTCCGCCTATTCAAACATGGATCTATTTGGAATGCGGATGCCCTTCCCACCCACACCACAAGCTTACTTTCCTATGAAGAAATAAAATATTTGAACACAAGTTCCTGGAATAATTAGTGAATTGTGGTATTTTAAGTTGAACAGATTGTATCTCCATAGAAAAGCATAAAATCGAGTGAGATGCTCTGCAGCAGAGTGTTAAAGCTGACAGTGACATGACTGGAGGTGGAACTGGCGCCACTTCAGATGAGAAAACACAAAGGGAGTGGGAGGAGACCATCAGGAAATATGGCAAACAAGCCACCACTGGAGGTACTAGAGGTACTGCAAAAGTTAGCTTATTTATCAGCTTTATATTTGAATTTTCAATTCCACCTTAACACTACAGTCATCTTGCTGAGACCAGGAAGCACAGAGAGCCAGTCAATAAAACACCCGGCTCTCTGTGCTTCTAGTGTTATATGTGTCACTATTTGAGGTAAATGTCATCTTCCTTATCGATTTTGCCCTTTCCACCGTATATATTGTTTTATGAGGTAGACATTAGCTTCTTACACTCAATTTTTGCATTCAAATATCTATTTCCATCTTAAATGTGTCAGTTTATGAGGCTAACATGGACGTTATTAGCCACCCTCTGATTTAAACTTTCTGTTCCACCATAAAAAGGCCACTATGCAAGGCTAAACCTAGCATTTGAAAAAAGGTCTCATTACTCATTTTCTTTGTATAAGACAAACAAACCATACATTCTACACTTTTAATACCACATCTGACTTCTCACGTTCTTTTAAAACCGACTTTACACCTTTAATCCATACACACCTGTTTTACCAGATTACTGGAAATTCTGACACAAAGGCGGAAGAAACAAAGGTGTTGAAAGGTGATGCAGTGGAATAAGTTGAAAGAACCTCCTGAGCTCTGGGCTGTGTAACAGTGGAACTGTGTTCTCTGGAGAGATTCTTTGGAGCGATATTTGTCATCCAAAACTACTCATCCAATACCTGTACCTGACCTCACTAATGCTTGTGTTGCTGAATGCCATCAAATCCTCAGTTACAAGATTGTAACAAGATTTAGTGTAAGCCAACTTCTAAACGAGAGGATTAACTGCAATCTTTCACTGATTACAAACATTTGACCATATATTGTAGTAAGATTAAAATAAGCACTAGTTCAGAATCACCCAGCACTGAAAATACATAAGCTAGAATATTAAATAGGCTTTAACAAGTATTACACTGTAGAATTAGCCTTTAGCCACTGGTGTGTTTGCACTTTTTTACACCAGAACTGGTTTGGATCTATGTAGAAGTTATTCCAACATTCTTAAACTCAGCTAACGGCTAACTTCAATAATAGACTGTCAGACTTAGAGGGGCTATATCTCAGACCTAATGAATTGTTTTATTAGCACAAAGATATTCTAATGTGCCGTCTGTTATCAGCTATAGCTTCAAAAACGGCTTGCTATCTTGACAAGCGATGGTGGAAACACTGAAATACTGCAAGTCTGCATGTTCAAACTCGCAAAAGCGACATCAAAACTTCCTTATCGTAATGCATAGTGCAGGCTCCATGGCTGTGTTAGCACCATCCATTTACAACATAAGGAATAATAATTAAACTGTAATTGGTGGGTGAATCATCATGTTGATTATAGTCCTTAAGTGTTGCATAAGCATTTTCTTATTGTCTCTTGACAATTCATCGGGAATAGAATAGCAGCAGAGGCCTAAAATCACACAAGCTACTGCACAAATCTGCGCTCAGGGCACCATTAGCAAAAAACACAGAAGATGACTTGAAAGTGCTGTGGTATTAAACTGTTCACCTCCGCAATGAAACTAGGTCTCACTGCCCCAGCACTTCCAAATTGAATGCAATAATAGCGCGGGTATTTCTTCCCCCTGCTAACAGCTAGGGTTATTTATTTAGTTTGCTTTTTTAATTAGCATTATGGTTTGCATTGTCTGTGTACTGATGTATCAGGTAATGGGTGGTTTGTCACCTTTTTGCTACAGTAACAGCTTATATAGTCACTGTAAGTTTTCTTGGAGGATTTGACAACATTCACAAGAAAATTAGCGAAGTTTTGGATGATCAGTTCTGGATCATAAAAACCATTCAAATTCTCCACAAAGGTATTGAATGGTGCTCAATAACTCCACACCCCAATTCTTGGGGCGCTTTATAGCACTGTAGCGAATTGCTGGCATTGGGCATGGTGCTCTTAAGCTCATCTCTGGTTGCTCCAGAGTGTCCCATTTCATTTCATGCTTTTCTCTGGTGATGATACTATGTAGGATGCACCTTAACTGTGTACCAGTTTTATAAGAATATATATAATGCATAAAACAGGGGGACTGCAGTCCGTTATTGTAAAAATAAAGTGCTCCTGTGTGATTAGTGTAGCTGATAAAATGGACAAATACAGTTTCTAATCCAGAGATCATACAGTTTTATTTTTAAAAATATTTTCAAAACCTGATTGAAAAAGACCAAGAGAACTATCCACTACTATTCTAACCAAATTCAGACCTTTTGAGCACACACACACACACACACACACACAAAAAGTAAGCACTAAATTGCCTATATAATGCAATGTGATGGACCATTAGCTATCACTAGCTATGCTTTTACAGTACTGTGGTGTATAGGAAAAGCAATCAGCCACATATAAGGAAGCAATTTTAAGCCTCTTCACCCCTTCCTCGGGCTTGAATAAGCACAATTGAAGTAGACAACACAAGCAGGGGGAAAGCTGCCAAAATGTCAGCTGGACGTCTGAGAGGAAGCACTGATACATTAAACAGCGCTGCAGGTTCCATTACCCTCCGCTCTGAAGAACTCAGTGAAACACACCACTACACTGAGCTGCCTATGCAAAATAAAGTATTGGCTGTTTTAAGTGCTACAAACTTATTTTTCCAATTTTCATGAAAGCCAGTTCTTCTAGGAAGGCTTTACATTTAATGTTTGGACATTACTATGAGAGTTTAATTACATACAGCTACATAAGCAGCAGTGAGGTCAGGTACTGATGTTGGGTGATTAGTTCTGGAATTTCAGCTCATCCCCAAGGTACAGGGTGGTGCACTGGCATTCTAGAAACCATATTTCCACTGCCCCTTAGCGCAGCACTTTAGAGTAAATATCTTTTAAAATCTCATGTTCTCAGGTCCCTAAATTATAGCATAGTCCAGTTGGAGGTTATCCTCCATTACCTAGTTTGGTTAATCAATACTTTATCATGTAAAATGTAGTGTGTTGATGATTTTAAAAAAAATCTACAAGATCAAGGAGAATATCTGGAAACCAATTTTGTTTCTACACATTCGCTCACAACATACATACTACTTTTTACAAGAAAAAATAATTATTTTGCTGTATTTATGTTTATTATACCTACATAATTTTACACAATTTACTTTTTTGGTAGTTTATACATTTCATATGCAGTATGCAAAACCTGTCTTGCACAATCTCCATTTCAGTTTTCTGTTTCGTTGGAAGTGGAATAAGATGAAAGCAGTTTCAGGTGAAGGGAGCAGACGGAGTTCAACCAGAGTGTAACCCGACAAGCCGCTCGCTACCCAACATGCTCCTCACCCCTGCTGAGACCAAAAGAGGCATTATAAACAGGAGGCTGTCTTGAAGAAAAGACATTGGCATCCGCATACAATGTTCCTCCTTAATAAATTATTTTCCTGCATGATGATGAGAAGTTATTAAATGAATTGTTTATTGTGAAAATCATTACACTGTATGATCTTTAGACAAGATAACCTAACACTGCAGTGAGGATTTAATGGCACTCAGTGCTCAGAGTATTACATTTAGACCTGGATGGAGCGCCATCACTCTACAGAATTAAGTGCCCCTGCTCCACAACCCAGTGCTTTCTTTTTATTGGTTTTATTTTTTAGTGACTTTAAAAAAATGGACATCTGATTCTTATAATTTCCCTAGGATCATTTCACATCCATCCACTTTACATTAACATCTTTCTTTTTTAACATTTAAAAAAAATTAATTTCAAAAATTACTTTGAGTGCATTAGCATATCAATTTCTAGAGCTCCTGTGTTCACCCTGTGTCCACGTGGGTTTCCTCTGAGTGCTCTGGTTTCCTCCCAATGTCCAAAAACACATACTGGTAGGTGGATTGGCTACTCACAAGTGTCCGTAGGGGTGTGTGTGTGTTGCCCTGTGAAGAACCGGCACCCCCTCAAGGGTGTGTTCCTGCTTGTTACAGATGAATGAACGGATAAATGAAAGAAAAGATGGGAGATAAATGCATTCTTTTCTGAAATAAGGTCTTCATATAACTGCCTGATCCAAAGTATGCCTTCATCATCTCTCCGATCCTTTGGACGTTACACACACCAAGTCTTTTTATCTGTAGTTGGAACATTTTTAAAGCATTCTGATTGAAAGTAAATTCAGACAGTAGACCATGTAGAATTAATACACACAAAACAGCACACTTCATTTATTGCTTTGTCTTTCATTTACAAAACTTGGCAACAAAAATTCCTCCACATATATTTGTGTACTGTTTGGCTTTAGGCTGTGGTCACATCTGAGATGATCTGATATCACGGTTCATCAAGCTTTACTTTGGTCAAGGGTCACAGACTTGAGGTTAGTGTTACTGGCAATTCAGACACGAGTGGTACAACAAGGTGTGTTAGTTACATCCATATAATAATGGGTGACTTTCCCAAGACTTAATCCACAAGGACACTCTTGAAATAGTGTCTAGGCTCCTCTCTTTTCTGCACATGTTAATGGTCAACTGCAGGAATTCTAAGAATCAGGACTACAGAGATTTGGATGAGCAGAGAGGCCTAATGTTTGAATCCATCAGTCCAGTGCTGCATATATTAAAAAGGGAAATAAGGCTGTAGAACATCAATGAAAGCTTCATCATCATTTATTCACGTCTCGCGTGTTCCAGCCTCAGTGCAGTGAAAAGCCATGGAGTAGCCGCATATACTGTAGCCATCTTCAAGCTGGAGAAAAGTCCATGAATATTCTTATAAAGTGCAAAAACATCTCCCAGTTCATGTTCCATTAATCTTCTAATGGACTTTCTCCCCCAAAGAGTCCTTTTATTGGTTCTTCACATCACATGACAGAGCAGGTTTTCGCCTTGGTCTTGTGCAGACATGACATCGAGTCCAGCTCAGGCCTGTTGGACATGTGGGACGTCCTCTTAGTGGCTCTGGAAGACTTGTGGCGTTTGACGTTCTTGTGGTTCTTGTTGACGCAGGCCAGTGTGGCCACATGGAATATGTCCCTCACACTGTTTTCTGACTGTAACGCAGAGCACTCAATGTAGGGAGCTGAAATTTGCTTAGCCATATTTGAACCCTTGAAAAGAGAGAACAATATCAACGACCAATCAACAAATATGTTCCAATATTTCTTGACAAGCTCCTGTGTTAAATTTGTTAACAAACTTAATACAAAAAAATTACTTGTTTTTCACAAAAAAACTAAAAGATAACTAAATAAAAATAATAATTTGAGGATGAGAACTATGACAAATTGTTTTGCACTGAAAGTCTGATGTGCTCCATCTGTTTACTGTTGTCAGGGCAGCAGCCTGGTGGAATTATGAAGAAGAGTCGACTTAGTCTCGGTTTGTGAGCATCTTCTGCAGCACATTTTACTGTTAAATGTTAAATAAATACAAAATATAACTGAGGAAAAACAAGCCCTCTAATAATAAATAAAATTTTAAAATACATAGCTATAATTAGGTTTTTTTCTTTTTTTAATTAATGATCAAAAAAATGTTTCAACTAAAACTAGGCCAACGCTAACAATTAAATTACTAAAATGGGCTAAAACTAATACACCTTTAAGTCAACAGACTAAGACTACTACTTATATAAGCGGTCAAAATGAACACTTATTGGCTCATGTATTTCTTAAGATACTTGATGATGATCATTCTACTGTTGTCCTTTATTTAATTGTCATTGATTTTCCTTGATTATAGTCCTCACCTGATCATAGGACAGTGGCAGTGCATTTGACAGTTGCACAAATGTTGCCAGGTCTGTGCGCAAGTCTGACTTGCAACCCACCAGGAGTATTTTGGTGTTGGGACAGAATTCCTCAATTTCTCCTTTCCACTGGAAAACAATAAAACATTTTTGTTAATGTGAAGATTGGCCAAAGTTCTATGTCATAATTTTAGCTTAGCTCTTGCAAACCTTTAACAACCAAACTGTCTTAGACAGTAATAGTTCACGTCTAAGGTTCTAATTCTTCTAAAAATTTAATTGTTGAAATTTTCCAACTAATGAATTTCCTCCACAACCACTTTTAACAAATATGTTCTGTATCTTTGAGCTATTTTTCTTCCTCCATATTGATGTATTCCAAGTAAAAATTATTCAAATAACCACTTATGTGTAAGAGCAAGAATATCACCCAACTGTGCAGAACCGCAGTTCTCAAGGACTGAAATCCAATTTTTCTGATCTAAGGAGGTCCTGCAGAAACTAACTTTTGATTCTTCGCTTTTTTTTTTTTTAACCACTCCCCTTTTTCTTTCCACCACAGCTCTGTTCGCCGGCATGGTGCTTAGTCTCGGTGACATCACAAGGTCACACAGCCCTCGACCACACAAAGACTTCACGTCTTTCAGACCAAATGTAAACACGTCCTCACTGGCCCCTCATTCATCCTCCTCACGTGAAAGTCAGGGAATCAAAGCACACCGCCACCTCCCACATATCCCCTCTCCTCTTGGTACGACCTTTTCTCCCACACAAGTCTGGACTGCTTTTCGCAAACCACTTGACTCAGTAATACAAAGCCGAGCCTTGTGAGAGCATCAATAGAAGCTACTGTCTGGCGTCAATCAAGTGGAAACACTGATACTTCACAACTGTCGATGAATCGAACAGTGGGTGAGGGGTGAGAAACCGTACAATACCTACCTTGCGAAGCACATTATCAAGGGTTTCTGGTCGACTGATGTCAAAACAGAGGAGAACGGCATCTGCATCAGGATAGGACAGCGGCCTCACATTGTCATAATAAGGGGATCCTGTAAAATAAGTAAATTAAGGTTACCTTAAAAATACAAAGTGGATGAACGATAAACGCCATAGAAGAATTACCTTTGGCTCTTTATACAACCAGTGGTTTCAAATGTGTTGTTTTAAAGGATCATCCACTGAATTTTTTTGTATGGCATCTCTCCAAAGAACACTTTTTATTCCCAGAAATATTTTTAAGACTGGCTTTACATGGACAAACTTTTATGAAACTTTATGTAGCTTATATCAAACTAGAGCATACAATAAACTTTACTTGACCTGCAGAATTTCATTTGCAACTACCTGTAAAATCAGCCACAACCAACGCAACCATTTCAGCATTGTACCCATTGCTGCTCCACAATTTCACACACTAGAGATTACTTGTGATCAAAGGAAGAAATATATTATGGAAGAAAAGACCAAGATGAAGTTATAATCATCACTGGTCTTAGTGTAGATATTCTTTTTATATTGTCTGCATGGAAATGCCCCAAGCGCATGAACTTAGCCAGATACAATATTTCTACTCAAGGAGTGTCCCTTAAACTTTACATGTCACACTGTACTTTATTGCTGGAATTTAATCTCGAGAGCCCTCTGCTAGACACTATTAGATTTGTTAGTTCCATTCAAAACACTCTCCTCATTTATTTCCTGAAAACACTTTTCCATGAGGTAACTGTCAACATGAACATCTAATCAAAACTATGCCGAGTCGAATCCATTTCTCATAATTATGTTGCTTTAAGCCAGACCTCTTCCTGGAAAGCCATGTCAACATGTTGAAACACATAAAACCGCCACTCTTTGATATTTATCTACCTGAAAAACGGCTCCAACCAAAACAAATTCACAGACTTCACCGAGAGAATGTCTGAACAAAGCTACATGATTTCTTTGCCTAGTAAATATTTCAAAGAGCTGCTGAGCTGTTTTAAGTGAAACTAAACATGTTAAGCTCAGTGTAGCTAGTATATATGTCTTTATATATCTTTTTAGAAAACATTTGCTGATGGTTATGTGTTTAGTTCAATCTCTTTCCAAAGAAAGTATGAGTAATTCTGTTTTTCAGTTTCCTTAAACTGGTTTAAAGGTGGTCAGTACTGGCCCTGTTCACAATGTTAACAAAGGTTAACAATGATAATAGGTGCATTTGAGGCATTGTGTTATCTCTATTAATGCTTTCACACGTACGCATAAGCTCTACAATCCCATAAACCTATTGGGACATCTGATACCCATCTTTCTCTTCACTTCAGCCTTAATTTCTGACAGTGGGATTCCCTCTGCAAGTCACAGTTCCACTAAAAAATATGGAGAGCAGCATATGCACACCAACTTAACTGGGTTACAGCTCTATTCTAGGAGATGACTCTGCTCTAGAAACCAAGAGGGGCTCAAAATGAGTGCAGACTACAGAGTTGAGGTCAGCAGCACATTGAGTTGAAATATTTAACAGTTTCCTTTTTTCAGTCTATTTAAGTAAAATGCTGAGTGTCTGGTGAAGTTCACAGATTTCATTTTCAAGTATTGAGGGGGAAAACTGCATTGAGGGACAGTCTGAGATTCTTGGGACAGCTGTTTTAACTCTGCATTGTTTGGTTTTACGCTAGTGTATGACCTCCTTACAAAAATGTACTAAATCTAATAAGACCTATATGGCAATACCCAGCGGTACATTTTTCAAAACAGAAAAGTTTGCACGGGTTTCACTCAGGTCATCAGTATTACTTTAGAACTATTTATTTTGAGGATGTTTACACAGTTTCGATGAGCTTACATATGTGGAACGAAAGCACAGATCACGTTGGCTGTTGACAGCACTTCCTGCGTTGTGTGTGACTGAGTATGCACTTCATCAGCAAGTCCCATTGGGGACCTCAAAGAAACAGCAATCAGCAGGAGGTCACACATGGACAGACCCTTTAACATTAACTCCTGACCCTCTATTCCACTCCAGTGAACCACCAGGGCAGACAAGACTGGCAGGTTAGCAGACAGCTGTTGAGGCCAGTCCAATAACAACGCCTTGGGGGTAATCATCTCCAGACCTTGAACTGGCACACTCTCAAGATTGAAGGAAAGTATGTGTGAGGGGTGGGAGCCTCTGCCTACACACACTAGGTAAAAAGAAAGAAGCAGAGAGAAGAAATACCATGGCCACGGAACACTTTTGCTGTATTAGATATGATCAGTTTACATTACTGCATATAGGCTGGTAGGAGTAATAGACATGACCTGTGTGAAAACATCTGAGACAACTTAAGCAATACCACAGCTGTAGAATTTACTGGATTCATATATTTATTCTAAACGTTTTCGGTCAGTGACATGTAAGACAATTAATTCAGCAGATTATAAAAGAGACTGGCTAAATGTTGAACAATTTTATAATCATACAATATTTACAAAATAAAAAAAAAAATCTGTCTTTTTAATTTTATGCACATTTGATAATGGAAAAACAGTAGTCGATATAACATTCATTCATCCATTATCTGTAACCTCTTATCCAGTTCAGGGTCACGGTGGGTCCAGAGCCTAACTGGAATGTCAATATAATAATATAAGATTTTTTAGCACTGTTTGCCTTTTTAAAGAACTCCATGTACCTTTTACCCATGGATTTATTTTTAAAAATATGTTTCAGGCAGCATAATTCTAACCATGTCATTAAATAGATTCCTGTGAGGTGGCTGTTAGAGGCATTAAACACTGAACTTGTCTGGTTCAGTACTGTGAGCTAGCTAGACTCTAGAATGGAGAATGTTTGATCAAATCACTCTGAATTCTTTAAAATATTATTTGGAAAAATGTGTGGAATTTCCTTTCCACATCAAGCCAGTCATTTTTCAGCACTGATGTATGTTTTAGTTCTGCGAACCAACTGCTTTCCAAACACATAGAATCTAGGTGGAGCCAGATAGAGAACATAAGGTTTCTATAACGTCGTGTGAAACGATCCCATCCTTGCCAAGGTTTCCAACATTCCAGAGGCACCACGTCACTCAGCACTGGGATCTTATCTGGGACATGTACAACAAGGCTGAAAAACTCAGGTCAGACTCACAGCCCTCTTCTGAACACTAAAGGCAACTTATAAGGACCTTGATTGTCAGCAGAGCTATACCAGGTATTTACTCCAGGGGTTAAGGAGCCGATCTCCCTCACCACAAATGAGATTCTTGCTTAAACGTTTCAATGCCTTTTACTGTCTCTGTAAACTACATATAATACAAGTGAACATACACGTGAAATAGCATACATAGAATATTGTGCCAAAGCACATAAGTAAATTATTTAAACCCATGTGCCTTGGCAATATATAAGACAGGCTTATAAAATCATTAGAAATATTAGAAGTATAACTGAAAATAAATCATACCTTAAAGAATAAAATAACATGATAATATCACAACAAAAGTTGGTTCCAGTTTTATCCTTACTGACCACTCTTCATTTAACATGATGGACAGTACTGATGAAATAAAACAAGATATTGGAAGGCAACTACAGTAAAACATGGTTAAGGAGAATAAAGCCTAAAATAAGCAGGATTACAGATTTGTTAAGGCCTTCACAAATAAGTGGTACCATGCAACTCAGTTTAGCATATTCTGGAGTATCTCTAAAAGCAAAAAACATTGTGTTTAATATCTCAGAAAACAAGAGTGGATAGAAAGTCAGTGAAAAGTTTAGTTGAAGTGGGCTGCTGCCCAAATATTTCTCCTGTGCAAACATCTGGTCATCTCATATCTCTTATTGCATTCTAATGGAGATTTCAGTAAAATTTCACACCATTTCCCATCTAAGACTTAGACAAAAACTAACACACTTCTCAGCTTTTATAAAGGAAATAAATATAATTTCTCGGTGGGATAAAATATTAATGTCTGCATTTTGTCTATTTTTTTCCAACTAAATCTTATGAGAACCACCTTTAGAGACACCCTCTTTCAATTATAGTGTTTTATCTTGTTAACATGTCCATGAGCATTTCCACTTTGAATCTGTAGTGTACCGAAATCTTAAATGGACAAATTCAGTGAGTTTTCCAAACTGTTGGCAACTGATGGAGTCATTGGAGACAGAGGTAGCAATTAATTGCATATTCATATCTCCATGTGTACTCAATTAAACGTGAAGGTTTTGGAAACGTCATTTTGATTAACTTAAATGGTATAATCGAAGACCAGATTGGAATTGAGTCTTCTGAGCCATAAACATACAAATTCACGGTAATGAAATATCCCTGTTTTTGTTCAGCTAAAAAAGTTTATATAGCAGCACTTGAACAGAATGAGGCTTACCAGATGTGTCCCAAAGACTAAGCTCCACTCTCAGGGAGTCAATCTCAAAGCTGGCTGTGTAGTTCTCAAACACCGTGGGAACATAGCTCTGTCGAAAAAGAAAGATTTTAAAAGCCTTTTCTTGGAGTAGTACACATATTTTGATAGATGTAACACATTTTACTGAGTACAAACCCCGCCTAACACTCTGAATGTAACTTTTCAAGTTTTCAGACACACCTCTGGGAAGGAGTCCTTGGCGAAAACACTCAGCAAACACGTCTTCCCGCACTGGCTGTCGCCCACCACAACCATTTTACACTTCATATCGTGTTTTGAATCCATTTTCGGGTACTTCATGACACTGGAAACTTCATTTTATTCCCGATATATTTTCAGTGAGAAACACTTGCCCTCGAGGCTTCTCCAGACGTTCAACGTTCACTTAAAGTTACACTCCTTCAGGTGATAATTATTCGACGTTTTAAAAATTAAAACAATGAAATGCGGAGAATATGAACCGTTGACGTTTCAAAAGCTCATCTGTATCCTCATAAAAGAAAAAAAATCAGGAAAACGAGTCGTAATAAACAGCTTTAAAACAAACTAAACGGTAGACAGAGTTTTAAAAAAATTCTGACATCGAAGTTTCCGCTCTGCTCCGTTGAGTCCGGTCTCCCAGACTCAACTGTCAGAGGTTGCTAAGAAAACGCAGCTCCGCTTAGCGGAAAGCCCCGCCTCCTTTACTACGATTGGCTACTCGCTCGTACTGACAAAGATTCCAGCCAATGGGTAGTAGGGGAAGTCCATTCTAGTGCATCACAACGGTTGCCCCTCGTAGTGCACGAAAAAGAAATTTAGAATAATATATGATTTTGCTTTTTTTTTTAAATAAACGTGCAACCGTTTTTGATATAATATAAAATATTTTTATAAAAGAAAACACGATTTATTTCTCCATATAACTGTGATACACGTTCTAATATAGTGCTGTTATTTCTTATGTGTGTAAAAATCACTCTGACAAAGTAGGCAACCTAATGTATCAAATTTCATAGTTAACTTAAATGCAGTTTGAAACCCTTAAATTTAGTACCAGACCCTAAGATCTAGACATAGTGAGGAGAAAGGAGCCTGATGGCAAATTAGATGTGCAGTGGTAGGTAGGAGGTAGGTTTTGAAATACTGGAAGGAAAAAATATTATTGCATTTTATTAGTTTCAACAAAGTACTTTAATATTTCAAATTTTTATGTTTTAAACAAAGTGGGTTTTATTTTTTATAATTATCTACAGATGGACAAATAGTTTTTGATTTGAAGCTCAAGAGCAGCACCTTGTGGTACAATTCCTGACTATGTATGAGTTAGTATGTATGGAGTGAGTTAATCTAAGACATTTGCAAAGCTTCTTCTAATTATAAAATACAGCTCAAATTAAATGCTCCATTCTACTGGTATCAGAGATAGGAAAACATATATATTTCCCCCCCTGTTAATTACACTGAAACTGATATATGTTCATGTCACAAGGTTGTGGTTTATATTTTCCAGCAGTGAGAAACATAAAACCTGGCAGGAAATATGAAAAATTCTGACATATTTCTATATAATGTATGTAGCTTTCTCTTTAATACAGCAACAAATTAGGATGTGTGCTTGTTGAGCTGCTATGCTCAAATGCCAAATGCCACCAAGAAGAATAAAAACACTTATTTTTCAGCTGTGGAGTGATGGAGCTCCATGTAGTACATGTGGAATGAGTTGGAACGACATTTGTTATCCAAGCTAATTATCCACAAACTTCATTAAGGTAGTGCATTTTACCATGAGTTTTAAAATACATGGTTTGATTACACTATTGTATACTTATTCTGGAGGGTGGAGAAAGAGCATGTCACGCTTGTACCAGAGAGATACAACATAGTCTGTGATTCATCTTTCCCTTTTTGTTGCTTTATTGTTAGCGAGAGAGACAGACTCAACAGGAGAGCTGAATGGCTTTATGTTGACCCTGGTGTGAGAAGAATTTTAATTAGCCTCAGAGCTGTGAACAGGTGTCTAAAGGTGGCCACTGGGCCCTGTTGTGGCCACTGTGACCATGAGAATGGCACTATGGAATCCAAGTGAGCAGGTAATGTGTACTAATGTTTTAGTTTCTCTATATGCTATAAGGGAAAATTAAGTCCAATCTTAGAATTCTAAGATCCTCAAAAGGTCTCATATATAGAGCTGTTAAATACAATGTGGTATAATGTGTCAAATTATAAAAATAAGGAATGCATTTATTTTGTGTAGCTAATGTTGAAAAATCACATTTGTCTGATTTGAAATTTAATGCTTAATAATAATAAAAAGCAAGGGTTTGTTGTAGCTATATTAAAATTAAAACATCAAAATATTTGAATATTAAAATTGAGTTATACCAAGTAACATGGTTTAAACTGTTAGCACAGTTTCTGTCTCTAACCACGAATATCCAGTGAAAACAACAGTGGCTGTAATAAGTTAATTTGGTTAGATATGGCATACTCTGCCTTAGATCCTGAGCGTATTCTCAAGACATGCTTCATCAAAATCATGGATTATATAATAATAACACACAGCATGCATGAAGCTGTCAGGCCTTTGCCTGTCCTATTAGAAGTTTGAAAGTTCAAAGGAAAATACACATTTAAAGGATGACTGCTACTTATACTTCATGATAATCCAAATTTTGATAGCCCTAAAAAAACACATTGCATTTAGAAGAAGTCTACACTAAGTACACTAACGACACTGACCGTCTGAGACCCAATAGTGAATTCTGGCTCATTTACAGCTTGATGACTCAGGCCTTTATACTCTGCTCTGGTAAGCATTTCCCAGAAATCAGTGGTTCCAAATAAGCATGTCATTCTCTTTCTAAACATTACTCCTTTCACTTTAGGGTCAGTCTACACCCACCATATCTGGGGACTGGGGTAGACTGGGAAACCATGTTTAAAAGAACACTATAGGTAGCATTTTTACAGCTATAAATCATTGTGATGCTTCACTGACCTTTAACAAGGAAAACAGAGCCTCTTGTCATTGCTACTCTAGGATCAGCACTGCAGAAACTGCACTATGCAAAATTTGGAGGAGGGTAGGTACCCCACTCCCACCAACCCCTTGATTTCAGGAGAGTGCTGTAAAGGGCATTACACTCTGCAGCTCTAGCCTAGGGGGGTGATAATATTTCACTTAAGTAATTTAAGTAAAATGTAGCTGTAAATCATTAAATATTTTTCTTACACAATATTTCAAATGTATTTTATATCCCACACCTCAGTAGATGCCAACTGTGAGATATAGAGCTGCAATTATTCAGTTAAATACAATTAAATTTACAATTAAAAAGGTATTAAAATAAGTAAAATGGCAGGACAGTGGTGCAATGGGTAGCGTTGTTGCCAGCCTCACCTCAGGGCACTGTCTGTGAGGTGCCTCCCCTTGTCTGCATGGGCTTCCTCAGGGTGCTCTGGTTTCCTCCCACAGGCCAAACCACATGTTGTTAGGTGGATAAGCCAGGAGAAATTACCCACAGGTGTGAGTGTGTGAGTGACTGGATGAGTGTGATGCCCTGTAATGGAGTGGTGCCCTTCCCAGGGTGTGTTTCCTGCCTTTGGCTGTCTCCTCTACCAAGTATCTGACGTGGGGGGAGCAGAGTAGTGCGGATTGGCTGCTTTTGCATCATCCAAGAGTGTCCTGCTTATGGTATCGGTTGAGGCAACACTATTATGTTCCAAAAGATGTAAAGCGCTGGGTCTATAAAACTGTAGTATATGTGTATGTGTGAAGTCAAATTAATTTATTGTGTGCTTATTTTACATATTTGTGGTGTCAAAAAGCAGCTTTACGGAGACCTAAGGTTAAAACGAAAATGAAATTTATAACCCCATATGAGCAAGCCAAAGGCCACAGCGGCAAGTTAAAAACTCCCTCGACCATGGGGCAAGTAACTTTGGGAGAGACCAAGGCACACAAGGTGGGGGACCCATCCTCCTCTGGTAGAGCAGCCAATTAGGAAAATCAAAACAGGTAAAAGTAAGTTTAGCTGGTTTGCTAGTCAAAGCCAAAGATGGCGCAATCAGCTTTCCCAGTCCACCTTAAATGGTGCTAAACCACTTTTGAAATTTCTGAAATATTAACTGCTCATTGTCTTTTGTCGCCACACGTGTGAAAAAAATAGCAATTTTACTAGACAGTTATAACTGTCATGACAAATTATAAAATCAACATCATGAAGAGAAATCTCTGACCTCTGATTGACTTCCAGTCTTTGCTTAGCAAACACAAAATCAGGACAGAAAGAGACTCAAACAAAACCTCATGAATTATTCCACATGTTTAAAAATTATGATCTGTTTTGGACCCAGAAGTGCTGTAACGCCGTCATGAATTAAAAAAACAGCGTGTTTGCCTCAGTCAGCAGCAGAACTAAGGCACAGCCCTGAGGAGGAATGCTCAGAGGCTGGAGGACTGCCAGAGCCAGCAGCCTGTCTTTGTTTGAGCTCAACACACACACACACACACACACTCACACAGAGCTCCTCTACGCATCATTTAAGAAGATCCACAGCAGCACAGACGTGTGAAAATGGGCCGAGCGACAAATCCATCAAAAATGGTGTACTGAATAGCAAATCACTCTTCCGGCCGTTTGCCAAGCATCTGAAAGAGCAGTAAACATTACACATTAATCAGGTTCTTGCCTTTGCTTTTGCCATAGTTGTCTGGTAAATATACTCACAGAAAATACAGTTCCACAAAACTAAAGCCCATGTTTTTTGGCAGGAATTCTAAAAAAAAAAATTCTGCCAAAAATATACTTAATATCCTTTTCCACTTACTCCAGATCATCCAAGTAGTCAATCACATGTGACTGAACTTTTCTTCTTTATCTAAGTGCTGGAGCTACAAGACTAACATTGCTAACAACAACTCAAAGTCAATAGTCACCCAAAGTTTTACCAAAATTGTTTGGCAAATACATCTCCAAAATGTTTCTAAGGTCTATCAATCTACACCAACATCTTCTATAAGTTCTCGTGAATATCGTTTTAAAAACAGAAGTATGTACACCGTACCTACTATAAAGAAATTAATCATCACCATGTAGATGAATGCAATAGTCAGCCATGTTTTCTCAAGTAGACTTTGCTGATTACTAGCCTGCCATTTAAAATAAGATGTACTTAATGACTTGCCTAGTTAAAATACAGGTTTTAAAAAAAAGACAACATAAATTCCAATCATAGTGTTTTTCCAACAACAAAAAATAGGAACATTGTCTGTTCGCAAAACAAATTTGGAACCATTCTGTGTATTTCCGCCAACATAAATTGCTTCGCGAACCAGAAAAGTTCATTCATAGCTGGAACCAACGATGAATTAGATCTTCAGAGCGAACTGTGATATTGTCCGTGGGTGTGTCCAACTGAAGAAATTCCAGAAAGAGCTCAGAGCCTCAAATAAAGTGTTATCTCACAATAGAGCTGGGTATGTTCATTTACAGCATGTTTTATAAATAAACAATGGGAAGTGAAACAGGAACATGTTCCATGTATGTTTCTAGGGTGATGTTTAGCACAAAACAAGGCACATTGGCTACTTTTTTCCACTGTTCACAAGCTCAGAAAGCAAATTATCTCACATATCATACCTTACTTTGATCTGAACTCTGAAAAAAAACAAACAAACAATGACTCTCTTCTGACTCTGTCTGTCCCCATAAAACTGGTGGAAACACAGGCTACCAGGGTTAAGAATCAGGAATGGAAACAGTTCTGTTGGTAGAAAAACTCTATCACAGAATCCAGCTCCCTTTCATATGTACACTCACCAAGTGCATGGATGCTAAATTATATTCATAACATTTGTTTCAAAATATTCATAATATTGTAAAACAAAGATGAAGCGTCCTCACAAGAGCATTTGGTCACCCTATAGTCTCCATGACCATTGCCAGGTGTCTGCTAGAGGCCATTGGCTTTGGAGCAGTGGAAGTGTTTTAGTCAAATTTATGGAGCTTCATTCTTCATACACAGGTGTGCATGAGTTTTTTCCTCATCTTTTGCCAACATACCTCTGCAACCTGTAAATATTTGGAAATTAAAATGTGAAAATGGATTTGTGTGTCAACAGACTCTGGAAGGAAGCCAAAACATCTGTGTTACACTCACTGCTCTTTAGGTCCTAGGCTAAATAACGGAGAAGCATGAATCTCTCTCTCTCTCTCTCTCTCTCTCTCTCTCTCACACACACACACACACACACACACACTCCTCTCCCTCCCTCTCTCCCTCCCTCCCTCTCCCTACAGTCATCACACAACATCTCTGTGGAACTGAAGAATTAAGAAGCAGCTGTGCAGTGTGAGAGAGCTGAGTAATCTGAAGCAATAATGCACCGGGAATTTGCTGTTGGCCTAGAGCAGGCTAATCTTCACCTCATTCTCAACCTTTATCTGTCCACAAAGACATGTTTTCAAACTTATTTAATATTCCAGAAACTCTGAAATAATTACCTATTTGAGATTTGGGACTTGCAGTGACATTGAAATGGTGGTGGTATGTTAGTGTGGGTTCTGCTGGTATAAGCGGATCAGACACAGCAATGCTGCTGGAATTTTTTAAAGCCTTCAGTGACACTACTGGACTGAGAACAGTCAACCAACCAAAAATATCTGGCCAACAGCATTCTGTGTCCACTGATGAAGGACTAGAGAATGACCAACACAGACTGCAGTTACAGATGAGCTACTTTACATCTACAAAGTTGCCCAACGAGGCAGTTGTATTAAACAGACAGCACATACAATGTAACAGACAGACACCACCACCTCCACATCAGTGTCACTGCAGCGCTGAGAATGTTCCACCACCCAAATCATACCTGCTCTGTGGTGGTCCTTTGGGAATGAAAACAGGGAAAGTGGTGAAACATACAGAGTATACAGAGCAACAAATGGATTACAGTCTGGAATTTTAAAACTGAGAAAATGGACAATAAAGTAGAATATTAGTGTTTATTTGTCTTTTAGCCCAGTAATGCATACACGTGTTACATGCAACATATTGCTGTTGGTGTTATTGATATAAATAAATATTATAAAATCATGTGACTGCAACCCATGGATACAGGCTTATTTAGATATAGTGTAGCTTCATAAAGTAAAACAGTGCAATGACTTGGCCACCAAATTGTAACCTGTTTGATCTATCCCTTGTAGAAAATGTTGTTGTAACTGGCTGAGAATGTGAAAATCACTTCTGAAGTATAGCACACTCCATTTACATAGATAACCCTAATGTTTGAGGTCTGTTTTTGTTCAGATATGACTTTACCTAAAAGCTCTTGCGCCTGGTTGAGGGCAATCTTTCATTTAACTGGACCGGATCATCTCCTGGAGATTTCCTATTGAACGTCGTCCAAGCAAATCCTGGCAGACTTTGTTTGACGCGTTGCTAAAATGTTACTCAGATGTTACATGACAAAAGTGTTCAGTCAAGGACATTTCCAGTCGTCACCAGTTTGTAAGGTTTCCTCCTGAGTGAACTCTTACTGTGAAAGCTTCAGGCGACTAAGGGCTGCAACACTACTCCGAATTAGGACTTCGTTTTTTCCCCATGACCTCACTACAGTCCTGTCAACTCTGAGGTAAATCTCTCCTGACAGTTGGGGCTGAATCTGTGATGCTTTGAACATGTCACTTTCGACGTCTCATTTCCCTGTGGCTGTTGTCCCGTGCCCTTGGTGTAACTCTTATCTACATTGGTAGAATGTGCTATTTTTCATTCTACTGTGAAATTAGTTCTAGAATATAGGATGTAGGGAACAAAAATATGTATACAAACCACATTTCCAAAAAAGGTGGAATACTGTGCAAAATGTAAATAAAAACAGATGTTCAAATCATTTAACTGCAAACAGTATAAAGACAAATGTTAAACCTGAGAAATGTGTTTTCTTACAAATGTGTGCACAGTTTAAATTTGATGCCAGCAACAAATTACAAAAATTGTGATATTTGGCAACTGACAAAATTGTGTAATTCTACAAAATATAATAATAAAATTGGTAAAATATTCGATCCAATAGAAGCACATGAGACACTCGGATCATTCTGCGAAAAAGTATAGGCAAATAATGAAAATGTTCAAGAATGACGTTTCTTAAAGTAAAATCACAGTGAACCTGGTGATTTCTTCATCTACTTTTTTAAGTTTTACCTTTGTTAACATGTACCTCGGTCAGCAACATGACTGAACATTTCCATTTTGAAACCGCCACTTTCAACAGAATCTCTAACAGGTGGATCCCCGCAGCCAATTATTTTTACATCATAGATCTAAGGAACAAATCATTGTAGGGTCTGTCTTTCAAGCTGCATGTAAGTGGAGACAGACGTGGGAACTAATGGCATATTTATGTATTTATATAAAAAATATTTTAGGCATTCAGGGACATTATTTTCTTTTAAGCTATATGAATATCTGTAAGGTTTATGAGCAGAGAAGGGATTTAAAGCATTAACTGATGACTAGAGGGGGATTCTAAAGCAGAATCATTGTATGCGTAAGATGGTTTATGCACAAAGTAACACACAGCTATTCCAAAACCTTCTACAAACGTCTGTTTAATTTTGTTATGATCTGTATTGTATATTTATAAAGAACTTTGTTCCCTATAGAAAAATACCAGTTGTTCTCCTTTTCTCTCACAAGGAAAACACTGTTGATGACATGTGGTCCTCCTTCTCTAGAATCGCCAAGTGAAACTGGGAACACTCCCCGACATGTGTTGCCACTTAATTTTCCAAGTGGAGCATAAAGTTTGTGAAATCTCTCTTGGGTGGAGGGGTGAAAGCCTTTATGTAAACGTAGTGAACGAGCCAGCCTTGGATTCTAAAGCATAGCACAAAGCAAGTCAAATGAAAACAGGAAAATATGTCCATTTGGATGTGGCTGTTTACATTGTTAGTCAGGCTTGACTTTCAGGAGGTCTGCAGAGTAGGAGTCTTTAAAAACATAATTCAAGATAGATCAACTCTTGTCTCCTTGTTTAAAGAGGTACACCACTTATTTTTCAAAATCTACCTTGATGAAGATGATATATAAATAAAGTATGTCAGCATCAGGCTGCGAAACAGTGGAACTTCAATCTCTAGAGCAATGTAGCTCCATCCAATACATTTGGGATAAAATGGAGTGGTTGTGACCCAAACCAAATCTTATAAAATGAATAGTTCTGTTCCTAATCTGATTGGCTAAGTCACTATCAAAGCCTCTAAAAAATACATGACACACACACACCTATGACCACCTCACAACTTCTGAATTCCATTTTAATGCTCCACTATTTTAAATTCAATCAGTTCAATCAATTCTATTTAATTATTTCCTGAAACAGGGACATTGATAGAGATTTTTTGAAAGGAGGGTAGAACTGGGCTTGCAGGAAGGCAGACAGGAGGGACTATAGGCCCTCTAAAACAAGTCTAACAACAGTGTGATATCAGGACAGAAACACAAAGTTAAGTTACACATTGTTCCAATAAGTTCATGATACTCCTCCAGCTTATTGAGCAGGGGCATCATTAGATTTAATTTATTGGGGCACATGCTGTAACGTGTTTAGTTTTGTGCTCTGTTTTGTATTGTTTCTTGTTTGTGCTCCTCTCGTCATAAGACTGTTTCCCCCTGTCTTGTGTCTGCTTCCTGCTTGTTCTTAGGTCATGTGATACCCTTCCCTTGTGTATCTAGTGTCACGTGTCTTAGTGTCCAGGTGTCTCTTGTTGGTGTGGTCTATATATAGTCCTGTTCAGTGTTTCATGTGGTGGGTCATTGAATGTATCAATGTTGTATGTATGTTGTTTGGATGCATGCTGTCTCTGCTTCATGTCTCTCTCGTCACGTTATATCTAGTTCTATGTTTAAAGCCTTGTTTAGCCTTACTCTTTGTTTGGCCTTACTCTGTGTTCAACCCCTTTGTTCAGTATAGCCTTGTTTAGTGTTTAGCTTCTTGTTAGTATTTAGCTTTGTTTAGCTTTCTTGTTTAGTGTTTAGCCTTAGTTAGCTTTCTTGTTTAGTCTTTAGCTGCCTTGTTTAGTCTGTGTTTAGCCCTTGTGTTTAGTGTCCTAGCCCTTGTGTTCAGCCCCTCTGTCTTGTTCCCTAGCCTCTCTGTCTAGTTCTGTTGCTGTTATTAAAAGTCTCCTGGAGGTAACTCCATTCCTGTTAATATCTCTGACACCCTGCACTATTACACATGCCCTGGTAAAATGTTGCTGTCTCCTCCTCTAAAATCACAGTGGTAAAAAAATTATTTTGCTCAGCAGAACTACAGAACACACCAAATTCACCACAGACAATGCATTTCCCATAATGCCCCTGCATGTTTCCAAAAGATTGAGTAATTAACGCTTTCAGTCCTAACCAGTTTATTGTGTTTTTTGTTGGTTTCTTGGTTATTTTTCACTGAATAATGTACATTTCTAATCATTTAAAAGAAAGTCAGTTATGCAACATAAAAGGTCATTATTGCTCAAGGCAATATATTTGAGTTATAACTGTTATAACTTATAACTGAGGGCGGCACGGTGGCACAGCAGGTAGTGTCGCAGTCACACAGCTCCAGGGGCCTGGAGGTTGTGGGTTCGATTCCCGCTCCGCGTGACTGTCTGTAAGGAGTTGGTGTGTTCTCCCCGTGTCTGCGTGGGTTTCCTCCGGGTGCTCCAGTTTCTTCCCACAGTACAAAAACACACGTTGGTAGGTGGATTGGTGACTCAAAATTGTCCGTAGGTGTGAGTGAGTGAGTGAATGTCTGTGTTGCCCTGTGAACTCTGAACCCACCGTGACCCTGAACTGGATAAGCGGTTACAGATAATGAATGAATGAATGAACTTATAACTGAAAAATAATGCACTACTCATACATTCCCTGCTTACAGAAAATAAATGTAAGAACATGTAACACCCTTAGAACTTGAGAATTTTGAAGACGGTTATTTCTGAACTGTTCAGTTCTAGAAAATGTAATTTTAAATTAGGATCAGGAAGTTAGAAACACATTTATTCTACGTTTTCTGAGAAACATGAATGCAGTTTTGGCAAATGGTACAAAACCGAAAGTTATACATTTCCTGTTTTAATATTTTTTTCAATGTATTGCAGTGCACATAAATAGAATGAAGACAATTAAAAAAAATTTAGTGTTTCTATTTGGTGTAATCTAGAAATACCCCTGATCTTGAGCTTAATGTTACAAACACAGCCCCAGAAAATACCCTTCAGAAAGAGGACAGAATCTATGCATTTCTATTAAACTAAAATACCCTGATTAGACATAAACGTACTTTGTTTCATGGAGGGTTTATGCTACAGTAATATAGATAAACCGTCACCCTCATGTTGCCCAGAAACATTACAAAATATACAAAAAAACAGGCTATATTGTGTGGTGGGAGTTTAAAACATATATCAATTTAAAATATGTGTATTTTATTATATTTTATGTTGGCCACCATTTTATAAAATCAATAAGCTGCTTGAGACTCCACTATATTTTGTGCCAAAAACACCTTTCCCCATGATAAAATCACAGTAACACACATCCTCTCATGGCTTATTGCTTGGTATACAGCCTTCCCAGAGAGCACAGTTCCACTGCCCCACAGCCCTAGGCTGTGGGACTGGATAGAACTCTGACTGATGCTTGGCATTTGGCATGGTTGATGACCTCAAGTGTGAGTGAAACTGTTCCAGAGCGACTTAATTTAACTTTCAAGTTTAATTTCAGACATGCACTGCTGAAGTAACGTAGCTTAATTCACTCATTATAAAGGCTGTCTATAAAAGTTAGTGTATTTTCCAGTGGGTTTGTGTACTTGTACTGCCTTTGTTTATTACTGAGATCTCTTTCTCTTCCTCTTCCGCCCCTTCTGAAATACAATCAGGGAATATTTGAAGAGCCTGTTACAGCTGGATGAAGTTCCCAAGGCGTTTTACACATCAAACATAACGAAGCAAATACCAGCTTCCTGGGAACACCTTTGACTGTAAGACATAAGTAGCAGAACACAAACATCCTAGGTCTGAAACATCATTCAGAACTTCAGCACCTGACAGATCTTCTGCAGAATGACAAAAAAGTATTAGCTGCATAGGCGGAGGCTGCTGTAGGTCTTGAAAAATTGTTTTGTTAAGGCTTTGTTGCTGCCTTGCTGTCCATCAAAAAGGCTTTATGCTTCATACTAGATTTGTAAGGGCCTATTTTTAATATGATTCCAAATCTCTTCAGCACAACTGTGGCCAATGAGAAACTTTTTAAAGGGCTGATGGACTTCTGAAGATATACACACCAACCATAACATTTTGACCACCTCCTTGTTTCTACACTCACTGTCCATTCTAACAGCTCCCCTGAACATATGGAGCACTTATTAGTCCTATACTTACAGGCTATAGTCCATCTCTTGCCCTACATAGTTTGTTTTCTCCCTTTCACCCTGTTCTTTAGTCGTCAGGCCCCTCACCAAGACGATATGATTGAATTGGTGGAGGTCTGTTGGTGTGTGTTGCACTGGTATGAGTGGATCAGACACAGCAGTGGTGCTTTAGTTTTTAAACACTGTGTTCACTCACTGTCCACTCTGTTAGACACACCTAACTCATTGGTCCACCTCATAGATATAAAATCAGGGACATCAGCACATCTGTTGCTGCACAGTTTGTTTTGGACTAACACAAACTGTGTAGCATAAGATGAGAAAATGTCTCTGACTTTTTACATCTAAAATATAGACCAACGAGAAATGTATCTAATAGAGTGAACAGTTAGTTAGTGGGCACAGTGTTTAAAACTCCAGAAGAACTGCTGTGTCTGATCCACTCGTACCAGTGGAACACCATCTTGGTGTCACTGAAAAAAGTGCAGCGACCAATTTGTCAACAACGAATCTCCAGGCTATAGCTAGTGCTTGCTGCTGACATTGGAGATTGATGATATGAGTGGAGGTAGTGAGAGTAGATGTAGTAGTGTGTGGACTGTATTTATCGTCAGGTCAAGAACAAGAAGAACAATACCCACAGAGAAGAAAGATACACAGTTAGAATCATAGTCCTGATTGCCCAAAATCTGAGGGTGTAATAAGAGGGATAATCTATGTAATGTTTGGTTACGTACATTTCGTAGTGCCTCTTTTTGAAACATCAGATAAGAAATAAGGGTGGGAGTGTGTGTGGGAAAAAAAGGGACCTGAGACTGTGGGCATGTAGATAGTATATTGTGTTAATAATAGATAATGAGACATACTCTATGTGACGATGGTGTGTCATCCTACATGTACAATTAAAGTACACTATATGACATATTGTTGTTGTGCAAAGAAAAACATGCATTTCCATTTTTGTCCGTATTTAGTTACTACATCTTTTGAACACAACAGCTGTCTTTCACAATGTGTGAAAATTACAGGAGGATTTGACCCATGGAAATGCTTCAAAAGTACTTGTAATAAAATCCTTTTACATTAAGCTCCACTGAAATTTAAGAAGTTTTTTTTTTCATTCTCCTGTAAACATACTATTTTGGAGATACATGTTTTCTTTGGAGCTCCAGTTTCCTCCCACAGTCCAAAAACACACGTTGCAGGTGGATTGGCGACTCGAAAGTGTCCGTAGGAGTGAGTGTGTGAGTGAATGTGTGTGTGTCTGTGTTGCCCTGTGAAGGACTGGCGTCCCCTCCAGGGTGTATTCCCGCCTTGCGCCCGATGATTCCAGGTAGGCTCTGGACCCCCCGCGACCCTAAATTGGATAAGCGGTTACAGATAATGGATGGATGGACACCAGTAGAAACATATTAATGTTATGTTAAGGTATTTTAGTGTTGAACCAAGGATAAATACTGCACAGTATGCAGGCTGAATCCGGCCAGATCTTTTTGGAATTCCCATCCCACCTTAGTTTTTTTTTTTACCTTACAATTTTAGCTTCAATATAATTGTGATGTTTTATTGACCTGTAATTGGGAGAACAGAGCCTCTGTTCTCTGCTACTCCAGGCTCAGCACTGCAGAAACTGCACTATGTAATTTTTGAGGAAGGATAGAAACCACCATCCCTACACTATGCAACTGAAGGGGGAGCCCAGGAGTAAAAATATAAAATCTTACCTCATGTTTCTTTAAAATGTGCAGCCATAATTTTCACTTCATTTTCATTGGCTATTGACAGACACTGCTTAGACTCAGACTGAGGTGGTTAATCTGTTTATACCTTTTACATTTGATTATGTCCAGATTTAGACTGAATTAATCAGATATATTTTATATGATCTGTCTAATCTAAGCCCCTTACACACAGCTCCATTTTGTCCTAACCTTCTCTGGCTGCTTTAACCCAGCCACAGGTCCACCTTAAATGGGCCAGATGTCAGGTGTGTTGTGGGACAATAATAAAAATCTGGCTCACGTCTGTCCCACACAGCCCTTGCAAGTGCCATAAACACTTGCCAAAAGTGTCACAGGCTAGGCCCAAATCTAGAAATATTGGTAAACATGTCAACCAGTCAAATATGTGAGACCTGAGAGATTTAGGGATGTTTTTCCAAAAAGATATTTAGCTCTGGTGCTAAACTAAGATGCAAGAAAGATGTTGTGTGAAGAAAATTTTATGCCGAACCTTGGAATCCACCCAAAAACATGAGCTTAATTTTTGATGCTTATAATATTTTGAACACATTTCCCAGAAACCTGAGGCAAAAGCACAGACACAAACCTGTTTAATGTGTAGTGCTTCTTTTCTCTTGTTTTGCAAACTGCCGGAATATGATTAAGAATGATTAGCCATTCACTGCTGTTTCTGAAAAATATACTGCTTATCCCATTTTCATAAGGTCTTGCCTTCTTCACCATGAACTCGACCTGATGTGTGAATTGGGGCTAAAATAGGACAAATAAAGTGTAATATTACTATAATATAATATTAAAGTGAAATCGCAGTTAATGAAGTGAAACGGACACAAGTGCATCTTAAGGTAAAACTGCTGGGAAACTTTTCACAAACCAACAGCCAAAACTAGCTTTGTCTTAGGTAAGACACTGCCTCATAATAAAAGAAGCCCAAGCTTGTATTTATCTCCACATTCCTCAGCCAGCGACGGTTTGTTTTTGTATATTCTATTGGACTGGCTGAGGATGGGAATAGCTGCTCTTTTTTTTTCTTTTGAGTTTTTCAATAAATACTAATGCCAGTGAATGTGTTATCAAACCCATATGTTTCCACACATGTGGTGAATGACCTCCCCCACTGCTTTCTGCAGACGCTCGCTCGCTCTCTCTCTCTCTCACACCCACACACACACACACAGAAAGGTGCTATATAGCATAACCTATAGCACAATCTCCATCAATCTGAAGAATCACTTCACCATACAAAGAACCCTTTAATCGTGCAAAATTTTCTTCACATGTTCAGGGTTCAATATAGAACAATTTTCTTAATTAAAGGACCCTTACCATAATTTTTAAGATGGTATATTTTTTCTCTCTGATTCCTCTTTCTCACTCCTTACCGTTTTCTCTCTTTTCTTTCCCCTCTCCCTCCCTCGCTGTTTCTCTGTTGAGCCCTCTTTAGCTCATTCTCTTTCCTCACTGTCACTTCATCTACCCCATTGTTCACTCCTACTTCACTATCAATCCTCACTCTCTCTCTCTCTCATTCCTCTCTTTCTCGCCCTTCCTTCTTCTGTCTCTCACTCTCACTCTATCCTTCTTTATCTCCCTCTCCCTTCTCTCCGTCTCTTCATCTACCACCTCTTTCTCCTCTCTCTCTCTCTCTCTCTCTCGCTCTGTCTCTCTCTGTCATTCTGTGTGTGTGTGTGTGTGTGTGTGTTTAGCATAGAGAACATGGGGTCTTTCTGCATTGTCAGCAGAAACCTACACCAGCTGTGTCCCGCAGTCTCTGGAGACGCATCAAAAATGACACAAACTGTGGGGAGCTACAGATCTCCTTTGGTACTGCAGGAAATTAAAGGAATGGTTTGGCAAAAAAAAGAAAATCTAATGTATGCATTTTTTCCCCATTTGCCCCAGATGTAGTTGATCATTTAAAATATTTGGTATCTAGATGTTGCTTTAGTTTAGTGTCAAACTGGAGCAAAAAAGCTAAAATCTCTGGCAAACATTAGACATCCACAGTTACCTGAATTGTTTCTGTAAACCCATCTCAAAACCACTCTCAGCCCACTCAGAACACATCCAGGTCTTTATTATGATTGTGCAGACATGCCAATGGTGGACCATTAGCATGAGCAAAACCACTGTGTAGCTGAGCACAGTCAGCCATTTTACAGTTATGGTGCACATTTCATGCAGAGTTTCGTTTATAATTCCAGTTGTTTCTTATATGTCATCTTTATTTATTGCAAGCTTTACCTTATTGTAATAATATTACATTATTTAAGTAGAAAGAGTGTCTAGATACTTTTGAAGATCTAGTACCTTTATTTAATTACTTTTTATGTTATCAGTAATATAAACTACCAGAGTAATACCTGTGTGAATTCACATATATTTTAAAGGGAATATACTATGAACAGTTTTTTGCTTTAACACTTTTATTTGGGGGTCTTGTGCCTATCAGCATCTAATGCAATAAGACACCCCCAGTGATTTTTTTATGGGATGCTTGAATCAGAAAATTTGAGATGAGTTACTCAAATATTGCTTTCCATGTTATGTAATAAGAGAAATCATTTGAATGATACCTACCACCATCTGTGTTTCCCCAAGCCTAGTGTTGGTCCCACATTTATGTGAGTGTGCAAAGGCAGCGTTAAACTGTATGAAACAAACATGAAGAGACAACCTAGCAACAATCATAATAACAAGTGCAAAAACAGGAACGATCAGAGTGGACAAAAAAGAGGACCAAGCAAAATGTCGAAAATGAGAACCATCAATTGCACATTCTCCATCAATCTGAAGAATCCCTTCATGATGCATATAACAATTTAATCATTCAAAAGATCCTTCAAGTGTTCAGGGTTCTATGAAGAACCATTTTCTTTACTGAAGAACCCTTGAAGAACCATCATTTTAAGGGTGTATGAACCAGTCATGGGAATCCAGGCTCTACTTTTAGAGTTTTAGAGTTTGTGTTTTTTCGTCCCTCTTGCTCTGTTAGTTGTTAACGCCCGTTTTCCTGTTTGTCTCGGGAGAAACTCAGATCTGTCCTTGTTGTCAGGACGTTGTCCATCTAAACGATTACCCAGTGATGCACAAGACAATGCAAGTAAATAATAGCAATACTCCAAATGTCACGCAAAAGACACAACACACTTCTGATTTTTCACTGAGGTGTGGAGATAAATTGTTATGCATAGGGTGTCTATAACTAGATTGTAGCTAATCATATGTAAGTCTTTCCAAGGGCTCTAAGGCTTTGTGTGTTTTCTGTTTAATGTGGCGACCCAGATATGTCAGCAAAATGTGACCACTGGAACAAATCTCTCTTTTTTTGTTTGCAATGAAACCACCAGAATTTCTCCACTCTGACTGAGCATCTCTCCATCGTTACCACTCGGTGGAATTGCTTGTCATTTTCTGTAAAAGTGTGTGACCCACAAACATGAATGGCAAAAAAAAGACTAGATCTTTTGTGGGGTCCAAGTACTGTGACTAGATTTGGTTTTTACAACAAGTACAACTCCAGTTCATTCATTGTTAATTTATATTTATGGCATTTAGCAGAGACACACCCAGAATGACTCAGGATATTCCAAAAATCCCATTAGCACAATATAGTAGGCTTACCCAAGAGGGGACTTAAACTCTAACCTGCCAAGAGGAGGGAATTGGTGTGACCTACCACGCTAATCCTATATTTTTGGATTGTAAGTCTAAAATAAAATGTTATATCTGCAGCACAGACAACAAAAATAATAATATGTGACAGTTAAATTCATTTAGTAAATAAATATGAATGGCTAAAATAAAAAAAATACATTATATATATATATATATATGAATTTGGAATGCATCAAGCCTCTGTGTGTGTTTGAGACAAAGTCAAACATTCTCAACAATGACTCTCAGTTCAGAAACTCAAGACTCATCTCAGACTCTCCCCTCAGAAAATCAAGACTCAACAAAAAACTTGCCTAAGAAACATGAGACTTTAGTTTTCTTTTTTCGTGTGTGTTTGTGTGTGTGGCGGGGTGTCTTTTATTTGTTTTACTCCCCAATGTCAACCAGAGGACAGGGTTTCTCATGTGTTGAGGAAGCTCTGTAAAATTGGTTTGCAACATTTTCTGTTGTAAAAATCTCTATATAAATAAATTTAATTTGATTTTGAGACTTGTTGTTGATGTCACCTTAGGTACTCAACACTCGACTCAGACACCTACAACAGAAACTCAAGAAACAATTTTAATACTCGTTTCAGAAACTCGACTTGACTTGGACCCCTTAGACACCTGAGACAAGACTTGGTCTCTTGCCTCCAAAACTCAATTAGGGCAATCACCTCAACACTCAAGACTTGACTTGGGTTCTCACATCAGGCACTCAAGCACCCAGCTTGGACTGTTATATCAGAAACTCAAGATGTGACTCTAACTTTCACTTCAGAAACTCAAGACTCAACTCTCGCCTGAGACAGCTGGGTCTTGACTCAGATTCTCTCCTCAGAAACTTGAACTGACTCACACTAACACATCATTGCAAGTCAGTCAACTGCTAGTCAGAGCGAGGATGTGACACAGTCGAAGTCTAGTCAGAGTCTGGCCCAAATCTTTCACCATTTATTTGATACCAAACCTCCCCCAATTTTAACGCAATGGTCAAATCCTGGACCACATGGCCATATCAAACACAACTGACATTTCCCTTAAAAAAAATTGGGATCTATTAAACTGTGTTGCTTGGCAACGTGTAAATATAGCATCTGTCAGTGTGGACCCTACTGACCCTCCTTACAAACATTAGTCTCCCATTTCTACCCAAAAACATAACTCTAAGGCTTTTGATACTAAAGCCATACTACAAAATGATGACCCAGTCTTTTGAGGACTACTGCAACTTCCAACGTGTAACAAATAAGGTTGTTCCAACCAATTAACTCCCACATGCTGCTGCCACAGTTGAGCAGGCACCTGCCACTCACATCGTAATTCATTGCCAGGGGGCATGCAGCTCCCTACCATAAATAAACCACTTGTGTTTCAGGAGGGTTTAATCCATGTGATTCATCTTCACTCACCCCAGGCTATTTTATCAGAGGATAAAAGCACAGGATCTGTGTGAAGATAGTATCTTGTGACAAGTTCTTATCAACAAACCTCACACCCTGTGATATACCTCCAACACCTATTTCACGCTCCAGAAACAAGAAGAATGGCTCAAAAATGTGAAACAGAATTTCACTGTGGAAATTTAATATGAAATTTGCATTAAATGACCTATATCCCTCACAACATATACGTGCAGACTGTGTCATGGTTATCTATGTCTATTATTTTCTATCATTCGTAATGAATTTGAACAGTAATGTTTTACATTACGTTTCTTATCATGAAATCTTTCTACCATTTTTGAGTGATAATGTGGAATTAGGAACAATGCTCTCAGATTTACTATTTAAAAAATTTCTGTCAGATTTTCTCCCAATTATTCTCCCTTATTGTGTGCAGTTCCACCAGCCTCAGGAGGGGTGGGTGAGCACATGCTTCCTCTTAGACATGTGAGGCCAACCCACCCGAACCACCCCTAATGCAATGAAACCCGACAGCTTAAATCAGTGAAGGAGAATGCAACCTGGCAAAATGTGTCACATCAGCTGACAGGCATCCATGTTAGCCTGCAACATTTGCTTCTGTGGAGATCGCAAGAATAGGGCAGTTACTTTTTGCACAAACTCAGTATAAACTGAAACCTCTGTTTTGTTGAAAAAGTTAAAAAAAAAAAAAACAAAAGAAGGAAAAATGCAATGATACATTTTTAATGCCATTAGGAAAATTAAGACTCCATATTTAGGCCATCTGTGTCAGTGAACACGTGCATACACATACACACAGCTCATTTCCACCAGAAGAACTCTGGTTCTTGAACTGGTTCTGGTCAGGATTCTTGGAACATTGCTGCTATTCAGTGAAATGCATTTCCAACAGTTTTGATGGGAACCAATATAATGTCTGAATTCAAAACTAATGCCAGTGTTGTAGATAAAAATTCAGGAAACTTACAGTGTATTCTGATCATAGTTATGTATAATGCACATGTGTAAACGATGCTGAGTTTTATCTGTTAAAAGTTAAGTATTTCAGAGTATGTAGCAGCAGGGAAATGTAGCCAATGTGCATAAAGTCTCGTTGATCACAGCCCCAGAAAACACAGGCACAGCATTTTCTTGTTTTTATGTCCTTGAAACTTTATTTCCAAATAAGATAACAGGTTGTTTCCCATTTTCCATTTTCCTTTATCAAAACAAAAATGTACACATACCCAACTAGGTTTCTGGTCTTATACCCCATCAAATGACTGTGTCCACAGTGGAATAACATTATTTGAAGCTCTAAGCTCTTTCTGGAGCTTCTTTAGTTTGCCACACCCACGATCATTATCACACTAAAGAGAATACTATACTATGGTTTCAGCTGGGAACAGATGTTTCTGTTTACGGACCCAATCCACCTTAGAGGAAATGCACTGAAAGGCTCCAAATAAAGTTTGTGAATAGGAACTGAACTGGTTACACATTGGCAGAAAAGATCTATGACACACTAGTGATTAACTTAGCAAAAACACACACTTGGGGAAGTTGGCATACATACCTGCAGTGGTTGGCATCTAAGCAGTAGGTGCCTTGCTCAAGGTCACTTTTGCTCTAAATGTCAAGGGAGGAGAAAATCTTCCTTCACTCCCCCACCATCATTATTTCCTGCTGGTTCAGGGGATCGAACTGGCAAGCTTCCACTCCCATGCTCACTCCTCTAATCTTTACATCACAGCTGACCCCAGAAGTGTTAGAAACACACTGTGTTTTGCACAGTCTGAAGTCTGATGCATAAACCGTCCATTATGTTATACCACATAAGTCTGTCATGTGCTGTATTTTCACCATAATGAATTGCAATTGCTGACCTATTGTTTAACCCATTGGTGGCTTACCTCAGAACTTGGCTTGTATGTGTCAAATGAAAATGTCTGCTTTTCAGAGAAAAAGTGTGATATCCTCCTCCCCCCTCTAAAAGAGAAGTGCAGAGTTCAGTGACTATATTTACTTCACTTCAGAGGATTTCCACAGTCGGAAGGGAATGATATCCTCCCTTTAGACAGCATGGGGGAGGGAGAGGGCCAGAGGGAGGGGCAGGAGGAGGTGTTGTTCATCAGGTCATTGCATAAGGCTGGTTAAGCTTCCTATTTATCCTCTACAGTTTGTTCACTTGCCTGGGTTAACTGGGTCCAGATATTTCGGGGACATTCATTAAGTGTTTCACTGTTTGAAATGTCAGGGATCACTGTTAGATATAAGTATCCCTTACAAAAGTTGAACTCAAAGAGTAGGAGGACACCACTGAAACCTGGACCCTTGAATACAGAATTATTTTGTCTGCAGGACTCACCACAAGTCTAACACAGAAATCTAACAGAGACATGTGCCCCAACAAAACAACAGTATTAGGGCATCAAAACAAAAATGCCATAACTACCATGTTTGCATTGCACTTGAAGCATTTCTTTGAAGGAACAAGGAAACCACCTCCAGTTTTGCTTCAGATTTGTAAAAATTAACAGATCTATCTTTCCATTTTTCCACTGTAAGAAACCAGCTCAACACTGTGAGTCTAAAAGAATAAAGTCTGTGTTCAAATTATGTAATACAAACTAATGCTATACACAATATACTATGTACTAATTTTAATAGTATGAGTTCAATTGGCTAGAAAACAAAATATGGACATACTACACCATTTATTCTAACAGAATGTGATGAAATGTTGCTGAGTATATATCATACCATCCTGCAGTTGCCGTACTATCCGTCATTTTATTCAAAGACAGAAACTCAAATATATCCCTCCACCTTTTGTAGTGCACAATGAAGGTCAAAATAACAGTTGTATGTTGGAAAATAAAACCATTTCTATTCTATATAAGCTTCACAATACACCTGTCTAAAATTTTGTACACAGCCTGTGTGTATTATTTGTTTAGTAATCTGTAAAGTGCAGTATGGGAGTAGGGCTTTGTGGATTTGTATGTAATGTGGATTTCTTAGTATACTCCACTTTGACACTTAGTAACTATACTACATACTATATACTCATGGTTTAGAATTAAATATGCAGTTGGGACACAACCAAAGTCTTCACTTAAAAAGAAACAGACACAAATGTAGAAAAATCAATCAAGATGGTGTTTTTAAAGCAATATATAGCTCACTCTAGAGCTTAGATAGTAGCATTACTGAATGTGTTTGGGACTGATTTAAGACACAAGAAGCAGAAAATGCAAACAAACATCTAGGTCTGAACTTTGGAGGGGTGGCTGCAAATTATTTTGAAGAACTGAAAGTAAGTCTCCTGAAGAGAATGCACGTGGTAATGAAAGCAATGTGGGGACACATGTAATGCTCACAAAACTAATCCTATATGAGCATTCTGTGACACTGTCGATGAAATGTAAAATTTCTGACACGGGAAAAGTGTGGTCTCTGATTTTTGCTCCATATTGGCCACAGCTGAAAAACCACAAATCTGAGGAGTCTTGTTTAAAACAGATGTTTTGAGGAAAGATGTATGGCCTTGGCCTTTCTAGATAATTTCCTCGCCAGCATGAGGAAGGAAACTCTTTTTGTGTACTTCCTTTAATTATGGCAGTTTTTAATAGTTCATGTACAGCTGCATCCCAGACTCCCACAGACCTCTCTCAGTCCACTCTCTGATTACTGACCAAGCCACACCTCAGTGACCACCAGGAAAACCCCAGTCTACACAAGGTCAGAAGGTCTAAAGATGACAGACCTATGGCTACTATGCACACCTGCCTGTCCAATATTTCTTCAGAAATCAAGGTCATTAACCAGAAGCATGATGCTTTTTTTTGCTGCAGTAAATGTTTTTACTATTCTAGAAAAGCTTTCCACTGGATGTGGAAGAAATACTGTGAAGTTTTGATGGCATTCAGCCACATAAATATCAAAAGGTCAGGTACTGATTTTGGATGTTTAGTTAATAAACACCACTAAGCACATTCTAAATCTAAATGGAGTGCCATTTGTCCAGAAAACACAGTTCCACTGCTCCACAGCCCAATGCAAGGGGGGTTTTATGCCCTCTAGTGAAGCTATTACAATGTGTCCCTTTGTATTGTGTCACATATATTGCTGTGATAACAAAAGCATGGTTTAATTGAAAGTTATTTTTGTGTATACAATATACACAACGTAAGTGTTCTTTAACTCCAGGTTATGCCTTATGCTTGCCATAACTATTTAATAACATATTATAATTCATAAAGTACAAAGTACACATAGCCGTATTTTATGGTTTTGTGACACAGATTACTTGAGTAGAACACATTGTTGTATTGATGCAGACCACTTGGATCATAGATGGACAACATGTGGGCTACTTTATCTCCTTGGTTAGTTACAGAAGACCTACAATAGAAGTAGCCAAATGGCATTTGGCTTACAGATAGAGAAACTAAACAGACCACTGATGATCTCCTCTAGTGTCCATTGTGATGACCACTGATGAACAATGATGGCCAGTGTATGTTAGGAAGACTTAGGATGAGGTCAGTAATTACATCAGCCCTCAGGCTTATGCCACAGGAATTTCTGGAAGATGTGGCCAACCAGTGTCCAGCAAAGCTATGAAATGTGTAAACATCGTATATGATTCTACTGTGAATTTTACTTTCCAGAAACTTAGAATATGTTAGCCTTGACTAGACCTAAGACCTGTTGTTATTAATATTATTAGTACTTAGTTTGCCAGATTTTGGCTTTGGATGAATAGAAAAATCTGCGACAGAAATCTGTGTGGAGGAAGATACTGGTGTAAGAAAACTCACTGAGAAGAATGTGATGTTAACACTTCAGCTAAATTTGTTATTTTACCAGATGATGGTGTAGTGCATGTTGGCCAACATTGGTTTTGAAATATTTTGCCATTTTCCTTCCCAATTATTCCTGCATTTACATCTTCTACAGAAAGAAAGATATTTCTACTCATTTTTGATGCATATAAATTGGTAGGAATCATTCCCAAGGGCTTATAATAGCATAGTGTGTTGTTCCTACCTGAACAGATGGTCAAAACCTTGTTTTATGCATAGAAGATGTCTTTTGCTTTTCCACCACAATTCTACTCTATTCAGCTTGGCTTTACTCTGATTTTTTTAGCTTTTCCATTTGGCAGATGTGGTACCTAGTACGTGGAACATTATTTTTTAATATCTTCTCTCTTATGATTCAAAGTGAGCCAAGTAGGGACTAAATACAACATGTAAACCTTGAGTGCTAATTGGCCAGAGAGACCTGTCGATCATGACAAAATGCAGACATGTAGCACAAACTAGCTGTTAGTTAAATCTCCAAGCCACAGTAGGAAGTAGGAATTGTTTTTATTCAAATTACAACAGCAGCTTGTAAAATTATGACATGTTAGACATAAAATTCCATATTTTGAAGAGGTTGATGGATAACAAAAGATTACAACGAGAGCTGGACAATGCAACAAGGAACAAATAAACTACACTGATCTATCTGAACTTACTCACTAAGCTATGCTGAATCACAAAATACAATAATGCATGAAGAATGATGTGTAAACAGCACTTAACCTTACCTCCACCTTTGCTGCGGTTACCAAAATCTGCTGTTCCCATTAGACATCACCAGCTACATTTGATTTTTAAGGCTGAATTGGGCCTGTTTTTTTGTCATTGTCCAGTTCCCAAATATTCTCCCTTTCCAAATATTCTCCAGTACCCTGAAATGTTTAAATCTGCCTCATAAAGGACAAGGCCATCGTTTGACAAGCTGACACCTAATCTTTTCTCAGCATTAAATATAATTTGCTTTATTTGTGGAACAAATGCCCTTCCATGTCCTCTTCCTTCTATCCAGAATGGATTTTAATGAATTATTTATTCTGACTTCACAGAAAATCCAGGCATGTTGCAAATATGGACACTCCATTTTACATTTTAATGGAAGCCCATATCTTACAGAAACACATTTTAGTTGTAGTGTTTAATCCAGTTTTTGAGGGGTGTTAGGACCAACTGAGATCAAACAGGAGAGCTTAAACAGCTCAGCAATCGGATAGAGCTGATCGATCCCCTGCTTGTGGTTTATGGATAGTTTCATGGCCCAGGGTCATTGGCCATAGAAGAAAAAAAGAAAAATTTTCAGTTTGTGGTGAATGGACGAGATTTTTTTATATAGCCCTATTTCTTTGGACAATTTTATACAATGGGAACAGATTAGAAAATAGTTGCTTTGCTATTTCAAAGTATTCATTTTCTCCCAATTGCAGAATGGCAGGAGGTAGTGTCACGGTCCAAAAACACGCATTGCTAGGTGAATTGGTGATTCAAAAGTGTCCGTAGGTGTGTGTGTGTGTGAGTGAATATGTGTGTGTTGCCCTGTGAAGAACTGGCGCCCCCTCCAGGCCCATGATTCAGGGTAGGCTCCGGACCCACCGCAACCCTGAACTGGATAAGCAGATACAGACAAAGAATGAATGCATTTTCTCCCAGTTTAATCTAGCTAGTAAGATAGCTTTCCACAAATCACAAAATGCATACTCAGAAAATTAAGAGTAGAGTATGCTTCTTGTGAGGTACACAATGCCAACATCACTGAAGCTCCACATGTTTGGAAAATAACCCTAATTGTCTATTTCTGCTATGTTAATTAACAGATCTGCATTGGCTAGCATCACATTAAGTAATAGAGGTATAGGGATGGGGATAAAGTCATCATTTTTGTCATCTCTTTTTCCCTGTGGCTGTTGTGGATGAGTGCTTGCTCAATACCAAGTCTACTGTGGGTATAAAGCTCTTCTAGCACTGGTGTATGGAGCCATGAAACTTCATTCTCTGAAATGATGTAGCTCTAACTCATAGCTCTAGGCTGAGCTGGAGAGGTATTTGTGATCCAGAACTAATCACCCCACATCAGTACTTGACCTCATTCATGCTCTAATGGCTGAATGCAATAAACTCCTAACAGCAATGGTCCAGTATCTAGTGTAAAGCCTTTCTAGAAAAGCACACAACAAATTCCCCAGGGTTAAATCAACACTATTAGTGTTAAATTAACACCATTAGTGTAATAATTTAGCACTCTCAGTGTTAAGTTAACACTAATAGTGTTGATTTAACACTGGAGAATTTGCTGTGTATAAGTGGTTACTGCCACATATAATGACAAACTACATATTAATACCATTAATTTCAACTTTGGATAATGAATGTGTCCTGGTGTTGATGCTATATATTTTATCATATTGCCCCTCTCATATTCACTGTATTCCAGGACTGATGTGTATGTGATGGTCTCTTTGTGTATTTGACTTTGTCATCCCTAGTGTTTATGTTCTTAGCTTGTGTTATTTTGGCATTCCCTTCATTGTCAGTATATGTTAATAACCTTTTAGGTTTCCTGCTTTGGGTCATTTGAGTTTTAGGTTTTGTTTCCTACTCTTCTTTTTGTTGTAGGTCTGTCTTGTCTTTGTTATTGTTAGCTTATGTCGTAGTCCCTGATTTTAGGATTTTGAGTTTTTGCTTATCTCTTGGTACTGAGCCTTGGTATTCTTTCTGTGGCTTTGTGGAAATTATTGCTTGGTTGTAGTTAATTGTTCCTGTGTTTCTTAATTGTGTATCTTTTGTTTATTAAAGAGCTTTTTTGCATTAACCACCGTCTCCACACTTGTCCCTGAATCCCTTGTGACAATTCTTCACTGAATTTCCTTTATAGTGTGCACCCCACCAGACAAAGTGTATATTATTCAAGAAAATAGGTTTGGAATCAGAGTTATATATCTCTACTCATCATAAATCACCATGTATGAAGACAGATGGAAGCACTTGAAAAAGCCCCTGAGTAACCTTGAAAGTTTCCTTCGTTATTCTTTAATTTTTTTTCCTTCTGCCCTTAAGGAAGATGGCAGACAAATGGCTGATAGAGTGCCTCTAAAAGAACAGAGGGAAAGACCTTAAGGTATTGTAAGCAAGTCCCATTACAGCTCATTAGAGTGAGTGCAGAGCTACTGGGTTGCTATTGGCAGGCTTTTGTTGGAGAGAGTCCCTTTGGCTATGGCAAGGCCGATGTGGGTTGAGTTGCCACTGAGCCATTGATTGGATTGATGAACAGTGCCTTGGTAATGGAACTCAGTGCCTTTGTGGGGGGTGCCCTGAGATGGTGGGGGTCTTCTCTAAGGGCCTGAGGATGCTTGTGAAAGCCTTGATAAGTCCCAGTGAAAGTCTTGGCAACTTTCCACTAAATGGGTCCTAATGCTTGATGGATTCCTTTTGGGAATAGCAATAATCCACATAGCCACTGACCCATAACAGAGGCTGTTTGACAAAATACTTCATACACAAGGACAAATGACTTTGTAGAAGCAGGAATCTTGTACGTTAATAAACAATCATTTGAAAAAAGTTGAATACCTTTGTTCAAATTGCATTTTCTTGTGAAATTGTCTGCAGGGAAAGAAATTAAGAATTTTCTGAGTTTAACAAACTGGAGGAAAACAATTAAAAAGCACCTAAAATAAAGTGGTTAGAAACTGTAACACAGGAACTGTTTTTTCCTGTATTCCTGCACTGTTTATGTAATTATTCTATGAAACAGAACAATTATTTAGCAAAAGATTATCTTACAAATAAACTTTTACGTGTTGCATATTTCTTTCAGGAATGTTTTTTTTTTTCTTGCACTTCTCAGTCACTAACCCAATGCATTGAATCTGAAAGAACTTTGAAGATAAAACTAGAGCAAAGTTGGGTTTTTAGTTTTGTATTTATATTAAATAGAGCAGAATTTTCTGTAACTAATTTGTACTTGCCTCTGTAAGTGCCAGTCTCCTAACACTGCATTCACATTCTTTTGTAACATGATGTAACAAGTCACTCTAGAAAATAGAATTTAAGGTCAAATCCTCTCAACTGAAGAACCAGAAGGATTCAGTCAGGTTCATGCCTTGATCAATGTCTTATTATTTATCATTATAAATGGTCTGACATAGCTTTTATTGAGGCCTTTAAACACTGTGTTGTTTGAATATAGCATTAATAAAAGGAGTCTTCTATTGTATAGGCCAATGTTGCGTATGAACATAAAGTAAACATATAACTGTCCATTCATTTCTGACATTAGATTAGTTGAAAACTGAATACCTCACACACAATTTCCATATTTGAAAGTGAAGGTTTGATTAGTCCAAAGGGAATGTTTAATTGCCAGTTATGTGAGGTGACAATTTCATTGGTCAGGGAGTATGTTTATATGTGGTTTATTCAGAAACGTTTTTCATGGTTTTTGTTGGTACCCTTGGGGAAGCAGAGCTAATTTGTCAGCTTAATTACTTTCAGACGTGGGTTTTTTGGAGGTCAACACTGTAATATGATTCTGGCACCTTCCATAATGAGCTCATCAAGACAGGAGTTGAAACCTGGGCCGGGAATTTATTGATTTACTAATCCCCATGGACAACAGGGCTTCCTGGATGGATCACGGCCTTAACTGATCCATGTTAATGTGCAGATCTTATCAGGGGCATCTTAAGCCATTGGGGCGATCTGCATCTAATTGCTTTGGATTGTTTGTCCTGTCCTTTGAATGGTTTCCAAGAGAAACGGAACAGTGAAAGAGACGGGGGCCAAAAAAAAGATGGCAATTATTTCTTTATCTCTAAGATTCAGCTCAATATGGTATCGATGTGAGGGTTATTGTCCCAGCGAAGGCAGCAATATTCATTTGCCAATTCATGTCAAAGTGCTTTATATGTATGTTAATGTAGTCCTCATTATTTTTCTCCCGGCATCGCGTACATTACCATGATTCTTCAAGAAGAAGAATAGAATGACAGCAATTAAAGTGTAAATGCACTGGTCCCTGTGAGATTTGGGTCTCCATATGCCTAGGACATCCCATGCATGTAATTTCCTCGTCATGCCTCAAAGCCTCAGATAACCCTCCATAGTGTCAAAGGCCTGTCATTTAGACATTTAGATACCCTGCAAAATGGATTCTGTCAGCTGAATGTCACTCTCCATATGTTCTTCATAAAATCAGATTTCATTTACACAAACAGCATCCAGAGGCCAATAGACACTGAATGTAGCACAGCTAAAAATACATCTATTACAACTCGTTTAATTAATTAACAAGTTAATTTACATTTTTAGATTTAATACTCTTCTATTATTGCTTTATAAATGTATTTATTTAGTTGTATGTTCTCTTTACAAATGTCTTGCCCAATATACATGTTAAAGGAAGTCTAGGTAGAACTTTTACCTTAAATGTACTGCTTCAAAATCATTGTGATGCTCCACTGAGCTGTTACAGGGAGAATAGAGCCTCTGTCATTGCAGAAACTACACTATGTAACTTTTGGAGGAGAGTAGGTCTCCACCCCCCACACCCCCCTCCTTGATTTTTAAGACAGTGCTGTAAAAGTGAATTGCACCAAATCTAACTTAGTGTTCTTGAAAAAAACTAAAATGCCAATTTTGATCATTTTCATGAAATTTTTGATGGCCAAAATTTCAGTGTTCCCAGATTATTTGACATGAATATATGCAACATCCTCCAGTATATTCTCTGTTGTCATATTTAAGAAGCATTTCAATGCAGTTCCAGTTGATATAATCATATCTTCTCTGTTTTAAACACAATGAATCAGTTTCCATTATGAGCTAGAAATGCTTGAATTGAAATTCTTCTCACACTATTCAAAAGATAAATGTCCTTACATTCTGCTGGAAAACCATGGAGAACCACCCTATTCCAACAATCATCTAATTAATCCACAGAGACATCAGACTGCTGTCTTTGTCACCAAAACTGGCCTTAAGCCAGAAACATTCCAAGAGACCAGTGTAGAATATGGGTTCTCTATTCAGTTAGAGAGAATTCTTTAATAAATCCACCTCTGTGAGAGTTCAAACGTTAAAATAGCATGGACTTTTCACCCTGGAAAAATTAAAGATACATCAAAGTGCTGCACTTTTCCATTTGCGTGATGTACCATAGCTGTTTCTCAGGCAAGACATGGTGCTGGTTTCAAAATGTCAGACTCTGGCTCATGTACATTTTGCTTAAAACCTCTTAAGCATTTATGTAGGAATACTTTTAAAACGGGAAGTTTATATTTTCATTTTGCTACTGCCAAATGCTTTAATACTTAGGTCAGGGTGGCTGGAGTTTTTAAACATTGGGTCCACTCAATGTCCACTCTTAGACACACCTACATTATTGGTCCACCTTGTAGATGTAAAGTCAGAGACAGTAGCTCATCTTTCACTGCACAGTTTGTGTTGGGTGTCCTCTAGTTCTTCATCAGTGGACACAGGATGCTGTCTGCAAATCATTACTGTTCACTGGGGGTCCTGACCACTGAAGCGTAGGGTGAGATGAGGGTTAGAATATATGCAGAGAAGCAGGCAGACTGTAATTGTAGAACTACAAAGTGCTCCTGTGTGGTCAGGGAGTTGATAAAATGGACAGTAAGTGTAGATACAAGGTAGGTGTTCCTAATTCAATGATCATTCAGTGTAGTTTTTCGAATTTCATCACTCATAATATGCCTTCAATCCCACTGCTTCTTTTTGACCTGCTGATGATGCAATGCCACTGAAGAGTTTAGCCATTTAGAAGAGAACAAACCAGCACAGTGGGAGTAGCGGGTCTGCCCTACCTGCCTAGAAAATGAGACCAGTCATGCTCTATGGGACTCTGGGCCACACATGCAGACACCAGATTTGAACCTGCAATCTCTAGATGATAGGGCCACTGAAATTCGGGAGAATTTGTTGCATTTTCTGCTTATCATAATTCAAGTAATCCCAAACACCTTCAGGCTTGGACAGGTTTACTTTAATTGGCATTATATTATTTTTGTCTGTTTCCTACCAATGAAAATGACAACAGAAATTAAGTACTGAATCTTTCCTATACTCGCTGTCCCTACACTGTCAGAAAAAAAGTGTCACTGTGGTGGTATCCTCAAGAGTACATTTTCAGTACCTTTAGTTAGAGAACATAATTGTACCATATTCTAAATATCTGTAGATTTGTAAGTGTAAATATTGCTGTTATTCACCAGTGTAAATGCTCCATTCCACCTTAAGGCTCTGGTTTCCTCCCACGGTCCAAAGACACACGTTGGTATATTCATATTTTTGATTGGTGACTCAAAAGTGTCCACAGGTGTGAGTGAATGTGTGTCGCCCTGTGAAGGACTGGCCCCCCTCCAGGGTGTATTCCCGCCTTGTGCCCAATGATTCCGGGTAGGCTCCCGACACACTGCGACCCTGAACTGGATAAGCGGTTACAGACATGAACGAATAAATGAATAAACGAATTCCACCTTAAGTGGTTGAATATGCGAGGATAAGGAACACAATTGGACTTTTAAACCACTGTTGTACATTTAAAGGTACATTTATTCTGTTGGTACCTTAGGAACTATAATGTGCCTGTACCGTACCTTTTTGCCTGACACTTTCGTTGATCTAATTTCTAAACTAATCTAAGTCCTTAACTTCCATGAGGAGAAAAGTGACCACTATGGTACTGCTCCAAATAGCTCCTTTGGCACCAAGTATTTTCCACTAAGAACCACAGGGAGCTGTATTACAGCCACACTCACCTCTTTCCCCCCATTGGCTGAAATATTCAAAACATTTCAACTAGGGAGGTTTATCCACAATAGAAGTAGTGCAAATCTGCTGTCCAGTGTTTCCGCATTCGCAGTAAATATTTGAGCTATAATTCAAACAATATTTACTGGAACAATATACACTCCTCAGCCACAGGACATTATGTAACACTACATTTCCAAACATCAGAATCTTTTAATAAGCAAATGTTCCAAACTGAAGTCAACTCCCTTTCAAACAAATAGGATGGATCAGGATGAAACCAATCACCGTACAAGCGTAGATCAGATCAGATCATGGGTCTGTTTTGCCTTAGGATTCTTCTTCTTAACCATATGGGTGGAGATGCAGCTTCTCATGCTGTCTGTTTTGTTTACCAGATATAAAATGGATCTTGCTGTTCAGTCCTCCAGTTCACCTTACGCCTATAGGGTTGCAAAGTCAACAAATCTCATTCACTGGTGAGAATCCAATCAGGTAGTTATTGATAGAACAGCCACATCAGAATGTGTTGGGGTTTGTAATGCAGTGTTGTCTAAGGTATAGAAGGTCATGGACATTTAGTTGTGTTTTCAACCCTTGCCCTTTGCACCCAGATTTCTTTAGAGATCGTTTAATTATAATATAAATTACAGTGTGAGAAATACACCATATGGCCATAAATTTGAGGACAATGACTAATCTGACATTTCTTTTTTAAATCAACAATAAGTTTGTCTTCGTTTGCAGCACCGTGTTGGAACAATTCTGGTCAGATATTGGATGCGTAAACTGTAAAAATGTCCAAAGATTAAATAATAAAAAACTGCCAAACCATGAAAGTAAAACACTGTAAAAAAAATCAGATTCTGCAACAATGAAAAAACATAAATATTTTATTAGACAAATCACATTTTTACATTTCTGTACTGGAAAAAATCATTATTCCAATGATAATATACTTGCACTTTGTTTATAATGAAACAATTCTGTAATATTCATATGCAAAGAACTCTTTGGTTGTTCTTTTCTGCCCTTTTAAGGTGTGAATAAAGGTTGCTTGTTCACAGTATGGCTAAATCTTAATCTCAATGTTTGTATTTTTAACATTGTTTACATGTATATTTTATGGAAAACCATGTGTTTTTCTTTCTTTAAAAATAAATACCATGAGGTTTTTGCTTAGATTTTTTTCAAAGCATTATGTGGTAAATAAACCAGCTCTTGAAATTAAAATGTATATTTGTCAAAAGCAAAAGCATACTGTAATATCTTTATTACATGTTATTATATCATTATGCTCTTTAATTATTTTGTTGAAATTCTGGTAATCACAGCTGACAATATTTTTACTATAAAAAAAAACCAAAAAAAAAAAAACCAATGTTATTTTGGATCACAAACATAGCTCTAACTCATCCCGCAGGATGGCTCGAATTTGTTCCATCAATCCAAAGAGCAACGTTTGTGATTCAACATCACTGCCTGACCTCACTCTTTGAAATATTGCTTTTAAATCCTCACAGAGTGTTCCAACATCTAGTCTAAAAACTATAAATACAAAACATAACGTTTTAGGGGATATGCTGGCTGACCAGCTGTTTACAAAGTCTTGGCTCATTACGTTAGCTACACTATTCTTAACAATTTTTAGTGACCTTGCATTGACCACTTTCACAGAGATGTCCAAAGCATGTACACACATAAATGTAACTAACAGATCAATGAATCCTAGAGCAGAGAAGATGCCGGTCAAGCTGAATGATCCCTCTCCCACAGCTCTGATACATGTTGAAGGTCAGTGGTTTTAAGTGTGTCACACTGTCAGCTCAGATGTTTATGGGAAACCTCTGAGGACCTCTAGGATGAGGGGGAGATCAGGCACCCCCAGCAGGAGCTGGGCTTTTAACCAGACTTACCACGGCAGTGGACGACTTTCTCCTGACAGAAAGCATCAGGCTTTAACACCATCAAGAACAATTGCCAGCACAGGGTGACAGGCACCGTACAATTAAAGCCAGCTGAAGGTCAGCTGGAGGTCTTTAAGGACATTCCTTATTTAAAGAGGGGGAAGGTAGTACAGTTAAAGATTTGGGATATTAAATATTTATATTTTAGGATGCATAGCTCAATCAGTTTGCTTGTTTAAGGAAGAACTAAACCAATATGAGTGCAAGATGATTTTAAAAACACGTACTAGAATGTGCTATAATCAACCTATTCACACAAAAAAATGTACATAATTTCAAACATAGGGCGGCATGGTGGCGCAGCAAGTAGTTTTGCAGTCACACAGCTCCAGGGACCTGGAGGTTGTGGGTTCAAGTCCCGCTCTGGGTGACTGTCTGTGAGGAGTTTGGTGTGTTCTCCCTGTGTCCACATAGGTTTCCTCCAGGTGCTCAGGTTTCCTCCCACGGTCCAAAACCACACATTGGTAGGTGGATTGGTGACTCAAAAAGTGTCCATAGGTGTGAGTGTGTGTTGCCCTGTGAAGGACTGACACCCCCTCCAGGTGGGCTCCGGATACACTGCAAACACTGCAGCTACATACAATGAATATTCATTTAAACATTAGGTTCAACTTTAAAGTTGACAAGTCTTATTGTTGTTATTCACCAGATTCTTATTAGCATTCTCATCATGTACATCATGACATCTACCTACCACAGTGAAAGACAAAAATATTGACGTCACTCACCAGTTTAAATACCCCATTCCACCTTAAATGGTTCAATATGCAATGCTTTTGAAACAACTCTTACTCCTTAATTTCTTTAAAACACACAAACTATGGAGTTTACACCATAGTTGAGGTGTCTGTACTTGTAATAAGAAATGACTTACTTATCTCTTCAGGAAAAAAATGGCCAAATCCACATTTGTCTGCTAGTCTTGGTGCTTCTACGCTGCATCCCATCCATCTTTCAAACACAGCCAGTATTTCCTCTCATTTTACTCTGTCTCTGGTCATGGAGATGTTTAGAAGGGTGCTGAGGTTTTCTTTAACCTCTGCTCAAACACCCTGGTCCTTTTATGATTGACTACAATAAATATATTGCAGGTTGCTGCTTCAAATTAGTATTAAATATATCTAGTGGACTTTATAGATGTCGGACCAAGGTTGCATTTTCATATCACAGATAGGTCCACTACTACAGCCCAACTGAAAACGTTACATAAAGAAAAGGAAGCCCTAAAAGCTTTACCTCATGCTAACTCACACTATAATATGATACCAGAGGCAGCACAATGAAAGAAGGAAAAAGACTTAGAAGCCCCAGGCAGATCCTGGACAGATGAAGCTCAGTCAAGTGGAACATCACAGCAGCACTGAGTTCATTATCTCATGTCCAATCTTGCATAAGGAATCATCCTCCCAGTGCCGAGGTTCATGTGACGCAACGTTGGCTCAGGTCCAGAGCCTTATCATTGTACAAGAATTGTTTAAAAACTTCAGCTCATCTTTCCATCTTAGAGACATAGAGGGTTTACATTCACAGCATTTAGTGTACAGTATTATCCAGAGCAGCTTACAAGTCTAATACAGTTACAGACATAGCCAAATTAAATGGGATGCTCTGGAATAGCTGCACATCTTAAGGCCACAATGGTGGCTAAATGTGTATAAAGGCCCCCAGATTGGGGCTGTGGAACAGTGGAATTGGGTTCTCTGTAGTAATGGAACAATTTTCAAGTCCATTTGGAGTGATGTTTGTGATGCAGAGAAATCAATACCCATCATTTGCCATGTTACAGTGGCGGAATGCCATCTGATCCTCACAGCATTATTTCAACAGCTAGTCTAAAGCCCTCCAAATAGAGAAGCTGCTCCAAAAATGTGTACAAATTTCTGATTAATACCCTTAATTTCGAATTTTTTTATTAGCATGGTAGCACGGTGGAGCAGCAGGTGGTATTACTGTCACACAGCTCCAGGGTCCTGGGGTTGTAGGTTCAAACTGCCTGTGAGGAGTTTTGTGTGTTCTCCCTGTGTCCGTGTGGGTTTCCTCCAGATGCTCTGGTTTCCTCCCATGGTCCAAAAACACATACTGTGGATTGGTAGGTGGATTGGCTATTTAGCTGGCTATTATGGATCTATTGTCCATAGATGTATGAGTGTGTGTCGCCCTGCAAAGGACTGGAGCCCCCTCCCACCTTGTGCCCAGTGCTTCCAGGTAGGCTCCGGACCCACCACGACCCTGAACAGTATAAGCAGGTATAGACAATTAATTTATTTATATGTGTATTTATTAGAATATTTTTGGATATATGATCAGTGCTTCTGTAATGTCTTATAAATTCACTTGTATTTACTCAGGCCAATGCAGGATGATAGGGTCATATAAGATTGAATGTTTCAAATTCTACTTGCTGGATTAGTTGACATCAAAGGCATTTAAAAAGATTGTGTGACATAAAAAAAAAAAAAAAGCATTTTGGAATTATGGGAATATGTCAAACAGACTGAGGTATATAAAATAGCAGTTATATATATCTTCATATGTCTAGGACAAAGAATCTTAAAGTCACAAACCATATTTTTGATGCTTTACTGACATCTAGTGGAAGTTCATGCACATGACAAGTGTTTTCACGTCACTTTCACGTGCATTTCAAATTATTAAATGGGAATTTGGTGGGGGGAATATCATAAAAATAGGAATAAAACAACAAGTCAATAGTAAATGATGTACTGGCTATTTTCAGTTCGTTTATTGCGTGAATAATTTATTAGAAATGGTTTGAAATTCTCAAATATGTTCCAATACTAAACACTGTTGGTGATTATGTTTTACTTAAAATTTTATACATCAGAAAACTGCACAAAAACTATGTTTAAGCCTGTATAGTTACATATGCATTAACTGGGTCAGGCCAGTAAACAAATAAAGAAAAAAACATCCCCAGTGTATGAGGGTACTAAGATTAAAATGTGTCTTTGGAATCTTTATGTCATTATACAATCATCTTCAAATCATTATATATCAACAGTATTGGCAAATGTCAAGGATAAAAGAACAAAGGTTAAATTGACTTTTTACCCCACTATGATGGGGAACTGCAACAATTACAACAAATACTAGGGAAAATGCCCCAGTAAATTGGGTGTAAGTATGCTCCTGGTGTAACTGTAAATCCGTAAGTCTTTGCAGTGTATCCTACACATCATGCTGTCATTCTGTCTGTGCATGAACTTTCAGAATCTAAAATGTTTGTCCTTTATTAACCCTGTTTACATCGGAAGACATTTTAAGACATTTCTGATCAACTTCAGTTATTTTTATATTTGAGTTTATATGCTTGTGGGCCAGTCATGGCAAATCCCAAGTAGAAAGACACTTTTTCTTTACTGAATCCAGACTTTGGATTCGTTGGATTGACTGGATTGACTTTGATTTTAAGATCACCATAATCAATGTAAACTTCTCCTCGTTCAACTGTTCCTTCTATGCGGAGGAGCTGATCTTTAATTTCCTTCAGATGAAAAATGTCTCCAGTGTGCCAAAGCCTGTTACTTTCTTTTGGGTCACTTGAACCACACAGTTTAGCTTTAGGTACAAGCTTTTCCAATCCTGATTTTTTGCCCAACATAAAATGAGAAATAGCACCTCTTTTGTGCAATATGTGGGGCAGCTGACGACGAGAAGCAGTGCGTATGGCATTGACGTAGATTCTGATATTTTTATCAGTATCTGCTGTAGTTGAACATGGCCAAAGTAACAGTAATGCCAAATAGTAAGGCTCTGGGAATGAGTAATGAACTCCAATTTCTTGCATCATTTCCTTCAAAAGATGGATGAGATCCTTTTCTTTCATTGCACACGATGCACTTGGTTTAATGAGATGCAGGATTATATTGGATAGTATAAGGTTTGTTTTGAATTTTGGATTTCTGGACTTTGAGTGCTCATGCAAAAATGCATAACATGTTGTTACTTTCTTCATGGTTTCTTCATTTTCATATTCCAAGTGTTGCAGCAGCCTAGCAAAAGTGTCAGCTTTTTGTTCTTCCAGATACATTTCACATGCCTCAATTTCAATGCTTTCTTGAAAAATTGTGTTACCTATGGTTGCCCCTTCAGCTTCTGAGCAGGAATACGAAATATACTCTTTGAAGTAATTTGAGACCTTCTTTCTGCAGAAGTGATCGAACTCATCCTCAGATTTTCTGTTCTTCAAGTAAGTAAAGTAAACGTCAAAAAATTCAAAGCTAGTCTTTGCCTGCTGCTTTAACCCATGAAGAAAATCTTCATGTTTGTTTAGAACCTTTACATATTTGTGATTTATCAGATTATCCTCAAAATAAACATTCCTAATATGCCTGCTGATCTTGAGGAAGCTCTGAAAGTACCTTCTTGTCCGTGGATCATCTTGATCAAAAAATGGAAGACTTTTGACCATATCAAAGACTATGAGCGCTATTTCTATTACACCCATGTTTGCAGATAGGCTGTATGAGTCTTTTGTCAGATGGCAATCTGCATAATATTCAAAGTCCGTCTTTGCAAGCTTCTGTGCTCTTTGAAAAGCACTGGTTGCTTTTTTAGCAATATCTAGGTAGGTGTCTAAGTTTTCGGGAATATGAGGCAGCTCTTGTTCCTTCTCTTGTTGAAGTCTGTACTTCAAGTGATATTTGTGGATCTGTCCAATTGTATCTACAGTGAAAGATTTTTCTGATATTTTTGTTGCGTTTTCTGCCCACTCCAGGGCTTGAGAGAAATCTTTGTCATAAAGGTACAGGTATCGTGCCAAGGCTTGGGGGATGGAAGCAACTGTCTGATATCTTGATGTTGCTTTCATGAAAATGTCTTTAACTTTTTGACTTCCCTCATCTTCATGTATTTTTTCAATCAATACGGAGAACTGTGTGCCTCTCTCATTTTTCACATTGCGTTGCCTTTCAATCAGCATGCGCTGAGTTGACAGAATTAAATCAAATGTTCCTAATCTAGTTTTGAAAAACAGATCACTGTGCAGTAGATTCATGGTAATATCACTCCTCTTTATGTTGTATGTCAAATCCAGTTCCTCAAGGCAAGCACAAGCTATGTCATGATGTAGGATACGGATGGCTGAGTACTCCAAATACTGACCACCTTTAGATTTAATAAGCAAATTTGAGTAAGGTTCCATCATCTCGAGAACAGTTTCTTTTCCCCAGTGGAATGGTTGCATCCCAAGAAAGTATTCACAGACTGACTGAGAGATATCAGAATCCGCAATATATGAATTGAGTAATGCCATAATGGAGAGGAGCTGTGCCTTCTTAGTGCTCATGTCTAGATCTTTTAAGATACCGCAGACTACATTTTTAACGTATTTCTTGTCAAAATTTGATTTCATAATCATGAAACTATAGAAATTTTCAGGCCGTTCATGATTTTCCTTCAGCTCTTGAAGTTTTTCTTCAAAGTCATCTTGTTCTTTTTTAGTTAGACTTGCTGTTATGTATTGACTCTTGGTCTCACAGTGTTTGTACTGATCTTTTGGGAAATGAGTGCAAACGCAGTTCAAAATGATAACCAGTAAGTTGACAGACCTTTCATTTTTACTCAAGCAGGTCTCATCTAATTTCCTATGGATGCAATTCCTCAGCTTTTCTGCGAATTCTGTATCTTCAGAATCATCAACCAACAAAAGAATTGGTGTTTGGGGAGATTCATCAGTCCTCCCATGTTTCATTAAGTCCATTATTTGTGAAGCTACCTGTTCTTCTGAAGATCTGTCCTTCAGAACAGCACATCTCAACTGATTTCTAAGATCCCACAATACATGCTTTGCTAGTGTTGTACCTCCACATCCAGGATGATGAAAAAGATTCACCAGGACACATTTGCTTTTAGGAAGCTTAATCTCAGATGTTACCATTTTCATTACATCTTCATATTTGTCTCTTTTGATGAATGGCTTTGCCCGTTGTTTCTCTGAGAAGTAGAAGTTCAACCACTGGACTTTTCCTCCTCTGTAGAAAACTTCTTCAACTTCACGTTTTAAACTTTGGAATTCAGACTCATTTTCAACCTTAACATTGTCACATTCATTTGCACACAAAATGTCTAAAGTGTTCATTCTGTCTGCAATCTTTTGTGGCAGAATGACAAAACTCGACCCAGCTGATGGTAGTAACTTTTCACAGTGCTGAGAGTGTGGTCCAAGCTTCATGATTCTTCCATTAATTTGGCTCAAATCCAGTTCATAGATGGACTGCTTCTTGATGTCAAACTCATATTTCTTTTGAATGACACTTTGCCATTTTTCAAATGTATGCTGGTTTTTACAAATATGGATGATGTTCTCTTCCCCTCCACACTGCCTGTGAAATGTCATGAATGTATCAAATACAGGGTCTTTTTCTGACTCTACAGGAGAAAGCAGAAGGAATATCACAAGGCATCTCCTAATAGGAAGGAACTCACGCCTAAAGATAAATGAAACCATCTGCTCTATTTCCCTGTGAGCTATTCTTAACCAACTTTGGTAGTCTAGATGTCTATTAGACTCAGAGCTAATGTCAAGCCTTCCATTGCAAAAAACCCAACTAGTTTGGTTATAGAGGTTTAGGGTTTTAATCACTGTACTAGGCTCCCCCTGGAAATTTTTTGGGAAGTGCAGGTTGGCATGACGGGAGTTTCTGTACAGCTTGCATGTACCATTAATGTTTGAATTAGGATCAAAATCCAAGACACAAAACAAATTCAGCTTACAAAGGAACTGGAGGTGTTCGAGTTGTTCAGGATCACTTTTGTTTGTGATAATTATATAGTGGCTGTAGTGACCCAATGATGATGCCCCACATGTCAGCAAGTTCTTGAGCTTTTCACCTTGATCCATTTCCTTTTCTTCCTCTATATTTGAAATTTTTGTTGAGGTCTTGAGTTGGTCTATAACACAAAACACAGAGGCATTTATAAACTATTTAAGAAGCTAAAATTATACTGTTTACACCAAGAATCCAGATATAAAACACCACCAAATCATCTTGATTTTTCTTACCAATTCTTTTTTTTAACTTTGCTGCCATATCATTTTGTGAAATTTTCTGTAGTATACAGGTGGTGATTTTCAGTGCATTTTCTTCCCCATATGTTTTTATAATGGCATCAGCAATGTCTAATCTTTCATTGCTCTCTAAGTGCGATGCAGGAATGGGCTTGAATTCTGACAGTAAAGGTTCTTTTAGGTATCTTTTGAATTTCTTGAAGTTTTCTTGTACAAGATCATCCAGACATTCCAAAAGTAAGGTCAAAACCACACTTGAATTCTGTATGAATAGAAGAAAAATGTTAGCAAATTAATAAGATTTTATTAAACATTTTATCCTAAAATTATGCAATAACATAACTGCTGATTATTGTGCATGTAACTTAGACCATAACTGGCCTGGATTTAAAATCAATTCAAAATTTAAATTGCCATTAAGCTTCATAAATAACTATATCAAAACAAGCATCAAAACAGCCCCATGAAAAACCTATAACCACTAAAATATATTCAAATATCTACCTGGAAAATATTTTCACTCTCTGCACTCTGAATGGTGGTTCTCTGTAAAGGTCCCTCTGCCTTTGTGGAGGCATCTGCTTCAGATGTAATGGTTGTTTGTTCATGCATCTCTGTCGGCTGTATCTCTTGTTTGCATAATGATGCCGTGTTGGACAGTGCCTCCTTTAATCTTGACATAATCCTTACAGCTGGGCCATGGGCAACCCCCATATCTACGAGATCTTTCTTTTCAAAGCATATAAGATCTTCACCAGATACTTCCTCTTTATTAAACTTGTCTGCAACATCCTTGTTGACTTTTACAGTTTCATGAAGCCATGCTTGAATATGTTCTTTTGTCCATTTTTCAACAGGATGATGTTTGTAGTCAGCCATGATTTGTTCTAAAAGGCAGGAAAAACAAAAATAAACATGTATCTGAAGACCACATACAACACTTCAGTTGAAAAGTTGAAAATTTCATCAATGTCATCAGAGTTGACCTCAAGATGGCTGAGACCATTGGGTCTAGGAAGTAGATCAGTAGCTGCCATGAAAGATGCCGAATACTACAAAGGGGGCAGCATTAATGAATTGAAATTCTGAAAAGTCTAGTCAGTGGTTGGGGCAAAGGAGAGTGCAGATTATGTGGGGAAATGCACTGTAGAGATGCTATTGTGGTTATTGGTGATATAGCACGTAAAGTTCACATGAAACCCGTGGCACTGAGCACCGTACCAGTGGGGCTAGGAACAGCCTTAGTCACCAGGGAGGCCAGTGTGGATTTATGGTTGTTGATAGTAAAGGGTAAGGTAGGACTGTAAAGCTGGTTTGGAGGGGGGTGGGGTCTGGCATCACTGTTGAGCCTTCTGGTGTCGTGGGCTTAATTCAGCAAAACACTGATGAGGGGAGGTGCCTACCCAATGACCCCTGTGAAGAGCTAGTGATACAGTGGGTGGTTTCAGTGCTCATATGCTGTGCTCAAGGATTAACCGTAGTTGTTAAGGATAGCTGGTTGCTGATAAGATCATAAACAGCCACAGCAACTCTAGTGGGTAGGGTACTATTAAATGTTTCTAGATGTAGCTGGTTGCTGATAGGATCACAAATGGCCAAAGCAACCTTAGTGTTGAGGTGCATAAATGCTGTGGCTTTAGGTAGGAAGAGAGTGTGGTGGACCCTATGTGAAGCTCTAATGGATTGGCATAGGATATTTTATATCTCATCCTGTACCTCATATATAACTGCTTTTATTTTGTCTCCTTTCTCCATCTCCACCTTTTAATCAGGGTGTGGACCAGCAAGTAGAGGCATGCCAACACATTACCTGTTAGAAACTACTCTGTGTATACACACCATGTAAGCAGCAATTGCAATCCAGATAGTCAGGTTGCTGGGTTAAAAACCCCATTTATAAAAAGGTAGGACTCTGAGATAAATGTAAATAAAAACAAAATGCAATATATAAACCTTTTAAACCCTATATTTAAATGAAAATAGTGCAAAATGTGCAAAGACAATGTTTGAAATGTTGAAATTGAGCAGCTGGATTATATATATATATATATATATATATATATATATATATATATATATATATATAATGTTGTAATGGGAAAGTTGTGTAATGCTACAAAAAAATTATTAGATTAATTTGCAACAGGTGATTCACATGATTTGGTTTAAAGATAATAAAAGAGCGTCTCATAAAAGCATCTTTTAGAAATAAAGATGGGGAAGGGGTTTACCAATTTGTGAAAGACTGCATAACAAACAGTGAAATAATTCAAGAATAATATTCTGCATCCTTAAAATAGTAAAACTATTCAGTGCATAATATACTTTAAAGATTCAGAGAAACACGAGAAATCTCCATATGCAGGGGACAACACCCAAAGCTTCCTGGAATGCAGCACAGCCTGTTGGGATCAATGTACACCTGTAGATGGATCTGAAGTGGGTGGGTGTATTCTCACCCTACTTAGTGAGAAATGACAAGTGAACGCTGTGGAGAGCACAACAGGGGCTGGACTCCGTGAGCAGTAGTGCTGCAGTTAAGTTTACAAACTTAACTTTTCTGCCAGTTAATTGTGTTTGTAACGTACATACGAAATAAATATATCTATGTATGTGTATAATAATTATATACTCAAAAGCTTTTGTAGAAATATACTAACAGGTAAGTATATAACTGATTATTGGTTAGATATGCGGACAGGGTGTTTGTACATTAAATTAATTATAGACATGGACCAATCAGAAGAATACCAGGACCGCTACAGAGCTCTGAAAACCAGCAACTCAAGAAAATGAATTTGCACATTTGGACATTTGAAAAGTGCATTAACAATTAATTACAAACAGGTAAGTAAACAAAACAACACATAAAACAATAAATTAGAATATAACTATTTCTAGCCCGGGTAAAAAATAAATATCAACTCTCAATATTTTTTAAGAAAAAAAATTCAATATGTGACAATTAAATCAACCAATTAGAAAAACAATTGAAATTCAATAAGTCTATGTGTGTAGTAATGCCCTTTTCTTTTATCTTTTTCTTTCAGTCCATGGAGTTCGCAAAATTAAGTGTTCCTACTACCAGTTTGATCAGGGCTCGGCTCAAGGAAACAGTTCAAAGATGTCCACGGAATACAGAAAATCCTCTAGGTAGAGTCTGGGAGGCTCGCCATCAAATGGATTTATCTAACTTGTTCATCCAATCAAAAAAACCTGACCTATATTAAGGCCATATTTATCTCATTAATATACTATCCAGGTAATACACAACACGAAGTTTAACGAATGTATCGCTAGTCCTCATAAAACTTAACGTGTATACAATATCTCTAACATTTATAATGAATAATTGCATTTAATCACTATATTTACAACTTTTATACACAAAAATAAGAATACCACGCCTCATTCAGCATTAACATGGTTAATTCCTGCAGCACTAGGCGCCAAAACTCACTCTCGCGCATGCGTTTATGACACGCAGCTTGAAAAATAAAATAGCCTTCAAAACTCATACTTAGTTCACAATAATAAGCGTAATTACCCCAAGTTCCAGCCACTCTAATTACAATATTGGAAATCTTAACTAACTGTAAATAAATAGAAGTACTTTCAATTGTGATTCTCTCAAATCAATATTTTTCAGGAGTCGTGTGTAAATTAATGTCCAAGGCTTGCTTGACTTTGAAAGAAAATGTTTTTAGATAAAAACGCTTTTGTTTAAGTAGGTGCCAATATTGCTAAGATTATTGGCGCCCCCTAACTTAGGCCACCTCCCCTGCTCGTGACAGTCAAACGAGACCGTTACTACCACATTCAGTGGTTTTGAGAGGTTCACAATGAGATCATGTTTGTCCTGTGTTGGTATCCGTACTCTACATGTAAGGACTACAATAGCGGTAGATTTTCCCCTCAGAGAAAAGGAAGCTAACTTTTACATTGAGGGAAATATCTGTGGTGAAATGGAAATGTGTTGTGTTCCACATGCAGTTTTGCACACAAAGAATTACAACACTGTTAGAGATATTTAAATATTGTTTAGATATGTGATTTCTTGTAAGACTGATGTTAAATGCCCTACTGCGGCTTGAACTTATGTTTTATTGTTTTACCTAATGCGATTGGCGGAGAGAGAGAGCGGAATTGCACCATATATGGCAGTGACCGGAATTAAGAGACGGCCGGAGTTAGCGGAAATACTGAAATATTGCGCACATAAGTTGGCCATATAACACTGATATTGTCACTATATCTACTCAAAACACATGAATATACGGAGCTAGCATGTACATTATATATGTATTCAAATTTAGCATTTTTGCTCACCAGTGCAAAAAGTGTGATAAACTCGTCGTTCTTCAACGAG